>NC_089492.1:165589722-166195208 GCF_036850765.1 Saccopteryx bilineata
GTACTGGCTTCCTGATCTGCAGAGGAACTACATCAAACTTCTCTTTCCTCACAGAAACCTGTAAGGTCATGAGAATGCACCAAATGACCAAGAGACCTTTCTCCGTGTCTGGCCCTCACCTTTCAGCTTTTTGGGAAGCTCAGTATCGATCCCATGAAATCCATGTATTCCTTTATCTTTGGTGAAAATCTATGCTGCTGTCATAGGATTCAAACAGATCAGAAGGTGCTAACACAACAATTGGAATTTAGCCATAATCCCTCATGCAGAAAAGATAAAAGGATGACAGAGGCCAACATCACATTCCTCACACAACTTCCATTTAAATTAAATTTCCTTTAATGAAATAAAAAACAAATGGTGCACTGCATAATATTTGTGGTCACAGTATAAAACAGCACAATTAGTTCATATAACATTGGATATGGACAAAAATACACAAGACCCCCCCTTTGTCTACGTAAAATCCGGCAGATCCTATGTGCCCACTACAAAAGAAAGCCAACTTTTTTTCTCCTAGTGATCTGCACACAATAGTTATCACTGAGAATTTGGTCAAACAGCGGAAGAGAACTTACCCAAATCCCAGTTTCCTTCTTCCTCTGTTGTCATCAGTGAAGCTAAAAAAGTTTTCTGAAAGTAGCAAATTGTGTAGTATTGCTTATTATTCCCGCCACAAAGGCTCAGTCTTTGGCTCACAGATGCCAGTGACAAAATCATGGCTGCAGGCAGTCTGCAAAGCAAGAAGCAAGAGCCACCAGGGAAACAGACAGGGGTCTGGGCAAGAGGGACCTCCTTCATCAGATCTCGGGAAAGCCACATGGATAGCAGGGGAGAAAAGACAAATAAATATATTTCTAAATTAAGATTTAAATCCAGCTGGTGAGTCAGAGTTCCACTGTCCTGTGAACAATCTGAAAAGTTGCTAAAAATGTCAGAGTTTGCATTCTTTTTCTTTTTAAAAAGTGTAAAATGTATGTAAACATTGTAAACAATTGAAAGTAATTTTGACGCTCCTATCTGAACATAGCTTAAGTTCTTTCTGGGGATACTTTATGATTAGGAAAAATACCCAAATATTTGATAGTTTCTTTTTGTTCAGAAGTGCAATGTCACCTGTGTAAATTCACACATGTGAGTCGTGGCTATGTCCTTCCTCCACTCAGCCCAGTGCTTCTGGGAACCTCCTCCAGAAGTACTTTGTGGCAGCTCAATTTGGTGCAACTTGAGTGTCCCTCACACGTTTAAAAGGACACACATTCCTGGCACGCTTACATCCCTGGAAAGAACGAGGTCCTTGGTACAACACCCTGGGATTTTCCCTTTAGGACTAGACTCCAGGCGACTGGCAGTTTGGCCAGCCCCGTGGACAAAAGGCAGGGCTGGAGTCAATGCCTTAACAACCCCCACCTGGAACTACAAGAGCAGTTGGAAAGGGCAAGGTACATTGTGTGAGCACAAGTCACCTTTACTACTACTGAGTGTCTGGTGTGACCCATGTTTGGTTTCACATACACCTGGGGCCACCCAGTCACATCCCAAGCTAAGTACCCTTTCTTCTTACCAAGAAGGGCCTGTGCTACAACAATCCTAAATCTTCTAGTAAGTGTGATCACTGCCAGGGTTCAAGGGTACTGGCTGCTCCTAACATAGCACCTGTTTATGTGTTCTCTCTTTAATCCTGGTTTGTACGGTCACCTGTGACCCGCCTCCTTTGGAACGACACGGAGAAAGTCCTGGCTCTAGTGCTGTCCAGGCCTTCTCTTCTTCCTTAAGTCACAAATGCTGCCCACCTTCCCAATTCCATTTGCACCTGGAGTCATCTGTGCTGCTCCCATTACTGCAGGATCTCGTTCCTATCACATGAGCACTCCTCTTTGTGGTCAAACCAAAGAGAAAACACTGAGTGGCAATCAGCCTCATGGGTGCGACTTAGTGATAAGTGCGGAAGGAGTTGTGGGCAGCAGCGTGAGGGAAGTGGAGGGGGCGTGGTGAGCCAGGATGAATGGCCATCGTTTTGTATTGCTTTATTGCTCCACACAAATGCGTCTTTTTTCCCCCTTTGGAAGACAGGCGAGTGTTAGATCCTTCAGAGCTACAATAGCAGCACAGAGGAGTGCAATGTGGGGCATGAGTCACCTGTGAGCCCCAGACAGCCCCATGGGGGTGCTTCCAAAAGGCCAGCACCGTGCGGGGGGCCCAGACACCTCGAGAGTGGAAGATCTCTTTTGGTCCATTGTCCTACTCCTGGTACGAGCAGTCGGGCTAAACAGACTGCTCTCACATCGGTTTTGTAGGCTGTTCACATTTCAATAAACTGCTGGGTTTCCTTCACGCCCCTAACAGGAAAGCAAACATCCCACAAAGTCTATCCTTCCTCACTAACCCCGTGCAGGGGGTCTTACAAAGCCCCTAAGGACTGAAAGGTCAGAGAAAACACATGGTTCTCCCAGGCAATTTCTGACCCCATGAAGTCACCAGTCTCACATGCAGTAATCGTCCTTCCCATTAAGGAGACCAAGCAGCCTGTGAAGAACGGGGGGTATCTGTGGGTCCTCCTGGCTGTCCCTTGGTGTCCAAGGCCTTGGCCTCCTGCAGACAGGACTGAGAAGTGGAGATGGTTTCTTCCACTCAACATACCCCTGGCACCATTGACCCTCCCGACATGAGCTGCAGAAACCTAGCTCTCAGGATCCGCCTTCCACTCCCTGGGGCTCCTCGAGCCCAGTGGCCTCCGCACTATTGGAACGTCTGTTCCTTCCCCTGTCCCCAGCCTCTTCTTCCTTGCAGACCTTCTTACTGCCCTGGACAGAGGTGGCTGTGTATTTTTCTTCATATTCATTCTTAAGGCTAAGGTGGCAAGATAAGGTGCTCGGTGGAGAGCCAGACTCTAGATTCCAGGACTGCCTTTCCAGCACGCTTGCAAAAAGCAAAGAGCAAAGAAATGGCGGGGGGGGGGGGGGGCAGAGAAGAAAAAAAACAAAATATGCGTTTGGGCTCGATAAGAAGTTATATGCTGCAAGTTTCAATTAAAATGTGGTCTAAATCCTGAAAATAGGGCGTGAGGCCAGATAGTAAAAGCCACACGTTGGCCTTTGGCAGAGGTCTGAATCGTCTCTGGGGCAGTGCAGAGGGCGATGCGGGCCGCTCTCCTGACCCCCGCCTCCAACCCTGAAGCTGGCTCTCACCCAGGACAGAGAACTCCAAATGCCGTCACCCCATCCTCACCGCAACCCCTCGGAACGAACGCTATGAACACACACAAGTCAGAGATCTATAAACCAGTAGGAGAAAAAAATTAGACAGAGGTTAACCATTAAAAAGCCGCAGCTGGGAAGAGACACACTCGACTGTCCTCAGAAGGTGCCGTGGGAAGAAAAGCTGTGTGCTGGTAAACGTGTCTGCGCTCAGAACTTGACATGCAGAGGGAAAGAGCGCCAAGTCCCACCTGAGATTCAAGAGGACTGGGTTTTAGTGTAACACAATTCATGTTAAAATATCACCGTCCTCTTCTCGCCCAATCGCTCCAAGGTTGTCCCCTGGTTGCTGCTGTGGCCGGGCGCCGGCCTAGTCCATTTCCATGGACATGAGCCTGCGGCGCTCACGCCGGGTCTCCTGGACTTCCTTCTTACAACACCAGTGGGAGCTGCAGTAGCCGATGAGGCAGGACAGGAGCCCGATGACAGTGGACAGACCGACACCAATCAGCAGTGGGTACTTGAAGGCGTTCAGCACTGGGAGGGGGGCAGTAAAGGCAAGCCGGGTTAGTGATGCCAGGGGGTGGCCGCAGGGAAGACCCCCACCCCGTCTGCCCACTGGAGCCCTCAGACCTCAGTCACCCCGTCTCCAGCCCCGAGCACAGTGCTTTTGACAGGAGCAGATCAGCCCTATTTGTCCAAAAAATGAACAAATGTCTCCCTACTCAATTCGATGGGAGCGAAATAGACAAATGATTTCATTCCATGTTTTGGAATGTCAATTTGCTTTTTAGTGTTTTGGCAGGAGATGGAGTTTTAAAAGTCAGCAGAAGGGTACTGCACACTCTACAGCAGATGCCTCCTTAAAAAAAAAAGAAATTTGTACATAAATCAATTCTATGCATAAAATGACTGAAGTGTACTGGGGAGTTATTTTAAGCAACACTATAGTAAATTATCTAGCAAAGTGAATGCTCGCTCCCCTACTTGTTTGGTAGATCTGAGTGTTCATAGGGAGCCACTTCAAGGGAAGAATTTCTAAGATGCAAATATGGTGCAAGTGTCAGGAATGCACATCCATTATTTGGGTCCCCCATATCCCACGTCCCCTTCCCACAGAAGTACCAACTCTCCTTAGCTGGATGCTGGCACTGGGAGAGCAGCCTGACAATAACTATGGCTGCACTGTCACCACCACCCTAGGAAAGGTTATTATCCCATTTGACAAGAGAGAGAATCAAGGGTCAGTAGGGCTGAGTCACCTGTGGAAGAGCTGGGGTTCAAGTCCAGTCTCCCCCAAACTGACAATATCACGGGGGAAACGTATTTAAAGTCGCCTACTAATGCTCAGAGGCGCCCTGGAGCTTTTCTCTCTTTTTTAAAATTCAAAATTTTTATTTTTAATTTATTATGTCGACATGGTTTCAAGTGTCCCACTCAATATAACACCCTCTACTGCAGTGGTCCCCAACCTTTTTTGGGCCACGGACCGGTTTAATGTCAGAAAATATTTTCACGGACCGGCCTTTAGGGTGGGACGGATAAATGTATCACGTGACCGAGACAAGCGTCAAGAGTAAGTCTTAGATGGATGTAACAGAGGGAATCTGGTCATTTTTTAAAAATAAAACATTGTTCAGACTTAAATATAAATAAAATGAAAACAATGTAAGTTATTTATTTTTTCTCTGCGGATTGGTACCAAATGGCCCACGGACTGGTACTGGTCCACGGCCTGGGGTTGGGGACCACTGCTCTACTGCATCCTGCCCCTCCCCCATGCCCCATGCAGCCAGAGTTTTTTTCAATGTATGTTTACCCTGAACCATTTCCCAGAGAAGACATTTCTCATTAACAAAGGCACTGCTGTCTCTGCTCTGAGCACCTAATTAGGCTGACCCTGGCGGTCAGCATGGGCCAAAGGGCCAGGAGCGCCCCCTCTCATCTTGAGATTCCACGAAGAACCCCTCCATGCTAGTGACACACCAGGAAAAGCCTCCTATTTCCAAAAGGAGAAATGAAGACGGGCGCCAGAGTGTCCGGAACCTGAGCTCTCGACCCCATTCTCTGGCTTGGCCTGGCACGGTGAATTCGTACAGGACTAACAGAATGCACACGACCTCAAAGCTGGGCAAACAGAGCACCGCTGTGCTCTTGCAGTCCAGGCCCCGGCCAGGCCGAGAGGAAACCAGGCCTCTGTCTGTGGCAGTACAGCAGAGAGATGACAGTCCCCAAACCCCCAGAGCAGGATGTGAGTGTCACTCTTACCATCCATCTTCACAGTTACAAAGATGGGCTTAGAGTAGATCTCTGCCTCCTTCTGCCAGGAACCTGTTGGTGACTTCACCCAGGGAGTCACGGAACAGTAGTAGTTGCCGAAGTCCTGGTCCTCAGAACCGTGCACTTGCAGCAAGAACTCCAGCACACTCGTGCGCTCCAGGCTGAGGTCGCTCTTCCAGTCCCTCTGGGCCGTGTTCACAATCCCCTTCCGGTCCAGGGAAGACAGGAGGACGGGGGCCTTGTCCAGGCCGAAGGAGTGCACCACAAACCAGGACACATCGAAGGCCATGTCATCTATAGGTCACCAAGCCAAAACCCTGGGGTCAGTGCAGTGGGCAGAAATATAATGTATGGCTCACACACATGTCAGCTGACGATGGGCCAGCACTGCTCTACCTACCTTAGGTCTCACCAAGTCCTCACACCAACCCTGAGATGAAGGTACTATCACATTCCACACCCTATGGCAGGAACAACACCTGTGAGGTCACAGCCAGGGTGTAGTGGAGTATGTGTTTTAACCCCGGAAGTCTAGCCCCAGGGTCCCCCCTCTTAGCCATGTCGCTGCCACCACCCAGACTAAGGAGCACGGGAAGCAGAGTCAGACCTCAAAGTGTCTCCTACAGAGAACATGGGACAAAAAGCTGATACGTGGTGACATCACATACTCTGTCTCCCAAAGTAAGCAGGTCCTTTGACATTTTGGGCAGAAGCACCCAAGGCAGGAAGGACACAAAAGTCGTAAAGAACAAAAGGCACATCAAGTGAGTCACACAGAATTTAGAATGGCAAACCGTTCCAGTTTCACTGTTTGCTGTGGTCTCTTCCCCCCTGCAAAAGTGCTTAAGTTCAGAACCAGAGGAAAATATGTCAAGCTGAGAAAATTGAGCAGTTTTAACAGCCCAGAGAAGACTGCTGCTGAATCGTAAAGGATGCTGCAAAATTAAGTCTAACAGCCTCAAATAAATTAATATGGGCATTAGAGAAAGAAGACATTGGCACAAGTTGTAATTCTCACAGAATGTGAAAAGAAAGTGTCCGCCGTGAGCCCTTAACCTCTTCTGTTGACTGTTACCTACTGGTATCAATTGTGTCAGGTCTGAGATGCACCCAGCAGACAAGAGAGGACTGTAATGCCACAAACAGTGTTTTATCTGAAGTTCCCTTGACAAGGCTTTCTAAGTAAATGTTAAGTAACACAATTTTGGTTAAACAAAGTAACACTCATTTAGTAAAACTACACATACTAACCTCAAAAACCACATCGTAAGGCAAATGAATTATAAACAGATGCTTGCAACAATTTCTACAAAACTATCCAAATGATAATTCCTTTTCAACTCACTCTAAAAATGTTAAGGGCCATGGAAAATCCCAGCTCTACCTACAGGATGACAGCTCTCTACTCTGATCCTCAAAATACCTTCATTACCTCCCTACCAACTTAACTGTGGCACGTGAGCAGAAAACACGATTGTTTCCTGTGGATAGGTCATCCCTTGCCAAGAAGACCAATTCCCTGGGGGCAGAGGGAGTGTTGTCACCGTTCTCACACCTCATGGTGTCAGAGCAGAGTGAGTACCTGGATCGCTATCATGCATGAAAATTCTAGCTCAGTGCTGCTATAACCTGCAGGTGCTGGGGGGTTACTAAAGGCAAAAAGTCACACTGCATCCCCATGGCCTGTGCCCTGATTCTAACCCCAGTCCCACTGCACCTTATAGTGTGGTGGCCAGGTTTCAGGGCCAGGCTACCCTGCTGGACTCCCAGCACTTATTAGCACTTACTAGCCTTGTAATTTGGTGAGTCACTTAAATTCACTGTGACTTAGTTTCCTTATCTGTCAAATAAAAATGACATCACCATGGTCAACACAATTATCTTTATAGAATGCTAAGAACAGCACCTGGAACGCAGTAAGTGCTCAATAGAGATGGTCACCATGAACAACATTCTTCTCACCACAGTTCGACCTAGAACTCTACAACTAGGTGCTGAGAGGGGGGTTACCACCTGCAGCAGGGGCTCTGGGTGCCCTGTCCTGTCCTCCAGAGGACTGGCCTTAGCTGACAGAAGCCACCTCCTGGAGATTAAGAAACATCGTCACACCCCAGTCATTCAGCCTATGGACAAGGAGGGGACGTAAGAGCCTGGCCCTTTCCCTCAAGCTCATACTTTCATGCAACCCACTCCCCAGAGCTCCCTGGGGAGGTAGCCTTGTTCTGAATCCCCATCTCAGCCTGGCTTCTTTCCCAGCTCTATCTGGAGTCCCTCACTTCCGCACGGTTTTCTCCCAAGAGCATACATTCAATTCATGACTTCATGACGCACAGGCCTGTCTCAGGTGTTGCGCCAAGAGGACCTGATCTAAGACATTCCCTCTAAATGGCCACCACCTGCTCACACCCCTCCTCCCACCTTGGCACAGGTGTGGCTTGGCACCAACCTGGCCCTCTTATGAGACCTGTCCTTTCCAAAAGAGAATTCCTTCACAGCCCAGATGCGTGAGGACAAACTAAATTACAACCTGTGTTTAATTATTCAGAATCTTCCACCCACACAGTCCAAAGGGCAAAGTTTTAGAAGATTGTGATCTGCAAGATAATAGCCACCTAGAGATTTAACAATTACTCTGGAGGAAAAGATTTGTTATATTAAGGGCACAACTGGTGACCTATTAATTTACTGAGAAAGTGCATTTAAATGATTTCATTTGTATATATATATCACAAAAGAGCTTTAAAGGTATAAATGGTACTTACTATCCTGTTTCAACTTTTGGAAAGGATTTCCCTCTCCTTTTCCAGCAGTCTTTTTCAATGTTTACCTCCATTCTCATTTGTGAATCCTACTTTGTGTCCTCAATCCTCTGCACCTCAGACGTATTCCAGTCACATGCAGCATACTGATGACTGGGTCGGTGACAAGACCACACATATGACGGTGGTCCCATCACATTATAATAGAGCTGAAAACTTCCCACCACCCAGCGACGTCACAGTCTCATCACACATGTGAGTCACGTGTTTGTGGGGATGCTGGTGAACACAAGCCTGTTGTGCCGCAGCGGTGTGAAAGCACCGACTGACAGTTATACCAGTAGCTGTATCACCTGGGTTTGTGTAAGTGCACCCAATGATGTTTGCATGATGACAAAACTGCCTAATGATGTGCTTCTCCAAACACACCCTGGTCGTTAAGCGGCATAGGACGGCAGGGGCAGCTCAGTCAGGACCCAGGCTCCTCTCTCCTTACCCCCAGAACAGAGCCAACTGCCTCTGCTGGTTTGGATCAGTTTCTGCCTTTTCCTTTTCTTACATCTTCCACACCCTTTTTTCCTGCCGCTACAGCTCAACCGTGTTTGCGCTCCCTAAGAGAGGCAACTGTAGTATCACTCATGTGGTCCAGGGGTCATAAACACTAGCCTGCAGGCTCAATCCGGCCCAGCACATTTCTGTAAGCAGTTTCCTGGACACAGCCATGCCCGCGGCTTACATTCTTCTGCTTTTATACACCACACAGTAGTTGCTGCAGAGACCATCTGGCCCACAGAGCCAAAAATACTCCCTACCTGGGTTCTTTACAGAAAACATCCACCCACTCTGAACTGGCTGCCACCTGAGCCTTCAACTGCTGGGCCCGCGGGAGCCAGACCTTGAGTGGCGGCCATCCAGGACTCTGCTCCTCGGCCCCAGCTCTGACCGGCCCCCCACGCACGGGGCTCATACCAGTTCCCTGCAGGCCACCCTCCTTTTGCTCATCATCTGCCTCTTAATATAGAACCAACACCTGCTTCTAGCTTCTACCCTCAGGCCATACGTCCAGTGCTCACTGCAAAGAACTTTGCAAAACCCATACAAATTGGTTTTTTTTTTTTTTTTTTTCCCCCCATTTTTCTGAAGCTGGAAACAGGGAGAGACAGTCAGACAGACTCCCGCATGCGCCCGACCGGGATCCACCCGGCACGCCCACCAGGGGCGACGCTCTGCCCACCAGGGGGCGATGCTCTGCCCATCCTGGGCGTCGCCATATTGCGACCAGAGCCACTCTAGCGCCTGAGGCAGAGGCCATAGAGCCATCCCCAGCGCCCGGGCCATCTTTGCTCCAATGGAGCCTTAGCTGCGGGAGGGGAAGAGAGAGACAGAGAGGAAAGCGCGGCGGAGGGGTGTAGAAGCAAATGGGCGCTTCTCCTGTGTGCCCTGGCCGGGAATTGAACCCGGGTCCTCCGCACGCTAGGCTGACGCTCTACCACTGAGCCAACCGGCCAGGGCCCAAATTGGCCTTTTTAAGGTACAAAAATGGCCTATCAGAGGCCACAGTTCTCTGCCTGTGACAGCATAGGCAGTGCAAAGACGCCCATGGTGGAAACACGCAGAGGAGACAGGCAGCCCCCAGCCGTGGGTCAGCTTCTCCAAGAGGTCTTTATTTTTTTTTTTAACAATTTAAAAAATTTTTTTTATTTATTAATTTTAGAGAGGAGAGGGAGAGACAGAGAGAGATGGGGGGGAAGAGCTGGAAGCATCAACCCCCATACGTGCCTTGACCAGACAAGCTCAGGGTTTCGAACCAGCGACCTCAGCATTTCCAGGTCAACGCTTTATCCACTGCGCCACCACAGGTCAGGCCCAAGAGGTCTTTAGAAGGCAGACATGGCTACAGGCCTGCTCAGCAACCCAACACCTAAGTGCGTTTACATTGAATGTTCTCTTAAAAAGTGAGAGAGGGACATCAACTGTCACGAAGGAGGCCAAGCAGAAAAGATGTAAGACTAATGGTCCACGACTCTTTGGCATCCTGTTGGCAATGCTAGTATTTTCTGTACAGAAAACAATTCACAAAGATTTTCTAATATTTCATCTACACTAGCACCCACTGGTCACTTGCTACTCATTTGTTCTCTTCTGTATTTCTTCCTAGAACATTGCCACTTGATATTATATGGTGATTTCTTTTTTGTCTGTCTCCTTAACTAGGCTGCAAGATCTCGGAGAGCAGACTTGGAATGTTTTGTTCACTGCTCTACTCCCAACATCTAGAACAGGACCCGTGCACAGAAGGATCACAATAAATACCTGCACGATTAAGCGGATGAAAGACAAAGGTGAGGAGCATGACTCTGCTGGTGGGTTCACACCAGCTTGAATCAGCCCTGGAAGTGGCTCACTCATTGCCCTGACAACACAGATTCAATAGCTGGATGTGTTTCCAATTCATCTAACAGACAGATGCATCCATTCAACAAATGTTTATTAAACACCTACTGAGAACTAAGTCCTTAGTTGACCAGTTTGGGGATAAACAGACAACCCAATCCTTGACTTCTACATCTATGAAACTTAGTGGGGATGATGCAAAAAGCCATCTGGGGAAGGGCAAGGGGAAGGGGAAGGGTGGAGGAGAAGTACCTGGATCCAGGGCTGCTCCTTCGACAGTGACAATACAAAACAATTTGATCAGATCTCCCCGGATGACTGACGGTGTGTCTGAATACACGGAGGCATTAAATACAGGACCTGGAAGAAAGGGATTATCATTATTCTCTTTCACACTTTCAAGTTCCATTCTTGATATGCCATGGCCATCTAAACGAGTCTCGCTTCCCTTGAAATGGGGTTAGAAACTCACGAAACAGAAGGTGTGCTAAGGTTGCTTCTCTTCTACTGAGAGAGACGAGTATAGGCACATCCAAACGAGCTTCATTCTAAGATGACAACCAAAATAGCACATTTCATAAACAATTACTTGCTTCTGGTCTGTCCAGGACCTTGTCTGATAACAGCCATGCTGTAGTGAGTGTGAAAGCCTCCTCAGGTTCCTGCCCAGACATGGCCCAGGTTGTTTCTGGTTCCCTGCAATTCACCTCCAGGTCAGGTGGTGTGGAGATCAGAGGTATCAGGACCAACGCAGGGACGCTTCTGGTCCTGGTGGAATGAGCAGCCTCACTGTGCTGGGTGCTGGGGACAGAACTTGTTGCTAGAAGGCTAGAATCCAGTATGGAGACACACATGCCAACAATGACAACACTTCCAGCATGTATCCTGGAAGCCACTGAAGGCACGGCACCAATCTGCTGGGGAAACTGAGGTGGCATGGATAGTTCTTAAAACAACTATCAGACAGGATGTGTCTTGCACACCTTTCTGAGAACACTTCCTTGATATCCATTTTTATAAAAGACCCTTTTCCTACTTTCAAAGGCCAGGAAGATGGTCCTACCCACACCTTGCTAATTTCCCACAGGACCACCTCTCACTGCAAGGCAGAAATACTCCCTCTGAGGTTTTGAATTGTCAGGTAATGAGCATACATATGAAAAACAAAATAAAAAAGTAAAAAGTTTACACACATAAAGAGAATTATCTGTGGCTCCCACACCCTTCTTAGACAGACAGGGGTTAGGCACATTTGTTTTTTAAGCCTTTTGGGGGACAGCATTACATAGCTTTAAGCCAACCTGATCCTAAAGTAGTCCAGCATTTACCTTAACCCAATTCCTAATATGTAGGAACAGGTAAACCTAAAGAAACTCCCAGAATACCAATGTTATGGGATTTCCCTTGGGCTTCCTGAGAAGCAGAGAGAGGGCCCTGGGCACTGATTCTGAAACTCACTAGAAGCTAAGAATGGCCTGACTAGGTGGTGGTGCAGAGGATAGAGTGTCGGACTGGGATGCTGAGGACCCAGGTTCGAGACCCCAAGGTCGCCAGCTTGAGCATGGGCTCATTTGGTTTGAGCAAAGCTCACCAGCTTAGACCCAAGGTTGCTGGCTTGAGCAAGGGGTCAGGGGAGAAGACAAGATGGCGCTGGAGTAGGTAGACGTACCAACATCCACCTCCCAGAATCAAAGTGGATTACAACTTAATTTCAAGAACTATCATCTGGAAAAACCAACTTTGGACTAAACTAAGAGGACTCTTCAATCAAGGAACACTGAAGAAGCCACACCAAGACTGGTAGGAAAAGTGGAAACGCAGAGAGGGCTGCCCAGCTCCCCGGAGCGAACGGCAGCAGGGAGAGACTCGCGCGGCGGGAAGTGAGTTTAGCAGAGAGGGGAGGGTCCTGAGTCCCAGGAGCAAGGGGTCACTCGGTCTGCTCAAGGCCCGCGGTCAAGGCACATATGAGAAAGCAATCAATGAACAACTAAGGTGTTGCAATGCACAACTAGAAGCTAAGAATGCAAGTGTTGCCACCTTTTCAATCATATTGCCAGAAAGAAGAAAGTACTTCTTTTTAAACTTCTGAAAGAAATGACTGAGAGGTTCGTGCAACCCAATAAGGCCTTAAAGAATGGAAAAGGCCGTGTTTTCATTTCAGCATGAGTTCCTAACACCAAGTACGTGAGTGACCTGTGCTACTCATCTCCACCTGCAAAGGGCAGCTGGAAAGTACGGAAACCTAGTGAGGTCAGGCAGTCCTGGCGGGCCTGGTGGAGAGTTCAGATCAACCAGCAGGGGGCAAAACAGCAATCCCAGGAAACAGGAAGGGACAAAAGCAGAGAAGACCCCTATTATCTACTGCTGGACACCGTGTCCCTCACCTAACTGAGCTCTCGTCCTGGTTCCGCAGGGCCTCGCCACCCTGGCCCAGCTCTGCCCATCGCAGTGACGTGGGAAGGGATGGGGCCGGCTGCTTCGGCTTGGCTCGGCGGTAACAACTGGGGGATTTCATGCCATATATGGCCATCTGTGGGAACAGGTGAGCAGTGAAGACCCCATTTATTTTCTCTGACTAGAAATAGTTATAAAATAGAGCCATCTTAAGGGGCTTCCCGGCCCCTTCTAAGAGAAGGCAAACTGATAAAACATGAAGATATTCTCATAACAGATTTAGGTTTTTTATTTACTTAATGTGAACCAGCCAGGAAAGACTTTCCTAATTTGGACAAATTTCCCTTTCTTTTCATAGAAAGCCCCACATGCCTTCCACAAGTTACGGTCCTCACCGCCCCACCCCCACAGTGGCCATGGCCGTGGGGACAACAGAGTACTTGTGCTCCAGCTCACTGCGCTGACGGGGACTGGGAGAAGGCCCTCATTGTGCACTATTCATAGCAGTGGTTTCCTTCTAATGAAACCAACAACTCACTGTTAATGTGGGTCATTATCCTAGGCTTAGAAATATTTTTATTATGGACAATTTCTGCGGTAATGCTGTTTTTGTGAGGGGATTTGTCTGGTTAACTTCAAGATGACAGATCAAGGCACAGAGAATTTATGTGAACACCAGTGAACATCGGTGTCCCCTGATTCCTAGTCTGTGAGTACACAGACCACTTGGCTTTTAAATACAAACATGGACACAAACCATCATCCGACTCCAGCCCCTGAAAAAAGGCTGTTAAGAGCAGTGTTTTCGTGAAAGCCAAAACTGCAGACCATCTGCATATCCACCACGAGGGTGAGGGTTAACCAAATTCTACTAGGGTTAGTCATTAAAGTTTGTATTTATCTAGAATTTGTTATAATACAGAAAATGCTTACCTTCTAATGTTAAGTGGGGGAAAAGCAGCTCATAAAGTTGTGTATACAGTCTGATCTCAGAGTCATTAAGACAACATACAAGACAAAAATTCTAGGAAAATAGACTACAAATTAAGTTTATAGTTGATTCTCTTTTCCTTCTTTCTACTTTGCTATATTTTAAATTTTTCTCTATTAAGCACAAAAACTTTTAACAGGCCAGAACCTTTAATACCATTATACTTATACCATATTTTTCCCAGACAGTAAAAGTCATGACTCAGTAAAACCCCTTGGGAAACATAGTCCTTATACCAAGAGGCAGATACCCTGGAACCAGGGGACAGAAAGGCAGGTAACAGGAAGGACCTCTTTGCCCTATGTGTCAGACAGCATGGTGCTAAATTTTTTATTTAAGTAAGTAAGAGGCAGGGAGGCAAAGAGACATACTCCGCATATGCCTCGACTGGGATCCATCCAGCAAGCCCCCAATGGGGCAATGCTCTGCCCATCTGGGGCCTGCTGCTCCGCTGCTTGGCAACCGAGCTATTTTAGTACCTGAAGCAAGGCCATGGAGCCATCCTCAGCACCTGGGGCCAACTCTGCTCAAATCATTCGAGCAATGGTTGTGGGTGGAAGGGGACAGAGAGAGAGACAGGAGGAGGAGGGTGGAGAAACAGATAGTCGCTTGTCCTGTGTGTCCTGACCAGGAATCGAACCTGGGACATTCACATGCAAGGCTGACAGTACCGCTGAGCCAAATGGCCAAGGCCACCACTAATTTTTAATACATGACAGCTCTTCAATACTTGCTGGGAGTTTCTCAGGGCTATGGCATTGTGCTGAATGCTGAATTAGATGGCAACTTCTCTTAAACTGGGAATTGGCTATGACAATTTCAGGGATTAAAATAAAAACCTTAGGTAGTCTCTTCATCTTGAAAGCTACAGTGCTATTTTTTTCTGTTATGCTGGGACTTAAAGTACTGAGAAATAAATTCAATACTCATTCCTTATCCAGAAATACAAAAGATTTTATATCTTCCCTTTTCCTCAAAGCAGTTTTAAAGAAACATTAAATAAGAAATGTAAAACAAGATGAAATAAACTCCTACAGATGGTAAGACAGATACACAAATATAAGAGAAAAAGCACATAATCTGAATCTTAGTAGATGCAGAATAAACATCTGAAATACCCAACACCTCTTCATGGTAAAAACACTAAAACTACAAAGGAAAGGAAACTTCAACTCAGTAAAGGGCATCTATGAAAAACACACAGCTCCCATGATACTTAATGGTGAAAGCTGATCATTCCCCCCACCACCCCACTAAGATCAGGAACAAGACAAAGATGTCCATTTGAGTCACCACTATTCAATACTGTACTAGAGGTTCTAGCCAAGGCAATTAGGCAAGAAAAGAAATACAAAGTATTCATTTTGGAAAGGAGAAAGTAAAAATATCTTTATTTGCAGACAGCATGATGTTCTATTTTTAAAATCCTAAGGAATCAACCGGAAAATTATTACAACTAATAAACAAGTTCCACAAGGTTGCAGATACAAGATCAATATACAAAAATCAGCTGCATTTCTATAGGCTTATGACAAACTGAAAAGAAAATTAAGAAAGCAATTCTATATATAAGAACATAAAAAATATTTAGGATAAATTTAATGGAAGAAATTTGAGATTTGTACAATGAAAACTATAAAACATCATTGACAGAAATTAAATAAGACCTAAATAAATGAAAAGACATCTCATGCTCATGGAAAGAAAGATAATACTGTGAAATGGCAATACTCTCCAAACTGATCTACAGATTCAATACAATCCCTATCAAAGTTTCAGCTGTCTTTTTGGCAGAAATTAATGGGCTGATCCTAAAATTCATATGGAAATGCAACAGACCCAGAATAGCCAGAGCAATCTCAAAAAAAGAACCAAGAAGCACGACTCACACTTCTTAATTTCAAAACGTACTACAAAGCTACAGTAATCAAATGTGTTACTAGTATAGAAACAGATATAGAGATCAATATGAGAATTGAGAGTCCAGAAATAAACCCTTAAAATACTTATGGTTAAATCATTTTTGACAAGAGTGCCAAGATAAGCCAATGGCGGAAAAGAACAGACTTTTCAACAAATGGTGCTGGGACAGCTGGGTATTCACATGAAAGAGAATAAAACTGAATCCCTTCCTCAGACCAAATGCAAAAATTAACTCAAAAAAGAAACTGGACATCACCAAAATGAAAAACTTGGATGCTTCAAGGGACAACATTAAGAAAGTGAAAAAGACTACCCACATAGAGTGGGAGAAGATAATTTCAAATTATCTGTTAAGAAACTTGTATCTAGACTTTAGATACAAGAAAATCTCTACTACTCAACAATAAAAAATAACTCAATTTTAAAATAGGCAAATTATTTAAATAGATATTTCTCCAGAGAAGATATACGGGGGGGGGGGGGGGAGAAGTAGGTTTATAGTTGTGAGTATGCGAAATACAGAGTTTAGTCTTATATATTATTGTTCATAAGTTATTATAGTATTATTTTCCAAACGAACTGGAAACCAACTTTTGGCCCACCCTGTATATACGACCAATAACTACATGAAAAGATGCTCAACATCAAATCATTAGGAAAATGCAAATTAAAACCAAAATGAAATACTACTTTGCACCCACACAGTTGGCGATAATAAAAAATATGGAGAATAGGTGTTAGTGAGGACACAGAGAAATCAGTATTCTTGTACTCTGCTGTAAAATGACACGGCTGCTCTGGAAAATAGTTTGGCAGTCCATCCACGAGCCAAATGGAGTTACCATGGGGCCCAGCATCCCTCCTAAGCAATGAAAACTACTCTACACAAAAACTTGTACACTAACATTGAGGTCAGCACTATTCAAACTATCCCTGAAGTGGAAGCAACCTAAAACATTCATCAATAGACGAATGAATAGATAAAATGTGATATATCCATATGATGGAATATTATTTACCTGTAAAAAGGAATGAAGTACTGACAACATGCTATAACATGGGTGAACCTTGAAAAGATTTTGCCTGAAGGGAAGGGGGGAGGGAGCGGTTGGGAGGGGGGTAAGAGAGATGTGGAAAGGAATACGGGGGAGGAGGGATACATTCGGGGAGACAATAGAATCTATGTAAATGCAATAAATAAATAAATAAATTAAAAAAAAGATTTTGCCAAGTGAAAGAACCTAGTCACAAAGGTCCACATAAATGACTCAATTCAGATGAAATGTGCAGAAGAGGCAAATCTATAGAGACTAAAAGATGAGTGTTTGCCAGGGGCCAGAGGTGGGGAGATGGAATTGACTACTAATGGGTACAGAGTTTCTTAGAGTGATTAACAAGTGCTGGAATTAGATGGTGGTAGTGGTTGTAAACTATAAATGTACTAAAACCACTGAGTTGGATACTATAGATGGTGAACTTTATGATATGTCAACTATTTCAATAAAACTGTCATTAAAAAACAAACAAGAAGATACACAATAAAAGAACTGTGTTTTCACTGTTTTCTAAATCTAAGGACTTAAATCAATATTACTTTTTATTAATCTATAAAGGCTTAGAGTTTAAAAAATGGCTGAAGATTATTTCACTCCACGTATCTGAGTTGATATAGGTGAGTATGAATTACACATTCAGAAATCTCTAACTGGAACCCAGGGCAGATCTAGTGAAAACACTGTATATTAAAACTAACAAATGATGATCCTTCACCTTGATATTCTAATATTGTGGATCAGAGACTTTTAAATCATTTACCTGCTGAAACACACATACATACATAGACTCATCAGAGAAGCTTAATGAGTTAGAGAGATGAACAAAATATATTTCTATTTGAAAATATATATCTATGCCATTAAAAAAAGTGAACCTTCTTACCTTACAGAATAAAAACAATTTACTTACCAAAGATAAAATCAATTCACAATAGACGTAAAAATGTCCTTGTTTTTTTTTATTTTTATTCATTTTTAGAGAGGAGAGAGAGAGGGAGACAGAGAGACAAAGAGAGAGAAGGGGGGAGGAGCTGGAAGCATCAACTCCCATATGTGCCTTGACCAGGCAAGCCCAGGGTTTCGAACCGGCGATCTCAGCATTTCCAGGTCGACGCGTTATCCACTGCGCCACCACAGGTCAGGCAAAATGTCCTTGTTTTGATTAATGTTCCCATAGATGAACACCACTAATAATTATTCTTAACAAACCAGGTTAAAAGATATATTCCTCTATACCACTGCAGCTCCGGAGGCTCAGCTAAATGGATAGGACATCTTTTTCCAGTCCAAAAGCAAGGTTGAGTATAAGATTGGGATGCTCAGTCCCAGTATGGAACATTGTGCTGATAAGCCGATCCTAAAACAGTGCCCACTACCCTTAGTCCCAGGGACCCGCTGCAGTGAAAACCAAGGGGCTGGATACAAATGGGGCCTGATCTGTGCATCTTCCAGCCTTTGGCAAGTCACTTAACCTTTCTGGGGGCTCACTTCTCTCCTCTTTATATTCTGCCATGTTTCCTAAAGATTCTGAAATAGCTATTTATTTTTTAAAATGAGGGTCAAAATGAGGGTAATAATGTTCATGCAAAAAATTATACACAAACATTCACAGCAGCATTAGTCATAATTGTCAAAAACTGGAAACACTCTAATGGCCATTAGCTAATGAATGGATAACCAAGATGTGGCAGTCCACATGACTAAACGCTCTTCGGTCATGAGAAGGAATGAAGTCCTGTCGTGCGACACCATGAATGACCCATGAAAACATTACGAGAAAGCGAAAGCCAGACAGGAAGACCATTATGTAAAATGTCCAGAACAGGCATGTATATAGGGACGGAAAGCAGACCAATGCTTGCTGGGGGAGAGCAGGTTGTGAGGTGCAGGATGTGGAACTGAAGGATGTCAGCTGAGGGGTGTGGGGTTTCCCTGGGGTGTAATGAAAAAGTTCTGTAATTGATTGCCATGATAGCTGCACAATTTTGTGACTATAATGAAAGCCATTGAGTTATACATTTTGTGTGTGTGGGTGGGGTGGGGTGAGCTGGAGTGGAGGGAGGAGGGAGGGACATTGGAGACATTTTTAAAAAAATTGATTTTAGAGAGAGAGGAAAGGGGAGAGCTGGGCAGAGGGAGGGGGCGGGAGAGAGGGTGGGAGAGAAGGAAGAAGAGGGAAAGACAGAGAAAGAGAGAAAGAGAGAGAAACATCAATTTGTTGTTCCACTTACTGATGCATCCATTGGTTCATTTTTGTATGTGCCCTGACCAGAGATTGAATTCTGCCACCTTGGCGTATCAGGAAGACACTAACCAACTGAGCTACCCAGATGGGGCCTGGAGACATTTTTAATTGTCATTACTACAGGGGCACAGCTGTTGGTAGACAGAGACCAGTAATGCTCAATATCTTACAATCAGGGTTGCCAGCTTTCGCAAATAAAAATACAAGTGGGTAGGTGGCCAAATCAAGTCCAGGACTCCCAGTTAAATCTGTATCAGATTAACGGCGTTGTTCATCTGAAATTCAAGTTGAACTAGGCATCCTGTATTTAATCTGGTGACCCTACCTATGAAGCACAGGACAGGCCCCTACAATGAAGAAAAATCCAGGCCACACCCTGCAGAGTGTGAGGTGGAGAACCCCGGCACAGGGCAGCAGGCAGTGGTTCTGGAGCCCTGGCTTGCACCACAATCACTAGGAGGGCGGTGGGGCTCAGACTGTTGTGCCCACCCTTCAGGGGCATGGTTCAGTCGTCTGTGGGGGGCTCAGCATTTGCATTTCCATCAAGTTCCCAGGTGAAGCTGTTGGTGCTCATGGACCACACTGGAGAATCACCTGAAAAAAAGCTACATATCTCTGCAAGCAGGTGCCAGGAAAGGGTCTAGACACTTCAAATGGGCAAACTGTATGACATATGAACAGTATCTCAATAAAGCTGTTAAAAACAAAGCAAAGCCACTGGACCCAAACCTTAGGGTCTCCTCTAGCTCACTCTATGACTCCACAGATTTCCCTGCTCACCTGAGGTCTGGAAGTCTATCTCAATAGGATTGGAGAGACTAGTTGCTGCTTCTCGCCACAGGCTGCCCCTGACAGGAGACCAGGCGGTTACCATGCAACGGTACAGCCCTGCATCCGACACCTGAGTCTGGTACATTCGATAACGGAACTCATCCTCCTGCACTTTCTCCAACACAATGCCGTCCACCCGTGAGGCGTCTGTCCAGTTCTCCAGCCTCACCACACAGTCCTGGTCCAGGGAGATGATGTACTTGGTTTCGTTGGGGCTGGAGAGGTCCCCGACAGGCTTCTCAGCCGTGATGAGCACCGAATAGCGCGGCGACTTAATATTCTTGGAAGACACTTTGCAAGTCATCTCAAATGTATTTCCTGCAGCAAAGAAAGGCTTTGGCTGCCTCGCCTTCACCACAAGCACGGAATCTGCAATGAGGTAGCAGAAACAGGTGATTTCCACTGGGATCAGTTATGATGGCTACCTATCTGAAAGAACAATGTCAAGGAACTAGGAATTCATTTGCAAAGTGCCACAACAGCACTTCAGACAATCTGGAAACTCAGAAAGGAACTCACGCAGGATGAAGGAGTGTAGTATGAAGTGATTTATCAGGTGTGAGGGAAGAGTGAATCAATGGGTGAAAATTTGGTTTTAAGGCTTTTCAAGTCCTTGAGAAGTTTTACTTAGAGCAAGAATTTAGGAAGCCACTGGTATGCTTCTCTATCTTCCCCGGATGTGAGGGAGAGCTCACTTTTAGTGAACTGGTCAAGACAAGCTCCAGGAGACACCATCCAGCTCTCCTCCCCTGAGGTTCTGCTGGGTGCAGGGGAAGAACCTAGCTTAACCAGCCTACTTGGAATAGCAGGACAAGGGAGGAAATATATTCTCCATTTAATCACATGATGGTAACATTACAGACAGATTTTTACTATGGTGATGGGAGCTCACACTTGTTGATCCAGTTATTTCCACAGAGACACTGTTTTAAAATTTCGAGCAACTGTCCATGTTCATACTAACTTTAGGTTTTAGGTGTGTTACTCCCCACATCTGTTAAAAAAAATAATCCCTAAGCATATGCATATTAGAAATCTCCTACATTAGAAAAGTTCAGTGTCAGGCCCTTGGACAGTACTTAAATATTTATTGACTAGATGAACAAGTGAATTAAATACATTCTTTTTATCCTTTAATGAGATGATTAATTCTATAATCTGTCCTGTTTTAAAATGAAATTTTGTTCCACCAAACCTGTTAGCAGAACATGCACATTAGGGTATTTCTTTACAATCACTGATTCTTGGGTTCCTGAGCCACACACATTCTATCCTGACTCTCCTGTGACTTTGGCCATTCATTCATTAATTAAACAAGTACTTATAGAGAGCCTCCCATATTCTTGGCATTGACAATGTCATCATAAACAAAACAGAAGTCCTTTCTTTTATATACTAGTGGAGGAATATGAACAAAATAAGTAAAATATGTGGTATGGTTCAATGGTGATACATGTTTAAAAGAAAAAAAAGCAGGGCCTGACCGGTGGTGGCACAGTGGACAGAATGTTGACTAGGGACGCTGAGGTCCCAGGTTCAAAACTCTGAGGTCAGCAGTTTAAGCATGGGCTTATCTGGCTTGAGCGTGGGCTCACCGACTGAGCGTGGGGTCACTGGTTTGAGCATGGGATCATCAACATGACCCTATGGTGGTTGGCTTGATCCTAAAGGTTGATGGCTTGAAGCCCAAGGTTGCTGGCTTAAGTCCAAGGTCACTGGCTTGAAGCCCAAGGTCATTAGCTTGAGCCCAAGGTCACTGGCTTGAGCAAGGGGTCTCTGGCTTGGCTGGAGGCCCCCTGTCAAGGCACAAATGAGAAAAAAATCAATAAACAACTAAAGTGATGCAACTATGAATTGACGCTTCTCATCTCTCCCTCTTCCTGCCTGTCTCTCTCTCCCGCTAAAATAAAAAAGAAAGAAAATAAAGCCTGGAAAGAAGAATAAAAGGATGGGCAGGGCCACAATTTTAGTGGCCAGAGATGGCCCCACCAAGAAGGAATCACCTGAATGAGGACCTGAGGAGGTGAGGGAACAAGACCTGTGTTCATTTGGGGAACAGTATCGTAGGCAGAGGGAACAGCGAGTGAAAAGCCATTAGGCAGAGGCACGCCTGGTGACTAGAATGGCAGGAAAAGCAGACCAGCTGGGTTAGGTTTAGGGTTTGTGTTCAGGGGGTGAGGTGGGGGGTGCTGGGGAAAGCTGCAGGTGAGATCAGAAGGGAACAGAGCCTGCTGGTGTAGGGCATCAAGGATACTGAAAGAACTCTGGACTTTTCTTTGAGCAAGGAGATGGGGAACCTCTGAAGATTTTGAGCAGAGGAGTTTCATGCTGATTTACTTTAGCTGCCACGTGCAAGGGCAGAAGAAGACCAATCAGGAGGCGAGTGACATTATCCAGGCAAGAAACGACGGCAGCCTGGTAAGAGAGTGAGAAGTGGTGAGATTCTAAACCAATTTTGAAGAATGAGGAATTAAGGATGAAGGGTTTTGTCTGAACAGCTAGAACAATGGTGCTAGAGAAGGTGAGAGAAGACCAAAAGCACCATTTGAGCAGAAGTTTGAAGTGCCCCTTTAAATAAGTGGAGGTGGCAAGACATCAACCTGATACCGAGTCTAGAGTTCTGGAGGTCCAGGGTAGAAATATAAATTTGGGAGTCACTAAGTATATAGGTAGTATTTGAATGAGGTTAGAAGACATCACCAAGGGAGTGAAGTTTAACAGAAAAGAAAGTCCAAGAACTATGTCCTGAGGCAGTCTGACGGTGGAGGGTCAGGACGATGAAAGACCAGTGAGGGGACTCAGCGGAAGAGCCATGTGGTTGGTGTATGTGCCCCTGAGAGGAGCACAGAGCTACGAGGCTGGAAGAAGCCCAAAGAGGCTACGTCCCACAGCCAGGGAGACACCAAAGTGCTTCCAGGAGGGGCAACTGAGTGCCTAGTTATGCCCAGCTAAGTCAAGTAAGATAATGAACAACTGGGTTTTACAGTAAGTTAATCACTAGTCATTTTACTATAATAAGCTATGAGGGAAAAAGAGATTACAGTAGGTACCAGAGAGGATGGAAAGAGAGAAACTGGAGACATCAAGCACAGATAAAGCAAATACTTGTGTTATACAGCAGCTCCCCCTTCTCCATGGGGGATACACCCGTGGATACCTGAAGCTATGGATAGCACTGAACCCTAGACACACTGTGTTTTTTACTATACACAGGTATCTATGATAAAGTTTAATTTATAAATTAGGCCATTTCATGGATACATTTGTTCTTACCATAGATCTTAGCAAACTAAGCATACGGTTTTTGTTCTTTCCTTATTAAGTCAGAAACTTTTACCTTTTCACTTAAAGAAAACACTTTATGGCTTCTCTCTGGCACACATCTAAATTGCCAGCATCACTAGTCTTACATGTTGGGGCTCCTATTAAGTGAAATGAGAGTGACTTGAATACAGGAACAGCAATACCACAACAGTTGATCCGATAACCAAGCAGGCTACTAAGTGACTAACAGGCTGGGGGGGGGGGGGGGCGCATATACAGCATGGATAAGCTGGACAAAGGGATGATTCACGTCCCAGGAAGGGCAGAGAAGGATGAAGTGGGACTCCATCATACTACTCAGAATGATGTGCAATTTAAAATGTATGAATTGCTAATTTCTGGAATTTTCCATTTAATATTTTTGGACTGCGGTTGACAACAATAACTGAAACCATGTAAGAGGGTATTAGTGTAAAATAAAAAAGAGAGAAACAGGTGGGCAAGGAGGTATGGGGAACAGAAAGATGGGAGGGAAGGGAAGTCAATATTAGTTTAGCTAAAAAAAAAAAAATCCAAAACAGCAGATCTAATAGCATGTTTACAAGCCAATGGGACAGGTCTAGAAAAAAGAGAAATACTAAAGACATAAAGAAGGAAGCCACGTGCCTGAGTACTTAGAGGGGCTGGCATTGTTAGGACATGAGGTCGCATAACATGGGCTCAGCCCGGGGAGGGTATATAGGAATTCTCCCAATTGTTTCTGTTTGTTTAGGGACTAGAAAGTAGGGAAGTAAACAGATTAAGAGAGTGCTGAGAGCACACTTGACATGCATGATCACAGATCAAAAGTAAGGCCAGTCAACATCTTTAAATGTTTTTCTCCAACCATATTCAGCTGTGCAGATGCAGAAGGAGGCAGCAGAGGACTGGCACTCAACTGGGGCGCAGTCTAGTAATAGTGCCAACAGGGAGTGGGCTGAGGGAGCTAAGGTTGCACAAGGAGTGTGACGGAGACTGACCGGGAATTGGGGCTGACAGCAGGATGACTCCTAACTCATCTAACCTTCCACCCCTGGACATACCTAAGAACAATGCAGGGCAACAGGTATACACTGGACTATCCTGGGCAATTGGTCACTCTCTGTTAGAAGTGAAGACAATGGGCGTGAAGGACAGTGCAAGACAATAGGATTAATGGACTGTCTGTCCTGGTGGATTGAAGAGTTGATGTTGGAGTACCAGAGAGTGATCTAGAAAGGCAGAGGAGTGTATAAAGAATAGGATGTTTGGAATTAAAAGTATGGAAATCATCCAGTTATCGGAAGTGAAAGGGTCTAGTGTAGGGTATGAGCAGGGGCATGAATAACACAATAGGACAGAGGATGTGATGACCAGAGAGAGGGACAAGGAGCTGAGAATGAAGGCTTATCTGCATTGGGGTTCTCAGTCTTGGTTGCCCAGGAGACCCACCTTAGGAGCAGTGAAAATTCCAATGCCCCAACTACATGCCCTCAGGCCAACTAAGACAGAATGTCTTGTGGGACTCACACTTCAGTTTTTAAAAAATACTCTTTGGGTGATTCCAATGGGCAGGCAAGGTATGATCCAGCATCTAATGGATAGTGCAGCCAGCAGGACAGGAGGCATACTGGAGAGAGTGGCTGGGAGTTAAGAGTTAATATCTTCAAAGAATGAATGAGGAAGGCCTAGGAGTCGACAGGTGACGGCAATGAGAAGAGGGGCGTGACCTCGTGACGTGAGACTGGAGCTGGTGTTTCCAGGGAGAAGGAAAAAGGGGCCGGAAACTGCAATGAGGGACAAGGAGGACTCGGTCCCCCCAGGCTCAGGTATACGAGAAGTGTGGGAAGAAAACACCAGCACTCAGGAGGAATCCAAGAGAACAGGGTCCTCAGGGGAGAGCTAAGTTAGTAATGTTTAATGAGGGAAGAGATGAAGAGATGAGGTTTGGGAAACAGGAAATTTTGCTGTTTGGTGCTACAGAGAGGTGGCAGTGGGTCAAAAGAGGCGTGTGGGTGCTGTGTGGTGCTAGTCAGCACATGAGGGAAGAAGGATCCAGAGGCCCGTAGGCACAGAAAAAGCAGGAATAAACACTTCAACCTGGCGTCCCAAAGCTGGCAGTGCTCTGAGCATGCGGGAGAAGATGCATCAAAGAAATTGTTCCCCTTGCATTGTGTCACTTCTCCCTGGAAACAATCTCTCTGAACAATGACTGGCAGCTCAGGGGCAGACACAGTGGCCTAGTGGCCTGTGGTTTCTATGCTGTGGCACCTCTGATGAGCCTGCATTCAGCGGGTGGGTGAACAGAGACACTCCCCCAAAGGGCTGTGTAAGGCCTGGCTTAAAACCACCTAGTGGAGCAACAGTGTCAGTGGCTGACCCCATGCACACTGTGAGTACCTATAGACAATGACCTGCACCAATGACCACACCCCAGCTCTCTCACCAGGACTTACTTAACCTTGTCCAGTATCACCATCTTAAAGGGCTTCATGCTGTAGACAGAAGCACCAGTCATTTGAGCATGTGTTTCTTGGCTTCCTAGTATAAATGGAAACCTGCAGGCTGACTAGGCATCTGAACACATACAGAGCGATGGCATAAGCCAAAACAAGACAAGAGTAAAAAATAAGAACAAAGCTCCTACCTTCTGATGCCCAAAATATGTGGACAGGTTTAGAGAAGACATCCTTGCTCTTTACCCAGCTGTCATTCTGCTGTTTGGTCCAGGCAGACACAACGCAGTAGTAACTGCCTCTGTCTTCCTCTGTAGTCCTTTGGATTCGGAAACTGAACGTATCCATACGCTCCTTAGAAAAAATAAAGTCTCCATCCTGGGCCCGTTGCTTGCTTCTCTCACTGTACTTCAGCGTCCAGTCCCTGTCCATGACTGCAAGAAACTCACTGGTCACCATGTCATCACTGCGCCGGTTCATCCTGTAGTACCAGGACACTGTGACACGGACACTTGCACCCATGCTCTTCATGTCCACGACCTGGCATTCCAGCTCAGTGAGGTCGTCTGAAAACTCAGGGACCTTAGAAGCATTCAGGTACACCTGATAGTCTGGTTCTGAACCAAAGAGAGAGGAACCAGGGTCAAAAACTCAGTACCATACCAAGAATTAGCAAAAGGAACAAGGCGAGGATTCCTTCTGTCCTGACAATGAAATGCTTATCCTACCAACTGCAGTGACAGAAATGAAAGTCCTTGCATTAGAGGGGAAGGATCCTATGCCTCAAGAACACTTCCAAAGGCCAGAAGCCCAACGTCCCCCATCACAGTCTTGGTCTTTCCATAACGTCGAGGTTTGTGGTCAGCCTCCCCAGGAGATTAGCCTCTTCTGAGAAGGATCTAAGAAGCTTGGTGTTCACACTCTATCAAGAGTTCTCCTGGATGGCCGAGCAGTGCCCACAGACCCCATGGAGCAGCCCTGGAAAACCCGATCCCAGAGGACATTCTAGCACTTGCGGCCAGTCAACCCCACTGTGGCTCAGGTTCCTGCCATCCTCGGCTATGCCCCAAATGCAAGTGCAACGGGTTACCATCCCCCGTTGTCTCACCCTCTCTTTACTGGTCCTGACTTTTCCCACTAAACCTGTGTTCCATGGTCAATAAACACCCCCATCCTGAAACTCCCCAAACAACATTCTTTTCACTGCCACATGGAACTTGCTTATCTAATTGTCAACCTTGAAGATCCTGGCTCACTTAGTCGTCCCCCCCCCAAGTTCCCTGGCAGGCACAAATCTAACAGCAGGTAGGAGGAACGTCAGCCCTCTCCTAAAGTCACAGTCCTGTTATCTTTCACTGGTATAAAAACCTCTCCTTCTTCTGAGGTTCCCACCATTCATTTAATCCATCTCTATAACACATGGGGTCACAATGGCCCCAAGGCCTCCTTCCACACTTGCCAAGGACACAGTACAGCAACCTCCCTGTGGGCTCCTTTCCCCTCTCCCCACCCCGCTGCATGTCACACCTGATTCTCTGAAGTTCTCCAGTCACCACCATCCCACACCACGACAGTGAACTGCAGTGACCCCTGTGGCCCTCTCCTGACTGCCCTGCAAACTCCCACTGGCTCAGTGTCACCTCCTCTGTGCCCCAGAGTGTGGGGTCCCCAGAGTGTGACACTGTATACTCCCATAGACGGGCACATAATTTCGGAGAGCACTAATCCCACTCTGCGATACTCCGTGCCTGATGGTCTCATCCCCAGGACCCTTCTGCACACACCACCTTGTATTCAGTAGGCATTCAGTGAACGTTTGCTGTGTTAACGGTAAGGCTTTTAGAAAAGGCTGCATTTTTCTCTCCTAGCACTTTGTTTTCTAGGAGAAAAATCACTCCACCTAAACAGAACTTTCCATTCGCCAGCCCTACGTTTATTCACATCGCCTCCATCAAACTGCATCATGATATTTAATGTGGTTTTTGGTTATGACTCATTCAGATTATAAACTGCTGAAGTCACGGAACTGTTCTTTTGTGATTTACACTTCTAATGAAATGTGTAACATCATGACTTCTCCAAGAATGATTCACTGGGCCAAGAAATGGAAAGAACTCAAAATCCTAATTCCCTTAAATGTCATCTTCACAAGCACTTAGTTGCAAGTGAGGCTGGACCCTGTGCAGCATCAAGTTACACAGACGTGACCCTGCTGGCCCACGGGAGCATGCCCTACCACGATATGGGCGCCACAGGGAAACACCAAAGGCTTCTAGACTGTCATCCTGTCTCCTCATCTTACAGGCGAGTCTCACCGCTGGACGCCCCTGCCTCTCGGGCAGAACGCTAACACCCCATGCCACCTCTCTTGCCACCACTGACAACTGAACAAACACCACCAACATGTGTTCACATCGTCACATGAATGAGCCATGGTATTCCTGAAATATTCGCCCGCATTCAAGGTTTCAGACCTTTTCCTCATGTCAGCCTCACTCCAGGGCACGGCAGCTGGAGTACACTTAACACGGAATGGACAGACTTGAACTGGCTGTGCATGGGGCAGGACTGCACCCCTTGGTCCTGTTGGGACCAAGCTGGGACGTCACAATAGCCAGAGTCCTCACAGAGGAGCAGGAGCCATCGTCACCTATGGAGCCCCAACTCCATTCTAGGCATGATGGGAAGACCCCTCATGTGGGTCACCACGTTAACCTGAATCACAAACTGTGGGGCAGTGCAGAGCTGTGGCGAAGAGCCAGGGGTCTGGAGCCAGACTGTGTTCAAATCCTGGCTCTGCCATTTACTTGCTGTGGGCAAGTTACTTGCTGTGGGCAAGATAACTCTGGGCAAGTTACTTCACCTCTCTGAGAAGCAAGGGTCTGCTCACATACACACGCACACCCCCTGAAGCCACACCCTCTAACAATATGAACTCCCCTCAAATCAAAGACGATGGTTTTTGCATATGGGTCATGAAACTCTTTTGTTACAACTTTCAAAACAATGAAAGACTCATTGGCTAATTAGTAAAAGCAGGTATTTTTGTGCCTTCTGTATGCAGCGACCAAACTGCAGGTTTTCACATAGATTATCTCCATTCACTTTCACAATTCTATCAGGAAGGTATCATTATCCCCATCTGACAATGACAATGATCACAGGCATTTACCAAGAGCTTTCTAGAGGCCAGGTACAAACCAGGCCATACACTCTCCTCACATTCTCACCTAATCTTCTCAACAACCTTATGAGATAGATACTACTTTCATGTATACTTCCTAAGTGGAAAACAAAAACAAACATTAAAGCTCAGAGGAGTTGAGTTCAAAGACTATGGTCTGGCACAGTATGTGTGAGCAGAATTCCAGGTAAGGCTTTGGCTCCATGGTCCTCCCACTAGGACCAAATTGCATAACCTTATTACACACCCAGTTATTAACACTTTCTCAACGCCTGCTGCATCCCAGAAGACAGGAGTGATGATAATAGGCCAGGCACTAATCCTGAACCACGTACAAGGCCATGTTCTAATATTCCCTTTGAAGCTTAGTGAACTTGGCACAGGTAATTAGATGAACAGGCTACAGGCTCGAGCTAGAGGAAACAGAAGGAGTGCCCTCATCTCTGCTGATGCACTTTGACTATCTTGAATTGGGCAGGTACCTTAGATGCAGCTGAGCAGGTTGACTAACTGTTCAAGAGTTGCCACTATCCCATCTTTATAGAACTACGAAATGTGGTTTTCTCTGTTCATCTTCACTCAACTTCTCCCAGAGAAGGAAGAGTGAGTTACCAGATTTGGGGGCGGGGGCAGGAAAGTGGCTGGATGTGGTCAGCTCAACCCTCTCTCTTCCTAGGGAGGGATGCTTCCAGGAGACACACACACACACACACACACGATTCCTCTATAACCTAAGGCACACTCCTACACCTTACTTGGTTAAGACCTTGGTGGGAAAGAGTGTGTTATACACTGACCACACCCCCCAACACCACCACCATGAATGTGTATTAAGCACTTAAGTACCAGGCACTGTGCTAACCACAAGAACAGCAAAGCTTTGAAACCCTAAGTGACACACCCAAGATAACACACCTCGAAGGTGGTGGAGCAGGATTCCAACACTTACTCACAGGCCCCTCTGCCTTCAGATAATCCTGGACAGACAGCCAACAAAACAGTTATTGATAAAAGTCTGCAGATCTAACTCTTCTTTCCTTTGGACAGCACAGACCTCTGAAGTCTCCACCAAGTACTTAGCAGATTAACAGCTCCTTTTAAAGAAAAATAATTATCTTCCTCGCTGGCACACTGCTGGAAGAGGGGACAGTCCTCTTGTGGGAAAGAATGCAAATCAGGCTCTTAAGCCCAAACAGTAGAACTCAACTCTGCTCCCTCCTGCTCTTCTATTGGAAGCCTTGGAAGCCTCTCCAATTAACACCGCAGAAGTCTGGTGCTTCGGGCAGAGAGCTCAACCACGAACTGATTAGTATCCAACTCGTGCCAAAGGCTCATTTAAGACATCTGATAGCAGAGAGAGGTGGCTTAAGATGCAGATTTACTCATTATTACCCTCCATAGTTTTAGTTATACACTAAATTGCATCAACACAAAGTAACATTTGTCCTCCACAGTAACTCAGCTTTTCATAGAAACTCCTTCACACACTTAAGATTTATGCCCTCAGCCCTTACAGAGAGTGGATCTAAGAAACACCCATTTAAACAATCACTTAGGGCCTTTTGTAAAAGAACAGTGGAAAGCACTATCCACTGTGTTATCCAATGCCCCTTCAATAAAAAAGCACATGATAAATTCAGGGCCAAGAAAAAGTCTCTCTCTGAGTTTGTGTTCCTTCGTCAGAAGAGAACTGTACAATCACATTTCTTTTTGCCTCAACTCTTCGAAACTTCATTGGTAAATTCCGTGTTCAAGTGCAGTAGCTAATCCATCCAACTACCTTGCAATATCAATCCTTTCATTTTTTTACACCCTCTTGATCTTGATTTTATTTTTATGTCTCCTGCTTTACACTGTGATTCATTTTGCAATCCAACTTACATATTTTTTTTTCCTTTCTAAAGTAGGACATAAACTCTAAGTAAAAGAGGCTTTTTCCTTGCCTTCTAAAAAAAATCATGGTCCTCCCAGCTGCTACAAATGCTCTTGGACTTGCCAGACCCATTCACATCACTGCCCCGATCTCTGTCTGGTTAACAAAATAGAACGTGAGAAGATTCCAATCAGCTTCAATCTCGCGTCTACTCAGAGCACCAACCCCAAGCGAATAAGGGCAAGAACGGCTCAGCTTTTAGGACTCTGTGCGCTACGGTTTCAGGAATAAAGCTGATTCCCAAAGCCAAAAATGTTTCCACAAAAGATAACAATACTTGAGACAAACTTCACTTAAGATGACAAAGCTTGGGACAGACTTGATCCAGGGCCATAATTCTAAGCCATCTAAACATTTCTTTTGAAATAAACAAGATTGCCTGAATGGTGGTGGTGCAGTGGATAGAGCATTGACCTGGATGCTGAGGTCCCAGGTTCAAGACCCCAAGGTTGCCCACTTGAGCGCGGGCTCATCCAGCTTGCATGCAGGCTCACCAGCTTGAGTGTGGTAGGTCACCAGCATGATCGTGGGATCATCAACATGATCCTAAGGTTACTCACTGGCTTGATGCCCAAGGTCTCTGGCTTGAGTCCAAGGTTGCTGTCTTGAGCAAGGGGTTACTCACTCAGCTTGAAACCCTCGGTCAAGGCACATATAAGAAGCAATCAATGAACATATAAAGTGATGTAATTATGAGTTGATGCTTCTCATATCTCTCCCTTTCTCTCTCTCTCTCTCAAAAAAAAAAAAAAAAAAACCCAAACAAACAAAAAACAAAAACAAAAAACCATAGCCCTGGCCGTATAGCTTGGTTGGTTAGAGCATCTTCCTGAAGCGCAGAAACAAGGATTGACTGCTGTGATAGATTCTATTTTCCAAAGATGACTGCAGCAGCACTTAGCAGCCACATCGCCTTTGCAATGTGACCTTGCTACTTACTCCCCAATAAGAGATGGGCTCTCTTTCTCTACCCCCTTGAACTTGAGCAGATTCTGTGATAGCGATGACCAACAGTGGAGGCAACACTGTGCCAGACCTGGGGATAGCTTTTAACTGGCTGGGCACTCCTACTTCCTGCCTCTTGGAAGCCAGTTACCATGTAAGGAGCATGGCTGTCCTGGGAAGACTGTGCCATGGGAAGCCCAAGCCATGTGAAAAGGGCTTGGAGGATGAGACACCATGTGAGGACAGAGAGAGAGGTCCAGGAGCATGGTGACATGTGCACGAGAAAGCCATTTGGAAGAAAATCCCCAGTCCCAGCCATCCCAGCTGTCGCCATGTGCATCAGAGTTGAATTCCTTTGAGTCCTTCCTAATTCCTGACCCTCAAAATTGTAAGCAAAATAAAAATCAGTGGTTTTCAGATGGGGACAGGGCAATATCTCACTCACAGGTTGTGGTGGAGATTAACTACATAATGCCATAAAGCCCTGAGCCTGGTGCCCAGCACACAATAAGTATTCAATAAATGATTATTACTTTTAATATGTCAAATACCAAAATTCAGAATTTTGTGTAACACCTTCATAGAGAACCAACTTTCTCAAGAACTCTTCTTGACAACATTCTATAGTCACATGACATAAGACGACCTATATAAAAGGAGCACTTTGGCAGGTCCTGTCTTTCTGTCTTTTTTGGGCACCTCCTAGTTACTTCCAATAGGCCCCAAGTTGCACATAGTATGGTATTCACATACGCACAGAGGCATGTTGTGTTATCTAGAGGCAATCATATGTCAGGACCAGGCCCATGGTTTCTGGGCAGATAATTCAATTGGGAGGGCCTAGAGAAAGGTCTGCTGCGGTACTCATGCCAGACTTGCCTCCTGACAAGTGTCCCAGCAGTTGTAATGGTGTGAGTCATAGGCACGGGGAAGGAGGAGGCTTACGAGGGAAGGAGGAGTAGGATGCCGTTGGTCTGTACCACTTCCACTCCCAGTAGGATTACCCGGGTGCACATATCTCCGAATTCTTGGAGTTGAACATCGTTGCTTTCTTTGCAATTCCTGGTTTCCTATGCATATATTTCAACAATGCCCATGCATCCGGTGGTTTATCTATCCATCCAGCCAACGTTTACCAAGTGCCCACTACGTGCAAAGCACCATGCAAGATGTAGAGTTCTGTGCTTCTGGCTTGGCATCACCCAGGGAAAAACACAATGACGACTTTTGCAACAATGGAGCTGGCATTTTGCAGAGAAACAAACTAGATCCTCAGGATAATCATTGAAGTTTTTCTTACAATTTAGTCTCTTTACTTCTTCTCACTTTGGAGAACACAGACCCAACAAATCCCTTCCAGTTAAAAGAGCCAGTTCCTTCCCAGAGCTCCCCTCCAGTTCCCTGCCAGTCCCTGTACCCTCCTGGGTATGCCTGGATGAGTACTTCAAAGAGGCCCTCAAATTGGAGAGTAGGCAGCACTTTCTAAAAAAGACGCTTGAACTGTGATTCTGAGTGTGTGTGTGTGGGGGAATCAGTGCTGGGTTCTGACAGCACCACACAATGCACCGAGGATCTGCGTTGGGAGACAAATTCAGCTCCAGAAATGAAAAATCTTCTTGTGGTGCTGACAAAATCTGTTTTATTTTGAAGGTTGCTAAAGAGAGTTCTAGCTGGGCCAACATTGTTCCAGTTCAGTACTTCAGAGCGAGTCTCTTGCATGGGGCCGAGACAGCAAGAATAAAAGCTGGCCAGATAAGCCCTGTTCCTTTCACTTTTCAGATATCAAAGAATCACTCTGCTATCAGGGATGACGAACACCCTGCTTAGTCTCACTCTGAATTGGATGAGCCTTCTGCTTACTCTCATTACTTATCTCCTCCCTGCCCCCTCTGTCCTCACTTGCCAACTCCCCATCTTTGCCAAATAAAGACTTATTAGGAAGAAGCAGACCCATTAACCCATGAGAAGATTTCAACGCAGAGACAAGGAGGAGCTGAGTATGAGTGGGACTCACAGTGGGAGGATGTTCCGCATCAGACAAAGGAGGAAATGATTTCCCAGCCTTTAAGGATGTTTTACTTCTGATCCTCAGAGCCATGCCAACAGCCTCCAACAAAGCTCAGGACAGTTGTGGGACAGGAGAGAGCTCGAGCTCAGGACAGGGAAGAGTCTGACTGGCAGGCCCTTCTCCATCTTTGTGATAATGGAGGTGGGGAGTAAGGCACACTCCCCTCGACCCATCCTGCCCAGGTTTACTTACAGCTACTAACAAGACAGTAACAAAAACTAGGAAGAGTCAGTCTTACAGGGCAAGCATTTAGGACAATAAGAGGTGGGGAGAGAACAATGGTAAAAAATAAAGGACATGAAAATGATCTTCATATATATGACAAGTTGCTATGAATGGGTGGCAAGGTGATCAACAGCTGACAGCTGTGCGGCTCCTCCAGTGAGAATCGTACCTGGGTGAGCCCACCAGGAGAGCTGGGGAAGCAGGAGGGCCTGCCCCGTCACTGGGACCTGCAAATGAAATCATTTGGGGATGCTGGGCATTTGGTGAAAAAAAATCTGTTCCAATAATCTCAGGAACTCTCTCTCTTTCTGCACTGGGCTTTAGAGAGCACCAGTTCCTGCCAGAGAGGACCTAGGAGTTTAGGAAGGGAAAGCAAGAATGACAGCGGTCCCCCTGCACAGTGACCCATTTCAAAGAGCCATTCAGCAGGCCTGGACCCTGCAAATCTCAACAACAAAAGGAAACTCTATCCTCGCAAATGAGGGTGTTGAGACAACCGAGGCCACATTATCTAAACATTGCCCTTGCCTGCCAGATTCTATTTCAGCCAGTTTGGCTTTTACCCCCAGCTTGGGGTCTATCCAGGCTAAAGTACGCTTGTCCTGATACCAAGGAATTCCAAAACAACGTGAAACACAGGGCTCTGAATTCCCCCAATATCTCCGAGGACGGATTTAGCCAGAGCAGCTAAGAGCCATCCTCCAACCACTCACCTAGCCAGGTTACATCCACAGCGGCTGGGGCAGATGTGGCTTCTGCCACCTTGTGCCAGCTCCTGTTGTGCCCTGGTGTCCAGAGTGCCACATGGCAGAAATAGTAGCCAGAATTTTCTTTGCTAACATCTCGCACCAGTAAATGGTAGGAGCGTGCATCCACATGACTCAAAGCAACGTGAGGAGAGCTGTACATCAGGGAATCACGGTCCAGCCGTGCCAACATGTGGGGGCCAGGTGCCGTGCTATCAGGAGTCCTGCTGAAGTACCATGTCACCTCGGGCTGGGCGTCATCTGCTCGATCTGTTGTGATGTTGCAGGTCAGGTCCAGTTCCTTTCCTTCAGCCACAGACACATTCCTGCCCACGGTGACTCGCAGAACTTAAAAATTAAAAACAAATATATCTTGATAATCTGGATAATGGTTATCCCTCCCATCTCTCCCCCCTTTAGATCGTCTCTTTTTATGTTCTTATTTATGGCATTAAAGATAAAAAGCTTTGTACATATTGTACATAAAAGGCTTGGTACATATTGTACAGCTGTAAATGCTTGAGAAATATTTATTAAATAAACTCATGAAACATACCATGTTTCCTTTTAGTTCATAAAAACTTAGAACATTGCCTGGCATTATTAAGTGTATATAAGTGTATATGAGTGTTTTATAAATATTAATTTCAAAATAACCCTATGAAGTAGGTTCTATTATTACCTCCATTTTACTGATAAGGAAACTGAAGCACAGAGAAGTTAAGTAACTTGCCCAAGGTCGCACAGCTAATAGGTGGCAGAGTTAGAATTCAAATCCAGACTGCCTGCCTCCAGGAACTCTGCTCTTAACTGGTACATTATTGTTTGAAAAGAAGTCTGCTCTATCACAAAACTAAAATTATACTTTCTTTGTGTGCATGATAAAACATGGGTGATTTTATAGAGAAAGAACAGCTCAGTTCTGACTGGTAAATATTAGTTGGCAACTGGGCTTTGGGTTAAAGCCTGGAGGAGGGGAGGTTGAAATCACCTTTTAGGTGAAAGAGGGGAAACAGAAGAACCAGGAAGGTGAAACCAGACCCTATGCCTTATGAGTCAAGTCTTCAAAATGCAATGTACCTCGAGCATCATTTATTCCATTAGACATGCCACCTAAAGTTAAGTGCAAAGCATATATTTTCTAACCAAAACAATGGTTTTGGGGCCCTGGCTGGTAGTTCAGTGGAGAGTGTTGGCCTGGCTTATGGACATCCCAGGTTTGATCTCTGGTCAGGGCACAAATGAGAAGTGACCATCTGTTTCTCCCCTCCTCCCTTTCCCCCTTCTCTACCCCTTCTTTCTCTCTTTCCCTCTTGCAGCCAGTAGCTCGACTGGTGTGTGTGGCCCCGGGCGCTGAGGATAGCTCGGTTGGTTCAAGCATTGGCCCAGATGATGGATCCCAGTTGGGCACATGTAGGAGTCTATCTCCCCTCCTCTTACTTAAAAAAATAAACAAATAAATAAAAAAATACACCGATCTTCAGGTTATGCTATGGCCCTCTCTCATTAGAAGCAGACTATATTTAGATGAAGTGCTGACGGACTTGGTGCTACAGTCTCGAGGCAGATTTGCTTTTTGTGTTCCCTTGTCACAGCCTCTTACACGAAACATTTTGCTGTATTTAGAGGGCTTTTAGAAAGAAGCTGAGCATCTGTAATCAGAGTAGAAAAACATTCAACTCGTGGTAACGCTGTGGGAGCAGCTGCTTGGATGACATACTGCCAACAGCTCCCGGAGGGAAGAGGGGGTCGCGTGCAGGCACTGGCCTGCGCCTCCAGCCAGCCTCTCAGCTCAACCGCTGTCTGCAGCAGCTCTGCCACACAGGCTATTGCCCACCTAAGAAAAGACCGGCCCGGAAGCCTGCCCTTTGGACGATATTGCTTTCATCTGAATATTTCCAAAGCCTGACATTTCAGACGAGTGTTTCAGGCCAAGTTCAAGAACCACCTTGCTGAAGACAGAAAATGAGATAGGCATAGTAATAAGAAAACGGACTTTTAAAAAGTCAAATTTCTCACCTCCACATACCCTTCAAATTCTTCCTCCTCCTTGACCCTTTTAAAGGAGCCAAAAGTAATCTGAGGATGTCTTTTGAGAGGAGTCAGCACAGAAACTGGTGCCTGAGTGTGTGCTGCAGCTTGAAGCACAATGACTGTGGTCAGGTACCCTAGAATACTGCCAGTGTCCCTGTGTGCCGGCCACCAGCTGCTGGAGTTAGAGACGGCGGGGGAGTGAGGAAGTGGACTGCAGACTTTCTGAACAGGCAAAGAGCATTAGGGTTAGAAGTAGTGGCAGAAACGTCTCTTCAACTGTCTAGTTCTCTCTACAATTTTCTCTGAGTGTAGCCAAGTATCTTGTCATATCATTAACCACTGTTTCCATAAGTTCTGGATTGGGGTGAGGTGGAGGGGAGAGGTCACTTGCGGATAACAGAAAGAGCAGGCTGAAGACTAAAGTACTAAGGACTCATAACTCAAGAGGGGGCCTGAGCCAAAGCGTATGGGGGTTCAGGCTTTCTCCTACTAGATTTAACTGAATCCATAAGAGACACCAAGAGCTGCATCAACCAGACCAGGGGTAAGACAGGGGATACTGCCACAAAGCTAACACAGCCCACCATTTAAGGAGCTTTGTGCTGCTTATCACAGCAATGCAGCAGAAATATCCAACTAGCTAGCTAGGAACAGTGCAGGTTTTGTCACTGTACTCTAGTATGCTGGTTCTTAACATGGGTCCACAAAGAGAATCCATGACGAATGAAAAAACTATTGCTTTTATTTTTGCTAGTCTACCTGAAATACAGCATCTCCTCTCATTATGAGACTAAGCAACAAACAAGTGCAGTGTTATCTGTCCCTGGGCTTTTGTCCCAGTAGAAGTCAAAGATATTTTTACATTACATTACAATTGTTGCATCTATCTTAAAATAACATCTACGTCCATCGATACTTAGAAATTCCAGTGGCTGCTAGGCTTACCACTGTATCTTATTATTTAATGCATTGATAAAGCACAATATTGTTATGTAACAAATTTGTCTTAAAAATTTAGATAATTGGCCCTGGCCAGTTGGCTCAGTGGTAGAGCGTCGGCCTGGCGTGCGGAAGTCCCGGGTTCGATTCCCAGCCAGGGCACACAGGAGAGGCACCCATCTGCTTCTCCACCCCTCCCCCTCTCCTTCCTTTCGGTCTCTCTCTTCCCCTCCCGCAGCCAAGGCTCCATTGGAGCATAAGATGGCCCGGGCACTGGGAATGGCTCCATGGCCTCTGCTCCAGGCGCTAGACTGGCTCTGGTCACAACAGAGCGACGCCCCGGAGGGGCAGAGCATCGCCCCCTGGTGGGCGTGCTGGGTGGATCCCAGTTGGGCGCATGCGGGAGTCTATCTGACTGCCTCCCGGTTTCCAGCTTCAGAAAAATACAAAAACAAACAAACATTTGTTTGTTTGTTTTTTTTGTTTTGTTTTGTTTTGTTTTTTTCATTTTTCTGAAGCTGGAAACAGGGAGAGACAGTCAAGACAGACTCCCGCATGCGCCTGACCGGGATCTACCCGGCACGCCCACCAGGGGCGACGCTCTGCCCACCAAGGGGTGATGCTCTGCCCATCCTGGGCGTTGCCATGTTGCGACCAGAGCCACTCCAGCGCCCGAGGCAGAGGCCACAGAGCCATCCCCAGCGCCCGGGCCATCTTTGCTCCAATGGAGCCTTGGCTGCGGGAGGGGAAGAGAGAGACAGAGAGGAAAGCGCGGCGGAGGGGTGGAGAAGCAAATGGGCGCTTCTCCTGTGTGCCCTGGCTGGGAATCGAACCCGGGTCCTCCGCACGCTAGGCCGACGCTCTACTGCTGAGCCAACCGGCCAGGGCACAAAAAAATTTTTTGATAATTACTTCAATATAATTGTTTTCCTTTGTCATCTTATGTATTTTATGCATTAAAACATTAAGACATGTCAATTCTGAGGAAGGTCTGTGAGCCTCAAAATATTGTCAAAGAAGCTCAGGACACAAAAAGATTATCAACCCTTAGGCTGAAGTGAGAGCCAGCTGCTATCACCTACCTAATAGTTCAGAGTGCACAAGTCTTTTAACTAGACATTATGAGTTCTTTGGCTTGTCTGAAATTAAAAGATACCTTTACAATTGAAAATCCTGCATAAAAAGAAAAATTGCTGCAAATCTTAAACTCTCAACCCCTTTGCCCGTTAAAACAGCTTTGGATACAAGCTGAAGAGCTGAGGTTTCTTATGACAGGTTCCAGGCAGAACACTTCCAAAAAGGAAATGACCTGAGTCCATCCAGGAAGTGATCTCTGCAGCCAGTGGAAACAAGACTGGCCATGACAGGCAGATCCTCTCCTTGGCAAGAGCACTTCCCACCACCTCGATAGCCAGTCACTAAGTACCTCAGCCTGGCTTTTACCAATCCCAACTCTCATGTGGTGGCCTCAACACAGAATGAAATGCTCAGGACAATGCAGTCTGCAGAGGAAAAATATTACCGTGTGGACTGTTTCCTGCTTTTCTTCCCATTTGAGCAACAGAGCTGCCACACACTCACATTTATACTCAGAAGTGAGTCTGGCCAAGGTCTTCCCGGTTTACAAAACAGGAGGCAGCGGCTAGAGCAGCAAAGCACTCTGAAATCTGAAGATGCCAGACTCCCAGAAAGCCAAGTGCACTCATCCATCCACGGCAACAACATCCTGCGGAGATGGTTGCGGTCAAGCCCGTGCGCTCCCTGGCGCCTGGGAATGCTTCTCCGGTAGCTCCCAGCCCGGGGCCCAGGACACAGCCAATCATCTGGTAGCTTCTTTACTGCTGCTTACTTTATTACTTTCTGTCATTTTTATGGGCTTTCTAAAATCTATTTATATTTTCTTAACTATTTCTCTAGTAGGATTAGAAAGTCATGAGGTTTTTTGATTTTGTTTTTTAAGCTGGTTCACAAATGACAGGACGAAGAACTTGCACAGAGACCACAGGGCTGGATGCTCCTTGGAGTGTGTCCTACAGGAAATAAGATGAGGCCAGCCCTGGAGAGCTCCTTGCCTAGAAAGAGACGGAGTATCTGAGGGACCTGAGGGGTAGGCCCAGTGGGTCAGAGCGGGTTTGAGGTGAGCTGGACACATGTCCCCAGCAGCCGTGGGGAGGGGCAGGTCTGGACATTCAGGAAACACCAAATAAGACAACGCCACGGGAGCCAAGTGCGGCACTCCACCCCAGAGCCCCTCTGGCCACCTGGCCACGGCTCCGAAAGGGCCTTGTCTTCCAGTCAGAACACTTTGTGTCATGGGTAACCTGTAGCTTCCCGTGGGGATGGGCCCTGATGGAAAGTGGCTGCAAAGCAAAACTACAAGCATGAAGCACAGAACAAATGCATACTCCCAATGATCACCACCCCCTCACCTCACACCAGGCCTCACAGGAGAAGAAGAAATCTTGTCAGAAAGTGATGAGGCTCCCGTGTGGTTCTGACACCATCATTGATCAGAAAATAAGATAAAGTCTAAAACATCCCACTTCCAGAAGCTCACCTGTTGGCTGGATCACCACGGTGGCCACATCCACGGCTTTTTCTTGGATTTCCTGCCAGCTGCCCTGCTCTTCGATCCACTCACTGACGATGCACCTGTAGGTGCCCTGGTCAGTGGCAAGGGCCCGGGACACGGCCAGGCGGTAGCCGTCGCTCCCCACGGTGTCCAGGCGTACATCCCCACTGTGGGAGCGCTGTTCGTAGCCGGGGCCTGGGCGCAGCCGGCCCTTGTGCGTCAGCGCGAGGACGCTGTGCCGGCTGGCGCTGCGCCGTAGTTCCCACAGCAGCGCCAGGTGCGTGTGCAGGGGGGACGCAGTGGCAGCCATGCAGCGCAGCTCAAAGGGCTCGCCCAGATGCAGGCCCAGGCCCAGGCCCAAGGAGGACAGCGGGCTGGCAGACACATGCAGGGCATCGGCCAGCACTGGAGGGGGGAGGGGGGACAGAGCATTAGTAGAGCAACTAAACCCCTCCCCCACCAGGCACCAGCCACCTTTCTGGACAACTTCCTCCTCCCCTTCCCTGTTTTAATGCCCAGATGGGCACATTTTCCCATTTTGATTCATCTATAATTTCAACTGAAACGAAGAAAAAAGAAGAAGGCCTAATGAAACCTTTTGGTAGAACTGGCGTATGGGTGAAAACTCCCTTTTAGAGTTTTGTTGGGCCTTGGGGATGGGCTTCTGCCACACTTAAGCCACCCTTTACCCCTCTGTACCTCAGTTTCCTCATCTCTGAAATGGGACGACAAGAGGACCTATCTCAGGGAGCTGACTGGGAGTTCACCAAAGTTACACGGGAAAGTGCCCAGGACACTGCTGGCACTTAGAGACCACAATGAAACCACCGGCCCTGGCTGTCAAACACTCCTTTGTTCAGACCTGAGGCTGGAATAGGGAACCTGTAGGATCTCCGAGAGTCACAGCAGCAGGATCCGCAGAGAGAATCTCAGCACCAGCTGCCTGCGCCCTGCAACCAGCAAACCCCAAGAGCAACGAGAGCGAGTAGAGGTCCTGTGGCCTGGGAACCCGTCAAGGAAATGGAAGGAAGCCTCAGCTCTTTGCTTTCCTTGGGCCAGCTGGAGTAGGGCAGGGTTTTCCTACAAAGTCTAGAAAAAGAGGGCCAGACACCAGGGAACTTCAGTGAGGACTCTTCTGGAAGGGAAGTGATAGGGAGGTGACCAGAAAGGGGCAGGGACGATCTCTCAGGCTTGTCTCTGAGCTGGGTAAGGAGGATGCCGGAACACAATTCATTGTCTCTTTGGTGCACCCCCCCACCCCCACCCCCGGCCACATTCCACACTCAGAAATTAATTTGGTAAGAGGGACTACTCAAGAAAACAGAAACACATATGCAGAAAGACCCAGCTCTACTACAACATGAATATGACCTTCTAGTATATATATCAGTCTGTGGTTTCAGCTAATACATTCATCCCCAAGGCCAGTGATCCCTCAGGGCACAGATGAAGTTTCAATACCCACGAAGCTGAAGGCCAGACAGATCCTGGACCATGTATGGCAGCCCGCCAGAGGCTCCATCTGGACAGCCAACCAGCCTCTTCCATGGACTATCCATCTGCATTCCATTATAAGGAGAAACAAGGGTGCATCTGACCTAATAGAGGTGTAGCGTATGTGTGCTGATGACAAAAGCAACACAGCATTTAACTGCAATGCAAGGATGTCTTATGGGACTTTTTTTTCCCCCTAAAAAACATTCTTAGCATTTTCTATATGAATAAGGAAGAGGTAATGGGAGAGGTAGATTCGATGTTTTAATACCTACATAATGGACAGGGTTGTTTTATCCCCTCATGAGTCAAATGAGGGAACACCATCTGAGATACAGTAGGCTTCTACAAATCATTACTATGGGAATCAACCCCCTCTTTACGTGGCATCATGAGCATCTTCTATGTTCTTGACTTAAATACACTCCTACCCGACAGCACTTCTTTTTGAACAAGTCAGGCAGGGTACAAATAAATGCATAATTAAGTAATAAAAAGAACAACAATATCTATTTGGTTAGTCCCAAATGAAAATTGTTTGTTCTTGCTCATTTGCTAATTAGCCTTGTGATTCTAAGAAAGTAATTAGCTTCTGTTCTTCCATTTCCTCATGTGTAAATTAAGGAACTATCCTGCCCTATCTTCACTGAATTCAGAAAATTGAATGTGTGAGTAAATCTAACAGGACTTGGAAAATGGGAAAAACAAAACAGAAACATTGCTGATATATAAGGTGTTATAACTTGCATGGCCAAACCAATAAGCTTGCAGTGACCACATCAATATTTTGCTGTATATAACCTACACAAGGCTAATAGGTATTTAAGGGCACACACAAAGACATGAGCTTTGAAGTATCTATTGTTCCCATAAAGCCAATCATTATCATCACAACTGTCACCTTCTCATTGCAAACCTTCACTGAATGCTCACAATGGCACTGTTCTGAAGTTCTACGCCTGCTAACTCCCTTGTCCTTACTGCCTTTAAGAAAGACACTGTTACAGAAGAGGAAGCTGATGTAACGGGCCCATGGCCACATAGCTGTCAAGTGGTAGAGCCAGTAACTGGGTTCACTGAGTGCAGGCCACCTGGCTCAGAGCTGGGCTCCCTACCCCCACACCCTGCTGCCTCCACCCCTCCAGCCAGGGGATGGCTCAGAATCACAATGAAGAGAAAGGACCCTCAGAGGCCACCTGGCCCATCCTCTGCCTTTTATCAGGTAAGATGCTATTACTCCGTTAGAGGAGAAAGCAGGGTCTTAGAGGAGTTCAGTCTCTTGATAAAGTCACCCACAGCCAAGTGGCAGAGGAAAAGCTGACCCCTGGCATGGCGAACCCCCCATGAGGACGTACCTTTCACCTGCACTGTATCCTCATAGTTGCCCTGGACGGTGGCATCTGTGCTGGGAGTCGAACACTTGTAGTGGCCTTGGTCTGAGGGCTGGACATTCTTTATGAGAAGCTCCACGGCGTCATTGGCAGTTCGCCTTAACAGGATCTCACCCTTCTGCAGGCGCTCCCGGTACAGCTGGGCTGGGAAGCCCACCTCCCAGGTGCTGGCGAGCTCCACAAAGCTGCTCCCCAAAGACGAGAAGCTCCAGTCAAAGTTTTGCTCACTGGGACCGTCGTAATCGCTGACGTTGCAGGGGATGACAAGCTCAGTGCCCACTACCCGCACCAGGCTCCCAGCAGGCACTCTCACCACGCGCCCTTGACAAAGAGCTGAAACAAAAAGAGTCTTGAATCAGGCCAGGTCTTCCCCGTATAAAAGTAGCAAACCCCTGGGTGCTCCTGTTTGCAGGACCATGGCAGAAATGGGGCATGTGAAGAGATGGGGAAAACGCTGTTCTGCCTATGTCTGTGCAGACAGAAGTACTCCCTGGACTCCCGAGCCAGCAGTACAGCCCTGAAGTGAGTACAGTTTCCTAGTATTGACAGGGAGAAAGCTAAGTATTTAAAGTAGGCTAACCATAAACCTGAATAGCCTCTTCCTGCCTGTTACTATCAACATACCATTACCACTCAGTGTGATGTAGAAATAGTTTAGGTTTTGTGAGAAAGAAAGGACACAGCTAATCAACTATTTACACTCTGCCCATCAGCCCTTGTCCCTAAAGATCATTTCCTGGGGCTCCTGACACCTGATTTACATTGATGGATGTCAATTTTTAAATCTTACAGCCGCTTGTTGATAAAATGACTTTACTCAGATTACCTGACATTGCCTATAAATTAATTTTTAAAATATGAGGACTCTACCAAGTATTAGTTTTGTATTTTCTGGCTCATTTTCTTCTCCCTTTCTTGACCCTGATTTAAATTCAGAATGAAAACAGGAAAGCACAAAGAGAGAGAGTGCCTCATCTGGCTGGTTGCCGGGCTGGGTGTTGTTAGAAATGCAGCCACTGTGGGATGGAGACAAGCCAGTAGACAAAGTCAAGAGTTCACTGGCATTCCTGCGTGACCTTTAAGACATCCTCATTGCAGGGAAATTCTGCACAGTTTTACAGTGTGTTCGCTACCTGTTGGAATCCATGGGAGTCTGAAAGACCAGACAAACAGGCTTTATTGAAAGGAAGAAAGGAACCCTGCTGGGCACTTCTCTTGGGGAGAAGAGCACTGGTTACAGACTAGGGGCGAGTTATATAGTGTTTGGGAGAGCCTGAGGGGATACTGAGGCAAAAGTTCTGGTATGTCCAGAATGCTCCTCCTTGGGGGGGCTTGCCAGCTTCTTGGAATTCCTCTGTCTCAGGGGTGATAGTCCAGTAAGGGTGAGGTCTGACAGATAAGTGGAACATCAAGAGGGCAGTTTGGAATTCGCTATCACCTGTGTTTAGCACTGCAATCCAGACTAAAGGAGTTTGCATGGCTCCTTCATGATGTTCTATGACTATGGCACACGGGAGAAGACATGGGCTCTGAAATTAAGCAGAACCAAGTTTAAATCTGAGAAACCTCTCAGCTTTGCCTTCCAACTATTAAATGGGGCAAGGATTCAATGAGTTAATGAAATAACATTCCTAGCTGAGAGTCCACCATGTAATATGAGTTCAACAAAATGGGAACTTCTATTATTTATTTCCAATTTTGTGTTTTTATCATTTGTTATGGGTTGAATTATGCCACCAATCCTCCTAAAATTCATATGTTGAAGTCCTATTTCCCAGTACCTCAGAATGTGACCTTATTTGGAAATAGGGTCATTGCAGATGCAATTAAATTGTGATTACATCATACTAGAGTAGAGTGGGCCCCTAATCTAATGACTGGGATCCTTAAAAAGGGGGAAATTTGGACAAAGCCATGCACACAGAGAGAATACCACACGAAGATAAAGGCAGGAAGAGGGGATACAACCACAAGCCAAGGAACACCAAAGACTGCCAGCCAGCCACCAGAAGCGAGAGTCAGGCGCGGAATGGAGTCTCCCTCATGGCCCCCGGAAAGGACCAAGCCCACCAACAGCTGGAACACCAGTCTCCAGAACTGTGAGACAGCACGTTGCTGTTGGTAAGCTATGGTACCTTGTTACAGCCACCTCAGCAGACTAACATACAGTGCTGCTTGTTTTTCAATGGTTTAATTTGTGATTTTCCAACTCCAGTTGTCATTGGTTTTTTTGTTTGTTTGTTTTTTTGTATTTTTCTGAAGCTGGAAACAGGGAGGCAGTCAGACAGACTCTCGCATGTGCCCGACCAGGATCCACCCTGCATGCCCACCAGGGGGCGATGCTCTGCCCATCTGAGGCACGTTGCTCTGCCATAACCAGAGCCATTCTAGCACCTGAGGCAGAGGCCATAGAGCCAGTGCCCGGGCCAACTTTGCGCCCAGGCCAACTTTGCTCCAATGGAGCCTTGGCTGCAGGAGGGGAAGAGAGAGACAGAGAGGAAGGAGAGGGGGAGGGGTGGAGAAGCAGATGGGCGCTTCTCCTGTGTGCCCTGGCCGGGAATCGAACCTGGGACTCCTGCACACCAGGCCAACGCTCTACCACTGAGCCAACTGGCCAGGGCCGCCACTGTTTAGTGGATTATAAAAAACAAATTTATAGTGGTTGTGATCAGCACGTATGTGTGTTTAATGAAATGAAACATAACAGAAAATATTAGATCCCATTACATTTACTAAGAAATAACTTGTTTTTCATTAAGTTTTGTTAAGTAAAAATAGGTATGTATACACCACGTTATGAAGAGAGGATCAGACAATTCTGAATCTCCCTCAGAAAACTTTCAGAAGGAAGTGTCAAGATGAAGATTGTTAAGAGGCAATATGGCCTAATGCATAACCTCCTTGTGGCAAGATTCCTCATCTGAGAAATGGAGGCAACAGTCACCACACACACACACACCCCCACAGGGCTGAGCTACACACCATATTTTCCCATGTATAAGATGCTCCCATGTATAAGATGCACCTTAGTTTTGAGACCTGAAATTTGAAAAAAAAAATGTATCGCATAAAGTTATTAAACTCAAGTTTTATTCATCATAAAATTCATACAACTCCTCATCACTGTCAAAACTCCCATCCATTAGCTTGTCCTCATCTGTGTCTGATGATTGAATCACTGTCTTCAACAAGCACAAAAACAAGTGTGAAAAAGCGGAAAATGCAAGTTTAAAAAATCTACAACCACTGTATAAGAATCACCCAGTTTTTAGACCCCAGATTTTCTGAAAAAATGTGCGTCGTATACCTGGGGAATGTGGCAGCACTCATGACAATGCCTAAGATGCAGGGTGTGCGGCCTCATGCTCTACAGGCCACCTCCAGAATAAACCTGATCACAATCACTGACTTTGTTTCCTAGGCAAGGTTTGCACAGGAGTTTCCTAATATATAAACCTTTTGATTTTTTAAAATTTATTTCTAATTTACTGACTTTAGAGAGAGAGGAAGGGAGAGAGTAAGAGAGAGAGAGAGAGACAGACAAAACATCAATTTGTTCCTGTTTGTGCCCTGACTGGGAATTGAACTGGCAACCTTTGCATATTGGGACAATACTCTAACCAACCCAGCTATCTGGCCAGGGTTAATGTATAAACCTTTTCAATTCCTATCCCTTGTCAAGAAGTTGACCGCGGTTCCCAACTGCCCAACAGAGCCTTCCAGCATGAGATCACATCCCTCGCAGGGTCTCTACCTTTACTCACAGTGATTGGAGCTTGGGAAACTGACCCAGCTCCTTGTCCCTCCAGTCCTGCTTCCCCGGGGCTGCCAATATCATCTCCTACCACACAAATCATGTCACTTCCCTGGTCCAAAGTCTTTAATGGCTCCTTATCACCTACAGGACAGTATGCTCCAGACACCCCCACTGTGACCACCCTGGTTCAAGCCACAATCCCCTTCACCTGAATTACTGCAAGAACATCCCAAATGGCCTCCTGGTTTCTCCTCGTGACCTCTACTCTCAAAGTGATCTTTTAAGAGCAGAAGTTGTATGATGTCATTACTCTATTCAAAACTCTCCAATCACTCCCCCTCTCACTCAGATAAGTCAAAATCCTCCCAGCCAAGACCTCACAACACGAGGTCTTTCTGGACCTCCTCTCCCTCTGGTTCCCTTTGCCATATTTCAGCCATGCCTTCCTCCTGTAGTTTCTTGAACAAACCAGACCTGCCACTGCCTGGTGGCTTCTGTACATTTCCTCAGCCTGGAGCGCTCTCCCTCACCTCCGCTTCTTCCCCAGCTTCTGATCTTTATTCCAGTGTCACCTTCATAGCAAGGTCTATCCTATCCCTTAAAATTGTACCCCCCCCATTCATACTCCTGACAGATTCTCTTCTCACTTATCACTAACACATTTTATGTCCATTTTTATTTTTTCAGATTTATTTGTTATCTGTCTCTTCCCACTAAAAGATAAAAGCCGTATGAACAGTGATTTTTTTTTTTTGGTCTATTTTGTTCACGTACGTGTGTACACACACACACACACACAAACACGGCCTGTTGTTCAATAAATATTTGCTAGTGAGTGACTGAATGAAACACATACAAGACCACGCATGGTCTGGCCACGCCTATACTCCAGCTCCCTCCACCATTCTCTCCCAGGTAATGCTTATACTCCAACAGAACAAACGACCCTGCATGTTCTGGAAATGCCATAGCCTCTGCTTCTGTGCCTCTTTCAGCTGGAATGCCCTTCCAAGCTATCTCTCTGCCTCCTACAGGCAGCAGCTCCAGCATCACCTCCTCCATGAAGCCTCCAGTCTCCCCTGGGACCACTTAGGCACTGCTGCCCCGACATTCCAACTCAACCTGGGGAAGCAGCTCCAACGCCAGCTATGTTATAGTGCCACTAGGAAAAGTAAAGCAGACACTGACAGATGCTTGAAAGATGAAATTCTAATCTAAAAAGATACAAACCCGAGCCGCATCCTGCATGCAAAGCGGTGCTGTCCTCTCACCCATGCTAATCAAGATTTAAAATTTTGGGAACAGAATTTCAACTTACTACAAGCAATCTGGTATTTAGCACAGATTTCCTTTAATAGTGTAAGTAACAGCTAATAACATTTTAAAATAAATATAAATGGTAAAAAATAAAGCATATGGCTCTTTTCAAATAAAAAACAATATCTGCATAGTCACACATTGCCAATTTTTGTTAAAACTTCTTCTAACAGTTGATAACTGAGGGGAAAAGAATAAAAATATCCTCTGGTTTTCTAAACTCTAGCAGTGTTTCAAATTGAGTCTTAAACACTTTGGTACCTGAACTATTATTAGTCTAGTTCTTCATAAAATGTCTTTACTAAGTAATGGTTTAAAATTATGGTTTGATTTGTCATTAAGGGTCAAGATAAGGAATCATCATATGAAAAACATTTCTTTTTCATTCTTAAAAGTAATACTGAGGACACTACTATGTTGCTCAATGACATAAAAATCCATATGATAAAATTTCCTTAGAATTCAAGTACCAGAAAAAAATACCTGTCGATGGGCTATTGCACATTGTTTCCCCAGAGGACAAGAACTATAGAGGTATCACTTTCCACTTAAAGCAGATATCACAGCCCCAGAGAACCTTTGATACTTGAGACAAAATAAGGGCATTTTAGTATGAGGTTTGTTTGGGGATATCATGGCTTCTCTGCTAAACCATCGGCAACCCCAATTACTAAGTGGCCCAGCACCTGACTGCCCTGATTAGATCAAACCCTTTTTGAGAAGTTTCAGAACCTTCCATCGCCTCCAAACTTGTTTTAAAACTTTCTAAGTCTACAAAAACAAAAACAAAAGAGCCACCCCCCAAAAAAATATAATTGTTACTGCTAATTTCATCTCTGTTCTCTATCCCAACTTACAAGTCCTATTTTCCCAAACATATATAAAATTCATGTGTCCTTTTGTGCCTTAGCTTCAAGGAGTACTAAATATGAGAGTCAACTATGAAAACCACTCATACTTTAAATTCTTAATAATTATTTCCTCTCTGTTTCTACACTTTCCTCTGTCTTATCTGCTATCCTGGCACTTTTGATTTTTTTTTACCCTTATTTTAAAGGTTTTTATTGCATGTATGCATGTAGTTCATTGCAAACTGCCTCAAATTTTGGAGGAGAGAAAGGGGTAAGTAGGCGATAAGTTTCAAAAGACCAATAATTGGGATTCCCACTTCCAGGAGATTTTAGGTTTCTGCTATGACACAGTAGCTTGTGTCAGACAAACTCCCGTCCGGAAAACAACTACGAAAGAGGAAAAGAAACAGATAACCGAATGCACTGGCGAACAATCCAGGTGCCAATATCACAGAAATGCCCAAGGTGGACCTGACAATGGCCGCTAATTTTTCTCAACACGTTTGCCAATTTTAAGAGATAAAGGTCAGAGACTAAGTCAAGCTAATAGCTGGGAGCTTCCAACACCTCATGGGGCCAAGAAGACAAAAACTGAAGTCCAGACCCACTAAGAAGTCAAGATTCAAGATCCCAGGGGAAAAGGCAACTGCAGAGAAGGGAGCCGACATACCACATTGCTTTTCTGCTCAAGGAGACTGACATTAGGAAAGCCACTTGGGGGCCAGAGGGGAGCGAGTGACTGAGCACAAAGTAAATATTAAGAGGCTAAAAGATTAAGCAAAGTTCTCAACCATCTCACAGTACTGGGGAAATAATAATTGGAATTCCAAGTTCACAAAGGAAGATAGACTATACAGATCAAACACCCCAGACTTTTTAATTACAACCCTGGAAGGGCTATGCCCTTGGAGTAAAACCAAAGCTAAAAAACAACTAGCTCTTGGCCCCATCCAGGTAGCTCAGTTGGTTAGAGCATCATCCCAATACGTTAAGGTTGCAGGTTTGATCCTGGGTCAGGGCACATACAAAAATCAAACAATGAATGCGTAAATAAGTGGAACAACAAATCAATCTCTCTCAAATCAATCAATAATAATAGTAATAATAAAAATCTAGTTCTCATCAATACTGAAATCTAGTCTTAAAGCATCTCAAATCCTCCTTGGATCATGGTCTTACTTACTTCTCTTACTCTACAAGCCTGCCAGGAAAACTAAACGAGTAAATCTTGGGAAGAAGGTAATATCATACAGAGCCTCTATAATTTTTCAGTATTCAGTTACACAATTTAACAGACATTCCAAACAACAGGACTAAATGACTGAAAACAAAAGAAAAAAAAAAAAACCAGACAATACAAACAGATCCGCTGGGATCCAGATACTGGTGTTATCAGACATGGACTTGAACTACAATTAGTTTACTAAAGAAATCAACAACAGGATTTCACTTCTTTAATAAATCTATTGAAATAATCAAGTTGAAATTCTAAAATTAAAAAAAAAAAGATATACTACCTAAAATTAAAGAGTTCAATAGGCCCTGACCAGTAATAGAGCGTGGCCCAGCATGTGGAAGTCCAGGGTTCGATTCCCAGTTAGGACACACAAGAGAGGTGCCATCTGCTTCTCCACACTCCCTGTCTCGTTTCTCTCTCTCTCTCCTCCTCTCCTCCTGTAGCCATGGCACAACTGGAGCAAGCTGGTCCTGTGCACTGAGGACAGCCCATGGTCTCTGCCTCAGGCATTAAAAAATGGCTCCAGTTACAATGGAGCAAGGGCCCCAGATGGGCAGATCATCACCCCATACTGGGTTTGCCAGATGGATCCTAGTTAGGGTACATGCAGGAGCCTGATTCTGCCTCTCCTCCTCTATAAAAAAAAAAAAAATGAGTTCAATAAATAATTCTTTTTAAATTTATTAATTGATTTTAGAGAGAGAGGAAGGAAGAAACATACAGAAATATCGATCTGTTCCTGCATGTGCCCTGACCAGGGATTGAACCCGCAACTTCTGCATGTCAGGATGACACTCTAATCAACCAAGCTATCTGGTCAGAGCTCAATAAATGGATTTGATAGTAGATTAGATGAAGCAGAAAAGAAGTAAGTAAAACTTATACAAACTGAAGCCCAGAGTGTAAAAAGAACGAAAAATAAAGAAATGAATGTAAGAGGCATGAGAGACAATAAAAAGCTCAAACATGTGTAATAGAGTCCTAGGAGGAAAACGAATGTGGTAGAATTAGGCGCAGTTAATTTTTGAAGACATACTGGCTAAGAGGTGTCTTAAAACCAACAACAGACAGCATAACAACACAGATTCAAGAAGTACTATGTATCATAAGTAGGATAAATACAATGAAAACCATACCTAGGTACATCATAGAAAACTGCTGACAGGCAGAGAAGGGAGCAACAACATACTGACTGCTAACTTTCAACAGAAAAGATGCTCATAAGACAATGGAATGGTATCTTCAAAATCATCAAAGAGAACGGCAATCTAAAAATCTACACAGAAAAACATCTTTTGGAAGAAAACATGAAATAGAAATAATAATCAGAGCAGAAATAAATAAAATAGAGAACAGAAAAACTATAGAAAAAATTAATAAAACAAGGAGCTGGTTCTTTGAAAAGATCAACAAAATTGACAAACCCTTGGCAAGGCTCACCAAGGAAAAAAGAGAAAGGACTCATATAAACAAAATCCAAAATGAAAGGAGAAATCACCACAGACATCATAGATATACAAAGAATTATTGTAGAATACTACGAAAAACTATATACCACCAAATTCAACAATCTAGAAGAAATGGATAAATTCCTAGAACAATACAACCTTCCTAGAATGAGTCATGAAGAAGCAGAAAGCCTAAACAGACCAATTAGCAGGGAGGAAATAGAAAAAAACTATTAAAAACCTCCCCAAGGCCTGACCTGTCAGGGCGCAGTGGATAAAGCGTCAACCTAGAATGCTGAGGTTGCCGGTTCAAAACCCTGGGTTTGCCTGGTCAAGGCACATATAGGAGTTGATGCTTCCTGCTCCTCCTCCTATTCTCTCTATCTCTTCCCTCTCTCTCTCTCTCTCTCTCCAATAAAAATGGATAAATAAAATCTTAAAAAAAAAAAAAAACCTCCCCAAAAATAAAAGTCCAGGCCCAGATGGTTATACTAGTGAATTCTATCAAACATTCAAAGGAGACTTGGTTCCTATTCTACTCAAAGTCTTCCAAAAAATTGAAGAAGAAGCAATATTTCCGAACACATTTTATGAGGCCAACATAAACCTCATACCAAAACCTGGCAAGGACTGCACAAAAAAAGAAAACTACAGACCAATATCTCTAATGAATACAGATGCTAAAATACTAAACAAAATACTGGCAAATTGAATACAACAACATATTAAAAAAATAATACATCATGATCAAGTGGGATTCATCCCAGAATCTCAAGGATGATTCAACATACATAAAACGGTTAACGTAATACACCATATCAACAAAACAAAGAACAAGAACCACATGATCTTATCAATAGATGCAGAAAAGGCATTTGATAAAATACAACACAATTTTATGTTTAAGACTCTCAACAAAATGGGTATAGAAGGAAAATATCTCAACATGATAAAGGCCATATATGATAAACCATCAGCCAACATCATATTAAATGACATAAAACTGAGGACTTTCCACCTTAAATTAGGAACAAGACAGGGTTGTCCACTCTCTCCACTCTTATTTAACGTGGTGCTAGAAGTTCTGGCCAGAGCAATCAGACAAGACAAAGAAATAAAAGGCATCCACATCGGAAAAGAAGTAAAGCTATCACTTTTTGCTGATGACATGATCCTATACATCGAAAACCCCAAAGACTCCACAAAAAGATTACTAGAAACAATAAGCCAATACAGTAAGGTCGCAGGATACAAAATTAATATATAAAAGTCCATAGCCTTTCTATATGCCAACAATGAAATATTAGAAAACGAAGTAAAAAAAATAATCCCCTTCATGATTGCAACAAAAAAAAATAAAATATCTAGGAATAAACATAACAAAGAATGTAAAGGACCTAAATAACAAAAACTACAAAGCATTGTTAAGGGAAATCGAAAAAGATACAATGAGATGGAAAAATATTCCTTGTTCTTGTATAGGAAGAATAAATATAATCAAAATGGCCATATTACCCAAAGCAATATATAAATTTAATGCAATCCCCATCAAAATTCCTATGACATTTTTTAAAGAAATGGAAGAATAAATCATCAGATTTATATGGAACTATAAAAAACCCCGAATAGCCAAAGCAATCCTAAGGAAAAAGAATGAACCTGGGGGCATTATAATACCTGACTTCAAACTATATTATAGGGCCACGACAATCAAAACAGCATGGTATTGGCAGAAAAACAGACACTCAGACCAATGGAACAGAATAGAGAGTCCAGAAATAAAACCACATATATATAGTCAAATAATTTTTTGATAAAGGGGCCAACAACACACAATGGAGAAAAGAAAGCTTCTTCAACAAATGGTGCTGGGAAAACTGGAAAGCCACATGCAAAAGAATGAAACTCATCTATAGCTTGTCCCCTTGTACTAAAATTAATTCAAAATGGATCAGAGACCTAAATACAAGACCTGAAACAATAAAGTACATAGAAGAAAACATAGGTACTAAACTCATGGACCTGGGTTTTAAAGAGCATTTTATGAATTTGACTCCAAAGGCAAGAGAAGTGAAGGCAAAGATAAATGAATGGGACTACATCAGACCAAGAAGTTTTTGCTCAGCAAGAGAAACTGATATCAAAATAAACAGACAGCCAACTAAATGGGAAATATTTTCAAACAACTGCTCAGATAAGGGCCTAATATCCAAAATTTACAAAGAACTCATAAAACTTAACAGCAAACAAACAAACAATCCAATAAAAAAATGGGAAGAGGACATGAACAGACACTTCTCCCAGAAAGAAATACAAATGGCCAACAGATATACGAAAAGATGCTCATCTTCATTAGTTATTAGAGAAATGCAAATCAAAACTACAATGAAATACCACCTCATACCTGTTAGATCAGCTATTATTAACAAGACAGGTAATAGCAAATGTTGGAGAGGCTGTGGAGAAAAAGGAACCCTCATTTACTGTTGGTGGGAATGTAAAGTAGTACAACCATTATGGAAGAAAGTATGGTGGCTCCTCAAAAAACTGAAAACAGAACTACCTTATGACCCAGCAATCCCTCTACTGAATATATACCCCCAAAACTCAGAAACATTGATACGTAAGGACACATGTAGCCCCATGTTCATTGCAGCATTGTTCACAGTGGCCAAGACATGGAAACAACCAAAAAGTCCTTCAACAGAAGACTGGATAAAGAAGATGTGGCACATATACACTATGGAATACTACTCAGCCATAAGAAATGATGACATCGGATCATTTACAGCAAAATGGTGGGATCTTGATAACATTATACGGAGTGAAATAACTAAATCAGAAAAAACCAAGAACTACATGATTCCATACATTGGTGAGACAAAAAACAAGACTAAGAGACATTGATAAGAGTGTGGTGGTTACCGGCGGGGCGGGGGGGGGGGGGGGGGGGAGGGGAGGGGTTGCGGGGCATAAAGAAAACTAGATAGAAGGTGACGGAGGACAATCTGACTTTGGGTGATGGGTATACAACATAATTGAATGACAAGATAACCTGGACATGTTTTCTTTGAATATATGTACCCTGATTTATTGATTTCACCCCATTAACATTAATAAAAATTTATTTATAAAAAAAACCCCATGCAATAAATATGCTTTCAACCAACTTTCAACAAGGAAAAGAGAATTAATAAAAAGAAATACTACAGAAATAACAAAAGAAATACTACAGGGGGTTCTTCAAATAGAAAGAAATGATCACAGATGGAGTCATGGAAAGGTAGACAGGAATAAAGAGTAAAAGAAAAGTCTATTTGCGCAAGTCTACCAAACATTGACACTGTACTACAATATCAGTAATGTTGTCTGGAATTTAAAATATACACACATTAAAATAGATGACGTTAATAGCACAAAAAGGGAGGGAAAGAGTGGAATAAATGGAGCTTAATTGTTTGAAGGTCTTGCATTATCCTGGAGTGATAAAAGGTCCATCAGTAGACACTAATAAGTTCACAATGTATGTTCTAATCTCTAGCATAACCACAGAAATGAAACAATGAATAACAACTAATGGAAGGCAAAGGGGAATAAAAATACTTGATTAATCAAAGAATCCATAATTTCAGCTAAAATCATATAAGCATTTAGGTATTTACTTTGTAATGTGTTCACTTTGATTCACCATCAAATATCTCTCAGCAGTAAGGTTGGAGTAACAATATACTGCGTCTCCCTTATACGCCAGGCACTGCGGTAGAAACTATTCATAATTCATCTTAATTAACCCACAGAACAAAACTGTAGATACTACCACCCCAACCACAGAGCTGAGGAACAGAGGACTGAAACTGAGACTCAGAGAAGTTGATTAACTTGCTGAAGATTACAGCAGCTATTGGTTTATCTGGCCTTGCTATCCACTGCAGAGTCAAGACAGAGAGAGCTGGGCTGGGCTGGTGTTCCTTCTACTGTGCAGCTGACAGTTCCACCTTCTGTTGATTTGTCTTTGTTCTGAGTCGGAAGGAGAAAGCTTGAAATTCCCTACAAAATATTTCAAATTCTCCACGGGCAATGTAAACTAGACAGGCAGGAAAGGAACAGAAATGTGTTACTAAGAGATGAAATATATATTCTCAAGATAAAGTAGATGAGAGAACTAAGACATGAAAATGTTAAAAATACCTCCCAGAGTCTTGGATTTCTTTTTCTGACATACTACCTTCATTACTTTAAGTGGTACTAACTCGAACACCTTACACTTTCATATTCAAAAATGGTAAAGGGAACTTTCTCCCAAAACCACATAAGGAAGGACTTTTGGAAACCCACTGCTCTGACTTCCCAGCAACATGGGAAATCAACCATCAGGAGGCCATCGTTTCCAAACTCACACCTGCCTACCTTTGAAGTACTCAAGAAAATAATTAAGCGCCCTCAACTTTCTTCTGTCATATAGAATGAATGGGGGTAGGCAAGGAAAGTCAGACAAGTTTTTCAAGGTAATCTATTCCTGCAATGTTTAGTTCAATAAGCATAACTGGCAACTGTGAGAAATTATTACAGGAGACAAGCTAATAAAGACTAAATAAAGTGAATTTATCTACCTCTTTCATCCCCTTGTGATATCCATGGGAAATAGATTTTATTTCTTGGGTTATCATCAACATTATTCTAAATTAAGACCTGCAGAGTACAGCAATGGGTTTTTGCAATTGTTTCTATTATTGCTCAAAATTTATTGTCTCATTGGGCTGCCTCAAAGCAAACATGGTGACTTGCCAATTGGAGCCCGTTTTAGAAATACTGGCAGTGTTGAATTCAGGGCTACAGACAGAGCTGCAATACTGGGTATTTTAGTTTGCCTTATAAAAGGACACCTAAGTCTGCCTTCCCGAGATCTTTAAAAGAGACTGGAAGGCCTGGCCGGGTAGGTCAGTTAGTTAAGAGTGTCATCCCAATACACAAAGGTGTTTTGTTTGTTTTTTTAACAGAGACAGAGAGTCAGAGAGAGGGACAGATAGGGACCAACAAACAGGAAGGGAGAGAGCGATGAGAAGCATCAATTCTTCGTTGCAGCTCCTTAGTTGTTCATTGATTACTTTCTCATATGTGCCTTGACCAGGGGGCTCCAGCAGACCGAGTAACCCCTAGCTTGAGCCAGCGACCTTGGGCTCAAGCTGGTGAGCCTTGCTCAAACCAGATAAACCCACGCTCAAGCTGGCGACCTCGGGGTTTCGAACCTGGGTCTTCCACATTCCCGTCTGATGCTCTATCCACTGCGCCACCACCTGGTCAGGCATCAATCCCCCCATCAGGACACATACAAGAATCAACTAATGAAAGCATAGATAAGTGGAACAATCAATGCCCCTCTATTTCTCTCTCTCTCCAAACCAATAAATAAACTTGAGAGAGATATGGAGGCCTATGGATCTCCACAGGGAGTCCCAGTCCATAGATGAACGAGAAGTGAACACAGAGGTCAAGTTCCCAGTCCACATACAACCTGGAAGGGAACAGAGGTCAACCTGTAAACTTTTATAGAGCCTTTATTGGTGTACCTGACTTAAAAGATAAAAAACCTTTGTCTGTTCACATCTACCACTGAGAGGCCTGGCAGGAGGGGGTTGTGCCAGCTTTCACCCACTCAGTTCCTAAGTGCTGAGAACACAGCAGTGCCCGCTCTGAACATGTCACAGGCACCAGAGAAGATGTAATGAAGGCACAAATGGCAGTACTTCAAAATCCCATCCGAACACAAAGAGGTTCTACGAGAGCAGGCCTTATAATCATTTGTTTAAAAAATGGTCCAGCTAAGACCTTACTGAGATACACTAGACAAATACAATGTTACTCATTCAACAAACAAGTAATGAACAAGAAGCCCTGGTGCCAGATGTCTGGGAGAGAAAGGTAAATCAGCCTCTGGGTCTTATTTCAAAGGACCTGTGTGACGAGTTAAGGGTCAGCTGGAGTACGTAAAAGTTGTAATAGAAGGAAGGCTATAAGTAACCAAAAAGAGGTACTAGGAAGTGCCATGGTATTCAAAAGTGAGGGTGTGTCCGTCCAAAAAGATTAGTGAAAAGCTGCATGCACTGTCACCATTTGACTTGGGCCTTTGAAAAATGGTGGGGGTAGGGTGGGGAAGAAAGATTGGACAGGAGACGCTGAGGATGAAGGTGACCAGAGTTAAAAGTCAGAGCATAAGCAAAGACCTCGGAGGGGACCTGTGGGGAGCGGTAAGGGTAGGTCAGAGCAGGCTGGAGCAGACAGAAGGCAGATCAGTCGGGAGTCCTATCTACAAGATAACAGAGGAGAGGCATTAAGAACAAGGGCAATGCTGGAACAGAAAGGCAGCCCAGGCTGGGTAGCTCAGTTGGTTAGGACATTGTCCCAACACACCAAGGTTGCAGGTTTGCTCCCCGGTCAGGGCACATACAAGAATCAACCAAGGAATGCAAAGATATTCCTCTTTTTCTCTCCTTCCCTTTTTCTCTCTCAAATCAATACACAAAAATTTTTAAATAAAATAAAAAAGCAAGAAAGGCAGCAGCTCTGAAAGCCATGCTAGAAGGGTCATCTGATAGACCCGTCAAAGGGAAGCTAAAAGCTGGTAAGGAAACAGAGTGGAGAAAAACAGTCAATGAGACTTAGACAAGTTGAAGAGTCTAAGAGGTGGTGGGAATAGAAGCCCCCAAAAGATATCTGAGCCCCAAATGAGTGTGAAACCATAGGCCTTGAGGGAGGTGGAGGTGGAGGTGAGTGAGGGGGAGATCTGCCTAAAAGTGAAGATGTAAACAGAAGTCAATGGAGTCGTGGAGGGGCAGAGTCCAGAAGAGATGGAGAGATAAAACCATAGCGATCTCCTGTATTTATAAGACACAAAAAGAAGAAAAAGACATTAGCAAAGAAAAAAGAAATACTAGCCACTTAGAAAGGAAACCAGAAAAGTCTTCCATTCTAGGATCAAGGGATGAGAGAATTTCAAGGAGGAAGGGTTGGGAGTAGCATCCACTGTTTTATTTATAGTCATATCCTCTACTTGACTTCAATTTCCTAAGGCAGGACCCATGTCTACACCTTGCACAATCTCTGGAGCGGACTCCTGTTGTATGTTTCAGATTGAAGAAAAAATAAACGATGTTGAACCTGTAGAAAAGTCAAAGTGGATGGGTGCTGAGAAAAGACGATTGAACTGATGACGTCCAGAGAAGTACATTTGCAGTAACGTGGTGTGGAATTTGGAGAGCAAGAGCCAGGAGAAAGGGAACCTTCAAAGATGTCAAAGACACAAGGAAGAGAGGGCAGTACCATGAAAAAAACCCTGAGTAGGCACGAGGAGATGTCGTGCAGCAGTGGGAAGTTTATCCTGGAGACTCAGCCGGTCAGTCCCAAGAGCACCTTCCAGGCACTGGGGACATGCAGTCAAGTCCTCGGCTCACAAGAAGCTTGTGTTCTAGAAAGAAAGTAAGGAAACAAACCCACAGGGCTGACAAATGCTATCAAGATAAAATATGCTGACAGGACAGTGACTGGGATGGGGGTTGGGCTGCTTTTAGCCAGTGTGGTCAGAAAAGAGCCCTCTGGCAAGGTCACGTTTAAGTTCAGACCAGAAAAGGAGGAGGAAGGGGTTGCATTCTGGGGTAAGAACTTCTCCAGGCAGAAAAAACAGCAACTATAAAAGCATGAAGATGGAGCAAGCTTGGTTATGTTCAATGGACCAACAAAGATCAGTGTGACTGGATTATAATGAATGAGGGGGCAGGGCGTTGGATTCGGTTGACATGGAAAGCTCGTGAACTACAGAATGATAGAGTCTGCTTTATTTGTTTCAAGTTCACCCTGGCTGCTGTGTGAAAGATGAATTATAGATGAGCCAATCAGGAAGCAAGGGCACCCATATGGAAGAAGTTACAAGAGACCAAATAAAGATGATGGACACCTGGCCTCACATCGTAGTGGCGACGACGCTCAGGAGTAGTTAGGTTCAGGCTACACCTTGAATATAAAATGAAAAGATGCGCTGCCATCTGAATGTGTAGAGTGAGGAAAAGATGAACTGCCATGATCCAGGCTCTGGCTTGAGCACCCTGAGTACACAGTAAAGCCATTTACTGAGTTGAGGAAGCACATTTGCATTCGCAAAGGCTCAAGTTCTCTTCTGATAGTTACAAGCACAACATGTCTAGGAGACAGGAGAGTGGGAGGCAATGGAGTAAACACTAAATATCTATGTGTGGAGCTCAGGGGCGAGATCCATGCAAAGACATTCATTGAAGAGTCATCAGCACATGGATGGTATTAAAGTCACAGATTGCATCGGGTCACATAATATACATAAAGTGAGAAAAAGAGTCAAAGATACAGCTCTTTCCTTTTTCAGAATTTAGGAGAAAAGAATGGGTAAAAATATAGAAAAGTTTTGAGACAAAAATCTTAGCTTGGTCTCCCTTGTCTCAGAAAAGTAGCAGAGAGATGGTCCATATCCTGAAGATCACGGGAAAGGTTTAGAAAAAGCATTACAATGAATACAATAGGAAACGATCACAAAATGAACACAAAGAGCTGAGGTTCAGTAAAGACACTCTGACACTGTGGGAAACTCAGGTGGGCAGGTTTTCTCCCCCCCCCCCCCCCAGCAAGATGATAAGGCTTGGGCTCAGAAACTATGGTTGGCGCAGATTACTCAAATACCGTATGAGGACAGGCAAAGACACATGGCAGAGAGTCCTAGGATGTTAACAAGCTCACTGACGAGTTGCCGACCACCAGGGTCTGCCCTAGGTTAGCATCCAGGATAGTAGCCTGGTGGCCTGGGAAAAAGGAACATTCAAGGTCAGGGGCATGAACAGACTAATGGTTGCCAGAAGAGGGGTGTTGGGGACAAGGGTGAAGGGATCAAGAAGTACAGAAGGGCAATTATAAAATTGTCTCGAAGATGTCAAGTCCAGCACAGGGAACAGAGTCAGTAATATTGTAATAACTGTGTAGGGTGCCAGGGGGTACTGGAAATATCAGGGGAGACATTTTGTAAAGTACATGATTATCTAACCACTGTGCTGTACACTGAAACTAATACAAAATAATACTGACTACAACCTATGATTGAAAAAAAAGTAAAAAGTATTAATAAAATAAAAATTTTAAAGGCAGATAAAGAAAGATGAGGGCATCACAATTATGATGGAGAGTTGGTTCAACAGACACAAAGGAATTTGCAAGAGGTTGTGATCAGAGGGAAATACCCTACTTCAGTGGGCAGCAAACTCATTAGTCAACAGCCAAATATCAACAGTACAATGATTGAAATTTCTTTTGAGAGCCAAATTTTTTAAACTATATAGGTAGGTACATTCCTTATCGAGGTAGCACCCACATGTGGTATTTTGTGGAAGAGCCACACTCAAAGAGTCAAAGATCCGCATGTGGCTTGCAAGCCGCAGTTTGCCGACCAGGGCCCTAGTTGACAATCAGAACTACAGAAGGCACTCCTTGTGTCCTTGCTGGCCCAAGGTGGCTGCCGAAACATCAGCAAGGGGTAGCCAGGATCTCCAGACCATGGGGATTGGGGGAGGGTAGTGGGGGAGGTGTGGAGGGGGCAAGGTAATCTAAACCATTCTCTCTTACATGACAGTTTCTGGCTCTGGTCTGTGGTCATTCATTTATGGAAATCTTTTTTAGCCTTCACACAGGGCGAAGAGGAGTAGTAAGTATTGATGTCTCCCAGGTCAAACAAGAATTTGGTACAGAAAAAGACTCTGCACTACCCCATATTGACAGGCTCATTATGGCCAATGCAACTTACTTAGCTTTTGCTGATGAGAACACCATTACCACTGGCACTACAGACAGGAAAGGCAGGGACAGGAGATCTGGTGCCATTAGCAACTGAGGAACCCAAGTGCAAGTTACTTCTTAGCTAACTAGACTTCTTTCCAGTGACACTCTCAGGGGTCCCCAAACTTTTTACACAGGGGGCCAGTTCACTGTTCCTCAGACCGTTGGAGGGCCGCCACATACAGTGCTCCTCTCACTGACCACCAATGAAAGAGGTGCCCCTTCCAGAAGTGCGGTGGGGGCCGGATAAATGGCCTTAGGGAGCCGCAGTTTGGGGACGCCTGCTCTAGATCATATAACCATGGTATCACCTTGAGTTCTGTGGCCTTTGAGAGAGCCTGGGAGGCCAGAGCCATGCAAGGACTTTGACTCTACAATATGAAATTGTGGGGTCTGGTATGTGCCAATGTTAACTAAGTCGGAACAATGTTTCCCAGAATCCTTTTCCCTGTGCAGTTCTGGGTTAGTGTTGGACAAAACAGAAGTGTTTCTGAGATTTGAGAAGTGGAAAGGAAGCAGGACCCATCATGCTCTGTTGGTTGGCATAGTTTAAGGTGGTAAGACAGGTACAGGTACAGGTGCTGGTGGGCATTAGTTTGTTCTCACTCTTGCTGTGACTTTCTTCCCAAATGCTGTCCTTACTGACCATCAAGACCCAAGACCACCACATGCTTGGCTGCAAGTCAGAAGTGGTAGCTATGAAGAGAAAATTGCCCTTCCACAGACTCTGCGCCAGCCTCCCCTCTGCAGCCCCACTCTTCGTGGGTTCCAGATCCCTCTAACCAGGCTTCAGGAGGGCTGACACAGGCTTTGTCCTGATCCTCCAACCCTGTTTTTCAGGCCTACACTCCCCAGCTCCTCCCACAACTGCATCAAGTCTAACTCCTCTGATAAATGCCTATTTCATGATATGTATAGTGGCTCTGCTTCCCTGATGGAACCCTAATGACACCGTGAGCCAAGTATTGAACAGACACCTTAGCCATCGGGGCTCAGTGATTGACAAAAACCACCTTACATTTATAGCACTGCTTTAAGGCCCCTTGACCCCTGTCAAGGCACATATGAGAAGCAATCAATAAACAACTAAAGTGAAGCAACTGTGAGTTGATGCTTCTCATCTCTCTCTTCCCTCTTTCTCCCTTCCTATCTCTCTCTCGAAAACAAACAAACAAAAAAACAAAACAAAAGAAGAAAAGCTGGGAGGAGATGAGTCATCCAACAATGAGAATCTTTTAAAATATCAAGTAAAGCCATAAAAGACTTGGAGCACTCTAGGGAAGCCAGAATCAGAAAAATGGACAAGTTCACCCAGAACATCAGGCTTAGATTCCTTCAGGTGACATTCAAGGTTCTTTACAATATAATGACTTTCTCTCCAGTCTCTACCCCTTTCTCTCTGAAGACCCGATAACTCAACCCCCACTCCAGCCACAAGAAAAAAAGTTTTCTTTATGCAAGGCCAGCATGCTCTTATAAATAGGCACACTTCTCTGCCTCGGCACTTCGCTCGCCCGAAACAAGTAACTTAGCCAGTGTCTGCCAGACAAAAACCTACTAATCACCAAGACTAAATAAGCTTACATGCATGCACCCTGCAGAAGCCTTTCCAGATCCTCCCCTGAGCTCAGACCCCAGCCCCTGGAGGAGTTCAGCATGTGCTTGCTGAGGGCCAGCTGGGAACGGCTGCTATGATCCCCCAAGCTTGTTTGCCCCCCTCCCTGGACTGTGAGCCTCTTGAAGGGCCAGACTGCTCCCTGTTCATCATCACATTCCCAGCCCAGAGACATGCCTGGTGATGTCCTGACTGCATGAGCGTCTGCAAACTAGAATTTTAGAGCCAGAACTGATCTTTGGATCATCATCTAGGTGGGATATAACAGGAGTAATTAATCTCATTTATATCCAAAAGGGCCCCTCATCAATGAATTTTCAAAAAAAGCTCTCTGCTTAGCTTATCACAGAAAATGAAGTATTATGAGGAGAGAAACAGTCTAGAGGCTGGTTCTCAGCGCCCAGGAAGGGATACAATCGCAATATTCCAAACCCCCAATTTTGCCATATCAGTTTTATTATCACTCATCTTTGGGGCTAGAGAAACTAATGACCTGGGTGCTTTGGATCATTCCCAAAGGTTCCCAGTCCAGACAGGTAGAGAGGAGATACAGTAGTGATACAAACAGGTGCAGAGGGTTATGTCAGTTGTCCTACCGTTTCCACAACAGCACCTGTCTAAACTAGCCCAGAACACTCTCCCTGCTCTCTAAATGTTTAGCACTTTTTCCTAACAATCCTTGGACACTTCTGCAATGCCACCTCTCTTCCTGTGTATATGTCACATCTCCTCATCCAGACTGGCATCTACAGGACAGGAGGCACTGTCCTCACGGAGCTCTAGAACAATGTCTGGCACAGCGCAGAGAATAAACAGCAGTCATTAAACAGGTAGACAGTGAGAGGAGGCCCATGTGCCAGCAGCAGCACCACTGCCCGGCCCTGGCCCTCGACGTGGCCAGAGCTGCTGCTGCTACAACAATGAGGACAAGTGGACGGACTGTGGTCTGCACTAACTCAGCCACAAGGCCCCAGAAGCATGCGCCGGAACTGAAGAAGTCTGCTTCTCCACACTGTCAACAACCCAGTGAGGCCCAGGAAGGGAGCAGATGCCAGTGTGGGATGGGAGAGGCTATGTCACCCCAACAAAGGGAGGAAGGAGTGGAAGGAGAATAGAGACCATGAAGAGAAGCCATGAGCTGCTTGTCTCCCACACAAGCTGCCAAGGCAGAAGCTGAGAAAGAATGGACACTTGTCTCATCCCTTTTTGCAAGGCAGACTCCATTTTCTCCTACCCTATCCCACAAATCTGTCTTAGAAATGAAGTCATAAGCAAGTCTTTTGCAAATACTCAAAAAAGTTAAGCACACATACCAGAGATAGTAAGGACACACCACTTCTGACCCTTTGATGACTTAAGGTCCACAGATTTTATATACCGATTTCATGTCATATATTGCATATGTTATATACATATATATATATGAGCTATACAGTATATGCACAGGTATTTTCTAAACACATAAGTTAATTTAGTCATTCAGAGACTAGCATCCCCAAGCATAGTTTTTTGTTTTTTTGTGTTTTTTTTTTTTAATGCAGAGGAAATAATATAATTCCTTTATTTGAAAAATGATACTGAACCTAAGAGATCAGTTAAATCTACTGCTGGAATGGGGATTCTTTTTAAACTGTGTTGTTCCCCCGCTTCAAACAGCTGTAGCTGTACACAGATGGAAAAACATTTGGTCAGAAAGCAGCAAATTAGTGTTTTTCAGGACCGAATTCGGTTCCCGAAGCTTGCGTCTCCATTCGTCCAGATTTTATTTCTTCTTCACAATGACGTTTTTGCATACCCAGTTCATGCCGTCCTGAATGCCCTCCCCTGTGAGAGCTGAGCAGGACTGGATCTGCCAGACTCGGTCGCGAATGGTGTGCAGGTTCAGTCCTTCTGCAATTTCCGAGGCAGGGGCTGCCGTGAGCAAATCCTGCTTATTAGCAAAGATGAGCATTGGAACACAACTTAGCTTTTCCTCCTCCAGTAATTCCGCTAGTTCCTGACCCATCTCTTCAAATCTTCTTCTGTCTGCACTGTCAATTACATATATAAGAATATCAGTGTTTTCAAAATAATTCCTCCAGTATGGTCTGATTTTTCTCTGTCCAATGTCCCATACATTCAGTTTAAAACCTTGTGATTGTACACTTTTTTTTTCTTTTTGTATTTTTCTGAAGCTGGAAACGGGGAGAGACAGTCAGACAGACTCCCACATGCGCCCGACCGGGATCCACCCGGCACGCCCACCAGGGGCAACGCTCTGCCCCCCCCCCCCCCGGGCGTCGCTCTGCCGCGACCAGAGCCACTCTAGCGCCTGAGGCAGAGGCCAAGGAGCCATCCCCAGTGCCCGGGCCATCTTTGCTCCAATGGAGCCTCGGCTGTGGGAGGGGAAGAGAGAGACAGAGAGGAAGGAGGGGGTGGGGGTGGAGAAGCAAATGGGCGCTTCTCCTATGTGCCCTGGCCAGGAATCGAACCCGGGTCCCCCGCACGCCAGGCCGACGCTCTACCGCTGAGCCAACCGGCCAGGGCGATTGTACACTTTTGATGTTAAAACCCTGTGTAGGTGTGATGTGGCTGATGTCTTCAGACGCAAGCTGCTTCAGAAGAGTAGTCTTGCCAGCATTATCCAAGCCCAGGAGAAGGAGTCTCACCTCCTGGTCTGGTGCACTTTTCAATTTACGCAAAATTGAGAGTAAGCCCATCCTCCCAACGAGTCCCTCCTCCTCCTCCTCCCAAAGCATCGAGTTTAAATAGACATGGCCCTGCTTTGGCAGTGCTTCCCCTAGGGGGTGAGAAAGACCAGCACTCATCCTATGATCAGATCATTCTGTCAGTGGCTGTGCTCAAAGGCATATGGCTGACAGGAGCCCACCAGAGGAACTGCACAGCTCCAGGGCTGGTCCCTGCCACAGGCAGCAGTGCCTGGGTCAGAATGTGTCCCCCTTTCTACCTGGAAGTGAGGCTGGATTTGAATTCCAAATGGAAATCATCCTAAGACAGTACACAAACAAAAGAGAGGTGACTCGGACACAGATTACCCAGTTGTTTCGAAGGGCATGGAGTGAGTGGTACTTGGGAAAACTTCAAGAGGCATCATCAAAATTTGACGATGTGCTCAGCTTTCACACCTCTTTGTTCTGAGGTCCTAATGCCCCCCTTCAGTGGGGCAGAAGAGCGAGCTGGCCACATCAGGGCATTCTCTCAGGGCCAAGCTCACATCCTGTCGCGAGGCACCTGTTAGGCCTGTGGGTCCCCGAGGGCCAGTTGAGCAGTATATACACCTTGAGGTGTGGGAACAGAGGTACCTTCCCCAGGTACTTACGTGTGACACAAAGCTTTCTGTGACTCCCCTGTTGTTTCAGATGAAACTTGTTTGTGGGATAAATTGTTATTAAAGTGGGACTCTGATGAATAGACCACATGATTGCACAAAGCTTGTTTCCATAGAAAACCATCTAAAATTCTTCATTCTTCCTCTGAAAATCACCCATGTCTCTTACCAGGTGATAGTCCTTAGAAGAAATGCTCTGATAAACCACCTAAGGGGAACATCAGTAATCGTTTCATGGGCCATTTTCCTTGTAAGAATAATAAAAAATAGGATTATGGCCTGAAATATCACCTTAATTTAGCAGGTGAGCTTCCTGCAAGCTGCTCTCAGGTATTCTGCGGGTGCTGATAACACCTTTCGGGGTGACTCCACTCACAATGGTCTTCTGCCAGCTCCCCTCCTCAGAGTCTGATACCCACATCCCCTGAGGTCTCCCTCACTGTGCCAGCTAAAGTCGGCTAGTCTTGCCTGACCAGGCGATGGCGCAATGGACAGAGCGTCAGACTGGGATGCCGAGGACCCAGGTTCAAGACCCCGAGGTCGCCAGCTTGAGCGCGGGCTCATCTGGTTTGAGCAAAAGCTCACCAGCTTGAACCCAGGGTCGCTGGCTCGAGCAAGGGGTTACTTGGTCTGCTGAAGGCCCGCGGTCAAGACACGTATGAGAAAGCAATCAATGAACAACTAAGGTGTTGTAATGCGCAACGAAAAACTAATAATTGATGCTTTTCGTCTCTCCATTCCTGTCTGTCCCTGTCTATCCCTCTCTCTGACTCTGACTCTCTCTCTCTCTGTCTCTAAAAAAATAAATAAAATAAAGTCAGCCAGTCCCCGAGTGGGACACCAGCGCCCACACACTGATCTACTCCGACCTCTGAGAAACCGCACTGGTCAGTTTCATCGCTGAAATACTTTACTTGCTCCCGGCTCCAACCACGTTCTAGTACTACCTTTTCCACGGAGGCCTTTCACAGTAACAGCTCCAGGCTTCCGTTTCATCCCCATCATTCTGACAGTCCCATATGCACAGCTATCTAAAAATTCATCTGCTCAGATGTTTAAAAAGCACTCGCGATCCATTCTGCTGTTCAATATAATTGGTTCAGTGTTCATGTTGGACTCGCGCATTTCCCAATTCCTTTGTAGTCTCCCACAGTGCCAGGAACATGGTAAATACTCCCTAACTGCTGCTGAAGTACTAAAAAAAAAAAAAAGACCACAAGGAAAAATGGGAACGTCTTGTACTGCAGCACAGGGTAATAGTAGAGCATCAATGTGTGACTCTGACCAATATGACTGCGCCAGGCACAACAGTCTTCACTTGGAACTCACTGTATAGATTTCTCAGTCAAAGATGATGGACTATAAATGCCTTCTAATAAATAAGAAAACACTGGTTGTGCCAGCCTTCAGAAAATGGAAAAATGAATAGCTATGCCAAAAGCTGTTTTGTTTTATTTTGTTTAACTCCTCTCTGCAGCATAAGCAAAACAACAGCACACTGGACTGACACCAAACCAGCTACTATTTAGTTTCCAGGACGTCCTAGCAGGGCAGTGCACTTAGAGAGCACCAGCCAACCCCTCACCTCCAAAAGGGCAAAATACAGCAAGCCTCTTCAAACAGTTGAGAGTTCACTGCCAGAAGGTTCCCAAGAAACCTCAAAAGTCCCCACAACCAGGACCAGTGACCGAGCATCACCAGGTCAGCCCAGTGGCTGCACCTCAGTCACCGTGGTGCACTGAAGACTGAGGTCACACACACAGTTCCTAGCAATACGGAGGTTTCCCATGTTGGATCCTTCCCATTGGCAGTGCCTCCAATATCATTTTGAAACTTCCCCTTTCAGACTAACAAAATGAAAAGGAAGAAGGTCCCCCAAATACTGGAGTGCATTTCTTAGCCAATAAAGAGGACTGACGGGAGACATGTGAATTTCAGCTCTCCTGCCCTTTAGGAGCTCCTCGGACATATCTGAACTGTCTTCTCACTGTGGTCTGGGGGAACTGGGAAAAGGACAGCCTGTGGGGCATCAGTTTCCACATGTGGAAGAAGCACAAGTAACGTTCCTGAGGGCTGAGCCTTGATTACTCAACCCCAACTTACTCGTGGCTGACATCCTCAACAAAACTTGCCACCAAGATCAGTAATATGAAACTGCCTTCTAGAAATGCTTTACTGGGTCCGTCGTTTCTGTGACCTTTCCCAGAAGTCCTTCTGAGAGCACAGTTACCTGGTGGTGGGAACACCTCAGTAACCTAGAGAACCCTGGGGCAAGATGCCAGTATCCCAGCACAGGAATTGGGTTGGAAGGAGGCAGCAGTTGCTGATAGTGACTGAATGACAAGCAATTCCCAGTCTCCCGAGGTCCTCGCCGCCCGCTGCAGAGACGTGGCAGGTAGGAGAGAGAGAAGCAGCAGAGGCTGCAGACAGGAGGTCGGCTGCGAAGATGGGCGAGGAGCCAGGGCTGGACCAAGCGGCCCATATGGCCAACAGCAGGGGTCAGCGTGGGCTCAAAGAGTTCCAGAGATGGAAGGGGGCCTTCGGGATGGGAGAGCCCAGCCTCAGACACTACAGAGGCTAGCTAAAGAGCTATTTAGCAACTTGTCCAAGGTCACAAAACTAGCAAGTGGAAGATCCAGGGCCAGGATCCAAGCCTCATGTTTTAGAAGACAAGGAAACAAATGTTCTCACATTTTGGCTAATTGTATCGATTCTTTTCTGTTTTCAAACATATGTTTGACTCTGAACAGCAATGGAACAGGGTGCTGTGGTTATGAGCACAGATGCTGGACCCTGCCATCTGGGTTTAAATCGCAGCAGTTCTGCCACTGACTGTTTGACCTTGAGCAGGTTCCTTCACTTCTCTGTGATTCAGTTTCCTCATCTATAATGGGGGCAACAGCACCTACCTCGTGGGGTTATAAAGCCTACTAAATGGGTTAATATATGAAAAGTGCAGTACATGGAATAACATTAAGTGTTCTAAAAAAGGTAAAAAGGAATTTCTTGGGGAGAAAATCATCCTCATATTGGTTCCACCTCAGCACATCTGTCCCCAAACAGGTCATCTTAGTCACACCTTTTACCTACAATACCTGGGACTAATGCTTCTAAAGTCACACCACTGTCTCCTAATCCATCCACAGCCAACCCCGTCAGATATTAGCAACAAATTGGCCAAGACGACATGAGAGGTGAAAACTCCAGATGCCTATTCTGCTTACTGTCCACCCAGCCTCCTACCCCTCAGGTTTCCACTTCTAAGACTGGATGCAGAATGACTTCTTCTGGTCCTCCCCTCCTAGCCTCCTGGCCCACCCACTCCCCTGTGCCTCTAAATCTGCTTCTGCCTCCTGATCACATCCTCCCGTCCCAAACCTGCCATCTATTAGCTCTCCCAGCATTATCCACCTGCACGTCACACCTGGGATCCCTGGCCAGCCATCTCTGTGATGCATCTCCCTACAGATTCCTGCATCCTTCATCCTTCCACCCTCGCACATAGATCACACCACACAATCCCAGGCTGTCAGATGTGGTGGGGTGAAGCCAGGAAATCAGGTTGACCCATCCTCATGGCTGATTGAATGCCTCCACATGCCCGTGGAGCCCACCCCATAACTCTCTGACTCTGACTCTGACCATGGCCTTTGGCTCAAAGTTCACCCAGGAAGCCCAGGCCACCAAAGAATCAGAATGTAACATACTCTTCCAGAACAGGGTGTCTCTCAAACTTTAGTGTGCATTTGAATCCCCTGGGGATCTGCTCACAGTGCAGATTCTAAGTCACCAGATGGGACTGGGCACTGAGGTTTTCCCACATGCTGCTGCTGGTCCCTAGACCCCACTTTGAATAGCAACACTGTAGGGATTTACCTACATAAAGTTTAATGTTTGCATTTTTCTAGCTTCATGACAAACCACAAGAGAGGTCTTAGTTCCATTTTATAGATAGAGAAATTGAGGTTCAGAAAGGTTAAGAATCCTATCCCACTGCTCGAGAGCAGGACTCAAATGGAGGGCTGATTCCAGAGCCTGAGCCCTATTCTTTCTCTGCATAAGTGATTTTCAAGAGCAGAAACAGTTTCGATACACAACATGTAATGGTTTATTTGTAATACAAACTATCAAAATCATTTTAGTTAATGAAGATGGGAGAAGATGTGCTATTAAACTGCCACAAAGTCCCTGTGCTAGAGATTCCAACTAACAGCTGAAGGTCTAAAAGCAGCTATCAGGGAGCCGGTTAATTCCACCAATCAACATAGAAGTAAATATCCTTTGGAACATGGGGAAACACTTGTTTGTGCAGAGAATAACAGGGAACTTATATACAACCTCTGACTGGCATGTCTGGGGACTTTGTGGCCACTCTCAGGGCTACAAAGGCTGACAGCCCTGCAGACAGCACGTTCCCCTCTACCTCTTACTTTCCTCCTCTCCAAGGTCGCTAAATCCAAGGCTACCCTTTTTGTCTTTATCTCTCAGGTTTCAGCAGCACGTGACCAATACCTCTTTAACAAGTCTACTTAGGCCCTGGCCAGCTGGCTCAGCGGTAGAGCGTCGGCCTGGCGTGCGGGGGGACCCGGGTTCGATTCCCGGCCAGGGCACATAGGAGAAGCGCCCATTTGCTTCTCCACCCCCACCCCCTCCTTCCTCTCTGTCTCTCTTCCCCTCCCGCAGCCAAGGCTCCATTGGAGCAAAGATGGCCTGGGCGCTGGGGATGGCTCCTTGGCCTCTGCCCCAGGCGCTAGAGTGGCTCTGGTCGCGGCAGAGCGACGCCCTGGAGGGGCAGAGCATCGCCCCCTGGTGGGCAGAGCGTCGCCCCTGGTGGGAGTGCCGGGTGGATCCCGGTCGGGCGCATGCGGGAGTCTGTCTGACTGTCTCTCCCCGTTTCCAGCTTCAGAAAAAGAAAGAAAAAAAAACAAGTCTACTTACACCCATCTCTGCTTGGCTTCTGATGGAGTAACCTCCTGGTTCTTCTGCCATCCCTCTGACCACTCCTCCTGGAACTCTGCCTTCCATTTCCTGTCCCCCAACAGGTATTCCCAAGAACTTGCCTTTGACCCTCACCTCAATCATCCATGTGATGCTGCACTTTATGGCAACAACACCAGCCACAGGTCTGGTACATCCTGTTCCACCCTGGAGGGCAGGTCTGGTCAGCTCTGTTCACTGCAGAATCCCCAGCACTCAGAACAGCATCTGAGCGCTCTCTCAGTATTCGCTGAATGAGTAAGTGAGCCACCCTCCACATCAAGGAACTTCTCTACACTCATACTCAAACAGCACATCTCAAGGCCAGGATGGGGCTAATGCGCTCTGGTTCACCCGGTAAAAGAGGTAACTGCCAATCTCCATCAAATCACAGCACACACAGGAAGTGATCATACATGTATGGCCCTCAGAGTAAACACAGCTTCTGGTTTGGGGTGGCTCTGATCTGTTGGCTCACGGGGCTGAGGGCATCAGTAGTGTGATGACACAAATACAACCCACCTGAAACCCACGTGGGTCCCTTTCCATGGTGCAAAAGCTGGGAAGTTCTGGCACAGTCCAGCTCTAAAGAAAAACAGGAAGAGCCATCATCAGGATGTTCTAGGCATGGTAACACTTTCAAGGTCTGAGAAGTACCCCATCTGTGTGCACACTACCTCTATTTTATTAGGATTCAAAGGTAGCAACCATTCTGAAATGTGCCTTGAACCCTTATATACATGGTTCTAAGCCAAATTCATCATAGACAGAGCAATACTAGCCAGAGGTTTCTCCATTCCCCTGAAATATCCTGAGTGATGTAAATGCTTTCACATTCCAGCTGCTTATAATAGTGCGAAGCAGGCCTGACCAGGTGGTGGTGCAGTGGATAGAGTGTCGGACTGGGATGCGGAGGACCCAGGTTCGAGACCCCAAGGTTGCCAGCTTGAGCATGGGCTCATCTGGTTTGAGCAAAAGCTCACCAGCTTGGACCCAAGGTTGCTGGCTCGAGCAAGGGGTTACTCGGTCTGCTGAAGGCACATATGAGAAAGCAATCAATGAACAACTAAGGTGTTGCAATGCGCAACAAAAAACTAATGATTGATGCTTCTCATCTCTTCGTTCCTGTCTGTCTATCCCTCTCTCTGACTCTGACTCTGTCTCTAAAAAAAAAAAAAAAAGTGCAAAGCAGGACACAATTAAGGCTCCAGCACATCATACTGAAACATGCTGCTTAGCGACTCCATAATCTTGCGCACTTACAGAGTATTCTGGCAAAATGAGTATTCAAAGAACACAAACGTGTACACAGTGCCATTATCTCTAGTCCACTGGAAATCGCATCACTGGTCCAGGACAGCACTAACTACTGGGTCTAATTCTGTTGCCTTGCAAAGACTACCCTTGGTGTGGGGGGGAAATCTCCCAAGATCTAATAAAACTACCAACTGTGCCAAATGCAGCACTTGGCCTTTTCCAGAAGACAAATTATGAAGAATTTTTTGCCAGTTCAAGTTATTTTCCCAAAGCAGAGTCAAACGGCCTTGCTATCCTGCCTTTAAGAAACCAATGCAATTAAAACTGAATAGCTGCAGACTGCCCTGACAGCTTCCCCCCAACTTCATTTGATGAAGTGAGATGCAGTCAGACACTGATAGACAAGCACACACCTTGTTTAACCGCCAGACACAGTGCCAGTGTGAAAATGTTCACACAACCCGTTGGGTTAAAATCCACTCAGCACTTGTCATGAAAGCAAAATAGCCATATAAATGCCGACTAGCTGGCCCGCTTTGTAAGGAACGAGCACTGACGACTAGAGTTCCTATTCAGCAGGCTAATAAGAATAATTATAGCCAGGGCAGGCATTAATCAGCTTGGCAGATACAGGAATTCTGTTAACAAGGCTAAAATGAGTGCCAAGGAATCTCTGAAGGCCACAGCACTTCCAAGACCACTGGGCTGGATGAATTCTCCGGGGTTCCTCCTGCCAGGCTTTCTGGAAGGCACTGCACTTGGTCTCTGCTCTCGGAGACGGTGTGGTGGCCTGCCGTGGGGTTGCAGGAATTGTGCCTGGGCTGTGCTGATTCCAGACCTTCTTATTTTGAATCACACATTTGCTTTCAAACCACTTTTGCTTTTTCATCTAAACTAACCTCAAGAGATACACAGCATCAGGTTATGGCGAACAAAAGCCAACTTTTCCTTAGCAGATGCAGGATGGATTCCTGGGATGACTCTGGACTACTTCCTTCACTTTTCTGAGTCCAGTTTCCTCCTCTGCAATATGGAGAAAATAATGGTTCCTTCCTCCCAGTGTTGTTGTGAGAATTAAATAAGAGAATGTGTGTAAGAATCTGACACTTGGTCTGTAGCCCTATATAAATAGCTGCTATTTGCACTTTGTGCCTGTTAGGTGCAGACCCCTGTACAGAAGCTCTGAGAAAGAACAAACAAAATGTTCAGTATATGGACACATACATGTTCATTACACGAGTGCTGTGCTTGAGCAGTGGGAGGGTGGACACATTTTTCTTTTACCTTATATCCTTTATAACTGACACAGAGACTATTAGCTGTCCCCCCAAATCTGTTCTCATCTTCCATAGGAGCTGGCACATGGTGGCCAGGCGACTCTGCCTTTCTCGGCTTCCCTTACAGCTAGTGTGGCAAGGACTAAATTCTTTTGAATGGAATGCATACAGAAATGATGTGTGCTACTTCCAAGCTTGGCCATGAAGCCTCCATATGTGCTCCTCCATGTTCTTTCACCCTTTATGAGGCTGGAAAGGTGATGGTGACAACCAAAGTGACCTTAGAAACTACAGGCTGAAGACGAGGGAACTGCCATCAGCCTGGGAACCAGAATGGCTGTGTGGAGCAGGGGTCTACCCAACCTGTCATCTGCAACATCCCCTTGGGACTGTCAGGTAGGACACTTCTACTGGCAGAACCACCGTGCTTTGAGTCTTTTTGTTAGAGCACTTTGGCCTGCCTGATTAATATTAACACTATCCTGTGTTATGTGAATTTTAAAATATAGATATAATGCTTTGGTTGTTTAAAAACTACTTGTCAATTTGAAAATACTTTTTTAAAATACACAAATTAAACATTTCTTAATTACTCTCCACACTCTCCATTATCTTCCACTCTAATTCATGCTACATACTAGTGAGGAGCACCCTCCTTACACAGCCTGCCATGTTGTGTGAACTTTCAATGGCTACCCATTACCCACAGATAAAAGAATATATACATGTATTTAGAGCCAATATTTATCAAATACCTACTATGTGCCAGGCTTCCTGTAAGTGACAGGAATACTATTCACTATGTATAGTGAACAACCAGCATGGTCCACGCCCCCAGGGTGGGGATTCAGGCCTAGAACGATTACATACAGTAAGCTAATAAGCAAGGTGAGGGGAGGAGCACAGGCTGCCTAGCAGCACCCACAAAGTGGACAGAGCCACCCATCATGGTCCAGACTTCTCAGCACAGCACGAGAAGCCTTCAGCATCCACCCCCAAACCCACCTTCCCAGCTTGCTCTTACTATATCCCTTCCTCCCACCTCCAGGTAAATGGGCCTTCCACACCATTTCTGAAGGAGCCATGTACCTTCATTCATCCACACTTGATACCTTTCCCCAGAGTCTGGAAGGTTCTTCCACCTTTTCTTTCAAAATTCTTATTGTCCTCAAGGCTCAGCTCAAATACCAACCACCTTTTTAGCAAAATCAACCCCAATCTCAAGTCAAAATGAATCATCCTCTTCCTTGCTTCCTCCCAGCACGTGGTTTCTCTGCAGGTACAGTACTCTGCTATTATCTGTCTACCCACACCCACTGACCACTCAGCGACACATTTGTCTGGACACTCTTATGGACTCTAATGGACATGTGAGAAATGCTATATTGGATAAACAGGATAGGTCAGACAGAGGCACTAAAAGTGAAAAACTTGCTCTATGAAGCTGAGCAGATTTGGATATGATGGTGATAGGTAGACTCAGTTAGGGAAGCTTCATGCAGGAACTGAGTTTTGAGAGGAAGGGAAAACACAGGCAAGAGCAGAGAAGCAGGAGGGGCATTCCAAGGCCAAGGGAAATAAAGCCAAAAGGTTCACAAATATTCTATGTAAAGGACGGCAAATAGGTTACTTAGAATGAAGTGTCTGAATCAGAGAGAAAACTAGAGGGGAGAGAACACAAGGGGAAGTATATTCTTAAAAGAAAATCATAAAGAACCAACCTGCAAAGAATGCCCCCCCCAAACTCCTCCTTTAGGAAAATAATGAACTTAGAAGGAAGCTGGAGAAAAAGGTCAACCAAGTCAACTGTGTGAAATATCAGAACCTGGACAGAAAGAAGCTGGAGTCCACACTATAGGAAAGGCCACAGAACTGAGGGACAATGTGAATGTGGAAGTCAAAGAAAGTGACAGCAAGATTATTTATGCCCAGGTTGCACTACAAGAGGACAGATGATCTTCCTGATCAAGATATTAAGTTTCAGGAATCAGGACAGTGCTAGAGTAGAACAACAGGGAGGGCATCCCAGAGTTCAGACTGAAGCCACAGGTGTGACTTTCTGTGGGGGCAGAGTTATCAGGTTCAAGTTCGGGGAACTGTTAGAAGAGGCATTGGCTGGTGACACCACAAACCTCCCCTGCATGTAGTTAAATTAACATGAGATGCCCAGTCAGGGCAGGAGACACCAGTGTACAACCAAGACTTCCCCCGGCTGTGTTCTCCTCTCTTCTATTTTTGCATTTGCTGATCTCTCTTTGGCCACTTTTCTCCTCTTTTCTCCCTTAACAGTTACCTTTTCAAACTTCTAACTGACCCTCAACACCTTAACTAGTACGCAGGTTGTGACCCGCACAACTCTACGGGAGTCATTCTCACATGGACTATAAAGTGAATAGCAACTTCTAGAGCTGTGCAGTGCACACTCTGTGCAACCATAGGCCACCAGCAGTGTGCAACACACATAGATCTTGCACAGGTCCCAAAGTGAAAGAATAAAAGCATTAGGATCACAGACCATAGAAGAAATGCTACGGCCCTGGCCGGTTGGCTCAGCAGCAGAGCGTCGGCCTAGCGTGCGGAGGACCCGGGTTCGATTCCCAGCCAGGGCACACAGGAGAAGCGCCCATTTGCTTCTCCACCCCTCTGCCGCGCTTTCCCTCTCTGTCTCTCTCTTCCCCTCCCGCAGCCGAGGCTCGATTGGAGCAAAGATGGCCTGGGCGCTGGGGATGGCTCTGTAGCCTCTGCCCCAGGCGCTAGAGTGGCTCTGGTCGCAACATGGCGACGCCCAGGATGGGCAGAGCATCGCCCCCTGGGTGGATCCCGGTTGGGCGCATGCGGGAGTCTGTCTGACTGTCTCTCCCTGTTTCCAGCTTCAGAAAAATGAAAAAAAAAAAAAAAAAGAAATGCTACAAAACTAAGTAAAAGATCTGGAAGCTTTGTGCACATGGTTGCAGCTCAGCAACGTGGCTGGATAAGCTCCTAGCAGAGTGAGTTCCAGAAAACCCCTGGAGGTGAAGGAATAAAACACTGTAGCAGCTAGAAAGGCTGGCCCACCATCAGCAGGAGTCATGGGGGCAGGGCTATGTGAGCTCAGGTGCCAGCAGGGCGGGAGTGAGTGCTGTGGGAGGCCTCCACTGGGACCCTCTGACCCTAAGTGCAGAGCAGTCATTTACCCTGTGGGCACCGGGGGCCTGCCTGGAACAGACACCACACAGCACGTGCTCTGCAACAAAATCCTGAGCTGCCTTCTCAAGGGGCTTGGAAGGAAACCCGTAGTCAGGTCACAGATTCATTCTATTGTGGCTGACACAGACTATAAGGATCCAAGAACATCACAGCATTTAAGGGTCAACCCTGGGTACCATAGTGGACACTTAAACAGATGTATTGCTGTGGCTGATAACCACATGGTTATATTAACATAGCCATTTAAGATAACCATACATGTATCTATGTGAAGATGGTGTGTGTGTGTATGGAATAAGAAGAAAAACAGAGAGGGGGAAAAAAACACCAAAGATTCCTTGCGTTGGGGGGAGGGTGCTGGGCCAAATTAGCACGAGGCACCAAGGTTTGGGGAGGGTGGGACACAGGGGGCAGTGAAGGGAGGAAAAGTAACAGGTAGAAAAAGTTGCAGAAGCCAGGACTCCTAGGTCTTTGTATGTAAATATGGAGGTAGGCAGCTTCAAGAAGAAATAAAGGAAAAGACTGAGGCAGAAGCTCTAGCCACAGTGAACATGACAGAGGGACTCACCTACCGATTTTCATTGTAGCGCTCTGGGCCACCCGCGACCTTCGTAAAAGGAATTCGGTGGATTCCCCCCGCTTCCCTAGAAAGGCAACTCAACCTGGGTTTGTGTATGAGGAGCGAGTCGGCCGGTCTCGGCGATGGCTGGGCAGATCAAAGGCGCCTGCTTCCGCCCCCAAGCTGGGGACTCTGGCCGGGAACCGCAGGCACCTTCCGGGCCGGGAGTTCAAGGTGAACCGGCTCCCGGCGGCCAACAGGTAGAGAGAGCTGAAGACAGCCGGTCACCGGCCACTCCCCCCCCGCACGTGTAGGGGCGAGGCCCGGCCTAGCGGAGCGGGGACTGACACCCCGCGCGCGGCCGGGCTCCGGGGTTGGGGGGCCGCGGTCGTTCCTCGCCCAGCTGTGACGCCCGCGTATCCCGGCCGGCTCTGCCCGGAGCGGCCCCGGCACCCTCGGCTCCCCAGGCCGCGCGCCACAGCCGCGCCCCACCAGGCCCCCCCGAGCCCGCCGGGCCCCCCGCACCCCGCCGAGCCCTGGGCGCACTCACACAGCGACAGAAGCGCCAGCAGCAGCGGCCTGGGCGCCGGGCGCCCCATGCTCGCCGGGCGGGAGCGACTCTCCGCCTCCTCCTCCTCTTTCCCCGCCGCCTCCTCCTCCTTCCCCGCCGCCTCTCCTCCTCCTCCTCCTCCTCCTCCTCCTGCTCCAGCTCCGGCTGCTCCAGAGTCAGCGCTCCTCCGCCTGGGCCGCGCGCCTGCTCCGCTCCCGTCGCCACCCGAGCAATCCCCGCGCCGGGCGTACGTGCGCCCTCGCCCCCGCCCCCACCTCCCTCCGCCCGCCGGGCACGGGGCGCCAGCAATGCCCCGCCGCGCTGAGCGTGCCGCCCGGCCTCTTCCCGAAAGCAAAAGGGAAGAGCCGCAGCGCTCACCCGCCCGCGCCTCCCATCGGGCGCTTTGCCAGCAACAAACACAAACTTTCTCAAGCCCCTCCCCGCTCCAGGTAACGGAGGGAGCGCGGGACCGCCCGCTTAAAGGCGAGGAGGCGGCGGGGCCCCTCCAGCTCTCCTCTCGGTACCCGCCCTACGTCAAACTTTCCTCCGACCTTTAAAAGTTGGCCTTAGAAAGAGTCGTCTGGAAATCCCATCACTTTAGCTCCTTTCCGGGACACCCTGCGTTCCACCACAGTGGAGTAACCCATGCTTGTCTACCGTTCCTTCAGCCAACTGCCCGCATGTTCACCCTCTGGTTCCAAGCTAGGCACCCCACTAATTGGCAAAAAAAAAAAAAAAAAAAAAAATTGGACCTTGCTAGAAATTATTCAGGTAGGACAGAGATGGACTTTAAAGGCCATAGATTCCAACCTCTTCATGGTACTGAGGCCTTAAATGTTCACGTGACTTCCCCAAGGATTCCCAGTGAGGTGCCAAGGCCAGACCCAGACCTCAGGGGCTCTGCTCACTGCCCTGGGGCTAGGTGTGCCTCACCTTCCCTGGCCCACCCGCTTCCCTCTTCAGGGTGCCTATGGCACTGGTTATAATACTTGCCACAAAAACACCCGTTAAAAAACAAGATCAAAGGCAAAACAAACAAAAAATGAAACCCCAGAGTGTATTAATAGGGACAGTACTTCTGAGGGAATGCACTCTTGAGACTTTACGTTTAGTGTTTTAAGTGGACAGGATTGGTTGCCAATAAAGATTCTTTTCCCCCACAATAGAGTCTTATTCTTTTGATTTGAATACAAAAGACCCAGTATTGGGGGGGGGGAGTGGGGGGATTAGTGTTCATTGTTTAAAACTTCACAGGGATGATTCAAACACACAGGGAGCAGCCCTGGTGCCCCCTGCCCCCAACACCACAGCCTCTTGTTAATACAGGCAAAACAAATCACAGATGTTAGTGGGGGAAAAACTGCACAAGTTGGGACTGGGAACTGGGCTTTTACTTTGATGCTTCATTATTCCCGCTAACAAATGTGTGATCAGGCAGGTACGAGCCAGTGTGGAAGAGTCTTAAAAATTCATCCCTGGGCCTGACCTGTGGTGGCGCAGTGGATAATGCATTGACCTGGAATGCTGAGGTTGCCGGTTCAAAACCCTGGGCTTGCCAGGTCAAGGCACATATGGGAGTTGAAGCTTCCTGCTCCTCCCCCTTTCTCTCTCTCTCTCTCTCCTCTAAAATGAATAAATAAATAAAAATAATTAAAAAAAATTCATCCCTGGTTAAAAAAAAAAAAATTCATCCCTGGTGGCAAAACAATAGCAATGGTCTTAATACCACCTGACTGTACACTTAAAAATGGTTAAAGTGGTAAATTCTATGTTATCTATATTCTAACATAATAAAAAAATTTTTTTCATTCACCCTTGCCTCCAAGACTTTCTTCATGCAGTTCACTCACCCTGCTATTCTTTCTCACTTCCCATCCCAAAAGATCCTCTAGAATTTCTCTGGAAAGTTCTTCCATTTAATTCAATCAGACTTAAATGCAAGCATAATGTTAGTCCTTGAGGGAGCCTGGATCTGCAAAAAGAGTAAGATGGACCTTCTAGAAGCTCAGATTTTCCCTTTCCTAACTACAGCAGCACTCAATGTCTGAACCACACATTTTGACATATCACATTTGTTTCAATACATGCTGTGAACTGAATGTTTGTGCCCCTCTCCCCAAATTCATATACTGAAGCCCTAATCCCCAGTGGTACTTGGAGATGGTACCTTGAGGAAGGAGGATAATTAGGTCCTGAGGATGGAGTCTGTAGGAATGGGATTAGTGTCCTTATAGGAAGAGATATGAGAAAGATAGTCTCTCCTTTGCCATGTAAGGGCACAGCAAGGAAGAAGGCTTTCACCAGAAACAGAATCTGCTGGCACCTTAATCTTGGATTTCTCAGCCTCCAGAACTTGAGAAATAAAGGTTTGTTGCCTAAGCTATCCAGTCTATAGTATTTATTATAGCAGCCTGAGCTGACTAAGGCAACACAACATACACACCTGCTCCCATCTCTGCCTAATAATGGAAGGGCCAAAGAGACCGTCACATTCTCATTTTGTATTTCCCATGTCACTGTAAAGTCAAATATTTGCTAAAAAACTCTTTTGTTTAGCCCTGGTTGGGTAGCTCAGTTTCTTAGTGCATCATCCAGATATGCCAAGGTTGCGAGTTCAATCCCTAGTCAAGGCATATATATACAAGAATCAAAGAATGAATGCATAAATATTGATACAATGAATGGATGTTACTCTCTCTCCTCTTCCCCTTTTTCTCTCTCTCTAAAATCAATAAAATTAAAAGATTTATATATATATTTTTAACAAACAAGTGCAAGTCTAGGAGTGTGCCTGGCACATGGTAGGTCTTCAGTCAGTATTTATAGAGTGAACTAATGCCAGGCACTGGACTAGACCCTGGGAATACAGAGACAAGTAAGAAAGCTTCTGCTCTTTAGGTGCGTATAGTCTTTGCATCCTGACTATAGTAGGTGTGACAGGATGTACAAGGTGCAGTTGTGAAACAAGGGAGTGGTCAGTCCTGGGAAAGGCTGTCAAAAGAGCTTCTCAGAGGGGATGACTGTGAAAGGAGTCTTGAAGGATCTTTAGCTATGTGGGGGAGGGGGGTGAACTGAAAATAGATGTTATATATTTAATATGTTGAGTTCTCTCCCCTCCTGGTCCCATTCCTAGGCGTTATTAAATTAATGGTGCATCTTACAATCATGAAAAGAAGTGGTCAATAATTGAAATGGAAAGAATATATGAGACTTTTCAGGCAGGGCAAGTAGAATGGAGACTAAAGTGGACAGCCTGTTCATGGTGGGCAGTCACCTGTGTCATGAAAGCCCAGAACAGCCATTTTTGTAGCAGAAAATGAACATAAATTAATAACTCCAGACATTTGGTCAAAACCACCACACCCTGACTACCAAAGGATAAAATACATTACTAAGTAAAGAATCATAGCACCCGCAGCAGGCCAGCACAATTTGTTAATTCATGACTGTGGAATCTGATGATGCTTCTATTGAGAAAGGTATTTACATGCCAGAGTGAGTAACCTCCTATACAGGTAAGGCTTTTGCCCAGTCAGTTGCTCTCAGTTTGCTTAGTCTATGGGCTTGCTTGGGGCAGGAAGGCTTACTCTTCAGCCATTCTGACTCACACCCATCCCCACAGAGGTGAATTCCACCTTGAGTTGCCTTAGCCACATCACAGTGACTCTCAGAGACTCTGGTCACAGTAGCCAGCCATTTTTGTCTCTTGATTACATGTGTGTGTCTGTAGGCATTGCCACTGAAAAGTTCATCAGGGTCCTCAACCTCACACTCTTAATAGATTTTCCTGAAGAGATCAATAAAATCACCTTATTATTTAAAGTTAAGAATGGAAATGTTAAAGGTTCCACTGAATGAATTTGCTACTAGTATTCACCCAGATTTTTGTATTAACTTTGCCACACCCACCAGTACCTTCCCCCATCCTGGCCGCCCCACACACAGTCTCCTGGTGACCTGACCCTACTGAAGCAGAGTGACAGGGGAAGGACTGTACTCCATGGCAATACTTCATTCCACTCCTCATCTTCATTAAAGTAGTGTTTGTTCTGTTTCCAGCGTCTATTTCTCTTATCAAAGTTAAACAGGGGATTGCTAATCAGAAATTTAAGATTTAATTATAGAAAATGGAAGTAAGAGTTAAAAAGGGAGGGGTGCAGAGAGGAAGCCTTCATTTCCTGATGAGTGAAAGTCATTCAACACTGGTGAGGCCTTAGGGGAAGTTGTGGAATGCCCATCTGACAAGCTTCAAAAACAGCAAGGGGTCTCATCTGTTTGGAATGGGTTAAGCTTGGGCTGTGCCCTGTGACCTTAGGCCTTAAAAGACTGAAATGGGAGAATAGTGGAGAAAGTGTTCTTAGATGACTACAGCGTTCCCTGATTCCACCTTCGCCAGGTCAGAAGTAGCTCGCCTCGACAGCGTTACTCCTGCAGGGACACTGGTGTGGAAGAGTGGGAGGAGAAAATAAGAAAATGGAATAGGACAAGCCTTTTGCAATAAAAGCTCTCTACAAAAGTGAAGGCGATTATTATACTAACAGTGAACTTGGCCCTTGCCCTAGAGGGGCTCATAGTCTAGCTTAATGTAGCAAAAGAGCTGGAATACTGCAAAGGAATTCAAAGGATTGATGCCAAAAGAAGGAAGGGAATTCAAAGGGAGGTAAGTAGGTAGGAAAGCACAGCCATTGTGTGTGTTTTGCAAATATGCTATCAACTGGGCTGAAAATAACCTCCTTCGATGAATAGAGACTGTGGAGTGGATTGTGAAAAAGAAGTGTTGCCACAGCAAGTTAGAAATAGTTAGAGGGACCTGACCAGGTGGAGGTGCAGCAGACAGAGCATCAGCCTGAGATGCTGAGGACCCAGGTTCAAAACCCCAAGGTTGCTGGCTTGAGCGTAGGATCATAGACATGACCCCAGGGTCGCTGGCTTGAATAAGGGCTCACTGGCTCTGGTCAAGGCACATATGAGAAAGCAATCAATGAACAACTAAGGTGCTGCAATGAAGAATTGATGCTTCTCATCTGTCTCTCTCTCTCTCTCTCTCTCTCTAAAAAAATTTTAAAAAAAGAAAAAGAAAAAATAAAAAGAAAAGTGTAAAGCCAGTATCCACGGTCACCATCACAGCCCCCCCCCCCGGCCCATGCAGGTTCACAATTGGATTCGGACATACGGTAATGAAACAATGGAGCCAAGAACTGGTGGGCCATCATCTTTAATCCTAGCTTGCACCCAGCGGGCAAGTAAAACACACACTGGGCTCCAAAACCCACTCATTCAGCGCTCACAAAGCTACTGACTTATCCGAGTTTCCTAGAATCAAAGGTTTCTAGCTCACCAGACTTATTCACCTCTAATCCCTATCTCCTTCCTTCTCCCTGCACAAACTGTGCACTAACTGGCTTCTCACTCAGCTCTCCACCATCTTGGCTGCTTCTTCTGACCTCCTCCACATGGCCTTTCTCTGCTCTCCAACCTGCTCTCTGCTCTAATGCTAATCTCAGGAACCGAGAAAGCAAGCTCCCAGTCTGCCCCAGTTTATAGTGCAGAAATCAAAACCTTTAATCCAATATACAAAACAGGGAAGTCTCTAATACAAAGTCACTTATCTGAGGCATGATGGGATTGCACCACTCCACATCAAAAAGGGTGGGAAAGGCTTAGTCCTAAAACCAAGCCCCAGACTACAAGGATCCTGCCTGCCCACAGCCTGCCCCAACACACATTAATATCACCTGGGCAACGGCTTCCACGTGGGCAGCGCCATCTTTAACAAAGTGAGCATAATATATTTTATCTGCCCAACAAAAAGAAAAAAAAGAAAGAAATAGGGGTGTTGGGCAGATAAAATATATTTTGCTCACTTTGTTAAAGATGGCACTGCCCACATGGAAGCCCGTCACCCAGGTGATATTAGTTGCCCTTCTTGCTTGGAATGGGCGTGATTATATTCATGTGTGTTGGGGGCGGGCTGTAGGCGGGCAGGATCCTTGTAGCCTGGGGCTTGGTTTTAGGACTAAGCCTTTCCCACTCTTTTTGATATAGGGTGGTGCACTCTCCTGAGGAATCCCATTATGCCTCAGATAAGTGACTTTGTATCAGAGACTTCCTTATTTGTATATTGGATTAAAGGTTTTGATTTCTACACTATAAAGTGGGGCAGACCTGGAGCTTGCTTTCTCTCGGTTCCTGAGATTAGTATTAGAACAGAGAGCAGATTGGAGAGCAGAGTAAAGCCACGTGGAGGAGAGGAGAGGCAGCCAAGATGGCGGAGTGCTGAAAGAGAAGCCAGTTAGTGCAGAGTTTGTGCAGAGAGGAGATGGGGAACAAAGGAGAATGAGGCTAGTGAGCTAGAAACCTTTGATTCTAGGAAACTCAGATAAGTCAGTAGCTTTGTGAGCACTGAATGAGTGGGTTTTGGAGCCCAGTGTGTGTTTTTACTTGCCCACCGGGTACAAGCTAGGATTAAAGATGATGGCCCACCAGTTTGTGACTCTGTTGTTTCATTACTGTCTGTCCAAATCCAATGCAAACCTGCATGGGCCAGGCTGTTGTGATAGAGGCCCTGGCTACTGGCTTTACAAGGGGTTTTGGAAGAAATTCTTTACCTAAGACCAGGACTACCAAACTTGGTGGTACCTAGAGGTGCCCTACTTGGACTGACCTTGTGCCAACACTGAGCTGGGGAAAGGGCTTTTATGCTCTCCAGGAAAGCACCTTATCCTAGCCTTCACCCGGAAGCATGGGTGTGGGTGGGGTGGGGACAGGGTAGGCAGTGTCTCCCTTCATTCCATTTCCAGCCTTTCTCAGACACTTGAGCTCTACTTCTGGGTTCAACGGGAATATTATCTTAAGTTCTAGGCTACATTTTACAAATATTTGTAAACTAAAATGCATCCAGAAGAGGATTGCTAGCTAAAATACAGGATGCCCAGTTGAATTTGAGTTTCAGATAAGGGACATACTTATACTAACAAAGAATTCTTTGTTTATCTGAAACTCAAACTCAACTGGATATTCTATATTTTTATTTGCTAAATCTATCTGATTATTCAGAGATGAGTTACCTTATATGTAAATAGTTTCTTCTGGAAGACACAGAGAAGATAACAGGGAACTCTGAGTTGTTTTCAGTCACTTGGTAAAAATTGCCAGGAGACGGATTTGGATGATTTGTCATGAGCATAGTTAGCTCAATGATAGTGGTATCCTCTCCTCTCTAAAGAGATTCAGCCAGAGATTAAATGCCTACCTCTAAGGGCAGCCGTAGGGGAATTTCTACATTAGGTGGGCCCTAGACAACCTGACCTGAAGGAAGTCCTTACCAATCTCAAGACTGTGTGATCTACCTAAATCCAGCCAACTTTCTTTTTTAATCTCTTCCAAAATTAAATCTTTGTCTCTGCTGCTCCTCCCTTTTCTTGAATTTCCGCCCCCGTGGGCTGGGCTGGATGAGTGCCTGCAGTTTTAGACAACAGAGCAAGCTCACATGGCCATGGCTTTATTATGAACAAACTAGGATTATTCTCCTTGCTGTCTACCTCCTCTACTGGAGAGGACTCATAAATTATTGTAAAACCAAGTCATCATTTTTGGTAGACACCTCTCCTTCTTATTCCCTTTGTTGCACATAATCCCTCTCCACAAATCATTTAGGGATACATTGTGAAACTAAGTCCATTTTAGGAGGTACTTGGCAAGTGGCATTTTGTCAGCCAGCAGCTTCACATGTACAGTAGCCCCCCTTTTCCAGGGGTTTACATTCCAAGGTTTTAGTTACCCACCATCAACCATAGGCTGAAAATATTAATAGAAAAATTTCAGAAATACACAACTCATGTCCCATTCTGAGTAGCACAGTAGAATCTCGCAATGTCTGTTCTACCCAGCGAGATGGGAATTTTCTTCACACTGTAGGCACACTTGTTCTCCACCTGCTAGCTGCTTAGTAGCTATCTTGGTTATCAGAGGAGCAGTATGGAGATACTTGTGTTCAAGTAACTTTTATGGTAGCCTAACGCTATGTCATAATACCTATGTCCTTCACCTCACTTCATCTCATCACGTCATCTCACAGCATCACCAGAAGGGTGAGTGCAGCACAAGATATTTTGAGAGAGAGACCACATTCACAAAACTTTTATTACAGTATATTGTTATAATTATTCTGTTTTACTGGTTATTGTTGTTAGTGTCTTACTGTGCTGAATTTATAAATTAAACTTTATCACTGGTGTGTATGTATAGGAAAAACAGTATATATAGGGTTCAGTACTATATGCAGTTTCAGGTATCCACTGGGGTCTTGGACCATCTCCCCTGCAGATATGGGGAGCTGCTAGACTTTACTGAATGGCTTTTCTTCCCTCTTGGCAGAAGCAGGTTTGTAGCCTCTGTTTTAATACCTTTTTCTGGACTAAAATTGTTATATCCATGCTTTATGATGTAAAACTTGTGGGGTCTTTCTTGATCACCCATTTCCCTCTGAGTTACTTTCTGAAAGCATCTTGGGCTCCCTGCCATGAAGATACTGGAGGTCTACCTCTGAGTCACTATGGTCTGTCCAGGGGTGTGGCTCTGGCATACTCACAAGAGGGTGTCAGACCTGCCCCAGGTGGGCTGGTTGACACATAGAGCAGGTGGTTTTGTGCTTAACTAGCCACCCAAAACCAGACATCATCCAGGTGATGACTTCAAACTTATGGCTCCTCAGTATTGTTTAAATATCAGCTAAGAAAAACAATATTTGTGAAGAGTAGCTGAAGTAAATGCAGTCTGTACATTCTTCTAGCTTAGTCTGTACCCTAAGCTCTAGCCCTGAATTATGAATTAGGTAGACCATCAGCAAGCTTGATATCTGACTATTTCATATTGGTACCCCATAAAGTTGCTTTTACAGAATTGCATTTTGTCATGATGCCATCAGTCTATATTGAGGGATATCCTAAGAGACAGCTCTGAGCACTTTGTCACTGTGTTTCCTGGAAGGACAGGTTTAAAGCCACTCTTCATTACATCAGGCAGCAGCCTCTCAACCAGGACCCTTGGAGAAATTTACTCTGGTCGCAGTATTACAAAAAGTTGCACTTTTTTCTAGCAACTGGTTTCTTTTTACCTATAGACTCTGTGAATATTATTATAATTGCCAGGGTTTGGTTTTTTTTTTTTTCATGATCTGATTATGGTCAAATCTGTGCCCTCCCCTCTTTAGCAAACCAATAGGACTCAAAGCAGGAACTTTGAATGACCTCACTTCCAGCTCCCCCTCACCTTGCCACCATTAATTCATCTTTAGTTCATTCTACTTTTCATTTTCATTTCTTTTATTATGTTCATGCAGTTGCACAATGTAAGAACCGTTTCCTATTCTTTCTACTGTAAAATTCTATTCCACCCCTCCTGCCCTTCAAGAGACATTTTAAATTCTAACTCCTCATTTGCAGATTAAATACAATGAGGTAATAATCACAATGAATTCAACTTCCAGGAAAAGGCTAGAATGTGATTAGGCTGTGTCAGCTGCCCTTGAACTCAAGGCCCCATATGATGAGAGAGGTCACTGTAACCTGTCAGTCATAGGAGCTTCTAAGAAAGGACATTGTTTCCAAGAGCAGTAGGCAGTGGCCTCTACTGAACCCAGGTGCACTGCTCATCTGTCTGCACTGGTTAGCAAATATTAGAATCAGCTTGCTTTCTCTGAACACACAATGGTTGGAGGGTTGCAGTGGTCTGAGAGCATTCTGGGCGGACGGACGGTATTTTACCCTGGAGCCCAAATGGGATGGTCCAGCCAGCACTGCGCTGCTTAGTCTTCCCTATGTTCTACTGTTTCTCACTTTTGACCATTTGTGGCTGCCCTGCCCTCCCTCTAAAATGGCTTTCACACTTTGGGTTCGACTGCCTTGAAAGCAAACCCAACACAATGACTTTGGTGTAAGCAGTGATTTGGGACGTGATCTCAGAAAGCACGTGGTGAGGGAGCAGGGGAACAAGTCAGGAAACAAGAGTGGTGCATAAAGCGTGTGATACTGAGCCGGTACCACTGGGTCAATTGTTTAGAAGGTGCCTCAATACTGTCCCTCAAGGGACAGAATGGGAGGCTCAGGCACCTACTCCTTCATTCTCCCACTCAGCTGAGGTTGGCCTCCTCCAAAGCTCTGGTGTGCACCTGTGCTAGTCCAGAGTCCTGATGCAGGCAGGCGGGTAGGCTTTAGGTGGGCCACCAGCAGCCTGCCTGGGACTGTTCTCCATGGCTTCATGGAGACACATGAAGAGGAGACATCTGCTACTGCTACTCTTCTCTCCTCTGAGAGCACCCCCTATTTCCACAGGCTGGTGTCCCCCAAATGCCCTGTGCACATCTCTAGCTCTGCATTTAGTGCACATGTCTTATAGTCACACAACTATTCTGCATTTATGTGACTGTATCCTCCACTAGAATGATAGTAGAGGCTGGGCCCACTTCACTTTGTATCCCAGCATCTAGCATGCTGCTTGACAAATACATCTGTTCAATAAATGCTCCAGGTTCAACCAATGCAGTTTTATCTCTCTTATCTAATGGATGCCATGTGAAGTTTTATTTGGGAAAAATAATTTAAAATCACTTATCTAGTCCAACCCCTTCATTTTACAGATGAGACATCTGAGGCCCAGAAAGCCTAAGTAACTTGTCCAAGATTACACAGTATATTAAAGTGATTATGGAATATTAAAATGATTTCACAAAGTATGTGAAGTGCAAACAAGGGAGCCAACTGGAGTTATAACGTGAATTATTAGCACTTCAGATGGATGGCGTGACCACCTCTGTGCTGGATTTCCAGCAGAAAATTGCTTTAAAAAATTAACTTGGAAAGTTCCTGAGCTCTGATTAAAGAGGTGAATGGCTTGAATGAGACTCTCTTCGAGGAGAAATTCATCCCCTATAAACACATTTTCAGACAGTGTACCAAGGCCTTTGAATCAGAATGAATTTATTTAGCATTCTCTTCTCTAACCTGTTCTTCTGACAGTGGCAGCAATAAGGAAAGTGTAGGTTTTGTTTTTAATAAAAAATGAGGTGTGGAAGGTAATTGGAAAAACTCTCAGCAGGCCCTGCTTTGTGCTCTGAGCCCTTCCTACCCCTAGGCCATCCTGCTGAAGTCCTGGGCACATGTGTGATACACAGAATGCCAGGGTTGGTCAAAGGTTATTCGGAAAACCAAGAAAAATAAAAGTTTGCCACTTTTTACTTCACAGTAATATATATATTTAAAACAACAGTGAAACAGTTTATTTTGGGGGGAGGATATCATGTGAGTCATGGGAACTGATCATTCCTGTAAGATGAGAGAGTTAGAATTTATTTGAACAGACATACTAAAGTTTTCTTATTTTCCCAGTCACGGGTCAACATTACTCTAAAAAGAGGGCTGGTGGAGGGTTTCCATGGTCCATGAGACCAAGACAAAAGAGAACTTGGTGACTGTAAGGCAGACCCCCACTCCTCAGCCATGTGGCCGATTCTCAGAAGTTTTCCTTCTGACACTCACTTCAGCCAGAAGCTCCAAAAGTCAAATGAAGAAAGAAGTGATGACATTTTTCTTCAGGCAATTTAGAATAAAAGTTAAGAGAATAAAGGTTAAGAGCCTGATGGGGCAGTGGCGCAGTGGATGGAGTGTTGGACTGGGATGTGGGGGACCCAGGTTCAAGACCCCAGGGTTGCCAGCGTGGGCGGGAGCTCATCTGGTTTGAGCAGGGCTCACCAACTTGAGCTCAGGGTCACTGGCTCAAGCAGGGGGTCACTCGGTCTGCTGTAGCCCCTAGGTCAAGGCACATGTGGGGGATCAGTCAATGAACAGCTAGGAAACCGCAAGGAAGAATTGATGTTTCTCATCTCTCTCCCTTCCTGTCTGTCTGTCCCTGTCTGTCCCTCTCTCTGACTCTCTCTGTCTCTCCCACAGGAAAAAAAAAATTTAGAATAGGGGTTAAGAAACACAGGTTGGTCACACAGTATAAATGAACTTTCAGGCTCTGCTGCTTACAAAAGCCATCTGACCTGGGACATGTTGTTTAACCTCTCTGGGTCTCAATAATCACATTTGTGAAATGGGGACAATAATAATAATACTTATGCCAAAACATTGTTTTGGGAATAATTGAGAAAGGGTAAATAACCCATTTCTGTGATAGAAGGCACTGGTTTATCATTCAACAGTGAGTGTCCCCACCTCTATCATGGCCGACAATCAGCTGCCTACCAAAATGTGTCCCGTTCCACAGTGTGTAACTATCACTGGTAATCAGCTCTCCGGTGGAGACTGTATTTCCAGCTCCTTTTCCATCTTGATGTGGCCAGGGCTTGCCAGTAAGTGCAAGGAGAAATTTCATGTATAATTTTGAGGGAAGCATGTTAAAAAGCAGTTATGTTGCTTCTATAGACTCTTTTCCCCTGTCTGCTAGTTGGAAGCAGAGGCGGATGATGACAGAGCCACAGGATGAGGAAGAAACAATAGTCCCTGAATCTCTATATGGAAGAAAACTGACTCCAACCATAAGCACCTGCACTGGTCTGTTGAGCTAGGGGGGAAATAAGCTTTGATGGTGTTGTCACTGAAATGTGGGGTCCTTTCTTTTACAGCTGCTATAGCTACCCTCACAGTAGAACCTCACTGTTGTTGAGGAATCCAGCCACTTCTGTTCAGTATTATGCCTCACAGCAGGCTGGCTCCGTCCCCAGGTGCAATGAGTAATACCTGACTGCCCTGTAATGTGAACTCTCCAAAGCTCTAAACTAGAATCCTCCTAAGTTTTATTCCCCTGTCAGAGATTAGTTTAAGCATGAACACTAGAAGAAATTCTGGCCAATGAGATGGGAGAGGAAGTCTTCTGGAAGATGTACTTGGAAAGGTCTTTTTCTTATATTAATACAACCACTCCAGCTTTCTTATGGTTACTGTGGGTTTTTTTTCTTGTTTTTGTGTTCTTTTTATTATTGTTTTTAAGCTTTACTGAGGTATTATTATTATTATTATTATTTTTATTTATTTATTTATTTTTTACAGAGACAGAGTCAGAGAGAGCGACAGACAGGGACAGACAGACAGGAACGGAGAGAGATGAGAAGCATCAATCATCAGGTTTTTATTGCGACACCTTAGTTGTTCATTGATTGCTTTCTCATATGTGCCTTGACTGTGGGCCTTTAGCAGACCGAGTAACCCCTTGCTCAAACCAGCGACCTTGGGTCCAAGCTGGTGAGCTTTGCTCAAACCAGATGAGCCCACGCTCAAGCTGGCAACCTTGGGGTCTCGAACCTGGGTCCTCCGCATCCCAGTCCGACACTCTATCCACTGTGCCACCACCTGGTCAGGCGTATTAATTACAAATAATAAATTTCACCAATTTAAGTATACAATTTGATCCATTTTTACAAATATTTAAAATTTTTTTGATTGATTTCAGAGAGAAAGAAAGGGGGGGGAGAGAAACACCAATTTGTTGTTCCACTTATTTATGTGTTCATTGGTTGATTCTTGTATGTGCCCTAACCTGAGATTGAACCCTCGACTTTGGCATATTGGGATGATACTCCAACTGACTGAGCTACCCAGCCAGGCCTTTACAAACCTTGACAGTGATATAACCATCACCACAATCATGATAAAGAATATTTTCATTTCCCCAAAAAGTTCCCCATGCTCTTTTGTAGTTAATCCCCTCCCTCCATACCCAATCCCTGGCAACCACGGATCTGTACTTTCTATCACCATAGTTTTGGCTTTTTCTAAAATTTCATATAAATTGATTTATACATGTATAGTTTTATATGTCTGGCTTCTTTCACACAGCACAATACTTTGAGATTCATTCAAGTTGTATGTATTCATTCTTTTTTATTGTTGATTAGTATTCCATTATGTAGATATGATTTTATAGATATAACAATTTATCTATTCCCCAGTTGATGCACATTTGGGTTTGTTCTAGTTTTTGTCTATTATGAATAAAGGTGCTATGAACATTTGCAAGAAAGTGTTTATGTGGACATATGTTTTCATTTCTCTTGGAAAATACCTGGAAGTTGTATTATTGGATCATATGTTAGTTTTATGCTTAAATTTATAAGACACTGCCAAACCTGTAATTCAAAGTAACATTTTGGAATATAATATTTGGTATATGAAAGTTTCAGTTCCTCTACACTTTTGTCAGTGATTGGTATTGTCATATATTTTTAACTTAAGCTATTCTAATGAGTCTGTAATAGAATCTCACTCTAATTTTAATTTGCATTTTCCTAGTAACCATGTAATAGGAGTATTTTTTTATGTACTTTTGACTTCTCCCCCCCTCCAATTCCCCTTTCCTCTGTCAATCATCATACTATTGGCTGTATCTGTGAGGTTTTTTTTTTCTTAATCCTTTCACCTTGTTTCATCCAGCCCACAACCCTTTTCCCCTCTAACAGCAGTCAGTCCGTTCTTTGTATCTATGAGTCTGTTTCTATTTATTAGTCCATTTTGTTCATTAGATTCAACATATGAATAAAATCATATAATATATGGTACTTGTCTTTCTCTGGCTGGTTTATTTCACTTAGCATAATGATCACCAGATCCATCCATGCTGTCACTAAAGGTAAGATTTCCTTCTTTTTTATGGATGAGTAGTATTCTATTGTGTATGTGTACCATAGCTTTTATGTCCACTCATCTACTGATGAACACTTGGGCTGCATCCAAATCTTGGCTATTTGAAGTACCACTGCAGTGAACATAGGGGTGCATATATTCACTCAAATAAGTGTTTTGGGTTTCTTTGAATTTATTCCTGGAGTGGAATTGCTGGGTCTTAAGGCAGTTTCATTTTTAATTTTTTGAGGAATCTCCATACTGTTTTCCACAGTGGTTGCACAAGTCTGCATTCCCACCAGCAGGGCACGAGGGTTCCCTTTTCTCCACATCCTCCTCAACACTTGATTGTTGATTTATTGATGACAGGCATTCTGACAGGTGTGAAGTGATTATCTCATTGTGGTTTTAATTTACATTTCTCTGATGATTAGTGACATTAAGCATCTTTTTTTTTAAATAACTGCTTTCTCTTGAAAATTCATTTTTGGACGTCACGGAAATGGCGCCGTGAGCAGTGCGTCCGACAGATCTCTCCAAAATCTCAACAAATTTATCAACTAGAAACAGAAAAATTTATCCTCGGAGCATTCCAGAGTTCCACACAAACTGAAAGCGAAAGGACTGTTATCACTTGAATCTGAGAGACAAGTCAGAGCTGAGGGTGTGGAGGAAGCTAACTACTGCACGGATGTTCATTCAAGCCGAGGAGGGAGTGCGCCTGTGGTGAGTTGGCCCACGCATGCAGCTGCCGCCCACACTCGGGGAGTGGCAGCCTGGGCGCTGCGAGCAGCCGCTGGCGTGAGGTGAGGGACCGCCGCGCGCGCACACCCGGTGCCGCAGTCCGGTCGCAGAGCGAGCTCCCTTGCACCGCCAGTGTCCCCAGTGGCCTGCGCACTGCGAGTGAGAGTCCCCAGCCACCCCCGGAGCACCCCATTCGCGCTCATGCCGTGGGCATCACATGCGCCCAGAGTGCCCCAATTGCCCACACACCCAGGGTGCCCCATTCTCCTGTGCACCCGGTGCACCCCAGCCGCCAGCAATGGGGTGAGTGGGAGAGGCGTCAGGGCTGTCTTTCCTACTCCGGAGATTCTCTCCGTGGGCAGGGCACCTCACCCAGCCATTCAAGCTAACAATCAAGCGTTGGGGGAGGGGTGCACAGGCAGCCTGAAATACCTTCTGGAGCACAGCTGTGGATCCAATCACTGAAATTAGCTTAACCCACGAAATCTGCGCACCCACGGGGCTCTAATTGATAAGATCTCTCTCAGTTCAGTAATCCAAGACAAGAGGCTTGATATTTTTTAGTGCCTCTCGCTAAAGGGGCGGGGGCAACTTCTGGTTGACAGAGCCTCCATATTCAGGGATATACGCTAATAAGAGGGACTTGGCAGATACTAAGATCTATACAGCAAGCAGCGACTAGTGCCTCTTCTTCCCAGCCAAAACAGGCTACAAAGTGTGGAAAGCCTGGGTTGAGTGGTCCAACTGAATGCTAGGCGCTGAACAGTCACCTTGACAACAATTGACTCCCAGCCCTGCCTGATTACACTGGAGGCTCTGACTGCCAGAGCCTTACCCAAAGTCTTGCGCTGAGTGGGGATAGAGTGGGGATTTCCTAGCTCTTTGAGCCTCTTACTCCCCAGGCAGAAGCAGTAGCAGCCTTATAGCTGGATCACCAGGCTGCTAATTCAGGAAGGGGAGACTAGGAGAGAGATTCCAGGAAAGCAAACTCTCTCATTGTTGGACCCTGCAAATGCCACCAAGCCTTGACTACCAGCAAGACTAAAGCCAATTATATGACATTGCCATAGAATCCCATCAACTGCAAATCCCTACCTAAGCGTAACACAGGGGCAGAGCCTGGGGTACAGAGTCACCGACCAGGAAGAGGGAGAGAAAAGAAAAAGGAAGAAGTTAACCTCTCAAAATCAAGAAAAATCCACAGACTTTATAACTTGTTCCACTAATTTTTCATTGTTGTTGTTTGTTTCTTCTATCTTATTGCCTTTATTATTATTATTTCTATTTCCTCCACCTTGGTCCTTTTATTCTCTGCCCATCTTATGCTTCCCTTTTCTTGAACTACACCACCCGTGAGAGTTACATTTTATTTCTTTTCTTCATCCTCACTCTCCTTTAGGGTTGCACTCCAAAACCCTTAACTCTCACTCTCTCCCCCTTTTTTTTTCTTTTCCTTTTGTTCTTCTTTCGTTTTTCTTTTTCTTATTTTTTCCTTTCTATTCGTTTCTTCTTTTCTCCTTTTACTTGTCCTCCCATTCAATCCTCAATCACAAACAAATTATTTAATTTGGGACTCAAGTTTTTTTTGTTTTGTTTTGTTTTTTGCTTTTGTTTTTGGTTTTCTTTTGTTTGTTTTTGTGGCATTTTGGGTACTTTTTACATTGCTTTTTAACTCACTAGCATTCCTCCCAACCCAAGGTCTCCATTGTATTTAGTCTTCGCTCCACTTAATACAACAGATTTTTACTTATTATTTTTATTTTTTTTTCTTCTTTATTATTTTTTTCTCCTTTTTCCTGTTTCCCTCTTATCCCTCTCATTATATCTCTTAGTCGACCATCACTTACAAGCAAATCATTTTATGCTTGTCTAAGATTTTCTCCTTTTTTTTTGCATTTAGTAGGTCCCTACTCCCTTTTTTGCCCCTTGAACTCTTCACCCCAAATCAGGCCCTCCGTTATAGGCAGTTTTTGTTCCATTTAGCATAATATAATTCATAGGTCATCATGATATTTCCCTGAGGAGGGGAGAGAAGGGGAAGAGAAGAAAGAAAAAAGGGGGAAATAATAAATTATTACTGTTTTTTTTTGTGGGGTGTTTTTCTTTTTTACTTTTTATTCTTTATTAATTCTAATTAGTGCTATCAACAAGACCACCCTCAGATGCCAATAAGAAAGAGGAAATCGAATATTATGGATACAAAAGATAGAGAGGTAACACAAATAGATGTGGAAAAATCTATGGAGAAAAGATTTAACATATTGGAAGCCTTGGAGCTAAATGACTGAGAATTTAAAATAGAAATCTTAAAAATACTCAGAGATATACAAGAAAACACAGAAAGGCAATTTAGGGAGATCAGAAAACAACTCAATGAACACAAAGAATATATTACCAAGGAAATTGAAACTATAAACACAAATCAAACAGAAATGAAAAACTCAATTCACAAGCTGAAAAACGAGGTAACAAGCTTAGCTAACAGAACAGCCCAAATAGAAGATAGGATTAGTGAAATAGAAGACAAGCAACTTGAGGCACAACAGAGAGAAGAAGAGACTCAAAAATAATAAAAAACGAGAAAGCCCTACAGGAATTGTCTGACTCCATCAGAAAGAATAACATAAGAATAATAGGTATATCAGAGGGAGAAGAGAGAGAAAATGGAATGGAGAATATACTCAAACAAATAATAGATGAGAACTTCCCAAGCCTGTGGAAAGAACTAAAGCCTCAAATTCAAGAAGCAAACAGAACACCGAGTTTTCTTAACCCCAACAAACCCACTCCAAGGCACATCATAATAAAGATGACACAAACCAATGACAAAGAAAAAATTCTCAAGGCAGCCAGGGAAAAGAAGAGTACAACATATAAAGGAAGGCCTATTAGATTATCATCAGATTTCTCAGCAGAAACTCTACAAGCTAGAAGAGAGTGGACCCCAATATTTAAAGCCCTTAAAGAGAGGAACTTTCAGCCAAGAATACTATACCCATCAAAGCTATCCTTCAAGTACGAAGGAGATATAAAAACATTCACAAATACAGAAAAGATGAGAGAATTTATCATCAGAAAGCCCCCACTCCAGGAAATACTAAAGGGGGTTTCCCAACCAGATTCAAAGAACAAAACAAAACAAAACCACAACAGCTCCACCAAGAACACAATAAAACCAAACTTAAACTGTGACAACAAAAGAAAAAAAAGGGGAGAGAGGATGGAGATTAACAGTAGCAAAGGATGATGAAGTGCAGAAATATTAATAAGATAGGGTACTACAATGAATATGGTAGGTACCCTTTTCATTACTTAATGGTAACCACCCTTGAAAGAACCACCACAAAAACACTTGACTTAGAAAAGGTAGCAACAGAGGAAAGAAGTATGGAATACAAACAAACAAAAACAAATGATAGAAAAACAAAAGAGAAGAATCAAACAAGATACAAAACTAACAGAAAGCAATTTATAAAATGGCAATAGGGAACCCACAAGTGTCAATAATTACACTAAATGTAAATGGATTAAACTTACCAATAAAAAGACACAGAGTAGCAAAATGGATTAAAAAAGAAAATCCAACTATATGCTGCCTACAAGAAACACATCTAAGCAACAAGGATAAAAAGAAATTCAAAGTGAAAGGCTGGAAAACAATACTCCAAGCAAACAACACCCCCAAAAAAGCAGGTGTAGCAATACTCATATCTAATAATGCTGACTACAAGACAGAAAAAGTACTCAGAGACAAAAATGGTCATTTCATAATGATTAAGGGGACACTGAATGAAGAAGACATAACAATCCTTAATATATATGCACCAAACCAAGGAGCACCAAAAACATATAAGACAGCTACTTATTGACCTTAAAACAAAAACTGACAAAAATACAATCATACTTGGAGACCTCAATACACCGCTGACGGCTCTAGATCGGTCATCCAAACAGAGAATCAATAAAGATATAGTGGCCTTAAACGAAATACTAGAACACCTGGATATGATAGACACCTACAGGACACTTCATCCCAAAGCGACAGAGTATACATTTTTCTCTAGTGTACATGGAACATTCTCAAGATTTGACCATATGTTGGGCCACAAAGACAATATCAGCAAATTTAGAAAAATTAAAATTGTACCAAGCAAATTCTCTCGTCATAAAGCCTTGAAACTAGAATTCAACTGCAAAAAAGAGGGGGAAAAACCCACAAAAATGTGGAAACTAAACAACATGCTTCTAAAAAATGAATGGGTCAAAGAAGAAATAAGCGCAGAGATCAAAAGATATATACAGACAAATGAAAATGAAAATACGACATATCAGAATCTCTGGGATGCAGCAAAAGCAGTAATAAGAGGAAAGTTCATATTACTTCAGGCCTATATGAACAAACAAGAGAGAGCCCAAGTAAACCACTTAACTTCACACCTTAAGAAACTAGAAAAAGAAGAACAAAGACAACACAAAACCATTCGAAGAAAGGAGATAATAAAAATCAGAGCAGAAATAAATGAAATAGAGAACAGAAAAACTATAGAAAAAATCAATAAAACAAGGAGCTGGTTCTTTGAAAAGATCAACAAAATTGACAAACCCTTGGCAAGACTCACCAAGGAAAAAAGGCACAGGACTCAAATAAATAAAATCCAAAATGAAAGAGGAGAGGTCACCACAGACATCATAGCTATACAAAGAATTATTGTAGAATACTATGAAAAATTATATGCCACCAAATACAACAATCTAGAAGAAATGGATAAATTCCTAGAACAATACAACCTTCCTAGACTGAGTCATGAAGAAGCAGAAAGCCTAAACAGACCAATCAGCAGGGAGGAAATAGAAAAAACTATTAAAAACCTCCCCAAACATAAAAGTCCAGGCCCAGACGGTTATACTAGTGAATTCTATCAAACATTCAAAGGAGACTTGGTTCCTATTCTACTGAAAGTCTTCCAAAAAATTGAAGAAGAAGCAATATTTCCAAACACATTTTATGAGGCCAACATAACCCTCATACCAAAACCTGGCAAGGATGGCACAGAGAAAGAAAACTACAGACCAATATCTCTAATGAATACAGATGCTAAAATACTAAATAAAATACTGGCAAACCGAATACAACAACATATTAAAAAAATAATACATCATGATCAAGTGGGATTCATCCCAGAATCTCAAGGACGGTTCAACATACATAAAACGGTTAACGTAATACACCATATCAACAGAACAAAGAACAAAAACCACATGATCTTATCAATAGATGCAGAAAAGGCTTTTGATAAAATACAACACAATTTTATGTTTAAGACTCTCAACAAAATGGGTATAGAAGGAAAATATCTCAACATGATAAAGGCCATATATGATAAACCATCAGTCAACATCATATTAAATGACATAAAACTGAGGACTTTCCCCCTTAAATCAGGAACAAGACAGGGTTGTCCACTCTCTCCACTCTTATTTAACGTGGTGCTGAAGTTCTGGCCAGAGCAATCAGACAAGACAAAGAAATAAAAGGCATCCATATCGGAAAAGAAGAAGTAAAGGTATCACTTTTTGCTGATGATATGATCCTATACATCGAAAACCTGAAGAACTCCACAAAAAGATTACTAGAAACAATAAACCAATACAGTAAGGTCGCAGGATACAAAATTAACATACAAAAGTCCATAGCCTTTCTATATGCCAACAATGAAATATTAGAAAACGAACTCAAAAAAATAATGCCCTTCACGATTGCAATAAAAAAAAAAAAATACCTAGGAATAAACATAACAAAGAATGTAAAGGACCTATATAACGAAAACTACAAGGTATTATTAAGAGAAATAGAAAAAGACACAATGCAATGGAAAAATATTCCTTGTTCTTGAATAGGAAGAATAAATATAATTAAAATGGCCATATTACCCAAAGCAATATATAAATTTAATGCAATTCCCATCAAAATTCCTATGACATTTTTTAAAGAAATGGAAGAATAAATCATCAGATTTATATGGAACTATAAAAAACCTCGAATAGGTCAGAGTAATGGCGGGGTAGGAAGCGACACCAATAAATCTCCCCCAAAACTCAACAAGATCTTCAACCAGAAACAGAAAAACCTATACTTGGAGCTTCCAGATGCTTCGCAATACACCCAAAGGTATGATTGAGTGAAAAATTGGCTAAATATATAACCAAACCCCGAAGGAAATAGGGAGTAAGAAATGCTCCGCCTTCCTCACTAACCTAAACAGGGCGGCTTTCTCTGGTAACTGTGAATATAGAAACTGAGGCTGGCAAAGGGGGTGAATAGAACCAGGCCGCCGCGGCACAAACGGCCGAACCAGGCTGTGGCACGGAGATCCAAGCCAAGGAAAATCTGATCCTGTGGCAACCAGGGCAATACAAGCTAACACTCGCGCCAAACCCAAACAAAGAAAGACAAGCGGAGCGGCCATTTTACCCGGTCTCCTGGTCGGTGCGCAGTTAGTGGGCGAGAATTTCTTCCTAGGCCCCGAGAGTGGGTGCCCGTGTTGCCCCACGGAGAGGCAGGGTCAGAGGCCTTTCTGTGGGCCGAGGGCAGAGTCTCTGGGCAGCCCCAGCGCCCTGGGAAAGCCACGCACGGGAGGGAGTGAGAACTAATTCCAATGGTGGAGATTTTCCGTGCTAGAGGGTGTTTCACTCAGAGGGAAACAAGGCCGGCCTCACATCCTGGTTTGCGCGCGCAGATAAGGAGTGAGCAATTCCTCCGAGTGCCTCGGCAGTGCGCACCCATGTTATCGCACAGAGGGGCAGAGTCAAGGGCCTTTGTGTGGGCCAAAGTGGAATCTCGAGCCGCCCCAGCGCCTTGCAAAAGCCGCGCACGGGGACGGAGCGAGACTCAACTGCAACGCTGCAACTTTTCCCTGCGGTTGGGGGTTTCACTCAGAGCGTGAGACTGCTGGCTGGATATCCTGGTCGCAGACAGTGAGTGAGAGTTTCCTCCAAGCGTCCCGGAAGTGGGCGCCCGCTTGTGTTACCGGACAGAGTGGCAGAGCCAGAGGTCTTTGAGTGGGCGGAAAGCCCGCCTGATTATGCTAGCAGCTCTGACTGACTGAGCCTTACCCGAGCCCTGTGCTGAGTGGAAATAGAGTGGGGAGTTGCCAGCTCTTTGAGCCTCTTACTATCCAGGCAGAGGCAGCAGCAACCCCATAGCTGGATTATCAGGCTACTAATTGAGGAAGGAAAGACTAGGAGAAAGGCTCCAGGAACACGGACTCTCTCACTGTCGGAGCCTATAAATGCTAATGAGCTTTGACTGCCAACGAGACTAAAGCACAATACATGACATTGCCATAGAGACTTATCAACTGCAAACCTCTACCTGAGCATGCCAAAGGGGCAGAACCCGGGGTACAGAGTCACCGACCAGGAAGAGGGAGAGAAAAGAAAAAGCAAGAAGATAACCTCTCAAAATCAAGAATAATCTGCAGACTTTATAACCTATCCCATTTTATTATATTTGTTTGTTTGTTTCTCTTATCTTCATTCTTGATACTTTTTTTTCCTCCTCCAATTTGGCCGATTAACTCTCTACCGGTCTTACTCTCTCCTCTACTTGAACTACACTACCCATAAGTGTTACATCTCCCATTATCTTTTCTCTTCTCTTCCTTTCTCTCTATGAGGGTTGCACTCCAAAACCCTTAACTCTCTCTCTATCTCTCCTTTCTTTTTTCTTCTTTTAGTGGTTCCCTCTTTTTTTCTCTCTCTCTCTTTCTTTTCTCCCTCTATATTAGTTTCTTCCTTTCTCCTTTACATCTCCTCTCATTCAAACCTCAATAAGAAACAAATTATCTTATCTGGGACTCAAATCTATGTTTGTGGCATTTGGGGGGGGGGTTACTTCACCTTTTTAACTCACTAGCAGTGCTCCCATCCCTGGCTCTCCATATTATCTAGTTCTTGTTCCACTAAATACAATAGTAATTTTTTAATTTGTCCCCCCATTTTTCCGTTTTCCTCTTATTCCTCTCATCATAACTCTTAGAGAACCAACACCTAAAAGCAAATCATTTTATTCGTGACCCAAATTTTTTCCTTATTTGCTTTTTGTGGGTCCATATGCTCTTTTTTTTTCTTTTTTCTTTTTTTTTTTTTTTTGCCCCTTTATTACTTTTCCCCAATTCAGGCCCTCCATCACAGGCATTGTTTGTTATAATTCACAGTCCACCACAAGATTTTCTCAAGAAAGAGGGGAGAGGAGAGGAGAGGAAAAAAGGAGGGGGGGAATAATTTTCTTTTTTTTTAATTTTTATTTTATTTTATTTTTCTTTATTTCATTGTTAATTTTTTTTTTAAAAAAACAACTTTTTTCGATTTTTTATTTTTTTTATTTTTTTTAACTTTTTATTCTTTATTAAATCTCATTAATACTATCAACAAAACCACCCTCAGATGCCATTAAGGAAGAGAAAATCGAATATCATGGATACAAAAGAAAGAGAGGTAACACAGCTAGATGAGGAAAAATCTATGGAGAAAAAATTTAATATATTAGAAACCTTGGAGCTAAATGACAGAGAATTCAAGATAGAAATCCTAAAAATCCTCTGAGATATACAAGAAAACACAGAAAGGCAATTTAGGGAGCTCAGAAAACAACTCAATGAACACAAAGAATATATGTCCAAGAAAATTGAAACTATAAAAACAAATCAGAGATGAAAAACTCAATTCACGAGCTGAAAAACGAAGTAACAAGCTTAGCTAATAGAACAGGTCAGATACAGCGGTAGAGCGTTGGCCTAGTGTGCGGAGGATCTGGGTTCGATTCTCGGCCAGGGCACACAGGAGAAGCACCCATTTGCTTCTCCACCCCTCCGCCGCGCTTTCCTCTCTGTCTCTCTCTTCCCCTCCCGCAGCCAAGGCTCCATTGGAGCAAAGATGGCCCGGGCGCTGGGGATGGCTCTGTGGCCTCTGCCTCACGCGCTAGAGTGGCTCTGGTCGCAATATGGCAACACCCAGGATGGGCAGAGCTTCAACCCCTGGTGGGCAGAGCGTTGCCCCTGGTGGGCGTGCCGGGTGGATCCCGGTCGGGCGCATGCGGGAGTCTGTCTGACTGTCTCTCCCCGTTTCCAGCTTCAGAAAAAGGAAAAAATAAAAAATAAAAAAAAAAAGAGAACAGGTCAGATAGAAGAGAGGATTAGTGAAATAGAAGACAAGCAACTTGAGGCACAACAGAGAGAAGAAGAAAGAGACTCAAAAATTAAAAAAAATAAGATAGCCCTACAAGAATTATCTGACTCCATCAAAAAGAATAACATAAGAATAATAGGTATATCAGAGGGAGAAGAGAGAGAAAATGGAATGGAGAACATACTCAAACAAATAATAGATGAGAACTTCCCAAGCCTGTGGAAAGAACTAAAGCCTCAAGTTCAAGAAGCAAACAGAACTCCAAGTTTTCTTAACCCCAACAAACCTACTCCAAGGCATATCATAATGAAATTGACACAAACCAACAGCAAAGAAAAAATTCTCAAGGCAGCCAGGGAAAAGAAGAATACAACATATAAAGGAAGGCCCATTAGATTATCATCAGATTTCTCAGCAGAAACTCTACAAGCTATAAGAGAGTGGACCCCAATATTTAAAGTCCTGAAAGAGAGGAACTTTCAGCCACGAATACTATACCCATCAAAGCTATCCTTCAAATACGAAGGAGAAATAAAAACATTCAGAGATACAGAAAAGATGAGGGAATTTATCATCAGAAAACCCCCACTCCAGGAATTACTAAAGGGGGTTCTCCAATCAGATACAAAGAACAAAAAAAAACAGAGCCACAAGTAAAAGCTCCAAGAAGAACAAAAGAAAACCAAATTTAAACTGTGACAACAACAAAAAGAAAGAGGGGGAGAAGATGGAGATTAACAGTAGCAAAGGACGATGGAGTGCAAAAGTACTCACAAAATAGTTTGCTACAATGAACAGGGTAGGGACCCTTTTCATTACTCAAAGGTAACCACCATTGAAAAAAACCACCACAGAAGCACATGAGATAAAAAAGATAGCAACAGAGGAAAGATGTATGGAATACAACCAAATAAAAACAAAAGATAGAAAAACAAAAGAGAAGGATCAAACAAGAACCAAAACTAACAGAAAGCAAGATATAAAATGGCAATAGGGAACTCACAAGTATCAATAATTACACTAAATGTAAACGGATTAAACTCACCAATAAAAAGGCATAGAGTAGCAGAATGAATTAAAAAAGAAAATCCAACTATATGCTGCCTACAGGAAACTCATCTAAGTAACAAGGATAAAAACAAATTCAATGTGAAAGGCTGGAAAACAATACTGCAAGCAAATAACATCCAAAAAAAAGCAGGTGTAGCAATACTCATATCGGATAATGCTGACTACAAGACAGGAAAAGTACTCAGAGACAAAAATGGCCATTTCGTAATGGCTAAGGGGACACTGAATCAAGAAGACATAACAATTCTTAATATATATGCACCAAACCAAGGAGCACCAAAATATTTAAGACAGCTACTTATTGATCTTAAAACAAAAACTGACAAAAATACAATCATACTTGGAGACCTCAATACACCGCTGACGGCTCTAGATCGGTCATCCAAACAGAGAATCAACAAAGACATAGTGGCCTTAAACAAAACACTAGAGCACCTGGATATGATAGACATCTACAGGACATTTCATCCCAAAGTGACTGAGTATACATTTTTCTCCAGTGTACATGGATCATTCTCAAGAATTGACCATATGTTGGGCCACAAAAACAACATCAGCAAATTCAGAAAAATTGAAGTTGTACCAAGCATATTTTCTGAGCATAAAGCCTTGAAACTAGAATTCAACTGCAAAAAAGAGGAAAAAAATCCCACAAAAATGTGGAAACTAAACAACATACTTTTAAAAAATGAATGGGTCAAAGAAGAAATAAGTGCAGAGATCAAAAGATATATACAGACTAATGAAAATGACAATACGACATATCAGAATCTATGGGATGCAGCAAAAGCAGTGATAAGAGGGAAGTTCATATCGCTTCAGGCATATATGAACAAACAAGAGAGAGCCCAAGTGAACCACTTAACTTCCCACCTCAAGGAACTAGAAAAAGAAGAACAAAGACAACCCAAAACCAGCCGAAGAAAGGAGATAACAAAAATCAGAGCAGAAATAAATGAATTAGAGAACAGAAAAACTATAGAAAAAATTAATAGAACAAGAAGCTGGTTCTTTGAAAAGATCAACAAAATTGACAAACCCTTGGCAAGACTCACCAAGGAAAAAAGAGAAAGAACTCATATAAACAAAATCCAAAATGAAAGTGGAGAAATCACCACAGACACCGTAGGTATATAAAGAATTATTGTAGAATACTATGAAAAACTTTATGCCACTAAATTCAACAACCTAGAAGAAATGGATAAATTCCTAGAAAAATACAACCTTCCTAGACTGAGTCAAGAAGAAGCAGAAAGCCTAAACAGACCTATCAGTAGAGAAGAAATAGAAAAAAAACATTAAAAACCTCCCCAAAAATAAAAGTCCAGGCCCTGACGGCTATACCAGCGAATTTTATCAAACAGTCAAAGAAGACTTAGTTCCTATTCTACTCAAAGTCTTCCAAAAAATTGAAAAAGAAGCAATACTTCCAAACACATTTTATGAGGCCAACATAACCCTCATACCAAAACCAGGCAAGGATGGCACAAAAAAAGAAAACTACAGACTAATATCTCCAATGAATACAGATGCTAAAATACTAAACAAAATACTGGCAAACCGAATACAACAACATATTAAAAAAATAATACAGCATGATCAAGTGGGATTCATCCCAGAATCTCAAGAATGGTTCAACATACATAAAACGGTTAACGTAATACACCATATCAACAGAACAAAGAACAAAAACCACATGATCTTATCAATAGACGCAGAAAAGGCTTTCGATAAAATACAACACAATTTTATGTTTAAGACTCTCAACAAAATGGGTATAGAAGGAAAAAATCTCAACATGATAAAGGCCATATATGATAAACCATCAGCTAACATCATATTAAATGGCACTAAACTGAAGGCTTTCCCCCTTAAATCAGGAACAAGACAGGGTTGTCCACTCTCTCCACTCTTATTTAATGTGGTACTAGAGGTTCTAGCCAGAGCAATCAGCCAAGACAAAGAAATAAAAGGCATCCATATCGGAAAAGAAGAAGTAAAGGTATCACTTTTTGCAGATGATATGATCCTATACATCGAAAACCCCAAAGAATCCACAAAAAGACTACTAGAAACAATAAGTCAATACAGTAAGGTCGCAGGATACAGAATTAACATACAGAAGTCAATAGCCTTTCTATATGCCAACAATGAAACAACTGAGAAGGAACTCAAAAGAATAATCCCCTTCACGATTGCAACAAAAAAAATAAAATACTTAGGAATAAACATAACAAAGAATGTAAAGGACTTATATTATGAAAACTATAAACCATTGTTAAGGGAAATCGAAAAAGATATAATGAGATGGAAGAATATACCTTGTTCTTGGCTAGGAAGAATAAATATAATCAAGATGGCTATATTACCCAAAGCAATATACAAATTTAATGCAATTCCCATCAAACTTCCAATGACATTTTTTAAAGAAATAGAGCAAAATATCATCAGATTTATATGGAACTATAAAAGACCCCGAATAGCCAAAGCAATCCTAAAGAAAAAGAATGAAGCTGGGGGCATAACAATACCTGACTTCAAACTCTATTATAGGGCCACGACAATCAAAACAGCATGGTATTGGCAGAAAAATAGACACTCAGACCAATGGAACAGAATAGAAAGTCCAGAAATAAAACCACATATATATAGTCAAATAATTTTTGATAAAGGGACCAACAACACACAATGGAGAAAAGAAAGCCTCTTAAATAAATGGTGCTGGGAAAACTGGAAAGCCACATGCAAAAGAATGAAACTGGACTACAGTCTCTCCCCCTGTACAAATATTAACTCAAAATGGATCAAAGATCTAAACATAAGACCTGAAACAATTAAGTACATAGAAGAAGACATAGGTACTCAACTCATGGACCTGGGTTTTAAAGAGCATTTTATGAATTTGACTCCAATGGCAAGAGAAGTGAAGGCAAAAATTAATGAATGGGACTACATCAGACTAAGAAGTTTTTGCTCAGCAAGAGAAACTGATAACAAAATAAACAGAAAGCCAACTAAATGGGAAATGATATTTTCAAATAACAGCTCAGATAAGGGCCTAATATCCAAAATATACAAAGAACTCATAAAACTCAACAACAAACAAACAAGCAATCCAATAAAAAAATGGGAAGAGGATATGAATAGACAGTTCTCCTAGAAAGAAATACAAATGGCCAACAGATATATGAAAAGATGCTCATCTTCTTTAGCTATTAGAGAAATGCAAATCAAAACGGCAATGAGATACCACCTCACACCTGTTCGATTAGCTGTTATTAGCAAGGCAGGTAATAGCAAATGTTGGAGAGGCTGTGGAGAAAAAGGAACCCTCATACACTGTTGGTGGGAATGTAAAGTAGTACAACCATTATGGAAGAAAGTATGGTGGTTCCTCAAAAAACTGAAAATAGAACTACCTTATGACCCAGCAAGCCCTCTACTGGGTATATATCCCCAAAACTCAGAAACATTGATACATAAAGACACATGCAGCCCCATGTTTATTGCAGCATTGTTCACAGTGGCCAGGACATGGAAACAACCAAAAAGCCCATCAATATATGACTGGATAAAGAAGATGTGGCACATATACACTATGGAATACTACTCAGCCATAAGAAATGATGACATCGGAACATTTACAGCAAAATGGTGGGATCTTGATAACATGATACTAAGCGAAATAAGTAAATCAGAAAAAAACAGGAACTGTATTATTCCATACGTAGGTGGGACATAATAGTGAAACTAAGAGACATTGATAAGAGTGTGGTGGTTACGGGGGGGGGGGGGAGGGGGGCATGGGAGAGGGATAGGGGGTGGGGAGGGGCACAAAGAAAACAAGATAGAAGGTGACAGAGGACAATCTGACTTTGGGTGGTGGGTATGCAACATAATTGAACGACAAGATAACCTGGACTTGTTATCTTTGAATATATGTATCCTGATTTATTGATGTCACACCATTAAAATAAAAATTTATTTGTAAAAAAAAAACAACAAAACCCCGAATAGCCAAAGCAATCCTAAGGAAAAAGAATGAAGCTGGGGGCATTACAATACCTGACTTTAAACTATATTATAGGGCCACGATAATCAAAACAGCATGGAATTGGCAGAAAAATAGACACTCAGACCAATGGAACAGAATAGAAAGCCCAGAAGTAAAACCACATATATATGGTCAAATAATCTTTGATAAAGGGGCCAACAACACACAATGGAGAAAAGAAAGCCTCTTCAACAAATGGTGTTGGGAAAACTGGAAAGCCACATGCAAAAGAATGAAACTCGACTACAGCCTGTCCCCATGTACTAAAATTAATTCAAAATGGATCAAAGACCTAAATATAAGACCTGAAACAATAAAGTACATAGAAGAAAACATAGGCACTAAACTCATGGACCTGGGTTTTAAAGAACATTTTATGAACTTGACTCCAATGGCAAGAGAAGTGAAGGCAAAGATAAATGAATGGGACTACATCAGACCAAGAAGTTTTTGCTCAGCAAGAGAAACTGATATCAAAATAAACAGACAGCCAACTAAATGGGAAATGTTATTTTCAAACAACAGCTCAGATAAGGGCCTAATATCCAAAATTTACAAAGAACTCATAAAACTCAACAACAAACAAGCAATCCAATAAAAAAATGGGAAAAGGACATAAACAGACACTTCTCCCAGGAAGAAATACAAATGGCCAACAGATATATGAAATGATGCTCAGCTTCATTAGTTATTAGAGAAATGCAAATCAAAACTACAATGAGATACCACCTCACCTCTGTTAGATTAGCTATTATCAACAAGACGGGTAATAGCAAATGTTGGAGAGGCTGCGGAGAAAAGGGAACTCTCATCCCCTATTGGTGGGACTGTAAAGTAGTACAACCATTATGGAGGAAAGTATGGTGGTTCCTCAAAAAAACTGCAAATAGAACTACCTTATGACCCAGCAATCCCTCTATTGGGTATATACCCCAAAACCTCAGAAACATTGATACGTAAAGACACATGTAGCCCCATGTTCATGGCAGCACTGTTCACAGTGGCCAAGACATGGAAACAACCAGAAAGCCCTTCAATAGAAGACTGGATAAAGAAGATGTGGCACATATACACTATGGAATACTACTCAGCCATAAGAAATGATGACATCAGATCATTTACAGCAAAATGGTGGGATCTTGATAACATTATACAGAGTGAAATAAGCAAATCAGAAAAAAACAAGAACTACATGATTCCATACATTGGTGGAACATAAAAACGAGGCTAAGAGACATGGACAAGAGTGTGATGGTTACCAGGGGTGGGGTGAGGGAGGACACAGGAGGGAGGGAGGGAGAGAGTTAGGGGGAGGGGGAGGGGCACAGAGAACTAGATAGAGGGTGACGGAGGACAATCTGACTCTGGGCGAGGGGTATGCAACATAATTTAATGACAAGATAACCTAGACATGTTTTCTTTGAATATATGTACCCTGATTTATTAATGTCATCCCATTAACATTAATAAAAATTTATTAAAAAAAAGAAAGAAAATTCATTTTTTATTTATTTATTTTAAATTATTTATTTATTTATTCATTTTAAAGAGAGAGAAAGGGAGGAGCAGCAGGAAGCATCAACTCCCATATGTGCCTTGATTAGGCAAACCCAAGGTTTTGAACCAGCGACCTCGGCGTTCTAGGTCGAGGCTTTCTCCATTGTGCCACCACAGGTCAGGAAGACATTGAGCATCTTTACATGCATCTTTTGGCCATCTGTATGTCCTCTTGAAGAAGTGTCTATTCAGGTGCTTTGCCCATTTTTTAATGGAATTGGGGGGTGGGGTGGAGGGTTTTTTTGGTGTTAAGTTGTATAAGGTCTTTATAAATTTTGGATATTAACTCCTTATCAGATGTATCATTTGCAAATAAGTCCTCTCATTCAGTGGGTTGTCTTTTCATTTTGTTGATGGTTTCCTTTGCTGTGCAAACACTTTTTAGTTTGATGTAGTCCCATTTGTTTTTCTTTTGCTTCCCTTGCCTGAGGTAATAAGTCAGAAAAAAACATTGCTACAAGAAATGTTTGATATTTTACTGCTTATGTTTTCTTCTAGGATTTTTATAGTTTCGAGTCTAATATTTGAGTCTTTAACCCATTTTGAATTTATTCTTGTGTATGGTGTAAAAATCTGCATATAGTGGACCTGTGTAGTTAAAGTCAGCTGTATTTTGCTCATTTTTAGTTGTTTTTCTTAATGAATTATAAAAAATTGTATATTTTAAATATAACTCTTTTATCAGGTATACGTTTTGCAAGCATTTTATCTAGATTCATGTTTGTAGGATATATCTTTTTTTTTTACTTGCTTTGAGAAAATGCGGTGCTCATATCAAAGAGGTAACTTGTGAGGTGAAACGATATATCATTTTTTTACCTTTACCTATTTACGACTTTATATATAAAGTGCAGCGTTAATTGAGTTTTGCTTTCTTCTCTGTTTTGACAATCTCTGACTCATAATTGAGATGCTTAAAACATTTTCATTGAGTGCAATTTTAGTATGTTTGGGTTTATCTATGATCCTGCTATTTTGTTTGTCTTATCTGTTCTTTTTCTACCTTTATTTGGATTTGTTTTGTTTTTTAGTATTCCACTTTATCTCTTCTTTTAACTTTGAGTTATACCTGTTTGCTAGTCTTTTTGAAAGTGGTTTTTGTGTTTCCAGTCTGTCTCTAACTTGTCATGGTTACCTTGTGTGAATATCAGAGCCTGACAGCACTCTACTTCCATTTCCCTTCCTCTTTCTTTGTGCTAACTTTCTTCTGTATATGCTATAAATCTCAGACTACATTATTGTTAATTTTTCTTTAAACAGTCCATTATCTTTTAAAGAAATTAAAAAAAATGTATCAGTCCTGGCTGGTTAACTCAGTCAGTTAGTATTGCCCCAAAACACCAAAGTTGTGGGTTTGATTCCCAGTCAGGGCACATAAGGGACATGACCAATGAATGCACAACTAAGTGGAACAAACAACAAAAAATGAATGCTTCTTTCTCCCTCTCTTTCTATCTCTCTTCCTCCTTCTCTCTATCTCTCTAAAAGTAGCCTGGCCTGTGATGGTGCAGCGAATGGAGTGACAGCCTGGAACGCTGATGTCACTTGCCTGAAACCCCAGGCTTGCCCATAAAGGCAAATGCAAGAAGTCACTACTAGAAGTTGATACTTCCTGCTCTTCCCACTCCTCTTCTCTCTCTCTCCTCTAAGATCAATAAATAAAATATTTAAAAAATAAAATCAATAAATAAAAAAGATGTCTATATTCATCCACATGCTTACATTTCCAGAGTATTTCATTTTCATGTGTAGTTTTCAATTTCCACCTGGTATTGTTTTCCGTCCACTTAAGAAACATACTTAACATGTTTTTCAGTGTAGTGTACTTCTATTTTTGTTTGCCTAAAAATATTTTTATTTTATCTTCATTTTTGAGGGATATTATTTCCCCTGGATATAGAATTCTAGGATACAACGTTCCTCTTTTGCCCAGTACTTTAAAGATATCATTTCATTGTCTTCTGGCTTGTAAAGTTTTTGACAAGAAGTCAGCTATTACCTTCTCTTTGTTCTATTGCATACAATGTATCACTTTCTCTGACTACTTTCAGAGTTTATTACTGGTTTCAGCAATTATGATGTGTTTTCTGTGATTTTCTTTGGGTCTATCTTATCTGCGGTTTGTTAAAATTTTAAGATCTGTAGTTTTTAGTTTTCACTGAATTTCAAAAACTTTTGGCCACTATTTCTTCACATACATTTTTTTTTTGCCTCATTACCTTTTTTGTCCTTTAGAATTCAACTATATGTATGTTAGTCACTTGATATGATCCCATAGGTCACTGTGGCTCTGTTCATTGTTTTGATTTTTTTTTTCTGTTTGTGCTTCAATTTGGATAGCTTTTATTGCTATGTCTTCAAGTTTATTGACCTTTTCTTCTGCAGTGTAATTATGCTGCAAAGCCCAACCAGTGAATTTTTTATTTCAGATACTGTATTTTCAGCTCTGAAAGTTCCATTTTATTATTTTTGTAGTTTTAATTTATGTCCTCATTATCTTCATGTTTTACTTTGAATTCTTGGACATATTTATAACAGCTGCTTAAATCCATTTTGAAATTTTCACCGTGATTGACACTTATAAGTCTGTTTCTGTTGACCAATTTTTCTCCTCGTTGAGTCACATTTCTCTGATTTTTTTCTTCTTTTTCTTAAGTGAGAGGAGGGGAGATAAAAAGACAGCCTACCACATGCACCCCAACTGGGATCCACCCAGCAACCCTCATCCAGAGCCAATGCTCAAATCACCCATGCTATCTATCATCAGCACTTGAGGCTGACACTTGGACCAACAGAGCTATCCTCAGTGCCCTGGGCTAATACTCAAACCAATCGAACCACAGGCTGTGAGAGAGAAAGAGAGAGAGAATAGGGAGTGGGAAGGGAAGAGAAGTAGATGGTTGCTTTTCATTTGTGCCCCACTGGGGATTGAATCTGGGACATTCACATTCCAGGCCTATGTTCTATCCACTGAGCCAACCAACCAGGGCCTCTCTGCTTCTTTGTGTATCAGTAACTTTTGGACTCTAGGCATTGGGGGATTACATTTCTGAGTATCTGGATTTTGTTGTCTTTATTTATTTTTTATTTTACTTATTTTTGTTGTTGTCTTCCCTTAAAGAGTAATAGGTTTAGTATGGTTAGATGGCCAGGTAATTAATTTACCTGAAGGTCAGCTTGACATTTAAAAACTATTTTTAAATTGTTTATTATTAAAAGCAATGTATGCTTATTATACAAAAGTTGGAAATCTGAAAAGTATACAAAAGAAAATAAAACAACATAGAATGTAATAATCTACCAATAACCACTGTTACCAGTAATATTTATTTCCTTTTGGTGTTTTTTTACCCTTCCATGATATATTTAATTTAAAAAGGATACATAGATAACATTGTAATGAATGCACAGCTGTTTTCTGTTCCACCCCACATAATATTTTCTTGTATCATTAAAGATCTTTTATAAACTACATTTGAAAGCCTACTTTAAAGTGATTTTAGACTTACAGAAGAATTGCAAAGGTAGCACAGAGTTCCTGTTTCTCCTTCACCCAGCTTCTTTTTATATTAATATCATCCATAACCATAGTACATTTACCTAGCATTGCCGTATTTTGCAATTTAAAACACAGAACACACAGTTAATCCTGAATCTCAAACAATGGGCAATTTTTAAGTACAAGCACATCTACATATTGCATGAGACATACTTATAATAAAAATAAAAACAGCTTGATTCTTTTGAGAGTTTTCTTGAACATTTGTTAAGGTGGTAGCCTTCACTCTAGGATCAGTTTAGCCTTATTACTAAGGTGTAAGGAGTCTCTCCTGAAGCTCAGGGACCGGAGAAGACACTCCACTCCAGCTGGCTCCAACACAAACAGCTGTCATTCCAGTGTGAACACTGGGAGTTGTACAGCATCAAGAGCTGTTTTATAGCCCAGCCATCTGCAGTTTTACTCTGAGTTTACACAGATTAATATTCAACCAAAGACTCAAAGGTTCCCTTCCCTTAAGCCAATTGCTGATGGTTCTTTCTTTGTGTAGCTTTGGTCTCTCCAGTACTTGCCCCATCCTCTCCAAATTCCACATCCCCAAACTCTGGTATCTGTCTCCCAAATTCGGAGAGGCTTCCTGGCTCTGAGTTGGTTCCGCTCCTGCTCTGTGATCCAGAAATATCTCCAGGAAGAAAGCCAGGGCAATAATAGGCTTAGCATTCCCCCTTCTTTGCATTGCCTCTGTACATAGTGGAAACAGGCTTGTTTGTTTTTCTCCATATATCTTCTTTAGTTCTGTAATTCTTTATGGCAGGAAGGCAATTCCAATATAAGTTACAGTTTCATGGCCAGAAATAGAAAAGTCTGTTTTATCTTAAGAAAAAAATAACCCACATACACACATGGTGTCTTCTTTCTTAGATGCTGTTGTACTTGGTTGTGATGATGGCTGTGTGTAAGCCAAATTACAGATGGAAAGGGAGCTGACCTGCAGACAAAGCCAACATGACAAGAAAGGTAGGAATCAAAGATGAGAATTGTCTTGGTGACATTATTGATTCACTTGAAGTTATCAACCCTGGAGCCCCCAACCTTGGAGATTAATTTCTTTTTTTTCAGAGACACAGAGAGAGAGTCAGAGAAGGGATAGACAGGGACAGACAGACAGGAATGGAGAGAGATGAGAAGCATCAATCATTAGTTTTTCATTGTGACACCTTAGTTGTTCATTATTGCTTTCTCATATGTGCCTTGACTGTAGGGCTACAGCAAGTGACCCCTTGCTCAAGCCAGCGACCTTAGGTCCAAGCTGGTGAGCTTTGCTCAAACCAGATGAGCCCGTGCTCAAGCTGATGACTTCAGGGTCTCAAACCTGGGCCCTCTGCATCCCAGTCCGATGCTCTATCCACTGCACCACTGCCTGGTCAGGCAAGGAGATTAATTACTGTATAAAATTTTTTTTCTTAATTTTTAAGACAGCCAGCTTGGAGTTTTTGTTATTTAACATCAAATGTATCCTAATTTATACTAATCAATACAAATTAGTGTATAATAAAATAGTAAATTCTCAGTAATTGTAAATAATTTTTACAATAAAATTGTAGAGTACTGTGTACAACCTAGGTTGTGTGATAAGAGTTTTACATATATTATCTCATTTAACATCACAGCAAACCTAGGAGATAATTAGAATAACTCCTTTTTCCAGATGCAGAGCTTGAGGCTGACAATAGCAGTTTTCAAGTTTAATATGTGGCACTGTCAGGACCCGATTACAGGCCTCTCTGACTTCAAGATACACTATTATTTCATCTTCCTAATACTGGTTTTCAAGTCCTTGAACTTATCTAGACCATAGTACTTTTCACTAAAAAAAAGAAAAAAAAATTTATTAATGAAAAATAAAAGTACCTTTCAGAACAGAGACCTAGGACACCCAAATGTTAGCCCAGACTTAGTGGCTGGAGATTAAGTTCTCATCTAAGACCTGCATCCTAACTTCCCCTGCCTGCCCATTTCTGAGGGAAAAGGTTTGCATGTTTTCTGCTAAGTCAGGACAGCTGGCCTAGCGTAGGAAGGAGCACCTGAACAGAACACCTAAGCAAGCGAGTACCCAGGAATTATTAGAGTTAGGTTCCTAGAAGCAAGAGATCCGGATGTGCAGCAAGGTTGAAACAAGCAGCCGAAGTATCATGACAGCTGCCTGGGCTGAAGGAAGTTTTCAAATCAGAGTCTGTGACCTAGGAAATGGGAAACAGAAGTTGCTGGGAAAAGCCCGCAAGTCCTGTGTCACAGTCCTGCTATGGGCAGGGACCTAAATGCTGCTTCTTTAGAAGTGCAGGAAAGAGCTACAATCCCTGAATCTTACCCTGTCCCTGCTAGGAATGCCAAAGTCATAGGTTTAAGACTTTGAGAGTTGTAAAAAAAGAGAAAAAAATGGAATGCATATGGTGGTCTATACATTCACTAAAAATCCTTTAGGAAACCCTTTCCTTAGTCACTTAACATAGGTGACATTTCTGAGAGCTGTCATCAGTGGAGAGAAAGAGAGAGAGCGAGAACTCAGGAGGACGGAAAGAAGAGGAGTGATACTGACCACAGAACAGCATGGCCAGAGCTGAGCTCCAAGAGCTCAACTGCCCTTATACACCCTTCTGCAGTGAGTGACTCTCCAGGCGGACTCAAGATGAAACCGGGCATGAGGCTAAACAGGCACATTTCTGTTCCTCACTAGTGCCTCTCCCAGTGAAGCTCGGCAATGACCTAGAATGAGTGAGTGAAACACAGCAACAGGAAAGGGAATCTGGAGGAAGGGCGGCAGTGTCTGCCTGTGTTTGGGGATGAAAATTTACCCTTCCCCCACTAAAGGCCGGAAAACGGAAAAGAGACAATGATTTGGGTAGAACTGCCTTCAGAAGTGGGGAGGAGACAAGAGAAACCTAAGCATGACTGATTGAGTAAAAAGAGCAATAAAAATTACATTAGCTATGGAGTAGAACATGGTAAAATAAAAACAGTGAGTTCACTTTTGGGGAGAGTGGAATTGTGGATGATTTTTAAGAAGTCTGCTACTTCAATAAATAACTTATTAAAAATGACATTCTGTGTTTGAGAGTCAGGATTCTTCTGAATAGTCCTGAGTTCTTGTTCCTGGAATTTAACTCCCTGCCCAAGGGGCTAGTAGCACTTTAAATTGATTCTGGGAACAAAGAAGCAAATTTGTACCACATTTTAATAGCCTCCAGCTACTGGACCAGCATCTCCCCAGCTTTAACCTTAGCCACGTCCCCAGAGTGTTCTGCTTTGGGGCAGCCTGTGCTCCCCAAAGTTTGGCTCTTTCTAAGTTAGACCAGCTTCCTGGAAAATGTTACTGCCAGTGTCACCAGTTGCAGAAACCATCCTGCCTTTGGCATAAGCAGCCTTTCTGACTTCACTTTCCCTGGGCTCTCCTGTAGAAGAAAGCCATGCTGCACTGACTGGGGCCATCTTTCTTCTCTGAAGCTTCAAGGTGGGCAGAGACACTTCCTGAAAGCTTGGGCTGATTGATCAAGAAACGCAAAGGCCTGACATCTCCTTGGCAAGTGGTCCATTCAGCCCGGAAAAATGATGTGACTTACAGCGCACCTTCTAGCTTCACCTTTACGACATCTTGTAGGGAGCTTTGGCAAGGTTAACCCAGTTTATAAATCCCTAGATTAAATGGTCACTACCCCTTTCCAGCAAGAAGAACCTAGATGCTTAAATTGCTTATCTCCTGTGCTACTTAATTAAAAAATTTAAATTTAAAATTAAACAAAATTGGTTGACCTTAGACAAATAGACAGCCAGCACAACAGGTTTATTCAGTAAGGATAAAGAATTGCAATTTGGAACATGTCATCTAATGCCGAACCACTCAAGAGTCTAAAGAAACAAAGGAAAGAAATGCTCTTTTATGAACTTGGGAGGGGCTTTTGTAAACCAAGAGTTCATTGGAAGAAACCTAAAGTTTGAAGTATAGTGACTTCTCATTGGCTGAGTTGTGGCAGTCTCCCATTGGCTGAGCTGTTTCCTGGGTACTGTTGCGGATGCAAAATATGTCTCTTCCTGTTAGGATCAGTAGTGTGCATTTAATAACATATGCATGAGAGTTTTCTAGCTTTTCAACTCCATTTAAAATGAGGTTTCTGTTTATTAATTTTCACATTTTCTCCTTTTGATCAAGATATTTCTCTAAAAGCATTGCTGATCAAGGGTCAGGTTTTTCCAGATTCAGAGACCTTTTGACCCTTAATGCCAAGAAGGCTCTTTTCTGAGTGTCGTGTCCCACATTGATGGGAAGTGCACAGACTGGAAACCTATTGTGGTCACACTGGAGTAACAAGAGGAGTAGGAAGAAGCTCTCTCAGGCACTCCCCATATGAAGTGTGCATCTTAGCAAAGATATACTTACATCTGAAAGAATTAAGTGCTTTGGGAAGATACACTGCAGGAATAAAATGAAGCAAGTGGTATTGTTACCTCAAAAGAAGCTGGAACAAAATTCCTTATCAAGAATACAAACTGCAGTTTGCAAATTCAGAGACTATAAATTTGGATAAGAATCCAGTCAGTTCATAGTCTAAGTACACAAGAGATTTCTGTGGATTGAAACCTTATCAATCTGAACATTTGGGATAGGTGTCCCATCAGGTGTTATCTGCTTTAATTTGGGGAAATCTTCACCTTTGGGTCACCAGGTGGTACACAGCAACAGTCAGGGGTAGTTGCTTTCTTTCCATGTGTCATATGAATGCAGGAGTCTGTTCCCTGGAGTTTGGCGGCAGCACCTGACAGGAGCCTTTCCAGTGAGGTTGGAGAGTCCTTCTGGAGTTATATTTTCCAATAGATGAAATCTCCAGGTTGCAAAGTGGTTTTGCTTGAGTTTTTTCTCTCCATGGAGTGCACTGTGAAAAGATTGCTCTACCAAAACATGGTTAATTTTGATAGAAGCTATTAGGCCTTTGCAATATTGAAGTATATCTCCTTTCATCAGCTGTGGATCAAAAGAGGTGGTGCCTAGGTGCACTGGGCACCCTTTGTGACTATCCCAAAAGGTGAGAGCTTGTGAGTTCCCAAGTGGGTGGATCTGAGATTTAGGAGGAACCGTAGCTATGCTTTTGGTCAAGGTATTTGTTGGGTTTCTACAAAATTTTCCAATTAAGTCTTTTATAAAAATCGATTTTAGAAAGCAAGAAAGGGGGAGAGAGATGGAGAGACATTTTTTTGTTTTTCCACTTATTTATGCTTTTTTGATTCATTCTTTTATAGTATGTGCCCTGTCCTGGGATTGAACTTGCAACCTTGGCATATTGGGACAATGCTCCAACTGAGCTGCCCAGTCAGGGCCAACTGAGTCTTAATAATGTCATTAGTGTATTTGACTAAGCTTGAGGAATAAGGGTGGTAAGTGCAATAATAATGTAAAACTGACAGCCACATTAATTTGTCAAAGCACCTGACCAGAAAAATGGGTTTCCTGATCACTTTTTTTTTAATGTGAGAGGTGTTCCCCAGGTAGAGATAATCTTTTCCAAAAGGACTTTACCCACAAAAAGGCGGTAGCCTGTCTACAAGGGAAAGCTTCATTCTAATGAGAGCACATCAGACCATGACTGAAACATATTTATATCATGAGATGGGGGAAACTGTGTGAAATCTGTTTGCCAAAGCTCAAATGGTCCATTAGGTAATTTAAAGCATCTGGGAGCAGTGTGAACAGACTTCTCTGAGGTGTACTTTGGGCAAGTGGAACAAGTGCGGGAGCTGGTTTTGGCAGCCTTGTTAATACTTCCCCACCAATAGTGATTCATGAACACTATCATTTTGTCCATGGACCAATGGTTTATGCACATACAATAGTTAGCAATGATGTTTTTAGAGACTTCGGTAGGATTGGGTTGTTATTTGGCCCAATCCAGAGCTTTTTCTTTTTATCGAATCAACAATTGTTGGATTTCTAATCCTGTTCTTTCTTTTCTGAGATCAACTGTTGGGCTTCTCTCGATAGTATTTCTAAGTTATCATTTGGGAAATATCCCTTTGACCATAACAAAGGTTTAACTGTCGTTGGCTCCTTTAAAGGGCAGCATTCCTTGCTGAGGAGTCAGGAAGGTGATTTCCCTTAGTTTCCAGAGAGTCAAAGCAGCAGGTAAAAGTATAGCATCCAATAATTCTTGAACATACTGGACATTTAAGATTTTATCTCCACTGGAGGTAAGAGAAGCCACATTGCTTCCACAACATTCTGAAATCATGAGCTGCTACAAAAACCTATCTACCTACTGTCAGTATCAATGTTAGCAGTTCTGCCCTTGCCTAGGGTGCAGGCCCAAAGGCAAAGGTGCCACTTCAGTTACATCAAAGGGTGTTGATACTGCATTCTCAGCACAGTATTAGCCTTTGTCACCCTTTAAATAAGAACCATCAGTGAACCATGAGATGTGTTGTTACTCAAAGGAGTTTCCAGCAGATCATCAGAGGGGCCAGGAGATGGTTTTCCAGTGTTAGAGTCAGAAGGGGCATTGTCAGTAACAGAGGGGAGAAGAGTGGCAGGGTTCAGGTTATTACAATGTGAAGGAGTCATGTGAGGAGCCCTGAGAAGTGCTCAGTGTGAGGGGAATTCAGGAGCTTTTCTACTGCATGGGGTACAAAGATGGTTAAAGGGGATCCACAGTGATTTCCTCAGTGGCCTTAACCAGAAGATCAGTGGCCATAAAGCAAGGAGGACATCCTCATGCCACAAGGTCTCCTAGGGGTTTACAGTGGTCCCCAACTTTTGTGGTGAGTACCCCAAGGGCATTCCCTTCCTTTTCATATAAAAAAAATAATAAGAGAATCTGATCATTGGGATACCCAAGGCAGGTGGATTCAAACTCTACTGTAAGGCTTTATAGGAGGCAATGTTGTGCTGTTCTTCCCATAAAATTGGGTCAGGGTTTTGTTTTGTTTTGAATGAGAAAGAGGAAGGGAAAGAAGGGGAGAAGGAGAGAGATGAGAAACACTAGCTCATAGTTGCTTCACTTAGTTTTTCATTGATTGCTTCTCATACGTACCTTGACTTCAGGAGAGCTCAAGCCAAGCCAATGACCCCTTGCTCAAGCCAGCGACCTTGGGCTTCAAGCCAGCGACCTAGGGATTTTGTTGATGATCCCATCCTCAAGCCGGTGGTTCCATGCTCAAGCTGGCAAGCCTACACTCAGGCCAAAGAGCCTGTGCTCTAGCCAGCGACCTCGTAGTTTAGAACGAGGACCCTCAGTGTCCCAGCTGATGCTCAATCCACTGTGCCACCACCGGTCAGACAGGTTGTTGTTCTTTAGTAAAACATACAGAGGTTTGGCCATAAGGGAGAGATTTGAAATCCAATTTTGTCAGTAACCAATTAACTCCAGAAAATCTCACACTTGATACATAGTTTTGAGTTTGGGGAAGCTTGGGACACTATAAACCCTGTCTGACTCTAGGCGCAGACTTTGTTCTGATATCAGTTACTCTAAATATTGAACTTCGTTTTGGGCAAACTGCCATTTTTCCTTGGTGACTTTAAACCCCTTAAAGGCTAAAAGCTTTAGCAGGTGGATGCTATATTCCTGTGAGGATACTTGGGAAGAACAGCAAAGAAGCAAGTCTCCCACATATTGTAACAAAACAGAACCCTAGAGAACTTTATATCATCCAGATCACTCTTTGGGATTTGTGAGAAATAAGGGTTCTCAGGAAAAAAATAATAATAAAAAAATAAAAAAATAAAAAAGAAGGGTTCTCAGGAAAACTCTGAGGCATTACTATCCAGGTCAGCGATTTTCAACCTTTCTCATTGCAGAACACACATAAACTAATTACTACAATTCTGTGGCACACCCCCCAAATACATTTTTTGCTGATCTGACAAAAGAATAGGTGTGATTTTGATTCATTCGTACTGGATGGCTATTGTTGTATTAACTACTGTCATTTTTTAAAAAATTGGACAATCTAAGGGAAAAGAGGTAAAGCCCCTGACTAAATAGTCAGGTATTGCATGTTTAAAAAATTCTTGTGGCATTCTGGTTGAAAATTGCCGGTCTAAGTGAATTGTTTTCCTTCCCAAGTAAAGGCAAAAATGGATTGATTAGCTTCATCAACTGGAATGCTAAAGAACACACTTGCATACATCAGTTAGAGTAAAGAATTCACTTTCAGTTGGGATGGATGTTAGTAGCATGTGAGGGTTAGGAACAACAAAGGATCAGGGACTAGTGCAGGGACAGTGAGGCCCGGAGTATTATCATCTTCTATTAGAACTTCATGCCTTGAATGGCTTCATTTCTTATGGGGTTTTGATTGGTTCTGGGAAGGGGTTTTGAGGGATCTATCTGAATCTTGATCAAAGGGGCACTGTAGATTTTGCCCATAAAGAGGATGGTAACTGATTCTATAGGAACAAGTGATTAGGGCTCCCAGATTCAGCTATAGAGCAAATAAAAGATGTTAAAAGGTAATTAAATTCACCTGATTAGCTATTTTGATGGTTGCTGTTAAATTTTTTTATTTTAATTTTTTTAATTTTAATTTTATTTTTTTACAGAGATAGAAAGTCAGAGTGAGGGATAGATAGGGACAGACAGACAGGAACGGAGAGATGAGAAGTATCAATCATTAGTTTTTCGTTGCGCATTGCGACACCTTAGTTGTTCATTGATTGCTTTCTCATATGTGCCTTGACCATGGGCCTTCAGCAGACCAAGTAACCCCTTGCTTGAGCCAGAGACCTTGGGTCCAAGCTGGTGAGCTTTTTGCTCAAACCAGATGAGCCCACGCTCAAGCTGGCGACCTCAGGGTCTCGAACCTGGATCTTCTGCATCCCAGTCCGACGTTCTATCCACTGCGCTACCTCCTGGTCAGGCAGTTACTGTTAAATTTTAGAACTAGTTCCTCCATCTGGGAGAAGTAAATTCTGGCATGATACTTTTCCAAGAAGTCTCAGCCTGATAAATAAGAGCAGAGGGAGGTAAGGAGAAAAGGGTGAGTATCTCTCAAAGAGCTCAGACTAAAGGGAATAGGTTGAGAGACAGGAATCTGCTGAGCTTCCCTGGGGCTCCCCACTACTGAAATGGTTTTAGGACACCAGGGCTGCTTTATGGCAGCAGGGCTGGGCACCAGCATCAGGAAGGACAGAGTCATTCTCAACATAAAGAGTGGTTTCTCCAAGAGGCTTAAGGAGGATCAGGAAGACCCCATGTAGTTAGTCCCTTGAAGCCGACTCACTGGGATTAGGAGGACATTGGAAGGGTTGATTGGCAGGACATTGGAAGGGCTGAAGGGCTGAAGAGGGCTGGCCTGTGGGGGCACGGTGGATAAAGTCGACCTGGGATGCTGAGGTCACCAGTTCAAAACCATGGGCTTGCTCAGTCAAGGCACATATACAAAGCAACTAAGAATTAATGGTTCCCATCCTCCCCCCTTGCCTTTCTCTCAGGCCTCTCCCTTTCTACTCTCTTGTGTGTGAAAATCTCTATTCCAACGTCCTGGCTTGATGCAATGACAGCAGAAATGAGGAGGTTTTGTTTTGATTTTGTATAAGGATCTTCATTTACCAGAGTCAAAAATTAAGTCTTCTAGTGTTTTCTCTTTCAGGTGACTCATCTAGGTTATGAGCAAGCTGATTTGCTAAATTGACCAAATCTAGAGTGAGTGTGGTTCCATTTTGGTCCTTTTAAACTAAAGAGAAAGGTCTTGGTTTAGTCCATTAATAAACATAGAGTTAAAAGCTACTCAAGTGAAATTAACACCCGAAGAAGCCAGAATTTTCCTTGAAAACAATCTGAAGACGATCATAGTAGTCATGAACAGGTTCATCAGACTTTTGTGAGCAAGCTTTGGGAAAGCCCTAGCACTTGCTGGATGAAGCCTGGTTATATAATTTAGTCGGTTGGTCTCCCATTTGTAATCCTAGAGAACCTACAGGATTTCCCCAATCAGTAATTTCATCCCATGCCAAGCCTGGTCTTCACCAACAAGCAGCTGAACTAACTGATAAAAGTCTTCCCTGGAAGAAGTAGACAGCCAGCTGAAATACAGGGAATTTGCCATGCCAGTTTTGCTGTGGTGATAAGATTTGATTTAAGGAAGTAGCAACTGTTTCATTGCTCTGAGCGAAGCCCACCAGCAGGCTCATTTCCTTTACTTCTTACATAGGCCCAGTTCAGCCACCATTTAGGAGGGAAGTGGTGGGTGAGACTAGGGCCACATTGAGTGATCAGAGGGAATGCTTCCAGAGGTTACCAATTAGGGCCTCCTTTGAGGGTAGTCAGATGCCATAAAAAGTTGTGAACACCCACACAAATACATGGTCACTGTCCAACTGTACTAGCCTCTAACCTAGGCCTTCTCAAATTGGAATGTGCATACAGATCACCTAAAATCCTATCAAAATGCAGATTATGATTAAATAGATTTGGGTTAGAGTCTGAGAGTCTGCATTGCTAACAAGCTTTTGAGTAACCTGGCCAGATAGGTTGGTTGGTTAGAGGAGTGTCACAAAGCACAGAGGTTTCTGGTTTGATCCCCAATCAGGGCATATACAGAAACAGATTGATGTTCCTGTCTCTCTCTGTCTCTCCCCCTTCCTCTTTCTCTCTAAAAAAATAAAATAAATAATAATAAAATAAACATTTAAAAAAATAAGTTTTTGAGTGATGCTGATGCTGCTGGTCCTCAGACCACACTTTGAGTAACAAGGCTCTACCCCACACTCTCCACTGACATATGAAAGCAGTGTTCATGGCATTAGGGTCAAGGCATTAAAGAGAATCAGGGAGGTCAGATTCTAAAACAAGACATGAATATATAGGCCAGCGATTACATTATAATGTTATAAATATTAATAAAGGGACATGTAGATATGTATAAGCACAGGGGAGAAAGGGTCTGAGTAGAGGGAACCAAGACTTAAGAAAGAGAGAGAAATAAAGAAAGAGTGAGGGAGGAAAGAGTGAAAGAGAAAGGATTCCTATCTATGGATTTTCTTTTTTTTTTTTTTTTATAATTTTATTTTTTTAATGGGGTGACATCAATAAATCAGGATACATATATTCAAAGATAACAAGTCCAGGTTATCTTGTCGTTCAATTATGTTGCATACCCACCACCCAAAGTCAGATTATCCTCTGTCACCTTCTATCTTGTTTTCTTTGTGCCCCTCCCACCCCCTATCCCTCTCCCATGCCCCCCTCCCCCCCGTAACCACCACACTCTTATCAATGTCTCTTAGTTTCACTATTATGTCCCACCTACGTATGGAATAATACAGTTCCTGTTTTTTTCTGATTTACTTATTTCGCTTCGTATCATGTTATCAAGATCCCACCATTTTGCTGTAAATGTTCCGAAGTCATCATTTCTTATGGCTGAGTAGTATTCCATAGTGTATATGTGCCACATCTTCTTTATCCAGTCATCTATTGATGGGCTTTTTGGTTGTTTCCATGTCCTGGCCACTGTGAACAATGCTGCAATAAACATGGGGCTGCATGTGTCTTTACGTATCAGTGTTTCTGAGTTTTGGGGATATATACCCAGTAGAGGGATTGCTGGGTCATAAGGTAGTTCTATTTTCAGTTTTTTGAGGAACCACCATACTTTCTTCCATAATGGTTGTACTACTTTACATTCCCACCAACAGTGTATGAGGGTTCCTTTTTCTCCACAGCCTCTCCAACATTTGCTATTACCTGACTTGCTAATAACAGCTAATCGAACAGGTGTGAGGTGGTATCTCATTGCCGTTTTGATTTGCATTTCTCTAATAGCTAAAGAAGATGAGCATCTTTTCATATATCTGTTGGCCATTTGTATTTCTTCCTGGGAGAAGTGTCTATTCATATCCTCTTCCCATTTTTTTATTGGATTGTTTGTTTGTTTGTTGTTGAGTTTTATGAGTTCTTTGTATATTTTGGATATTAGGCCCTTATCTGAGCTGTTGTTTGAAAATATCATTTCCCATTTAGTTGGCTTTCTGTTTATTTTGTTATCAGTTTCCCTTGCTGAGCAAAAACTTCTTAGTCTGATGTAGTCCCATTCATTAATTTTTGCCTTCACTTCTCTTGCCATTGGAGTCAAATTCATAAAATGCTCTTTAAAACCCAGGTCCATGAGTTGAGTACCTATGTCTTCTTCTATGTACTTAATTGTTTCAGGTCTTATGTTTAGATCTTTGATCCATTTTGAGTTAATTTTTGTACAGGGGGAGAGACTGTAGTCCAGTTTCATTCTTTTGCATGTGGCTTTCCAGTTTTCCCAGCACCATTTATTGAAGAGGCTTTCTTTTCTCCATTGTGTGTTGTTGGCCCCTTTATCAAAAATTATTTGACTATATATATGTGGTTTTATTTCTGGACTTTCTATTCTGTTCCATTGGTCTGAGTGTCTATTTTTCTGCCAATACCATGCTGTTTTGATTGTCGTGGCCCTATAATAGAGTTTGAAGTCAGGTATTGTTATGCCCCCAGCTTCATTCTTTTTCTTTAGGATTGCTTTGGCTATTCGGGGTTTTTTATAGTTCCATATAAATCTAATGATTTTTTGCTCTATTTCTTTAAAAAATGTCATTGGGATTTTGATGGGAATTGCATTAAATTTGTATATTGCTTTGGGTAATATAGCCATCTTGATTATATTTATTCTTCCTAGCCAAGAACAAGGTATATTCTTCCATCTCATTATATCTTTTTCGATTTCCCTTAACAATGGTTTATAGTTTTCATTATATAAGTCCTTTACAATCTTTGTTATGTTTATTCCTAAGTATTTTATTTTTTTTGTTGCAATCGTGAAGGGGATTATTCTTTTGAGTTCCTTCTCAGTTGTTTCATTGTTGGCATATAGAAAGGCTATTGACTTCTGTATGTTAATTTTGTATCCTGCGACCTTACTGTATTGGCTTATTGTTTCTAGTAGTCTTTTTGTGGATTCTTTGGGGTTTTCGATGTATAGGATCATATCATCTGCAAAAAGTGATACCTTTACTTCTTCTTTTCCGATATGGATGCCTTTTATTTCTTTGTCTTGTCTGATTGCTCTGGCTAGAACCTCTAGTACCACATTAAATAAGAGTGGAGAGAGTGGACAACCCTGTCTTGTTCCTGATTTAAGGGGGAAAGCCTTCAGTTTAGTGCCATTTAATATGATGTTAGCTGATGGTTTATCATATATGGCCTTTATCATGTTGAGATATTTTCCTTCTATACCCATTTTGTTGAGAGTCTTAAACATAAAATTGTGTTGTATTTTATCGAAAGCCTTTTCTGCGTCTATTGATAAGATCATGTGGTTTTTGTTCTTTGTTTTGTTGATATGGTGTATTACATTAACCGTTTTACGTATGTTGAACCATCCTTGAGATTCTGGGATGAATCCCACTTGATCATGATGTATTATTTTTTTAATATGTTGTTGTATTCGATTTGCTAGTATTTTGTTTAGTATTTTAGCATCTGTATTCATTAGAGATATTGGTCTGTAGTTTTCTTTTTTTGTGCCATCCTTGCCTGGTTTTGGTATGAGGGTTATGTTGGCCTCATAAAATGTGTTTGGAAGTATTGCTTCTTCTTCAATTTTTTGGAAGACTTTGAGTAGAATAGGAACCAAGTCTTCTTTGAATGTTTGATAAAATTCGCTGGTATAGCCGTCAGGGCCTGGACTTTTATTTTTGGGGAGGTTTTTAATGGTTTTTTCTATTTCTTCTCTACTGATAGGTCTGTTTAGGCTTTCTGCTTCTTCTTGACTCAGTCTAGGAAGGTTGTATTGTTCTAGGAATTTATCCATTTCTTCTAGGTTGTTGAATTTAGTGGCATAAAGTTTTTCATAGTATTCTACAATAATTCTTTGTATAGCTACGGTGTCCGTGGTGATTTCTCCTCTTTCATTTTGGATTTTGTTTATATGAGTTCTTTCTCTTTTTTCCTTGGTAAGTCTTGCCAAGGGTTTGTCAATTTTGTTGATCTTTTCAAAGAACCAGCTCCTTGTTCTATTAATTTTTTCTATAGTTTTTCTGTTCTCTAATTCATTTATTTCTGCTCTGATTTTTATTATCTCCTTTCTTCGGCTGGTTTTGGGTTGTCTTTGTTCTTCTTTTTCTAGTTCCTTAAGGTGGGAAGTTAAGTGGTTCACTTGGGCTCTCTCTTGTTTGTTCATATATGCCTGAAGTAATATGAACTTCCCTCTTATCACTGCTTTTGCTGCATCCCATAGATTCTGATATGTCGTATTGTCATTTTCATTAGTCTGTATATATCTTTTGATCTCTGCACTTATTTCTTCTTTGACCCATTCATTTTTTAAAAGTATGTTGTTTAGTTTCCACATTTTTGTGGGACTTTTTTCCTCTTTTTTGCAGTTGAATTCTAGTTTCAAGGCTTTATGATCAGAAAATATGCTTGGTACAACTTCAATTTTTCTGAATTTGCTGATATTGTTTTTGTGGCCCAACATATGGTCAATTCTTGAGAATGATCCATGTACACTGGAGAAAAATGTATACTCAGTCACTTTGGGATGAAATGTCCTGTAGATGTCTATCATATCCAGGTGCTCTAGTGTTTTGTTTAAGGCCACTATGTCTTTGTTGATTCTCTGTTTGGATGACCGATCTAGAACCGTCAGCGGTGTATTGAGGTCTCCAAGTATGATTGTATTTTTGTCAGTTTTTGTTTTAAGATCAATAAGTAGCTGTCTTATATATTTTGGTGCTCCTTGGTTTGGTGCATATATATTAAGAATTGTTATGTTTTCTTGATTCAGTGTCCCCTTAGCCATTATGAAATGGCCATTTTTGTCTCTAAGTACTTTTCCTGTCTTGTAGTCAGCATTATCCGATATGAGTATTGCTACACCTGCTTTTTTTTGGATGTTATTTGCTTGCAGTATTGTTTTCCAGCCTTTCACTTTGAATTTGTTTTTATCCTTGTTACTTAGATGAGTTTCCTGTAGGCAGCATACAGTTGGATTTTCTTTTTTAATCCATTCTGCTACTCTGTGCCTTTTTATTGGTGAGTTTAATCCGTTTACATTTAGTGTAATTATTGATACTTGTGAGTTCCCTATTGCCATTTTATATCTTGCTTTATGTTAGTTTTGTGTCTTGTTTGATCCTTCTCTTTTGTTTTTCTATCTTTTGTTTTTATTTGGTTGTATTCCATACATCTTTCCTCTGTTGCTATCTTTTTTATCTCATGTGCTTCTGTGGTGGTTTTTTCAATGGTGGTTACCTTTGAGTAATGAAAAGGGTCCCTACCCTGTTCATTGTAGCAAACTATTTTGTGAGTACTTTTGCACTCCATCGTCCTTTGCTACTGTTAATCTCCGTCTTCTCCCCCTCTTTCTTTTTGTTGTTGTCACAGTTTAAATTTGGTTTTATTGTGTTCTTCTTGGAGCTTTTACTTGTGGCTCTGTTTTTTTTTTGTTCTTTGTATCTGATTGGAGAACCCCCTTTAGTAATTCCTGGAGTGGGGGTTTTCTGATGATAAATTCCCTCATCTTTTCTGTATCTGTGAATGTTTTTATTTCTCCTTCGTATTTGAAGGATAGCTTTGATGGGTATAGTATTCGTGGCTGAAAGTTCCTCTCTTTCAGGACTTTAAATATTGGGGTCCACTCTCTTATAGCTTGTAGAGTTTCTGCTGAGAAATCTGATGATAATCTAATGGGCCTTCCTTTATATGTTGTATTCTTCTTTTCCCTGGCTGCCTTGAGAATTTTTTCTTTGCTGTTGGTTTGTGTCAATTTCATTATGATATGCCTTGGAGTAGGTTTGTTGGGGTTAAGAAATCTTGGAGTTCTGTTTGCTTCTTGAACTTGAGGCTTTAGTTCTTTCCACCGGCTTGGGAAGTTCTCATCAATTATTTGTTTAAGTATGTTCTCCATTCCATTTTCTCTCTCTTCTCCCTCTGATATACCTATTATTCTTATGTTATTCTTTTTGATGGAGTCAGATAATTCTTGTAGGGCTATCTCATTTTTTTTAATTTTTGAGTCTCTTTCTTCTTCTCTCTGTTGTGCCTCAAGTTGCTTGTCTTCTATTTCACTAATCCTCTCTTCTATCTGACCTGTTCTATTAGCTAAGCTTGTTACTTCGTTTTTCAGCTCGTTAATTGAGTTTTTCATCTCTGTTTGATTTGTTTTTATAGTTTCAATTTCCTTGGACATATATTCTTTGTGTTCATGGAGTTGTTTTCTGAGCTCCCTATATTGCCTTTCTGTGTTTTCTTGTATATCTCAGAGGATTTTTAGGATTTCTATCTTGAATTCTCTGTCATTTAGCTCCAAGGTTTCCAATATATTAAATTTTTTCTCCATAGATTTTTCCTCATCTAGCTGTGTTACCTCTCTTTCTTTTGTATCCATGATATTCGATTTTCTCTTCCTTAATGGCATCTGAGGGTGGTTTTGTTGATAGTATTAATGAGATTTAATAAAGAATAAAAAGTTAAAAAAAAAATAAAAAAATAAATCGAAAAGAGTTGTTTTTTTAAAAAAAATTAATAATGAAATAAAGAAAAATAAAATAAAATAAAAATTTTTAAAAAAAGGAAATTATTCCCCCCCTCTTTTTTTCCTCTCCTCTCCTCTCCCCTCTTTCTTGAGAAAATCTTGTGGTGGACTGTGAGTTATAACAAACAATGCCTGTGATGGAGGGCCTGAATTGGGGAAAAGTAATAAAGGGGCAAAAAAGAGAGAAAGAAAAAAAAAAAAAAAAAAAAAGAAAAAAGAAAAAAAAAAGAGCGTATGGACCCACAAAAAGCAAATAAGGAAAAAATTTGGGTCAAGAATAAAATGATTTGCTTTTAGGTGTTGGTTTTCTAAGAGTTATGATGAGAGGAATAAGAGGAAAATGGAAAAATGGGGGGACAAATTAAAAACTTACTATTGTATTTAGTGGAACAAGAACTAGATAATATGGAGAGCCAGGGATGGGAGCACTGCTAGTGAGTTAAAAAGGTGAAGTAAAAACCCCCCAAAATGCCACAAACATAGGTTTGAGTCCCAGATAAGATAATTTGTTTGTTATTGAGGTTTGAATGAGAGGAGATGTAAAGGAGAAAGGAAGAAACTAATATAGAGGGAGAAAAGAAAGAGAGAGAGAGAAAAAAAGAGGGAACCACTAAAAGAAGAAAAAAGAAAGGAGAGAGAGAGAAAGAGTTAAGGGTTTTGGAGTGCAACCCTCATAGAGAGAAAGGAAGAGAAGAGAAATGATAATGGGAGATGTAACACTTATGGGTAGTGTAGTTCAAGGAGAGGAGAGAGTAAGACCGGTAGAGAGTTAATCGGCCAAATTGGAGGAGGAAAAAAAAGTCTCAAGAATGAAAATAAGAGAAACAAACGAACAAATATAATAAAATGGGATAGGTTATAAAGTCTGCAGATTATTCTTGATTTTGAGAGGTTATCTTCTTGCTTTTTCTTTTCTCTCCCTCTTCCTGGTCGGTGACTCTGTACCCCGGGTTCTGCCCCTTTGGCACGCTCAGGTAGAGGTTTGCAGTTGATAAGTCTCTATGGCAATGTCATGTATTATGCTTTATTCTCGTTGGGAGTTGAGGCTCATTAGCATTTATAGGCTCCGACAGTGAGAGAGTCCGTGTTCCTGGAGCCTTTCTCCTAGTCTTTCCTTCCTCAATTAGTAGCCTGATAGTCCAGGTATGGGGTTGCTGCTGCCTCTGCCTGGATAGTAAGAGGCTCAAATTGCTGGCAACTCCCCACTCTATTTCCACTCAGCACAGGGCTCTGGGTAAGGCTCAGTCAGTCAGAGCTGCTAGCATAATCAGGTGGGCTTTCCGCCCACTCAAAGACCACTGGCTCTGCCACTCTGTCCGGTAACACAAGCGGGCGCCCACTTCCGGGGCGCTTGGAGGAAACTCTCACTCACTGTCTGCAACCAGGATATCCGGCCAGCAGTCTCACGCTCTGAGTGAAACCCCCAACCGCAGGGAAAAGTTGCAGCGTTGGAATTGAGTCTCGCTCCGTCCCCGTGTGCGGCTTTTGCAAGGCGCTGGGGCGGCCCGAGATTCCGCTTTGGCCCACACAAAGGCCCCTGACTCTGCCCCTCTGTGCGATAACATGGGCGCGCACTGCCGAGGCACTCGGAGGAATCGCTCACTCCTTATCTGCGCGCGCAAACCAGGATATGAGGCCGGCCGCGGTTCCCTCCGAGTAAAACCCTCACCAGCACGGAAAATCTCCACCTTTGGAAGTAGTTCTCACTCCCTCCCGTGCGTGGCTTTCCCAGGGCGCTGGGGCTGCCCAGAGACTCTGCCCTCAGCCCACAGAAAGGCCTCTGACCCTGCCTCTCCGTGGGGCAACACGGGCACCCACTTCCGCGGCTTAGGAAGAAATCTCTCTTCCACTAACTGTGCACCGACCAGGAGACCGGGTAAAATGGCCGCTCCGCTTGTCTTTCTTTGTTTGGGTTTGGCGCGAGTGTTAGCTTGTATCGCCCGGGTTGCCACAGGATCAGATTTTCCTCGGCTTGGATCTCTGAGCCACAGCCTGGTTCGGCCGTTTTTGCTGCGGCGGCCTGGATCTATTCACCCCCTTTGCCCGCCTCAGTTTCTATATTCACAGTTACCAGAGAAAGCCGCCCTGTTTAGGTTAGTGAGGAAGGCGGAGCATTTCTTACTCCCTATTTCCTTCGGGGTTTGGTTATATATTTAGCCAATTTTTCACTCAATCATACCTTTGGGTGTATTGCGAAGAATCTGGAAGCTCCAAGTATAGGTTTTTCTGTTTCTGGTTGAAGATCTTGTTGAGTTTTGGGGGAGATTTATCGGTATCGCTTCCTACTCCGCCATTACTCTGACGTCATCTAGCCTATGGATTTTCTTGACGGGGTCTAGACAGGAAATGAAGCTAGTGTGGGTGACCATTAGCAAGTCAGAGACCTCATTTATAAAACAGGGCAGTGACTACCTAACTCCTTTACCAGAGCATTGAGTTTCATGTGATATCAAGTCCTCAGTGTGTTTTGTTAACTATACATGAAAGTAGGTATTATTCTTAAGCAGGAGAAATGTCAACTGCCAAGGCCACAGCCTAGGGGAGGTAGACAAAGATGATAGGCACCTAGGAACCCAATGGTGGAGATTTCACATATGTGCCAAGAGAACTAAAAAAAAACACGAGACACTCTAAGCGGTTGGCAGAATACAGTGTGTCCGTAAAGTCATGGTGCACTTTTGACTGGTCACAGGAAAGCAACAAAAGACAATAGAAATGTGAAATCTGCACCAAATAAAAGGAAAACTCTCCCAGTTTCATACATATTCAGTGCAGTTCGATGTGGGCTCACGCACGGATTTTTTAGGGCTCCTTAGGTAGCTATCCCGTATAGCCTCTACAGACTCGTCACTGACTGATGGCCTACCAGAACGGGTTTCTCCACCAAACTGCCGGTTTCCTTCAACTGCTTATCCCACCGAGTAATGTTATTCCTATGTGGTGGCGCTTCATTATAAACGCGCCAATATTCACGTTGCACTTTGGTCATGGATTCGAATTTAGTGAGCCACAGAACACACTGACCTTTTCCTCTGTACCATCCACATCTCGACTGGCATGGCTGTGGGCTGCTCCACGGTATACACGGTGTTATGTCATTATCTGCGCATGCGCACATGCTGCCATATCATCCTACAGAAACTGGGAGGGTTTTCCTTTTATTTGGTGCAGATTTCACATTTCTATTGTCTTTTGTTGCTTTCCTGTGACGGTTTAAAGTGCACCATGAGTTTATGGACACACTGTAGCTGTATGACTGACACCCCTGGATTGCACAACACAGCATCTCGGGTTGTTGGACCCCCACATTTTTTCATGTCGTACTAAAACTTAATTATGTGTTTGCAGCACCTGTTCTGGACTTCATTGGACAGGACTGTGTGTGTGTCTGTGTGTGTGTGTGTGTGGGTGATTCCCTTGGAGGAGGGAAGAACCTAAGGAAGATTTAGAAACAATGGGCATAGTCTATGAGTGAACACACCTATCTCCATATTTCCTGGGCGGTGGCAGAAAAAAGTTAACCTGAGCTCTCCCAGACTAGCATGTTGTGTTCTGTCTAGAAGAAAGCTTTCCCAGGCAGGGAGGAGACTCATCCAGCATTCTGAAGCTTATTGCCATTGTGTCATAGTCTTGGGCTATTTGATAACAGACAGGCACCATGCAGAGAAGCACAGATTATGGCATGCACTACTCCAACAGGTTCTGGCCACATAAAACAAGGTGCAGATTTGAGTGGCAGAAATCTTTCTGTGGGAAAATTGAGTGGCTCCAGTTATGTTAGAAATCACTGTTTTACCCTGGTGGATCCTATCACAGTGAAAATTTGGGGTATTTTCCCAACTTAAGGAGGCTATGCATTCCTTAGGAAGGAATAATACAGCATGCTGTGCTAATCACATTTGCACAAAAAATAAGCAGATATTAACATGTTCTATGCAAAAAGCCTTAGTAGTTAAACCAGAAAGTGTAATCTTGGCAGGGACAGCTGGGGTTCCTGGAAAGCCATTCAGTACAGACTCTGAGGGCCAGCTCCTTGGGGCATCAGAGGTGTTCCCTTCTTCTGGCCAGTGACAGCTGCTCTGTGGTCCCCTCCCCAGGGTCACAAACAGTTCAGTTTTCACTCAAACAGCCATCAGTCAGTCTTCAAGTTCCTTTTCAGCTTGGAACTTCTATAGTCTGTTATCAAATACTCAGTTCCCAAGGCTCCACCCCGGCACTAAGGAAGTTACATGGTCTTGTCTTTCCATCTCCTATCCTCCCAAGAGCTTACCTATTTGCAAAACCAGTGAAAAAGCTAGAGAATAATATTCTCATTTAGTTACCATCTTCTGTTAAAGCATTGCAAGCAAATCATATTTCCAGATAACTGAAACTTACCCATTAAGTGCCAAGATTTTATTTGAAACTGTTTTGATGGAAATCTTTTCAAAATGTATTCCACAGCTCTCTGTTTTTTTCTTTTTTTTTTCTGTATTTTTCTGAAACTGGAAACGGGGAGAGACAGTCAGACTCCCGCATGCGCCCAACCGGGATCCACCCAGCATGCACACCAGGAGGCCACGCTCTGCCCACCAGGGGGCGACGCTCTTTCCACCAGGGGGCGATGCTCTGCCCCTCTGGGGCGTCGCTCTGTTGTGACCAGAGCCACTCTAGCGCCTGGGGCAGAGGCCAAGGAGCCATCCCCAGCGCCCGGGCCATCTTTGCTCCAGTGGAGCCTCAGCTGCGGGAGGGGAAGAGAGAGACAGAGAGGAAGGAGAGGGAGAGGGGTGGAGAAGCATATGGGCACTTCTCTTGTGTGCCCTGGCCGGGAATCGAACCCGGGACTTATGCACGCCAGGCCGACGCTCTACCACTGAACCAACCGGCCAGGGCCTCTCTGTTTTCTTAAAGTGAAGTTGCTAAACGCTATGTGGCCTTTCCTTAATGTTTCAAGTTACTACTCATTTGCGACTATTTGTTCAGCAGGTGTTTGTTTATCAAGTAACCATTACTGACTAAACTTTCCCGACCACTGGGAATGCAATGGTGAATAGTACTTAGATCCCACCTTACAAGAAATTTTGGGTGATGGAGGAGACAGAGAAATGAGCAGGCAATTGTCTTAGGATGAGCTACTGCTTTCATAGGGTAGGCGGAGAGGAGGGTTTTATTTACTCTTGAGGTCAGGAAAGGCTCCCAAGGGGTGTGCTGAGACCTGAAGTGTCAGCAAAAATTAGTTGAAAGGGGAATGAGGAGTTGAAGGGGATTCTTTAGGAAGAGGGAATTGCAAAAGGAAATGCCAGAGAGGCAATATGGAGTTTGAGGTTGTGGTGGTGTGTGTGTGTGTGTGGGGGGGGGGTGTCATGAACGGTGTGCCCAAGGCAGCTGGTGCAAAGAGGGCTGGAGACACTGATAGCCAGGACACCGAGAGTCTTCTGTGCCTTGGATAAGAACTAGATTGTCATCTTTTCAGTCTGTGTATAGCACAGTTTGATTAATCAATGGACAGATGTTAACTGACCACCCACCATATGCCAAGTGTTGATAATAATTGCTAACCATGAGTGCTTATTATGTGCTGGGTATTACACTAAGCATTTGTACAGATTGCCTTATTTAATCCTCATGAAGTAGGCATTAATACTATCCCTATTCTATGGATGAAGAAATTGAGGTTCCAAGAACTTAAGACAGCTCACCTACAGTTACACAGTTTGTCTGGTGTGAAAGGTGCCAAAGATAGTGAAGGATTTGTGGTGATATCTGCAGAAGTACATGGCATTTTTATGACCTAGACTCAGAAGTTGCACAGCATTACTTCTGCCATACTCTATTGATCGAAGCAGTCACAAAGATCTACCCAAACTTAAAGGAAGGGGGCTTCAAGTTCACCACTGAATGGGAGGAGGGTCAATGTCACATTATTAGAAGAGCATGATAGATGGGAGATAGTCTGGCTGCTGAGTTTGGAAAATGCAATCTTCAAGGCGGTACTTGGGAAAGGTAGTAGATGAGAGGCTTGATCTATTGTCTGGCTGGGCACTGGTGCGCGAGGCATAGGATGCAGAAACAAATGTGGCATCTCTGCCCCAGCAAGTTTGCTTTGGGAGAGCCCCCGACTGAGTGAATTACAGAGGGGAGAAGGGTTTTCTGGGTCCCCATAATTGTACCTCCTGAAATTACTTTTACTTGGTGATGCCTAAGTCTTATCATCAAGACTGGTGTTGCTGGTACACAGCGAAGCAATAATTCCTATCATGTAGACGGCCCCTAGTTCACCAAGCAGTGGGAAAGCTGTGAGTGGGAGAAGCAGTAATTGCAGTGTTTGTTCATGAGATTTGATTACATCTGAATCACCATCTTTCCCTAGCAGACTGTAGGAGGCTGTATTTTATGGAGAACTACAAACATGGTAGTTACCCTTGGAGAGCTTAATTAGGAAGGTGTATCCTGGAAAGGACTGAATCTGCTACTGAAGTGGTTGGATGCTCAAGGTATCTGAGTAAACACAATTGCATTTGCTGGTATTTCACAAGCCAAGATACAGAAGCAAGAAAACATAACAAACAAACAAAACCCCAGGGATCTCTGGATGACCAGCTCCATTTTATTACAGTGGGTGGTCTGAGAAGTGAAATAGTGAGAGAGAAGGATGACTAGGTAAACTCTGAACTTTCATCTTCTTACTTAGACCTGTGGCTTCCAAACATTTTTGATCATGCAACACATCAGTACATTTTTTGAGCGCTGTTTGTTGAAATGAATACTCATCACTGATGTATTAATATTGGATATCCATTATAATACCTTTTCAAGAATAGAATTAAGGCAGAGGACCAATAATTATTCAAGATAATTCTAACATTTTTTCTGTATCCCAGTAGATCAGTGCACACACAGCCCACACTGGAGACCACTGGCTCAGACAACAGGAAGGCTTTGAAGGCTCTTGCTCCTGGGAGTGGTATGGTTAAGGTGGTGTATGAGAAAATCGAAGCTGGTGAAGACCCCAGGAAGAGGTGCTTGTTGTCTCTAGACCTGGCCCAGCCCTAGCTCTCTGTGGTTTTGTTACCAAGAGAATCTATGATTCAAGCATGAATTCACCTGGTGCCCTTTTTGTTTCTCACATCCCTCCCCTTTCCCAGCTGTCCAGGGTGGAATACTTGTTGCATTGTTTCATACACTGAAGAACTTGCACCAAGACCTGTAGACCTGTGAACACTTCAAATAAAGGAAAACTGTGTCTCATTCTGTCAAAGCTTTTTCTTGATCCAGCCTGAAAAGGTACCCAGTCTGCCTTCCTCTGTCACCATGTGGTACAATTTCTCTCATCACCAAAATCTTGATAGCTCTCTTTCTCTTGTGTTGGAACCTCATGAGTCACCCAGTGGGCCAAGACTGCTGCTCTGCATAGGGGAATGTCTGGTAATATTGTGTAATAGGCATTCAGCAGTGGGAATACCCTCAGCTGTTGAATGTTAATCCTCTCAGCAGGCTTAAGCACACAGTGCCAGTGGCTACTGAAGTCCTGGTTTGCATTGTCTGGCCCTCTTGTCAGTAAGCCTGGGCGGCAGCTGGTTGAAGTCCCTGAACTTACACTTTGAAACTGGTCATGGAAAGATGGCCCATCTACCCATTTCATCACTGTCACCTTTTAGTGTGTGTGGCTTTTTTTGTTTTTACCTGCCAATGTTGGGAGCCCAGGTATAGCTGGTTATTCAGAGTCTAATGGGGAGGTGGGCTTGAGAAGGACAGTGGTGATCGAGCTAGGGCCTGGCTGTGACTGTGAGGCAGGACCAAGACTGGCTAGGGACAGGGCGTGTAAGTTGCCCAGGACACCTAGCTTGAAGAAGCAGCAGTCTCAGGGTCATGCAAGTGCAGGGCCAGCTCCTGAGAATGACTCTACTTATATTTGCCTTTTTATAGGGGCCGTTTTGACTGATTTAGGGCTCAGCATTGAGCTTTTAAGATAAGAGGAGATAACTCATTTTTATCAGGGTTTAATAAGAATTGTCTGATCCAAACATATGCCAGATTCTGAGATTTTTCCCGTTAGCCCAGAGGGGCTGAGGCCAGATGGAAATGGGAGTGCAGTCGGTGGTGATTCAAAACTTTACAAGCCTCTATATCTGAGCCTAGGATCATGCAATAGCAGGGGTTAGGGGAGGAAATATTAATAATTCACACATCTTGCATACTCACATGTGTCATCCTGGGTATTGGCAAGGGAACAGAGGCAGTTTCTCGGCTGTGGAGAGCATTCGAATCATATGCCTGTATCCTACTGGGTTAAGGAGCCCTGGCTTTTTGAACTGTGACCAGGGATCCATCTGGTTCCATGTTGAAAACATCGCTTCTACAAGTCCACACTCAGTCTGCCTGATTAGAGTGTGCTACACACCCCATTTCTGGCACATCGGCATTAGTGTTTCCAGTGAATTCCATCCACCCTTTCAGTCCTCCCAAGTCCTCAGGAAAGAGTCACCCCTGCTGAAACCCTTCCAGTTCACACACTCCGAACCTTGGGGTAAACCTTGATGTAGGCCCAACATCATCAAAATGACTCCATTTGCACAGGTTCAGCAGTTCTCTTCTGGACACAGTAAAAATATTCAATAAAAGGAAAATGTGGGAGCAAAGGTTGGGTTTTTTGTATTTTCCTTTTGAAATGGTGATAAACTGTAAACAATCTAACTGTCCAAAATAGGGGACTGATTAAGGCAGTGTTTCCCAATCTTTTTTGTGCCATGCCCCACCTTAACCTTTCTAAAATTTTTATGTCCCCCCCTATGTAACATACATAATTTTTAACATTAAAAAATTGATTTGTTCACTTAATAAACATAAATGATAGGTTCTAGGAAGAAATCACTATGAAATTGTTAACAAAACATAGTAAGTAAAATTTCAAAACATATAATGAAAAACAGAAATTTAAATTCCAAATAATTTTAATACAGATTTTTCTATATTAATTTATTATTTTAATTTAGTGTGATCCTTGCACTTGATGCTTGCTGCACAGAGATTTTATATTAGATTCCAATTTGGTTAGCTTTAGTCTCAAGTCTCCACGTTGTGTTATATCCAGCCGATTTCTTTTTTTTACCAGTAAATCATTTACAGCATTAAATCCACATTCAGCTAAAAATGAAGATGGAAACGGTAGCAATAGTTTTCTTGTACATTTGGTTGAATTTGGGTATTTGATTTCTGTTTCCTCACAAAGCCATGCTCCTTTGATATTAAATAAAGCTTTAACTGACTCATCATTTTGCAATTCTGTGAGTTCTTCTTGATACTGCATATTTGATATATCAGACAAATCCACTAACATTGGCTGCATCATCCATGTTGGGAAATCAATTTGTTTTAAATCAGAAAATCTTTCTTTTAAATCAGCCAATAGAATATTCAAATGATTGACAATAACAAGTAAAGCGGTATCAGTTACTTCACATTTTTGGAGCCAATGAAACTGTTTAAAGTTTTTGTTGTTAATATGTTTCTGACATAACTCAATATTGGTAATGAAACCAAATATCTTTGCTTCTGCATCTGCAAGAGTTTTATTTGTTCCTTGAAGTTGCTTATTTAATATATTTAGTTTGTCAAAGATATCGGCTAAATAACTCACAAGTGCTTTACCATCTATTGTTAACAGATACTTCATTTCAGGTTTGTCGCTTAAAAAATCACTAAGAGTATCAAACAGTTCCATAAATCTTTTCAAACAGTTTCCTTTAGATAGCCATCTTACTTCAGTATGAAGTAAAAGTCTCACATGGTCTTCATTTTGTTCTTCACAAAATAGCTTGAAAAGACGCTCATATTTGGCACTAGCTTTAATAGCATTAACACACTTTATTACTGTATGTAATACTTCATTCAGAACAGGCGAGATGTTTTTAGCTACCAAGTTTTCCCTATGAATAACACAATGCACAAGAATCATTTCTGGATTCGCATCTTTCATCAATTTTAAGCAGCCATTTTTCTTGCCCATCATATTGGGAGCACCATCTGCAGCACAAGATGTTATATTTTTCATTGGTATATCATTGACATCTAAGTAGTTTTTTAGCTTATTATATATATCTTTGGAGGTAGTGGTGCTTTCTAATCTTTTACAGAACAACATTTCTTCAGCAAAATGTCCTTTATCAATATATCTTACTTAAGTTATCAATACTGCCTCACTGTCTCTCAAAGTTGATTCATCCATTTGCAAGGAGAATTTTCTTGTTTTCAGCTTTTCAATAAGTTGTTTTTCAATATCCTCACTCATTTCGTCCATTCTTCTGCTAACAGAATTGTTACTGAGTGGCATAGCTTTTACATCTTTGTCATCTTTTTCAAGAACCATTTTAAGAAATGCTGATATTGACGGTTTTATTAAATTCTCTCCTATAGTGTGATTTTCTCCAATTTTAGCGATGAATAAAGAAATTTGATAACTAGCCTCAAGAACACGATTATTAGTTGAAGTATGAGCAGTAAATAGAGACTTCAATGTTCTTTTTTCAAAAATTTTCTTTAAAGTTTTAAAGTAACTCAAATCTGAATTAATATGAGCACTATGTTTCGCCTTCAAATGCACCTCAAGACGACCTCGTTTCATTGATTCGTTGGTCAAGCATTGCTGGCATAAAAGACAAAAAGGAATCCGCTCATCGTGAACAGTGGGTATGAACCCAAATTTTAAATATTCCTCCTAATATTGACGAGTTTTTTTCTTGCTTGCACCACTCATTTTACTATGGGCTATAATAAAAATAAGATCAAGTAAAAACTAATATTAAAATATGTGTTAAAATATATTCAATGTGACAGAGTAAACGTATACTAAAAATTCATATTTATTTAAATGTATATAACACATTTATTACACTACCACCGCAAATCAAAAGGTATCTATATTTTTTCCACTTGACAAAATTTTCTGGAAAGTTATGCTTCTAAAATTAAAATTGTCGTGCATGCACTATTATAGCCCCAATAATATTTATAAAATATTATTGCTTTCTAGCCCCGATGCAAGAAGTACTTAATAAAGAGTTTCATATTGATAAAAATAAAATCAAATACTTACCAATTACATCTATGCAATATATATGTATATTTATGAAATCAACGAGCTTTTACGACAGTTTTGACTGACACTTATTTCAAATTAACACCAACTAAATGATGTGAAACACTACAGAAGTTGCAATGGGCCAATTAGGTGAGAATAACTGCGTTGTTTAGGGAGTTTTTAAAACGTCCGGGGTTCCCCGCGGCAGACGGCACACTCCGCAGTGAACCCAGGACAAAGTTTACTTGACGACGCCAATCACACAGTTGATATTTTGGTCTCGTCAAATGAAATTATACTTAATAATTATTTACCGCAATTATTTAAGCATTGCATTTTTTGTTAAATTTGGCACCGATATCTAGCATTGCATTTAAATGGCCCGGGGCGAAAGAGTTAAAGTAGTGTCGAGTCCATTTTCAAATTGCCCCCCTTAACTATCGAATTGCCCCCCTGTGGGGCGTGGGCCCCACGTTGGGAAACACTGGATTAAGGCAACCATGGTAGCTCACCTGGAAGGGATGCTATACAACAATTAAAATAAGTAAAACAAACCTATGGAAATGCCTTGTTTGTTTGTTTGTTTGTTTTTAGTACTTTTTAAATTTTATTTCTATTTACAGAGACAGAGATAGAGTCAGAGTCAGAGAGAGGGACAGATAGAGACAGACAGACAGGAAGGGAGAGAGATGAGAAGCATTAATCCTTCGTTGTGACACTTTAGTTGTTCATTGATAGCTTTCTCATTTGTGCCTTGACCGTGGAGCTTCACAGACCGAGTAACCCCTTGCTCAAGCCAGTGACCTTGGGTCCAAGCTGGTGAGCTTTGCTCAAACCAGATGAGCCTGCGCTCAAACTGGTGACATTGGGGTCTCGAACCTGGGCCCTTCCGCGTCCCAGTCTGACGCTCTATCCACTGCGCCACCGCTTGGTCAGGCTGGAAATGCTTTTGTAATGTTCCACTAAAGACTCCCAGAATACAGAGTCATGGTTCATTATGCGAAGTATGCAAGTGCATGCACTGAAGAAACAGGCCTGTGGAAAATTGGTTGCTTTGGTGGTGGGTTTAGCAGTGACTTTTTTCTCATTTAAATATGCTTTTAATGATATTTCTTTATTTACTTTTATTGGTTGATTTTAGAGAGAGACAGACAGACAGAGACAGAGACATTGATTGGCTGTTCCACATGCATACATTGGTCTTTTCTTGTATCTTCCCCGACTGAGGATCAAGCGTGCAATGCTGGTGTATCAGAACAATGCTCTAACAAACTGAGCTACCTGGCCAGGGCCTAATGATATTATTTATATAATGATATTATTTATATAATGATATTAGTGTTCAAAAAAATCCCTAAGCATGTTGAACAAAGGAAGAGGATCTGTTGAAGATGAGATTGGTTTTGTGCCATGAATGTACAGGGTCTCACACTGAGAGGCTGGGGTGTGGTCCCCGGCCTCTAACCCTGGCTTTGCCACTTGTAGCTGTAGGGCTTTGAGCATATTCTTATCTCACCTGTCAAATGGTGGTAAGAATGGTGTCTATTTCATAGGCAATTGTATATCTAAGTGAGCTAGCCCATGGGTAGTGCTTAGAAAGCTTCTTGGCCCAGAGTGAGTACCCAGTAAATATTAATTCTTGTGACTATATTATGGATTAGCCATGTGCTCTGAGCCACATCAGCCTAGGCAAAAAACAAGTCACAGGGATTTCTCTGGCTTGACCGTGACCCATTCTTGTAGGTCTTTCCGGAATTTTTCCATGAGGCTTCAGGGGTCTTTGGCAAGCAAGGGGTCCTCATTGCCTCCACCGGATGACCAGAGAGAAGCTCCCACCATGTTAGCTGGAGGACTGCTGCCCACCAGGGAGCGGCTGGTGTCCCTCCCTGTATAGAGCTACAGGATTGGCAGGAGACGTGGGCGCTACTGCAGATGCCACAGCTGGTGTCATGCCCTCCGGATGCCCAGAGTCACACGTTGGCTGCCTCGTGCCTGTCTCCATGGTGCCCTGCCACCCTGCCCTGGCGAATCACACCTTTCACCTTTCACGTGTGGGCAGCCCACTCACACTCAGTCCATTAGGATGGAGCCAGGTCTGAGTGGTGAACACTGTGCTGCTCTTCACACTGTCCCTCTCTCTGCTGCTGAGTCAGGGCACAGGTTGAGGACTGTGTGTGACAGGCTCTCACCCCTTTCCCAGGAGGCTCCACAGACCTGCCTGCCACCCGTCTCCTGCCTGCCAGCGGGCGAGCCCAGACCTGACTGTACCCTCGTGTGAAGATAGCTCTGCTCCAGCTGGGACCCTCTGCCAGACTGACATCCAACCCAGAGAACACATTTGGACACGGAAATCAGGAACCGATGCTCCCCAGCCAAGGGCAGGGATGGCCAGAGTGGGGGCAGAGGGATTGCCCGAGGTCACTGCTGGCTGGACACTAATGGTGGTGGTGGGGTTCCGAGCAGATGTTTAAAAAAACCCTGAAGCTCTTTGGCACAAATCAGCTTCAGCCTCCCTAGAGTGTCTTCCTCCACCCTTGTCATCCCATCCCCCCTATTCTTTTCAGGCTTCTAAACTATACAAAAAAGGGTGTTCGAGGTTGGGGATTTGGGGGTTGTTCACAAGTGTGATTGTCTCACACGCTTCATACCAGAGACAGACCTTATTATCTCCAGTAATCTTTCAATCCCCCTCACCGCAGTGGGATTACAAATGGGGACAAGGTTCCTTAATAAGGGGCAGGGGTGTGGGGGGGTATCTGAGGGTAACTGGATGCTGTGTAAAGGGAAGAAGATACAATGTAAAAAGCCCTGGTGGAAATAAAGTGCTCAACCAGTCCTCTATCCATTAAAGCAATAACGTTGTATGGCAGGTTTATCACTTCCTTGCAGCTCCTCAATGTGGGAGCTGTGGCTCTTAAAAAATGAGAACCCAGTTGTGTGGGGCTGCTCCAGTGTGGAGGGGCAGGTCTCCCTGTCCCCCCCAACCCCCCACCGGCAATCCTCCCTCAACACCCCCGTCCACTCCTACCTTGGACTTCTCCCAGCCTCTAGAACCATCACTAAAATTCATTTCACTCTTTAATTAGATTTCATGGAGTAAGGGATCGGGAGGGGTGCTGGGAAAGGCATTCATATGACCTCTTTCTGTAGAGAGGGGTAATGCTGTTGATAGCGGAGGTGGGACAATGGTTGCTATGGAGACATATTCCCAGACCTACAGACACACACTCATTTTAATGCTTTTTTTTCCAACAGGGGAAGGATCCGATACCCTATTTTTAGTGTCAGATTTCAGCAAAAACAATTCACTTTCATTTCATCACACACACACTGCTGGGTTTTAAAGTAGGTCACATTTTCTAACCATATCAAGAGCTCAGATCTCTCTTGCTTGAGTAGTGCAAGGTTCCACTGAAGATTTTACTGATTGAGACGCAGATCTCAGACTTGCCTTGGTATAGCTTTCTTTCATCTTTATTTGACAGGCATTAGAATAGGCAGAATGAATGGCTGTAGGTAAATTTGCATTTTAAAGATTAATGCAAATTGTCTAGGCAGTGATAATAGGAAGGGGACACACAGAAATTAAAAATGACAAACTAGTCTGTTATTTTGTTATCAGATTATCAATGATTATTACTAAAAAAAAAACAGTCCTTAAGTGCCAATTGTACATAGCACATCAGGGAAGAAATAAATCCTGATGGTAGCTGCCCAATTTAAATTTTTTATCTCTGTTCCAGTTCGACTGGGTATGTCAGAATATGTGAATTCAGAGATTGCGGTTTTGTTTCTGCCCTGTGCCAAATTGCAAGGTTTAAGTGTTTCTGTCTGCATTTCTTGCTTTGTGCTCTCTGCCAAATCTCACATCCCCTCTGTGACTAGAATACCCTATTGACTGGAGTGAGCACCGGAAGTTCCCCAGCAGAACTAGCAGGAAGCAAGACTGTAGCTTGGCTCAGTGTCTCCAGTAGCCCTAGACTCGCTCACACTCCTGGATAGTGCCAGTGTCTTCTGTCCCTTAGGGTTGTGTTTTTTCCAGGTGGCAGCAAATCTAGGCTAATTTAGGAAGAGCTACCCTCTTTTCCCTTGAAACTTGGTATATATTATATGGGCCTTTTGTTTCTATTTTCAGACTGGTAGAGACTTTTGGCTTCCCTTTCATAATGCGGGGGGGGGGGGGGGAATTGCCTGTGTCTATACAAAGGGTCCCCTGTAGTCTACAACCTTAAAAATAATAGTCTGATAGACAAAGGAAGACTGTAATGCAATCGTCAAGGTACAATACTGACAGTGTCATCCTGGGTACTGGGAGTTTGGTCGATTTTTATTTTCTCTTTCCTAACTTTTTGTACTTTCTAAATTTAGTTGAACACTCTTAATCAGAAAGTAATAAAAATTTTTAAATGATAACCTCATATTGAATGACTGTTACGTGCTGATTGCCATGCTATGTGCCAATTGCTCTTTTGTATATAATCCTCACAAACACACTCTGAGATAGGTGTTATGATCCCCACAAAACTAGCACAAGGCAGAATGAGGATCCAATCCCAGATCTGTCCAAATTCAAAACTCAGTTCTAGCATTCTAAATGCATACACCTCCAATAAGTAGAGCTACCATTTATTGAATATATACCAAATGCCAAACATTGTATATTGTAAGAATGAGATGGCACTCGATCACCAGATGTGCAGGCTTTATTAGAGGAGAAAGACATGCCAGGGCACTCCTCCAGGAGAAGTGCACCGGGTTACAGACTAGGGGCGAGTTATATAGAGCCTGAGGGAATACAGAGGCAAAAGTCCTGGTATGTCCAGAATGCTCCTCCTTGGGGGGCTTCGAGCATGTGGGTGTTGAATCAAAAATCCTGGGCCCTGGCCGGTTGGCTCAGTGGTAGAGCATTGGCCTGGTGTGCAGGAGTCCCAGGTTCGATTCCTAGCCAGGGCACACAGGAGAAGCGCCCATCTGCTTCTCCACCCCTCCCCCTCTCCTTCCTCTCTCTCTCTCTTCCCCTCCCGCAGCCAAGGCTCCATTGGAGCAAAGATGGCCCGGGCGCTGAGGATAGCTCTGTGGCCTCTGCCTCAGGCGCTAGGATGGCTCTGGATGCAACAGAGCGACGCCCCAGAGGGGCAGAGCATCGCCCCCTGGTGGGCGTGCCGGGTGGATCCTGGTCGGGCGCAATCGGGAGTCTGTCTGACTGCCTCCCCGTTTTCAGCTTCAGAAAAATGCAAAAAAAAAAAAGTTCTGGTATGTCCGGAGCCCCTCCTTGGGGCGGTTTGTCAGCTTTTTGGAATTTCCTCTGTCTCAGGGGCGATAGTTCAGTAAGGGTGAGGTCTGACAGATAAGCGGAACATCATGAGGGCAGTTTGGAATACACATATCTATCATATATATAATTTAAAAAATTTATAAATATTTATATGTGTAAATAAATAAGTATATAATAAATATATATAAATAAAATCATGTCTGCAAATTTAGGTAGTTTTGTTTTTAATTTGTATTAAGAAAACTGAGGTTCAGAAAGATTAAGTAATTTGCCCAAAGTCACATAGGTAATAAATAATGGGAGTAGGACATATTTGCACTCAGGTTTGTGCAAAACTCATAGTAGTTCCCTGGGCCTGTGGGATCAGATAGGGTTAATGAAGGAAGCCAAGCTTTCAATCAGAGAATGAACATCCATTGGAGATGTCCTATTGCCACACACAGAACTCTTTTAATTGAAAACCTGGAGTTTTGAGTACCTAGCAAAATTTATTTCCCTGCTGTGTAGATTGCAGTGAGGCTCCATCAACACCCCTTCACAGGCAAAGGTCTAGGGAAGGAGCCTCAGCCCCTTCGCTAATATGGCTACTTTGCTCAGGAAGACAGCCTCGGGTGGGTTGGACCTCTGAGTCTCTGGAGCCCTGTCTCAGGCAGTTATGTGAAAGGGAAAATGCTCTCCTTTTGTATTAGCATGATTAAATTCTTAGGTCTATTTTTGGTAACAATTCTGCTACCATAGCTAAAAGAAATTGGTAGCAGGATTGGGGGTTGGGGTAAAAAAAGGATCATTATAAAATTCTAAAATCCTTGAGCAACAAGAAGAGTAGGAAACTAAAGCAAAATCTACCCAAAGTTTGAGATGTTAGGAAAAGTGGGAAGGGAAATGTGTCTGCCTTTGGCCTTTCATCTACATTGACTAGCAGTGCAGTGGTACAGGAACTTATATGTGGAAAACATAAATGTCCTGACCCCCCCCCCCAAAAGTTGCATTTCTAGGCAGTGGCTCTAAAGCTGCAGTAAGTTTCATTCAGGTGCCATTAAAAATTCCCTGCTGGACCTGACCAGGTGGTGGCTTAGTGGATAGAGCAATGACCTGGCATGCTGAGGTCCCAGGTTTAAAACCCCGAGGTCGCCAGCTTGAGCAAGGGGTCTCTGGCTTGAGCCCAAGGTTGCTGGCTTGAGCAAGGGGTCACTGACTCGGCTGGAACCTACCAGTCAGGGCACATATGAGTATGTTCAGCAATCAATGAACAACTAAAGTGCCTCAATGAAGAATTAATGCTTCTCATCTCTCTCTTCCTGTTTGTCCCTGTCTGTCTGTCTCTCTTGCTTGAAAAAGAAAAAGAAAAAAAAAGAGTTCCCTGCTGGACAATGGATGACAATTTAGCTGTTATCCAATTAAAGATGGCATTTTCCTTCCAGGTTTTAGATAGCCTCAACTAACTGCTTTAAATTAGGGAGGGTGGGAGGAGCAGAGGATAAAGGTCTATGAAAGTGAAAGACCTGAGGCTTCAACTTTAAAAGTTGTTTTTAGACAAGATCTTTGGTTGTTGTTACTTGTGATGGAACTGATAAGAGGCACTGAGTCTCTGGGAAATTGCATTGCCAAAGAAACCATAGCTGGACCCGCAAAAGCCTGTGCCTCCTCAATGCCTAAAGCAACCCTTGTGCCTCCAAATCTGCACGAGCAGGAAACAGGCTATGATAGCTGTGCCCCTCCCCACAAAGGGCATACTGGCCACTTCCTGCCTCAGTGATGGCTGGCCATGCAGGATAATGGATGCAGGAGGATCTCCCAGAGGACAGTTGCTGACCTCCTCTGTTTGGGAAGACAGTCTCCTTTATTCTTGCTCAGCAGGATTGGGTAATTGCTGTGGACTGTGACGTCAGGGGCTTTCCCATTTTCTGAACGGTAGTCTTAATCGTGGTTTTCCTGTTCATACTCCATCACTGTATGTGTAGCTCGGTAGGAGGCAGAAAATTAGTCTTTTAGTTTGTGGTTTGCAAGATCGTGGACTCAATCTGGACTCAAACAGGGAGACTACACATGATCCAGAGATATTGGTTTTGAGCTGGAGGCAGTCCCTGGAAAAGATTTTAGCGTTTCTTCTTTTGGGGAGGAATATGTTCTGTGCAGGAGAAGAAGAGTGTGTATATATTTTGGGGAGGTCAAATGGATAAACTGCGGCAGAGATTCCTTAATTATCTCAAAACAGTTGTTTTACCTCTGTTTTATGGTATTGGTACCCACAATATTTAGCTGGGCATATGCTTCTGGAAGGATTCTATTTCCCAATCTTTTTGACTCCCTTTTAGTAAGATAAGGTCATGTTATTAAGGTCTGGTGAATTGGATATAAGTAATAGTGTGAGTATCTTCTAGCATGCGTTCTTTCTTTTTTTCTTTTCTTTTCTTTTTTTTTTTTAAGCGAGAGGAGGGGAGATAGTGAGACAGACTCCCACATGTGCCCCAACCAGGATCCACCCAGCAACCCCCATTTGGGGCTGATGCTCGAATCAACCAAGCTTTTTTTAGCATCTGAGGCTGATGCTCCAACGAGCTAAACTCAATGCCCAGGGCCATGCTTAAATGAACTGAGTTACTGGTTGTGGGAGGGGAAGGAGGAAAAAAGAGGATGGGGGGAGAGAAGCAGATGTTTGCTTCTCCTGTGTGTCCTGTCTGGGAATTGAACCTGGGACATCCATATGCCAGGCCAATGCTCTATCCACTGAGCCAACCGGCCAGGGCCTAGCAAGTGTTCTTAAAGGGAAAGAGGTGTTGTTCCTTCTTTGTCATTTTCTTCTTTCATCTGACTAGAATAGGACTGTGAGGGTTGGAGCTAAAGTAGCCATTTTGGACTGTGAGATGATTCAGGAACAGATGATTATGCATGGCAAAAATTAAGAAAAGAAATCTGAATCTCTGATACTGTGGAACACTTTACAATCTGTAAACCATTCATCATGTTTATATGAAAGAGAAGTAAACTTCTATGTTGTTTAAGCCACTATTTTTCCTGCTGCCAAATGTAATCCTAATACATGAGAAATAACTTTCTTAATTTACCCTAATTTTCCTAAAATGAGCATATATGGGAAGCTGAAAGTGGTTCAGAGAACATGGATTGAAATAAATATGATGCTGTTGTATCCTATGATGCGTAAGTTTCAGGAGAATCCCCTGCTCAGGGAATTCATGTTCTATAATACCACAATTTACAGCATTATCTGTTTCTCCAGAGACACAGATACCTATCCCTTTGCATTAACTGGAACTTGCACTGGAACTTCAGAAACCAATTCATTGATTTCTCCAGGTTCCAGCCAGAAAGCTTGTCTGCAAAGCTCCCTATTAGAAAACTGTCTGCCGGGTTGGTTTAGGACAAATTACCCACCTGGCCCAGAATACTTGTGGCTCTGGAAAATAACTGAACTATTCTACTCTCTTTAAAGTAAATCCATTAACAACTGTTTAAATTTTGTTCTAATTTAGTATAAATCTATTTCTACTTCTTAATACCTTATATCCCCATTGACTTCAGTTTTATGTGGAAATTTTTATATTCTACTTCTTCCAAATTATATTTGATAATTGTGAGGCAGTTTAAGCCTGCCTCTGATTCCACATCATTACTTAATCACTTGTTATTCCTCAGTATAACATTAATTCAGTGATTCTGCCATTGGTCACCTAGATATCACTAGTTCCTTTCTGTTTTCTGTTCTGTACAATGATATTGCTTGTTTATAAAACTTGCTTTAAAATTACCAAGGAGAAAGTGCTACTCCAAGATAAAGTGCTGTGTTGTTTTTCCCTTGGAAATATGCCTTGGCTCAAATTTGAACTTGGGGTATAAAGTGTAAGAGATTCTAGCAGGGGTAGTCCAGTTCTGACATGCACTGTTAGATGTACTACTTCCCAGCCAATCATTATGCAGCTCAGGGGAGATGGGAGAGGAGACACAGGCAGGGAAGGGGCGAGCTTTAGTCAGGGCTGCCAGAAAAGGTTCCAGTTCTCCCTCTCTCTTTCCCTTTCTCATTTCATTCTTTTTCAAGTTTCCAGTTCTTTTTCTCTCACCACTTCTCCTCCCTTTCTGCCTTCCTTCTACCCACAAAGCACTGTCTCGAATATGGGAAGGGAACAAACAAAACCCTGTGCCCTGTGTAACCACAGGCTAATGGAGGCGACAGTCAATTTTTAAAGAAACAACAACACATAAATAGTCATAGAAGTAAAAAATAAAATAAAGTAGAAAAGTAAAATAAAGTAAAAATAAAATAAAGGAAGTATGGGGGAGGATGGAGAAAGTTTGGTCAGGCTAGCCAGGGAGGACTCCTTGAGAAGATCAATTTTTAGTTAAGAGGTAAGCCCAGTGGGGAGTTAACCTTGTGGCTCCTGGGGGAGGGGGCTGCGACTCCACAGGCCCTGACATGGCAGTGTGTCTGGAAGAGGCAAGACTACAGAGGCAAGTGTCGCTGGGACAGAGAGAAGGAAAGGAAGCAGCTTGAAAGGATGTTAAAGAGGATGGGTGCCGGTGAGCAGGGCCTTGTGGGTCAGAGAAAGGACTTTGAGTACCATCCTGGATGAGACGGGAGCCACTAGAAGAGCTGAAGGATAATGAAATTTTGGCTTATTATGACTTAACAAGATCTCCCAGTTGAAAACAGAGAAGGTAAAGGCTGAAATGGGTTTTTGCAACCATGTAGGACAGAGATCATGGCGGCTTGGATCTGGGTGCTGGCGGTAGTAAATGGTAAGGGAAAGGTTGAATTCTGGGTTTATTTTGAAAGTGTAGGTAGTGATAGACTGAATTTGGGTTGAGAGAGAAAGAGAGGAATCAAGAATGATACCAAGATCTAAGCCACTAGAAAATAAAGAAACCATGAATTGAGATGGAGGATACTATAGAAGGAACAATCTGAGGAAAATTTTTGGTACTCCTTTCTAATTTCCTCCCTCCCTCCTTCCTTCCTTCCCTCTCTCCCTCCCTTTCTCCCTTCTGTCCTTCTTATTGAAGAAGATGTCTCCCTACTTAGTTGAAGATTCAATTAAAGGGCCCAGTTATTTCCCAAAGGGCATCATTCAGGACCCCATAAATTGGTAATAGCTGAAAGTCCAAAGGGAGAATCTGTAACCAACATCCAAATCTGTAACCAACATTTTATGTCTAGGGGTCCCAGAGTGCAAACAACTGTCCAGTCCTGTTCAGTCCTCTCTTAGTATGTTTACTGGGCATAGAGATGCTTCCTGAGCCAACATGGGTCATGCTCAAAACATGTAAGTTGTGTAGTCTCCTCCTCTTGTAACAGCAACAGGTCCTAGGATGGCCTGCCTTGTCTTGTGATAGCATCTTTCTGAGGATTGGCTTACTCACCACAATTATGCTCAATGATGGGTATTCTCAACCCAATAGCCGGACTGCTCAAATCTGCTGGGATCCCTCAATTCTATTGCTTTCTCAAGGAGTGATAGCATCTCAGGGGCACACAACAGCAGAAATTTGGGCTGAGGAATAATACTGCCTCAAGATGACTTAGAAACTTGGTAGAAGAAAATGATGAGTCAAAAACCTAGTAGCATCACAGTCATTTCAGTGGAAGTTAAGAATTTCAGGAAGTTGAAGTAATTCCAGAATCATTCAAGCCTGGAGAGTTGAGGTGGTCCTGAGTCTACTGCTCCAGATCCTTCAGTGCGTGCTCAGTCATGAGGACCTCACTGCCTAACTGCTTTCAGCCAGGAGAGGGGGGAATAAAAGAGTAAGCCTCCAGGGTTTGTCAGGGGTGTGCTGCTGAATGTTTAATCACTGGCTCCCCTGGGGTGTTATGGGCTTGGAGGGAAGCTCTGATTGTTTGCCACTTCCCATAGTGTAAATGCTCCTTCTATGAGAGATTTCAAGTTCCCAATGTGGCATCACTGAAGTGGAATTAGAAATGCATAACAGCTCATAAAGTTTTCGCCACGCAGATACAATGGATGTAAATACCTCAAGAGCAGAGATAATAGTAAAATGTGATAAAAATAATTAGTAAGTGGTGATTTTTGATAACCTTTGTTTTAATAAAATTGTTTAATTGAAAGTTCATATAATTTAATATTTAAAAATGGCTCTACTTAACAACTGGCTTGCAAAGCTCCTAAAAAGTTAACCATCAGTTCTTATAAGCTAGTACGAGCCAGCTCCAGAGCACCCCTGGATTCTCCTTATAGCTCTGACCAGCCAGCTCTTGTCCACACATACACAGCCACTTCCCTGGTGCCAGCTTGTGCCACCTGGCGGGCCTGTCTGAATTTATGAGTATCCAGCTGTTTGGTAAAGCTTGATACTGAGGGTTAGCAATACTGGGTGGGTGCTCTCCAGCTTCATGGGAACGATACTGCCTAGCCTCATGGGAACTTTACTGCCTAGCCTCATGGGAACTTTACTGCCTAACTTCATGGGAACTTTATTGCCTAGCCCCTGAGTCATGCCACCATGCCATATACTGCTAACTTGGAACGACAGGAGCAAGCAGGGACTTGAACTTTAATCCTTTCCCTTGTAGGAGGCACTGGATTCTCAGGCAAATGAGCTGTCCCCTTTCAGAACATTCGGGTCTGCATGGGAAAGAGGGAGAAGAAAGGAAGAGAGGAGAAAGGAAAAACTCTTGTCACAACTTCTCTCTGGACAAAGGGCCGACTTGTCCTACGTGTATATAACAAACAGAGATTGTGAGTGACATTGTCGAGTAAGGACTATCTGTGATTTGTCCTTCTTCAGGACAATGGGTCCTACACCACTGTACAATGTCTGCAGGAGGCCACTTAGAGGTTCTTCACAGAACAAGGAAGACACACTTCAGTTTGATTTTCTGTCCTTAACTATAAAGACAAGCAGCCCCCACTGCAGGAAAGAAAAACACAAGTTTAATTGATGGTTATCCCTTTGGAGAAGACCCTGGTCCCTGTCCCTCCTTCTTGTCTTCCTCCTGCCTCCACTTCCTTCCTTCTCTAAGGAAGGAAGTATTTATGTGTAGTATATTTATGTGTAGTATATTTATGTGTAGTATTTTTAAAAATTGATTTGAGAGAAAGAGAGAAACATTGTTGTTCTACTGGTTTATGCATTTATTGGTTCATTCTGGTATGTGCTTTGGGGATTGAACTCACAACTTCAGTATATTGGGACAATGCTCTACTGTGCTATCTAGTCAGGGATGTAGAGCCTTCTTAAATCATGCTAATAAAGGCTAAGATTGCCCCAATGACTAAGAGGAGAATCTATTCTTGTTTCCATTCACTTCTTTCTCTACAAATCTGCTGGTGTGCTCTTTTAAAAATGCAAATCAAAAGATAACCCAATTCTCTTTCTCCTTTCCTCCCCTTCCTTCCCATTCCCTTCTTTTCTCTTACTATCTTTGAAATATATTTGTTGGCTTCCTTGCTTTCTTTTTTCATTAAAAAATCCTGGGTGAGGTAAGTGGCCTGTTCAGAGGACATAAACTAAGGAGGAATGAGCCAAGGGTTATGACCCAATGGTGTCAGGAGATTGGCTACGTACAGGTATACTGAGAAAATGAGAGCCAGGTTTATCACTGTTGAAGCAGGCAGCACACATATAGCAAAGGGGAAACAAAAACAAACCTCATGAGTTGATTGAAACTGGAGCTATCAGTAGTTTAGACTGATAAATGATAGATACATAGATAGATAGACAGATAGATGGATATAGAAATGCAAAGAGCTGTGTGTGTGTGTATGCACACATATATCTTCTAGCTCTGTGTAGTAACAGAACCTAGGAGGACTGACATCCCTAATAGCAATGAGTACACTTAGTGCTCAGATGGTTCCCTGCACTATTCTACACTGTAAGAGCCTTGAAGGAATTGCTGATTCCAGAGATGAAGCAGGGAAAGAACGAGGTAGGTCTAGAACATCTTATTGTACCAAAATGTAAAGAATTTCCCCAACAATAATGAATCTTTGTCAAAAGGACACAGAAACTGTCTTGAAGTAGCTTCTATGACCAAATCTGGGACAATTTGGGAGTCAAAACAAATAATGATAAATCATTGAGTAAAATAGAAGATTATGAGTCCATAAAGATATAGTCATATAAACAAATAAATGTGAAGAAAATTGTTGCTTGTAGTAAAAAGTCAACCAATAAATGCAAAAGAAAAAATGGTATTAGAAAGTCACCATTTGACAATCATAAGTAGGTGATGGTGAATATGGTTCACAGTGGAGTAGAGTGAGGGAAGAGCCCAAGGCACCCACCCCTCCCATCGTGGAACATCCCTGGATCAGGGTGGCTGACAGCGCTCGGGCAGGTGTCCCTCAGCATCGCATCTGTGTTCATATGGCTGACCTGGGTGCACACCTCTGTTCATCTCCTGTGCTCTGTCTCTTTCCTTATCACTCATGATCTTTCTAATTCATGCACTTCAACTAAATTATATGGAAAAAATTTAAAAATTTTCCTTGGAATTATGCATCATATTATATCTTCTAATAAAATAATGATATAATAACAGCTAATATGTACTGAGTGCTTATTATGTGCTGGGTGCTTCCCATTCTTCCTTTTTTTAAAAAAAAATTTTTTTTTGAGAAGAAAAGAGAAGAGGAAAGGGAAGGGAAGGGAAGGGAAAGTAAGGCTCTTCCATTTAATGTTTAAAACAGTCCTAGGAAAGACTCTTTTTATCCATGCTTTACACATGAGGACACTTGGGTCCAAATCATGAAATAATAACTTAGTGAGATAAAGGAGCTGGCTTATAAATGCCAATACTGTGATTGATTCAAGGGGTGGGGTGGGGGAGTGCTTCAGGCAAGCCCCACAGAGATCAAGTCCAAACAATGGAACTCAGGCCCACTCAGCTTTGGGCACTTGTCTTCTGGTGACATTTACATCTTCAAATACAGTTTTCTTCTCCTACACCTGCTCAGTGCCTGTGATGGCCTGAATTGGGCAGGGAGTAGAGAAGTTGGGTGAGGGGGACAATGGGAGAAGTCAGTCCAAGTGCAGTCAATAGGTATATTCATCTGTAGAGAGTTTAAAAATAATAATAAAACCAACTGAAAGCCCTCTGGTTTGTATTTTCACCATTGATCACGGCAATTCTAAACAACATCAGTGAGGAAATGCTCTTCTCAGGCAATGGCTGACTTTTATATCCTTTACCACCTCGGAATGCCACTGGTTGGCTGAAATCCTTCTTACTAGTGAGCCTACCCTAGTCTTTTTTTTTTTTTTTTAAGAAAGAGAGAGAAAGGAAGGGAGAGAGGGGAGTGAGAAAAGAAATGAGAAGCATCACCTCCTAGTTGTGTGTCACTTTAGTTGTTTTTATTGATTGCTTCTCATACATGCCTTTACTGGGGAGCGGGGTCAGGTGGAACCAGTGACCTCTTGCTCAAGCCAGAGATCTTGGAATCATGTTGATGATCCTGCTCTTAAGCCGGTGACCTCGATGAGCCTGCACTCTAGCCAGGGATCTCAGGGTTTGGAACCAGGGCCCTCAGCATCCTGGGTCAATGCTCTATCCACTGTGCCACCACCAGTCAGGGCCCAGTTTTGAATTTAGAATTTTCAATGCCTTCACATAATAGATGCTTAATGAACATTAAATTGGAAAACATAAACTTGAACTCAGGTAAGTGTGTGGCCCTTTAAAACTGTGCTGGAGCTCCCCCCACAACTTGCCTGAGTGTCACCTATCACAAAGAAAACTTGCAGCAACACAGGCTCACTCTGTTAGAACAGGAAAATGGAGGCAATCACCCAAGATATATGTAGGCAAAGTTGGAGCTGCGCCCGAATGACATAGACAGCTGCCCTCATTTTTCACTCTGCGTTGGCAGTGGTTATCGGGCACACCACCAAGTGATTTTATTTATATATTTTATTTCCTTTTTTTGGAAAAACAGAAATCACCTCATAATTCAGAATATTAAAGGATCCATTAGTTCTAGTTGGGCTAGGGATCCTAAGGGAAATTAAGCACTTAGAAAACTCTGCTGCACAGACACAGGCCATACTCTCAGATTACCCAAACCAGCTCCTAATTGGGACCAGCTGGCGGGATGAAAACAGCGGCCCCTGCACCAAGCCGGGAATCATGTTACAAATTCAGGCTAGAAAGTAGCTGTTCTTGTTCTATTAAGAGTTAACACTTGAGAGGTCAAAGGAATACTAGTTAGGAGCTGGGATTTAAATTGGCTACATAGAACCTGAAAACAAAGGGTGTTCATAATAGCAACTGCAGCTCCGAACTTTAGGGCATGTATGAAAGAACTGAGTCGGCTGTCCAAGCTGGAGCACCAGCTACCTTTTACTTTGTCTTTCCAAGATGGGCATAATTGATTGCGTACTGCCCAATAGCTTTCCTTTTCCCCAAATTATTTCCTCTTAGAAAGAAGGACAGACTTCCCTATCTGTGCACTAGGAGTAAGGTGGTCTTGAAATGAATGGTGCCTGTGACACGTGGTATTTCCTCATCTCAAGTGTTTCTTGAGCACTGCTTTCTCCTGCTTGCTAGATAGGCTGCTCAGAACCTTCCCCAGTCTGGAGCCTGAACTCAGGTTGCGTGCTTGGAGAGCAGGCGATGAGTCTGCCCTGGGATCTGGAGGCAATGAAACAAACCCTAGGAATGACCGCACACTTTGTCAGTAGAGCCAAGTGGCCTCGGGGGGCTGTTGGTGGCTGGTGGCTGTGGTGCCAGTGGCACTGTCCCACCCGAGTGGCTCTCAGTGGTGTGAACGTGGCTGTCTTCGTAAGTGCCAGTCTCCTTGGGTTCCAGTCTGTTGGCCGAGCCAGATTCCAGGCTTCCTGTCAAGTCTGTGAACTACTTGATTGCTTTCCAATAATTTTTTTTCTTTTTTGCTTAACAGAGTCAATTTCTGGTGTCAGAAACCAAGAACCCTGACTGGTACAGCATCTGTCCCTAGGAAACTGACTCCAGTACTTACTTAAAGGGGAGAAAGAGAGATAAAAGAAAGCAGGAGAAGCAGGAAAAGGAAAGGAATGAGGCAGCAGCACAGAGAAGCATTGTGGAAGTGTGGGGTTAAGAAGGCGAGGACAGCCACCGTGGAGGGAGCAGTGCGGGGAGGGGGGCACTAACCAAATAGGCCAAGTAAGATGGAACAACACAGAAGGGCTCGTTGGCCTTGTTAATGCCTGTTATGGAAGCCTCAGAGGAAAGTGCCAAAGTGGCCTCCCTGAGGAATATCTACATTACTGTTTGTGGCAGACACTGTGGTTTAAATGGTTTTATGTGACTGTTTCAGAAACAACAATTCCTTGATTTGGATTTGCTTCTGGACATAACCGAAGATGTTAGCTGTCACTCATACATTTATCAAATGTACTGCATGCTTGGAAACACACATATATGTGCCTGCATATGCATGCCATGATATGATAAATACATGCAAGAGAAACATGCATCTCGGGTTAGTCTTATGGGGGGGGAATTTTATGTAACAAGGCTATTTAATATCTCAAAGGGAAAACATTACTTACTATGCCATATTACCATATTTGTTTTATTGGGAAGACAGCATGAAGAATATTTAACAATTAATAGAATCATAGGAAAAATTATGATTAAGTGCCATCTGCTGGCTTCTGTGAGTCTTATTTTTATGCAGCCTCAAGCCTGTCCTCATAATTATCAAGTCTCTCTCCAGCTGAGGGTGAACCTGCTTGTTCTATGTGTGGCCTTTTAATGGAGGCTGTATTTTGTGGCTGTATTTTGTATGTGTGTGTGTGTGCGTGGGTCTGGGTCTGGGTGAATGAGGTTAATTTGGGAGGACAAATTCACCTTACAGAAATTCATTTCCCTCTAAATTCTGATTTGAGAGAGCAGACTAAGGTTTATTTTAAAATTCTGTTTTCATAGCAGATTGCAAAAGCTCCGTGTGCTTAGCATGTGTATAAGGGGGAAGGCAGAGGGATGATTCTTTGAAAGTGACTTTCATTTCTGTTTCAATCCTCTCCTCTGATAATGTATATGGTTTGCATCTCAAAAGCTCCACCTAGCTTATGGCAGGTGAGGACTTTTCACATCTCATTTTGATGACATTGCAATAAGCAAGTGTCTAATGGTTCAGAAGTCAGTGGAGAGGGAAACAGATTGCATGTGAGCACATTTGACCTCTTCCTCTGTGCCTAGCTGGAGCCTGGGCTGGAAGTGCTCAGCAGAAAATAGATCTTGCTGTTAGTAAATTACCATGACTTGAGTTTACATGGTCAGTCAATAGGCGTGGGTCATCTCTCCTCTCCAAGCAGACCCATGAGCTGATGATTTATTTGAGTGACTCACATTTCAAATTCATTGTTTGTCTTTGATTAATGAGATTGATTGTCAGTTGTTTTCAAGTAATAAAATAATATACTGCTCACAAATATTAGGGGATTTTTATAGCTTCATATTCATTTTGAAATATCCCCCAATTTTTGTGAACAATATAGTTACCATTTATTAATTGCCAAATATGTACCAGAAACTGAATAGACTATTTAGAAATACATGAATGTATAAAAATATTTATATATTTGAAATAGTCTTAGAATTTCACAATATATAATATCAAGGAAGTATCCTTTGTTATTTTAATGTTACATTTGATACATATAAAAATATAAGTAATATATTTGTGTTATAAAGTATAATAATAAAATGAATCGATCATGTGGCTGAAGATTACCACCAGAATCTCACCAGGACTATTGCCTTGGGGTAGATTCCTTTTTGTGCATTAGTTTCATTTCTTATACTCTTATGACATAAGTGGTATTCTCCCCACTTTACAGATTGGTAGATTGAGGCTCAGAAAGAGAAAGCAACTACTCAATCACACACAGCTTATAGGTGGGCCAAGTGGTGTAATAGAGCTTATCAGGGCTCAGCAATATCCACTCCCCTTCTCTCCATGAGGCCAGGCAGACGCTGTCTCAGCCCTATTAAGGGTGGGCCACAGAACTAGCTCTGCTCATGGATGGGTGAATGTGTCACTTCTGAGCTGAGGCCATGCAACCGTCCTGAGAGACTGGCCAGCTCTCTCCTCCTTGGTGTGGCAGACACTGGGGGGATGTGTTCAGCCCATAGTCCCCTAGTGCTTACCATTCCAGTGGCTCCTTCCTGCAGTAACCTGTGACACTTTGCTCAGTGGGCTGGGCAAGTTGAAACTGCCAGGAAGTGACTGCCTCCAGGAGTGGCCTTGAGTGACAGACAGGACTTGGTGGATAAATACCAGCTCTTTGCTTCCCCCTGTGTGGGACAACTGTGGCCTGTTCTCTCCTGTCTTCCAGAGCCCCAGCAGCATCCTGTGCTTTAAAGCACACTGTGTTGATGGCCTTCCCCCTTATCTCACCTCCACATTCCCCAACAAGCTGCTTGCGCTCTCTCTGGAGAGAATCCAGGTTGAGATACCTTGGTATGCATTCCAAGGGGGCAGCTAATATACAGTCCTCTGCTTGGTGGGCTCTGCCAGGCATTGTTCATGTCCCCTTTCATGAAAGTCTTATTGCCCTGGAGGCTAAGAATGCTGTCTTCCGCAGGTGGCCTTCAGCAGTCAGTGCCTGTCAGGATGGCCTCAGCTTCACATAGCCACCTGGCATGCTCCACCCATGGCTGACATGGAGGTATAAGGATCTAGCCATCTTGGCCCAGCTGGGACAGTTCTGAAGGGCTATTCAAGCTGCAAAGATTTGAGGGTTAGGCCAAGGTTGTCGCTTGTCCTGCACTGCAGCTCATCTTCACCCTCTGCACAATCCTGTTCCCTTCTGCCCTTTCCCCAGGTGTGGATTCCAAGAGCACTGCCTAACAACCCCTGCATGTTCATTTTTTTTTCCAGAGTCTGCTCTGTGGGGACCTCAACCTGCCACATGCCATCAGTGTGGGTCTCCAGGCCTGAGAGGAGCAGGAGCCTGTCTCGGTGGTAGACCTGGTAGACGTGGACTGTAAGTACAACTAGCCTTTTATTATGATAAGTCAAAGATGTTTCAGGGTTTACTTGTTTCCACTGGATACACAGTGAATTTAAGTTGATCTGACTCCAATGTTGGTATTTCTTCCAGGTGTCATTTCATTTCTTAAAATGATTATTCCTTCCCTGGCTTTGGCTACTAATACCAACATCAACTTGCATATTGACTACATTCTGCCTTCCTCATGTTCTTAATTGACTGCTGGAGCAGACTAGACAGGTCTAAATGGGAGGTTTCAGAGAGTCTGGGAGGTAGCTTCCTGCCTCTGGGCTGGGACTGAGAGGCTGGACCATCTGCAGTGTACTTTCATGATGCTGCCTGACTTTTATGCCTTTTCCCCATGACTCTAGCTTCAGACGAAGGGAGGGTGTGCTGGGTGCTTTTTAACACATGGAACATGTTAATTCCATACACATTTTTACAGCACCTTCTGTGGCCCAGCCAGTTGTGGCACAGTGGATAGAGCATAAATTCAGAATGCTGAGGTCCCTGGTTCGAAAGCCTAAGGTCGTCAGCTTCAGTGTGGGCATGCCACCTTGAGCATGGGGTTGCTGGATTTGGCACAGGATCATCAATGGGATCCTAAGATTGCTGGCTTGAGCAAGGGGTCACTGGTTTGGCTTGAGCCTTCTGGTCAAGGCACATATGAGAAGCAATCAATGAACAATTAAAGTGAAGCAACTATGAGTTGATATTTCTCATCTCTCTCCTCCCTTTCTCTCTCCCTTCCTGCATCTATATATAATCAATAAAAAGAAAATAAAGTACCTTCTGTGTACCACACACAGAAGACATAACAATGGAAAAGAACCAGCCCTTGTTCTCAGCCTTCTTTCTAAGATAGGCAGGTAAATAAGTATATAATTGCAATGCAGTGTTGTAATTAAATTAAATAAAAGGGAACAGAGAAGCGGCCTAGGAATCTGACCAGAGGAATTCAGGGCCCTAAGAGCATAGGAAAAGTGCTATTTGAGCTAGATCTTAAGAAATCAAATGAGCTCACTAGTGGAATAAGTCTGAAGAAGGAAATTCCAAGCAGAGGAAACAGTCGGACTGCATAGCCTATGCAAAGGCACAGAGACATGAAAAGTGAGGAATTTGGTTGACTAGAGCAGAGGGTGTGAGACCACAGTGGGGAAGGTAGGTCAGGCTTTTATAACCTTGTAAGATAAAGAGCATTATCATCATTTATGGATTGTTGTGCTTGTTGGAGAAGCTACCTCTGGCAGCAGAGTTGGGGACAGACTAGAATGCACAGAGCCTGGTGGCAGGGAGAGCAGTGTAGGAAGCATGTGGCATTCTGGGTGAGAGCCAGGCATGAGCCAAGGCACAACAAGGGGAAGGAGAGAAAAGTTCAGATGTCTGAGCTGTTTCTATGGGCCTTGGTGTCTGATTGGCTGAGGCTGAGAGGTTGGAAGGTCCCACTAACCATAAAAGTGACCACTGGACAGGCAGTTTCTTGAGGAGCATGCTGCATGTGAGGTTCCTGCCGAGGTCCAGGTAGATTTCTATTGAGGACTTGGGCATATGGGTTTAGAGACCAGGGGCAAGGCCTGAAGTGCTCATATAGATTTAGGATTTTTTTGCTGTGGATGATAAATGAGAACATGGCAAGGTGAGTGAGAGAAATGGGCCCTGGGCGGGTAGCTCAGTTGGTTGGAGCATCGTCCCAATATGCCAAAGGTGCAGGTTTTATTCCTTGTCAGGGCACATGCAAGAGTCAACCAATGCATGCATAAATAGGTGGAACAACAAATTGATGTTTCTCTCTCTCCTCCCCCCCTAAAACTAATAAATAAATTTTAGGAAAAAGAAATAGCTTGCATATCAGAAAGGAGCAACTCTGGTAAGAAATCCCAATTGCACCATTTACTGGTGGTATGACCTTAAGTGAGTTCATCTGTGACCTCAGTTTCCCCATTCGTAAACATGGGATCATAATGCGGACCTCATAGAGTTTGCATACTTAGAACATAATACGTGGTCAGCAGAAGGTAACTAGCATTGGATGAGAAGATGAAAACACAGGGGAAAGCATGCATGATGGGAAGGAGCAGGATGAGGTGGGAACCCTGGAGAACAGAGGAAGGAATGAAAAGGCAGCCAGCAAAGGGAAAAGAGTGAGGTGCCAAAGACTCAAAAGATGAAAGTGTCCTGAAAGCAAAGGGAAAAAAATCATTTTTAAGAAGAGGTAGTTTTTTCTGTATCAATACTGGGATGATTTGTAGAATAAAATAATCAATGGCAAGTATGAAAAGATACTTATCCTTTTGTTATGGCAGTGCAGATTAAAATAATAATGAGTACTGTTTTTTTGCTATTAGATTGGTAAAAATGATAAAGTTTGTTAATATTCAGTGTTAGCCAAGGTGTGGGAAGCAAATGCTCCCAGACACTATGGAAACACACATTCATGGACATTCATGTTATTTAAAAAGAATTTTATAATTTATTGGTTGCTTTTAGAGACAGAGGAAGGAGAGAGAGAGAGATTCTTATATGTGCTCTGACTGAGGATTGAATCCACAACCTTGGTATATTGGGATGATGCCCTAACCAAGTGAGTACCTGGCCAGAGCCATATCACTTTTCAATGAGCAATTTGTCAAGATATATCCAAATTGTGAATGCATATGTCCTTGACAAAGACATTGCACTTCTAAGAGTTTACAATAAACTCACAAGTATACAAAAATATATCTTCAGTGACATTAATGATGACATTGTTTATTTAATACAGTAAAAGAAACTAGAAGCAACCTAAAAGTCCATCAAAAAGGGACTGGTTAAATACACTTTAACCAGGGTGGTTGTTAGATGATATGGTTGAGATGGGGGGGACTGGGGATAAACTAGAAGGCACAGAGCCTGATGGCAGGGAGAATATTTTAGGAAGTAGGTGATATTCCAGGTGAAAAATGACAAGGTCACACTAAAGTGTGAGTCCTGGTGTGCCTGGAGCAAACTGTACCTGAAGCAGTGGGCTTGGAAATAAAGACAGAAAGTTGACACTGGCAGAAGGGACCCATGAAGATTCTTGGAATGGGCATGACCAGAATTGCTGATGCTGTGTGTGTCTGTGTGTGTGTGAGTGTGTGTTGGCGGGGTGCAGTGAACAGGGGCCAAAGAAAAGAATGCCCAGTACCCACTAGCAAGACTGTGGAAGAGATGCATGGTGAACATAGTTTTGTTTAAGAGAGAGATGCTCATGCCAAACAGTATGACCCTTCTCCCCAACCCCACCGATTTCAATAACACTTTAAACATTGGAACGTGCTTGGTATGATTCGGATTCTTGTAAATGCTGATCAAGAGACTGAATCTTATGTCAGACATGGCATGACACCAAAAGAGAGTCAGCTGTACAGATGGGGTGGACAGCCGACATTTGGGCCACATGCACACTTGCATATGTGTAAAGTTTTCTAGAAGCGTATGCAAAAATCTGTCATCAGGGTGACCTCTGAGGAGTGAGGCAGGAAGTGTGGTCGGAGGTGAACTTTATTTTTCAGTTTATAGCCTTCTAAACCACTGGCATTTCCAATTTAAACACATTTTAAAAAATAGTGATGATTTCTGACCGGCTGGATATAGAGCCTCAATTCTACCCCTTATTTGATACTTACATGACTATGAGGGCTACATTGATTCTCCTGGAGAAGTACCAGTGTAGAGACCATGCTTACAAAAGGCTTACGTATGACACATTCCTGAAGTTACATAATTCACATATTATAGAAAAAAATAATATCTTCTGTACTTCAGAATAGTCATGTGGCAAAGAGTAGATGCTCAACATTTGTTTATTGGTTTCAAAAAATATTGAAAATATGTAACCGTTTGTCCAGAGTTAAGATGTACACGTATACTTGCATTTGACTAAATGTTGAGGGAACTATAACTCAGTGATTGTAAACTGTAGATAGCAACCCCTGCTGTGCTGGGCATTACCTTGCACCATACACTACTAAGCCACATTCTGTGTGATCCATTAAACGGAAACAAGATACTAGAGTTCCAATGAATCACCCGCACATGCTATGTTCAGGGCATTTGAGGCTGAATTTCACAGCAATTCTGAAATTTTATCATTTAGTTCAGCTCTTGAGTAGTGAGGTACCTTTCACAAGCTCCAGAAGCTCCTGTTGAAATCCGGGGACTGAAATTTTCCATTTTGAAAGCAGAGTAATTGTTTGTAACACTGCTCCCCCAGGCTGGCTGGAAGCAGACCTGGAAATGATCATGGCTTGTCTGGCAGAAGTCCCACAGCTGTTCCAAGTGATGCAAACTTTTCTGGCTGCACAGCCTGACACTCTGTGAGCTGGGGCTCCAACACCGTGTCCTCCCATCAGAAAAGCACTACCTCCTTGACCTACCCCAGAGTACCCCTGCTGTCATGGCTCCCTCCCTGCTGCCCATTTAGTGGGTTCACAGATCTGTACAACTAGCTGATTTCCCTTTACTCCACTGAGGCTCCTCGTGGCCATGACAGCTTGGAGGGGGTCACCAGATTTTTTTTCCTCCTTTTCCAAGTGAAAGGAGAAGAGATAGAAAGATAGACTCTTGCATGCGCCTTGACCAGAATCTACCTGACAACTTCCATCTGGGGCTGATGCTCTTCCCCTATCTGGGGCCATGCTCACAAACAAGCTATTTTTAGCACCTGGAGGCTCCATGGAGCCATCCTCAGAGCCTGGGGCCAATGCACTTGAACCAATGGAGTCATGGCTGTGGGAGGGTAAGAGAGAGAAAGAGAGAGAGAAATGGAAGCAGGAGGGGTAGAGAAGCAGAAGGTCACTTCTCCTGTGTGCCCTAACAGGAAATCAAACCCGGGACTTCCACACACTGGGCCTACACTCTACTGCTGAGCCAACTGACCAGGGCTGGGTCACCAGATTTTATTTTATTTTAGACTTCATCTCCTAACATTTTATTATAATGATTTTTTTAGCATTTTTTAAAATGTGCTGTAAACAACCATATACTCAGTACCCAGATTCTAAAATTTACATTCTATCTTGTTTTGTCACATGGCCAGGTCCCTTGTTTTCAGTATCACTGGTGCTCAGATACCACTGGTGCACTGTTTGGTACCACGGTGTCCATAAAACTTCCCCTCGCTGATTTCCTATGACAATTTTAGGTAGAAATGCAGTTTAATAAGCACTTATATTCAAAGAGACACTAACATTTAGCCTGTTTTGTGCCAGGCCCCGAGCAAGGTCATACATCTGACCTCATTTAATTTTAACCCATGAGAGAAATACAATATTATCATTATTCCTAACTTATGGCTAAGAAAATTGAGACCCAGTGAGGTAACAGGACTTCTAAAGTTATTTATGGCTAAAACTATTATTATAAAAGAAATAGTTATGAAGGGAAAAGCTTATCTAAGATGTAAGCGTTATATTTAAGTACCCTTGTTAGTATTTATATTTAAATACTGGAAGAACTGCATTGCAATCTTGTGTGTGTGTTTCAGAGCAAGATGTCTTAAAGTGGTTGTTTGGATGCCACTTTAACATTGCATGCCATTAGACACTGTTTGGATGTGTCTAACCAGGTCCCCAGAGAGGCTTTGTTTTTGTTTTTGTAGTAGTTGTTGTTTAATATCAGCCATTTCAATTGTACCACTAGATTTTTCTGCCCCCTTGGAGAATTGGAAGTATTTCACTCGTTTTTCAGTGTTGTTTGATGAAACTTCATGGATAGCAATGACTTAGTGTAAATAATCTAATAGAGAATTCTAGGCAACTGCAGAAAATACCATGCAGTTTCTTACTCATTTTAATAGCCTAAAAATAAGCCAGTAAACTTTCAGCTATAAACAGCTGTTTGGAGTCTCTTTTCCTACAAGCAACATAACACAGTACACCAGAGACAATGGCAAGCATTCAAATAAACCACAAGAAGAAGCATCCTAACCATTATCAGTTACTGTTGACGTAAGGGATGGATTTGGGAATGTGAAGAGATCTACAGCAAGGGGACATAGAGGTTGCCCAGGGCCCATTTTGTACTGCCCATGATCTGCCGCCAGAGCACTCCATTTTCTTCCATTTTTGTAGAGAAAATTAAGCTCTATCTGATTATCTAAATGCATAAGGCATGTTACAATTTACAAAGTATTTCTTCTAGAAACCATCAGACTAAAATTTCCGAACCCCTGAGAAGAAGGCAGGCTAAATACTATTATTCAAATTCTCCTAAGACTGAGAAGTGAAGGGGCTTCACCTGGATCGTCCAGCATCCCCTCCACCTCCCCAGGTGGAACAGGGGCTTTGAAATCAAAGCCTGGTCTGAATCCCTTTCTGCCTCCTCCGAGCTCCAGGCTTCTGGGCCACTCAATTAACCTCTCTGAAATTGTTCCCTTTGAAACGAAGACAATAAAACCTATTGTAGGCCTGAGGTTAGGATTACATTTAATTATATATAAAAAGTGCTATGTAAAAACTGCAATATACAATATTAATTTGGTTATTATTAATATGCAGGTAGTACGCCATTTGTGGCAGCATACATTTTATTTCATTAAACTTTTTATGATGACATTTTCAAACATACACTAAAGTGTGTTTGAACATAATTAATATATTTATAAATGAGTCTCCGTGTACCCATCACCTCACTTCACCACTAATCAATAGAAGACTGGCTGCTCTTTATCTATAACCTCTACTATCCAACCCTTTGTTAGATTACTTTTTAAAACAATCCAGACTTTATATCACTTCTTTCAAAAATACTTAAATATGGCCCTGGTCGGTTGGCTCAGCGGTAGAATAGAAGTCCCGGGTTCAATTCCTGGCCAGAGCACACAGGAGAAGTGTCCATCTGTTTTTCCACCCTTCCCTCTCTCTTTCCTCTTTATCTCTCTCTCTTCCTCTCCTGCAACTAAGGCTCCATTGGAGCAAAGTTGGCCCTGGCATTGTGGATGGCTCCATGGCCTCTGCCTCAGGCGCTAGAATGGCTCCAGTTGCAGCAGAGCAACGCCCCAGATGGGTAGAACATTGCCCCCTGGTGGGCATGCTGGTGGATTCCAGTCAGCTGCACGTGGGAGTCTGTCTGCCTCCCCTCACTTCTCACTTCGAAAAAATACAAAATACAGAAAACCCAAAACAAAACAACAACAACAAAAAAAAACTTAAACATGTATCTCAAAGAGACAAGAACTCTTTAAAAAATATATCCACAACACTATTACCACATCTAAAACAAATTAATAATAATTCCTTAATAGCATCTAGGATCCAGTCAGCATAGAAATTTTGATGATCTCATAAGTGGTTATTTGATTTAAATCAGGATCCAAAAAAGGTACACATGTTGCTTATGGTAATAGTTCTTCAAAAGTCTTTTAAAATCTATGACAGTCTCTGCTGGGAAAACAGCTGTGTTAGGCTTGCTCACTGGTGTATCAGCTGCAAGCCCTTTGCTTGATTAGTGCGTGAGCACATGGCAAAGGCATGTGTGCATAGCCTATCTAAGGCTATGGATACTGTTGAGAGACACTGGGGATTGCAGATGGTAGATTGCCTGCCCACCACAGTGAGGGGCCATTTTGCTGTTTCTTTGCCTGAGAGGTGGTTTTCCCTGCCTGTGTGCTTGTCTGCTGTTGTGAGACTCTTTTAAATGGAATGGTCCAACCCTTTCTGACTCTGCAGTTTCTCTACCATCTGCCCAAATTCACTGAGAACATGCTGGCCTCGGCCACTGGCATTAAATCTGGTGTAGTGCGCAGGATTCAGGTCAGATTGGTATGGAACTGCCAACACTCTTGAAGGGTAGGATAGAGGGGTGGCTGTTCCCTGTGGCCCTCCTTTTGGGGACTATAGGCTGGGTGGTTTTTACAATCTTGCGAGAAGAAACCAAGAGCTGCGTGTGAGAAGCTGCACAAGGTTGAAAGCTACAGGGTAAGCTGCAGACTGAGTGTCAACGATGGCGTGAACTGGAGCGAGCACTAAAGAAGGAGGCTGACTGGGTTCAAGAGCTGCAGCGTGAGATGCAGACTGAGCCCCAACAGTGCCTGGAACTGGAATAGTTCTCTGTAGAAGGAGTTACAGGTTCGTGAGCTCCAGTTTGCCCTGGAAGCAGAACTTTGGCACTGGCAGGTGTTGGAGAAACAACTGTGGGTTCAACAGCTCGAGTTTCAGCTTCAGGCCAAGAGCCGGCAGTCGCAGAAGCCAAAATGGTTACCAAAGAAGGAGCCATGCCTGTGGAGTGGCTCTGAGTCTACGGGAGCAAGCATTTCCAATTCGTCTTCTTCTGGGGGGAGGTTTGAGCTGAAACTGCCATCTGCAGACTCAAAACCGAGCCAGTAGTTGCCCAGAAGGTAAAAACCCAACAGCCAAAAATCCCTAAAGGGCAGACACAACCCCCTTTGTAGGTAGTTGAATACTCTGTGGTCCGGCCTTACACCCAGGCAGAGTTGATGGAGTTGGGGGTGACATTCAGGCAGAAACCCACCAAGCCCCTGGCAGCCTGGTTGCTGCAGTTGTGGATGGCATCATACTCTCTGGAACAGAGATGGGCCATGAGGCTGTGAGGGCTGTTTCCCATGCTGCCTCCCTGACTAACAGGAGAAATGGGTCTATAAAAGTTACCCGAACACAGATGTGGGTAGATTTGATTGTGGCTGGGGCAGATACGGAGAAATTAGATCATAAGCCTAATCAAGTTCTGTTAGAACTTTGGTGGCAACTTGAGCCTAAACAGAGGTTCCAGTCACTGAAAAAGTGGAGGAATTGAGCGGCCCCGGCAGCTGCCAAGAAAATGGCTGACATTCGTGTTGCACAGTTGCAAGATTATTTGTTGGAGACAGCTGTGGAAGAGGAGGATTCTCAAGACCAGTTATCCCAGTGTGAATAGGGAGAAGCCCAAGGGACCCATCCAATGGGGATGGCAGGGGCTGGAGGCCCCATGTGAATCCACAGGTCCCCTTCTAATGTGTAACAGGTGTTGGCATTAGAAGGTAATAGGTATTTTTTTTTACAGCAGCAGGAGCAGTAAAAGAACTGTCAAAGCAGCACAGACCTTGAATGTGTTTGACTCCACCAGGCTCTGTGAGCTTGGACCTCTGAGGGGTTTGGATGTGGGTTGTGGCAATGAACAGCACACTGTGGAAAGGTGCTGAGGTTCATTAATAAAGAGCTATATGGCTAGTTGCTGTAATGGGCCTATACTTTGATGATTTGCACAGACAGTTGGGCTGTCTATTTTGGACTGATCATTAAGCAGTGTAATGGACTCTGACTGTGACCAGAGGGGGGTACCAGTTCCTTCACTGGACAGACATGCCACTTGTGGACAGTATTATGAGAGACCTTGATGGAGGGTGGGCACCTGTGGAGGCCCTCCTGCACTGGAAAGCTGCTCCCATCCATTTGCAGGGATGTACCAATGACACTTTCTTCAATGGACATGGCCCTGGACTATACAGGCCCTCCCATTTTCCATAGAGTAGGTGTCTAGAGCAGGGGTCCCCAAACTTTTTACACAGGGGGCCAGTTCACTGTCCCTCAGACCTTTGGAGGGCCGGACTATAAAAAAAAAACTATGAACAAATCCCTATGCACACTGCACATATCTTATTTTAAAGTAAAAAAACAAAACGGGAACAAATACAATATTTAAAATAAAAAACAAGTAAATTTAAATCAAGAAACTGACCAGTATTTCAATGGGAACTATGGGCCTGCTTTTGGCTAATGAGATGGTCAATGAGCTCCTTTCATTGACCACCAATGAAAGAGGTGCCCCTTCCGGAAGTGCAGCGGGGGCCGGATAAATGGCCTCAGGGGGCCGCATGTGGCCCGCTGGCCATAGTTTGGGGACCCCTGGTCTAGAGTTAGGCCTCTCCTCCAGTTAACTCCCTGGGCAGAGTGCTCAGGGAGACATTGTGAAGGGCACCATTGTAGTTATTGTAATTATTGTATAACTTGTGCTTTTGCTGTAGTCTGTTTATGTAATGTACTTCACTCCTCACATAGGTACCATCATGGAGGATACCTGTTGTGTAGATTGTGAAGTTAGCAACCCTAAAGGGGTGGAATGTCGGGAAAACAGCTGTGTTAGGCTTGCTCACTGGTATACCAGCTGCAAGCCCTTTGCTTGATTAGTGCATGAGCACATGGCAGAGGCACATAAGGCTATGGGTGCTTCTGCTGGGGAGAGATTGGGGATTGCGGGTGGCAGACTGCCTGCCTGCCACTGTGAGGGGCCATTTTGCTGTTTGTTTGCCTGAGAGATGGTTTCCCCTGCCTGTGTGCTTGTCCGCTGTTGCGAGACTCTATTAAATGGAATGAGCCAATCCTTTCTGGCTCTGCAGTTTCTCTACCATCTGCCTGAATCCAATGTGGACCTGCCTGGCCTCGACACCGGCATTATAGTTTCCCTCCCTGTTATTTACTTATTTACTTAACTCGTTATTTATTTCTCAGAGAAACTGGGTAATTTGTCCTATAACACCTCCTATACTTTGGGACTTGGCTATTGTATTGTGGTGGTGTCTTTAACATGTTCTTCTATCCCAAATGTTTGTATAAATGAGTGATTATATCTGGGGGCTTGATCAGTTTGATGTTAAACCTTTGGCAAAGGTATTCCATGGATGGTGCTATTCCCTGTCCCACTCCATTCAAAAGCATATCATGTTTGGTTGTTTCTGTTTTTGTGATATTAAGTAGAGGTGGATTTAACGACAGGCGCACTGATCATGCACCCTGGGCCCCGACTTCTGAAGGGCCCTGCAAAACCCCAATTTTACACTTTTTTCTTTTTTCTTTTTGACACAGAGAGAGAGAGTCAGAGAGAGGGACAGACAGGGACAGACAGACAGGAAGGGAGAGAGATGAGAAGCGTCAGTTCTTCATTGTGGTATCTTAGTTGTTCGTTGATTGCTGGTTCATTGATTGCTTTCTCGTATGTGCCTTGATCTGGGAGCTACAGCAGAGCGAGTGACCCCCTTGCTCAAACCAGTGACCTTGGGCTTCAAGCCAGCGACCTTTGGACTCAAGCCAACGACCATGGGGTCATGTCTATAATCCCACACTCAAGCTGGAATCCCCGTGCTCAAGCTGGTGAGCCCGCCTTCAAGCTGGATGAACCTGCACTCAAGCTGGCAACCTTAGCGTTTTGAACCTGGGTCCTCTGTGTCCCAGTCTGATGCTTTATCCACTGCTCCACCACCTGGTCAGGCTACACTTTTTTCTAATGACACCAAGTTTGGTTTCATATGTGCAATTTTAACAATAATATAGATTTTTTATTTATTTAAAAATATGGTTAACATATATTTTTATTTTCCCTGTCCCTCTCTTTTTTTAAGGGGCCCAATATTTTCTTCTCTGCCTGGGGCCTCAATCGACCTTAATCTGCTTCTGATCTTAAGGTTGATCAGTGGGTTCACACAGTGATCCAGTTATGTGGACAATGAAGTTTCCAGTTTGTGGAGCTTTCTTTAAACAAAAGAAAATTAAAATTACAAGTACAAAATTAGGTTTTAGGTCCTGACAGGGGACCATGCAAGCTTGAGCACTGAAGCTTACACTGTATTAGCTCATTTTCAATCTGCCTCTGGGTTCCGGTATAATCAGCCTGATCCATCCATTATTTGCTTCCCCATAAGCCTTTCGCCAAATGGCTGCAGCATCCATTGAGGACTATTGCCTAGTTTTTTTCATTGTAAAATATTCTAATTATATAATTCCTTGAACATTCATTAGCTGGTCTTCTTGTATGTAGAACTTTCTTTTGTCAACTGTTTGAATAGCAATCAGGGTCTAGACAAGAGATAGAAATTTTACAGTGATTTGAACAGAAATATTTCAATATAAGAAATCATTAGATAGTAATATTAAGTTAGCCAATAGGAGCATAAGAAACTCTAAGGCATATAGGAACAGCAGATACAGAGAATAGCTATACCTCTGGAGGCAAGCCAGAGCACACAAGGGCATGACAAACTGGCAGAGACTCTCCCCACCCACAATGATGGAGGGAGTGTAGCTGTGCCCACCGGGGAGTGGGTAGTTTACTGAAGTGCTTTGGGCTAGGCCTGGTGAGGAGGAAAGAGTGGGACTGACAGAGCTCAATAGGAAGCTGTAAGGGTTGGGGTGCTGCTAACACTCTCTGGGCTTTCCTCCACATTCTTGGTCATGGAACAAGGAACAAACAGGAAAGCGCACTAAACCAGAAAGAAACTCCTTTTTCCTTCACATCCTTCCAGCATCCTCTACTGACAAAAGCTAAACACTCCTCCAGGTAACAACAGGAGAAATGTTCACAGTACCCAACACCAGGATGCCAACAGGTGTGGACTGGAAGCTGAGAGGCAATGTGTTAATATGAAATACATCAGCATGCCATGAGATCCAGCTTGTATTGGAAAGGCAGGATGAGCACTTTTTCCTTTCCCTTTGGTTTCCAGTTTTCTGAATGAGTTAGTGCCCTGGAAGTCTCTGAAGGTTGCCATAATGATTTCTATTGTTGTGGTTGTTTTGAAACCATTATGAACTCATGAATTTTAACGCATACGAAGTGCTCAATCTATTGCAGTTATTATCTTTTTGATTGGCAGCATATCTTTTAGACTGATGCAATGCATACAGAATCCATGTTTTCTCTCCTTTAATATGTGTGGGAGATAAGATGAAAAACAATTTCAAAACGGTTGGACACAAAAGTCCTCAGAGCAGATACCTACAGCACAGAGGAATCAGAGCTAGGGGGTTTCTTTTCTGTTGGCCCAGACCAGTGTTCAGCAAACTCATTAGTCAACAGAGCCAAATATCAACAGTACAATGATTGAAATCTCTTTTGAGAGCCAAATTTTTTTAAACTTAAACTATATAGGTAGGTACACTGTTATTAACTTAATTAGGGCACTCCTAAGCTGGCCTTTGTGCCCGCATGTGGTATTTTGTGGAAGAGCCACACTCAAGAAGCCAAAGAGCTGCATGTGGTTCGTGAACTGTGGTTTGCCGACCACTGACCCAAAAGTACCATGAAGCATGTGGGAAATCTCGCCCTTGAATGCACACTAGCCATACAGTAAGGAAAGGGAGCTTTGTTAATCACAGAGGGTTAGCCTGTCAGAACTTCCTAGTGGGTATGTCATGAGCTACACACGTAGTAATGCTTTCTGTATGTGCTACTCAGTAACAAAGGCTGTGGAAATGTTGGTTTAAATCAGTGTTTTTCAACCAGTGTGCTGAGACATGTTCAGGTGTGCCGTGGGGAAATTAAACATGGGTCCCCAAACTACGGCCTGTGGAGGCTATTTATTCAGCCCACTGCCAGCCACCTCCATCTGAACATAAACATTCCCCTCACAATCCCTCCAGCTATCAGTGACAGGAAGAGTGGAGGCACAGGGAACGCTCACTGACCAATCACCTTCTAGGATTCATCCCAACCACTAGCAATGAACTAATAGTAGGCCACCTCTCATCAATACCCAGGAAGGTCCCCGCTTGGGCTGCCGCACACTTGTCATTGTGTGGCCCCGACGAGTAGTTTCTAATCCTGGTCAGGACTGGAGGTAAATGTTGCCACCACTAGATGAAGCCTCAGCCTCAGCTGGTTATGTCTATCCTGATGGTGTATATAGATATTTGACCTTTTCCTTTTTAAAAGAGGCCCCCGCAGAGGGTGATATAGAATGCATCACAATGCATCACAATGTTATCTAACTTTAAAGCTAAAGTTTGCTGATCTTCCTTTGGACAGTTTTTGGTTATCTGTTGCCAAGGAGTTCCCCATTCTGGCCAACAAAACTATTTTGACATTGCTCCCGTTTTCAACCACATATCTATGTGAGCTGAGCTTCTCAAGCTTGACTGCGATAAAAACTAAAAACAGAGAGAGACTGAGAACTGTTGAGGAAGAGCTTCGTGTGTGTCTTTCTACCATTCCTGCCAGGATATCCCTTTTGTGTTCATCGAAACAGGCCCAGGTTTCACACTAAGTGAGTATAAATACATTTAGAAACTATATTATTAACTATATGTATAATATGTACTGTGTTAGAGTGTCATTTTGTGTCATTTTGGTAGGTGATGTGCCCCAGGATTTGTAAATGTAAAAAATGTGCTGCGGCTCAAAAAAGGTTGAAAATCACTGGTTTAAATGACTGAGGCAATTTTTATTTTCCAGAGTTGGCTGAAACAATCTCCCTCACCCTACAGGCTCCTTTACAATGTGATATTGCCACACTTCCATCAAGGGGTGGAGCCTAGCTCACCATTTGAATCTAGTTTGTCTAATGATTCACTTGCCACCAATAGAATGCATAGGAGTGGTCCAGCATAACTTCTGAGGCCAGATCAGAAGTTTGTTCTGAGGAAAGCTGGATACAAGGTCTGACATCCAACTCTCCTGAGTTGTCTCTACTGGAGAGACCGTGCGTGGGTTCTCTCATTGACAGCCTATTCAGCCAACATCAGCTACTAATCATGGGAATAAGCTATTTTAGATGTTCAGCCCAACTGAGCTTTCAGATATTACAGTTCCTGCTAACATCTGACTATAGCTACAGGAGACAACCCCAGTGAGAACAGCCCAGCCAGGTCTTTCCTAAATTTTTGACCCACAAAAGCCTAAGTGAAACAATACATTCTTTTTTTTTTTTGTATTTTTTCTTAAGTGAGAAGCAGGGAGAGAGACAGACTCCTGCATGCACCCAACCGGGATCCACCAGGCAAGCCCACTAGGGGGTGGTGCTTGGCCCATCCAGGGTGTTGCTCCATTGCAACCAGAGCCATTCTAGCACCTGAGGCAGAGGCCATGGAGCCAACCTCAGTGCCCAGGCTAACTTTGCTCCAATGGAGCCTTGGCTGGGGGAGGGGAAAAGAGAGAGAGAGAAAGGAGAGGGGGAGGGGTAGAGAAGCAGATGGGCGCTTCTCCTGTGTGCCCTGGCCAGGAATCAAACCTGGGACTTCCACACACCTGGCCGATGCTCTACTACTGAGCCAACTGGCCAGGGCCAGAATACATTTGTTTTAAGGGGCTAAGTTTTGAGGTAATTTGTAACTCAACAGTAGTAACCGTAATTAAGACCTTGAATGGAATTGGAATCTAGCGTCAAAAGACCTGGATTCAAGTTCAGACTCACTCATGTATTAACCGTGTGATCCCGAGAAAGTTATTTAACAGCATGAGCCTCAGTTTTCCATCTGAAAATGGAAATCTGTGTCCTATAGAGATGTTGGAAGGATTAGGTAAAATTGCACCTATGATAATCTAGGAGTTACAACCTATTTTTTAAGCTTCTTAGAATTATTTTTATACCTTTTCACTTTATTTTTATAAAATTTATAAATATAGACAGAACAAGCACAAGAGCATGATTTATATTCTCACAACTGGGGACTACCACCACTAGCATCTTCATTTACTTCTAGGCTTTTTTTTAACCACACTGCTGTCTGTGTTGGGAAAACTGAGAAATATTATGTATTTAATAGAAATTCTTCTGTCATATACAAAAGTACCCCAAATATGGAGTGCTTCATGAAGGTGCATTTCATTTGGTGCAGGGCCCATGCTAAACTCTGTATCATTCCATTGTTCTCATTTCTGGGATGCCCAAGTCTGCATCCTTGCACTTTTAAAATACTAGGACTTGTATTGGTCCATATAAAGAAATTCAATTGTATCTACTGTCCCTCCTCTGGTCCTCTGGTGTCCTTTAACTTTGGGTCACTATTTAAGTATAGCTGTTTACTATCCTGACTGGAGCCTTCTCCTCAGGAGGCCACATACTCTATTTGTAGGCAGAAGAACTGTCTCTACCACCACCTGGCCCTCTGCCTCCTTTTGCAGCAAATTGTACTCTACTCCACATCCTGGTGCCTGCTCAGCTTGGTACTCTTTCTGATGTGTAGTTGCTGTTCCAGAACATATCCTCGGTCGTACCAGAACCAAATCTGCATTTGGTGGCCCAGCTGTGAAGGGCGGTGGCATGCCAGTGTTTGTGGCATGCTAGTAGGAACCCCGGTTCTGCTCTTTGAAGTTTCCTTCTGGTGGGCCACACAGCAGTCATGTCCACAGGGTCGACTCTGCACCTGTTTTGACATAAGTCTCTCTCCAACATCTGTGACTTCCCAGCCAGAGGTGGATTTAATGGCATGCACATCAGGCATGTGCCCTGGGCCCCAACTTCTGAAGGGCCCTCAAACCCCCAACTTTACACTTTTTTCTAATGACAAGGGGCCCAATATTTTCTTCTGCACCTGGGGCCTCAACCGACCTTAATCTGCCTCTGCTCTCAGCCTCCCCGCAAGGTTGGCCGTCTCTGATGACTGTGTTCCTCCTGGTCCAGGAGCTGGGGAGGCAGTGCTGGTGTCCTTTTGGTATACAGGCCGAGGTTCTCTTGCTGGGCACAACCAAAGCACCTGAAATTCAGGAACGTGTGCACCATTAGCTCGTTTCCTCAGAGAGGACCTACTTTGAGCTCTTCTGCATATTCCCTGGGAGGGCTTCAGCAGTCTTGCATGTGAGCTCTTAGTTATAAGATGTTAAACAGAAAACATTACTCTAACTCTTAAATGAAGAATTATTCATGACACTTTTTTAAGCATGCTAAGACAAACTTCATTCAGGGGACTATCACGATAGGTGTGGGGACCACTGCAGGGGGCTTCTGCAGAGGAAGCGAGAGCTTGGGCTCAGCTCTGAATTCAACAAGGTAAAGTGGGAATTGATAGTCAAGGCTCAGGGTGATGGTGGAGTCAGTGGATGGAAATCACTGTGAGGAAACATCAGGGGTAAAGGAGAGTTCTGGCTAAACTGACCTATTAGGTTCTTTAGAAATAAAAAAGAAATTTCAATTATAGTTGGCATACAATATTATCTTATTTCAGGTATAAAACATAGTGATTAGATATTTATATACCAATATATGGCATATAGATGCATTTATATATTGGGAAGTGATTATTTCATAACTCTTGTACCCATCTGGCACCATATAATGATTATAATACTATTGACTATAATCCCTATGCTGTTCTTTATATTCCTATGACTATTATTATAACTGGCAATTTCTCCACCTTAATCCCTTTACTTTTTCCACGATTCCTCTATCCTCCCCTCCCATCTGACAACCATCAGTTTATTCACTGTTTCAATGAGTTTGTTTCTGTTTTATTTATTTGTCTTATATTTTTAGATTCTATGTATAAGTGAAATCATACAATACTTGTCTTTGTCTGAGTTATTTCACTTAGCGGTATTAAAAATAGAACTTACATATGACCTAGCAATTCCACTTCTAGGTATTTATTCAAACAAATCCAAAACACTAATAAAAAAGATATATGCACCCTATGTTCACTGCAGCATTTTTTACAATAGCCAAGATATGGAAACAACCTTAGTATCCATCAGTGGATGAATGGATAAAGAAGATGTGGTACAAATATACAATGGACTGATACTCAGCCATAAAAAAGAATAATATCTTGCCGTTTGTGACAACATGGATGGAAATAGAGCAGTGGTTTCCAACCCCTGGGCCGCGGACCAGTACCAGTCCGTGGGCCATTTGGTACCGGTCCGCAGAGAAAGACTAAATAACTTACATTATTTCTGTTTTATTTATATTTAAGTCTGAACGATGTTTTATTTTTTTAAAATGACCAGATTCCCTCTGTTACATTTGTCTAAGACTCACTCTTGACACTTGTCTCGATCACATGATACATCTATCCGTCCCACCCTAAAGGCCCGTCCATGAAAATATTTTCTGACATTAAACCGGTCCGTAACTCAAAAAAGGTTGGGACCACTGACATAGAGAGTATTATGCTAAGTGAAATATGTCACGATTCTTACTGAGGGCAGGACAGGATGCTCAGACATCCTCTGGGCTGTGGTTGGCAAACTCATTAGTTAACAGAACCAAGTGTCAATAGTACAACAATTGAAATTTCCTTTGAGAGCCAAATTTTTTAAACTTAAACTATATAGGTAGGTACATTCCTTATCGAGGTAGTGCCACACGTGGTATTTTGTAGAAGAGCCACACTCAGGGGGCCAAAGAGCCGCATGTAGCTCGTGAGCCGCAGTTTGCCAACCAGTGCTCTGGGGGGATAATGGAGGGTGAAAAAGCTGATCAGATATTGAAATGATCAGATGTAAAGGGTGGGGTTTTTATTAAACTGACTAAGCAGGATTCTTGCTAAAATTGGACAATGCAGAGACAAAGATGGAAGCCCAAAAGTCAAAGCCTAGTTGAGAAGAGCATTTGTTGGGTAAATAAGTTTGTAAAATTTGTGATTTTTGAGTTTGTTCTCTTTTATTATTAAAATGATGCTGGGCAGGGTCAGGTATGTGATTTGTGAAATTGCTAATTACCTTCCTGCATGGGAAGGGTCATTGTCTTGCTAATGATTGCTGGAGGAGAGGTTTTTGAGCCAGAAAAATTTTAAAAAGAAAGAGAGGAAGGAGAAGGATAAAGAAGCCAAGATGTCAGGGAAAGAGAAAGAAGCCAGTTTGTAGAGTAAGCAGCCATGTTTTTGCAGAGTTTGTGTAGAGAGAGGAGAAGCAGATGGGGAGCCAGAGTTGAGGTACTTTGTGAGCTCCACTGAAACTGGTGGGGCCTTTGATTCTAGGAGAAACCGAAGAAGATTCTCCTGGTTGTGGAACTGGACAATGTATCAGTAGTTTTGTGAGCTCTGAATGAAGAAGGAAGTGTCTTTCCCTGCATGTGTTGCTCATCGGCCAGTACGAGTCTTGAATAAAAGAATGGCCCACCATTATTTGGCTCCACTGTTTCTTTACTGTCTGCTTGAATCTAACAGGAACCTGCAGTGTGAATGGCCATGATGGCGGCAGTTCTTGGCCTTACAGCATTGAAGGAGCCTGACTAAAGTTTGGTCCAGGGGAGTCTTTGTTGGGGAGCAGGTGTTGATCAGTGATCTGAAATTTGGATATCATCAATGAACCAGCACATCTTCCAGGCTGGCGCCTGAGACCTGATGGGTGTATAAGGACAGACTGATGCTGTTGTGTCATTCTCAGCATTTCCTGCTGCCTGGGCTTCCTCTACTCAGCAGCCATGCCCCATCAAGATTAAGGAAGAAGACCAGGAGGAGAGGACTGGAGGAAGAAGGCTGGCTTGGGTTTTATCAAACTGGGGAGCTGAGGCAAGACCTGGGACTGAAGAGAAGAATTTTCCAGATAAAAATGGCCCAGGCGACACTTAGCTCTTCTCATCTCCCCACACAGGGCATTTTCAGAATTACTACTCACTTCCTCCCTTGTCTTCTCCAAACACCCCATCCCTGACCCCCTTGAGCTACAATAGGCTGATACAAACAACCCAAAATGCCCACTTCGAAGCTGCGCTTTTGGAATAAATCCTCTCTCTCTCTCTCAAAAGTGATTTTAAGCCAAATTGTTGCCCTCAAGCCACTGAACCCATTTACCCATGTCAGTACCCAGCAGACTGACACCTGGACACACCACCACAGGGTTTTATTTTCCTCCTCTAGCACGCTGAGGTATGAGGCTGCCTTTTGCCCCAGGTGGCGGGTGGATTAGATCTATGGAAAGGAAACCAATTTCTGACTTCAGGGTTCAAAAGTCACCATCTCTAGTGAGACCAGAGAGACTTGAGAGGAAGGACAAACAGGCAGAACAGGTTTCTGCCAGGAGTGGGCCCCTGCCCTAGACACACCCCTGAAGAAAGGGCACTGAGGAAGAGGAGGAGGAGGGAGTTCTGGAAGTGCTGGTAACAGTGCAGGAACTATAAGGTCTGCCCCATCCTTACCCTACCTGAAGGAGTTGGGGGGCTGGAGGCAGCACAGGTGTGCCTGAGCCACACGCGCATGAGCAGCAGAGAGGGCCAGGGCTGCTGGGACATGTGGCGCCCTGGTGGCTCAGCGGTGAGGGAGGGACTAGCCCGGTTTGTCTGCGCTCAATGGGAGGGCAGTGCCTGTCAGGAAAGCACAGGAGAAGAGATATAGGTCAAGGGGTATGATAGGGTTTACTTCCGATTGGGAGTTAAGACTCAAAGGTAGTTATTCTTCCATTAATCATTTTCAAGAAAGAGGTTGTTAAGCCAAATTCGGAGGGACCCAAAGCACGAAGGCCAGGAACAATGTCCATCATTTACACATCAAAGCTTTATTGTCTAGCTTGGCCAAGCAGCGGCAGCTCCGACAGAAATCTGAGGGAGAGCGCGCTGGCCCTTTGTTTTACTTAGTTTTTATAGTTTTGTAAGTGGGAAGTACAGAAGCAAAAATTGTAATTAGGAGCCCTTTACCACTATTGGTTATAGCCATATGTCCTTTAACATGATAGGACCACATTCAATTTGCAAACCATACATCATTTTGGAGAGAACAAAATTTACAAGTCAACACAATGGTAGAAAGATATCTCTTTACATATTAAAAGGCCTTCCTATATTTTCTAATGTTCATCCGCCATCTCTCTGTCCAGAGTCAGACGTATTAACCGCTGCATTTACATAAGAGAGGTAGTTTCCATGGGGACAAATGCTCGCAAATGGCTCATAGTTATAAGAAAAGGTTTATTTTGGCCCTTCCCCTCCTGCACCAGGCTAGCCATTCACTCCTTTCCCCACAGGTGTGGTGGAACGTCAGGGAATTCATGCTTTCCTTCCCTTTTCATTTACAATACAATGGCAAGAGCCATCCTGGTTATGCCAATCACACAGTACAGAGACTACTCTCACAATTTCTCTGCAATCCTTGACCCAAATTAATAAAAATGTTCTCCAAGCCTCTCAAAATATTAATTCTGTATTTTTTTGGTACCTTACAACACCTGCGGATGAAGTGGCTCAGTGGCTCCTCAAGGCGAACACTGTGCCAGGTGGACACAGGGACAAGCTGTTGAGATCTGGCCTGGGGAGGGTCATACGTTGTCTGAACTGAACAGAAAGAGGTCATAAGTCATAGACATAAGCATAACACTAAGACAATCAACACTAACATGGGTCTCTTCAAATTGATTGAGACTGGAGAAGGTGGAAAACTGATCAAGGGCACTTTGACCCTGAATATGAAATGTTTAGGAAGGCAAAAAATTACTGCATGTCCTTTTAATGTCATACTGTAATGTTGTGAAATCAGCCCACCTAAGGGTCATCTGATGTCCTGAACAGTCGTGTCAAAGTATTCTCCAGAGATCTTTAAAGACCCCTGAAACCTTTTCAGAGGCTTATGAAATTGAAATAATTTTCACATAAATATTAAGATGTTATATTCCAACCATACTGAACCTCACATTGGATTGTTAAAAGACAAGAAATAACTTCTTTTTTTAAATTTTTAATTGATTTTAATTTATTGTGTTTACATAGATTCAAGTGTCCCACTGAATATATCTCCTTCTCTCCCACCCCGGTGTTCCCCAAGATACCTCTCTTAACCCCTCCCCCCAATACCTCCCCCCCTTCCCTCCAGGATTTGCTGTCCTGTTCTCTATAATGCTGTGTTGTGTGTATATAATTTCACCAATCTCTTTCCCTTCTCTGATCCCATCCTCTCATCCCCTTTCCCTCTGACCACTTTCCCTCTGGTCCCTTTGATCCTGCCTCTGCCTCTATTCTGTTCCTCAGTTCACATTGTTTGTTAGATTCCTCATATAAGTGAGATCATATGATATTTTTCTTTTTCAGGTCCATCCATGTTGTCGCAAAAGGTAAGATTTCCTTCTTTTTCAAGGCCATACAATATTCTATTTTGTATATGTACCACTGCTTTTTTTTTTTTTTTTTGATTTTTTTTTTTTTCTGAAGCTGGAAACAGGGAGAGACAGTCAGACAGACTCCCGCATGCGCCCGACCGGGATCCACCTGGCACGCCCACCAGGGGCGACACTCTGCCCACCAGGGGGCGATGCTCTGCCCATCCTGGGCGTCGCCATGTTGCGACCAGAGCCACTCTAGCGCCTGGGGCAGAGGCCACAGAGCCATCCCCAGCGCCCGGGCCATCTTTGCTCCAATGGAGCCTTGGCTGCGGGAGGGGAAGAGAGAGACAGAGAGGGAAAGCGCGGCGGAGGGGTGGAGAAGCAAATGGGCGCTTCTCCTGTGTGCCCTGGCCGGGAATCGAACCCGGGTCCTCCGCACGCTAGGCCGACGCTCTACCGCTGAGCCAACCGGCCAGGGCCTGTACCACTGCTTTTTAATCCATTCATCCACTGATGGACACTTACTTGGGCTGTTTCCAGATCTTGGCTATTGTGAACAATGCTGTTATAAACATGGGGGTGCATTTCTTCTTCTGAATCAGTGATTTGGTGTTCTTGGGATATATTCCTAAAAGCGGGATAGCTGAGTCAAAAGGCAGTTCCATTTTTAATTTTTTGAGGATTCTCCATACTGTTTTCCACAGTGGCTGCACCAGTCTGCATTCCCACCAGCAGTGCAGGAGGGTTCCCTTTTCTCCACATCCTTGCCAGCACTTATTCTGTGTTGTTTTGTTGATGAACACCTTTCTGACTGGTGTGAGGTGATATCTCATTGTGGTTTTAATTTGCATTTCTCTAATGATTCGTGATGTTGAACATTTTTAAAAATTTATTTATTTATTCATTTTAGAGAGGAGAGGGAGAGACAGAGAGAGAGAAAGAGAGGAGAGACAGAGAGAGAAGAAGGGGAGGAGCTGGAAACATCAACTCCCATATGTGCCTTGACCAGGCAAGCCCAGGGTTTCGAACCAGCGACCTCAGCATTTCCAGGTCGATGCTTTATCCACTGCGCCACCACAGGTCAGGCAAACATTTTTCATATGCCTATAGGCCATCTGTGTGTCCTCTTTGGAGAAGTGTCTATTCATTTCTTTTGCCCATTTTTTGATTGGATTGTTTATCTTCCTGATGTTGAGTTTTACAAATTCTTTATAAATTTTGGTTATTAATGCTTTATTAGACGTGTTGTCGAATATGTTCTCCCATTGTGTGGTTTGTCTTTTTATTTTGCTCATATTGTCTTTAGCCGTGCAAAAGCTTTTTAGTTTGATATAGTCCCATTTGTTTATCCTGTCCTTTATGTCCCTTGCCCGTGGAGATAAATCAGCAAATATATTGTTGCGAGTGATGTCGGAGAGCTTATTGCCTATGTTTTCTTCTAAGATGCTTATGGTTTCACGACTTACATTTAAGTCCTTTATCTATTTTGAGTTTATTTTTGTGAATGGTGTAAGTTGGTGTTCTAGTTTCATTTTTTTGCAGGTAGCTGTCCAATTTTCCCAACACTATTTTTTTAAGAGACTGTCTTTACTTCATTGTATGCTCGTACCTCCTTTGTCAAATATCAGTTGTCCATAGAACTGTGAGTTTATTTCTGGGTTCTCTGTTCTGTTCCATTGATCTATATGCCTGTTCTTATGCCAGTACCAAGGTGTTTTGAGTACAATGGCCTTGTAGTATAACTTGATATCAGGAAGTGTGATATCACCCATTTTATTCTTTTTTTTTTCAAGATTACTGAGACTATTCCTGTTCTTTTTTGGTTCTATATAAATTTTTGAAGTATTTTTTCTATATCATTGGTATTTTAATAGCAATTGCATTGAATTTATAGATTGCTTTGGGTAATATAGACATTCTAATGATGTTTATTCTTCCTATCCATGAACAAAGTATATGCTTCCACTTGTTTATATCTTCCTTAAATTTTTAATCAAAGTTTTATAATTTTCCGAGTACAAGTCTTTAATCTCCTTGGTTAAATTTACTCCTAGGTACTTTATTTTTTTGTTGTTGCAGTAGTGAAGGGGATTGTTTTCTTAATTTCTCTTTCAGACAGTTCATTGTTGGTGTATAAAAATGCCTCTGATTTCTGAATATTAATTTTATATCCTGCCATCTTGCTGAATTCATTTAGCAGGTCCAGTAGTTTTTTGACTGCGACTTTAGGGTTTTCTATGTACAGTATCATGTCATCAGCAAATAATGATAGTTTTACTTCTTTTTTTCCAATTTGAATGCCTTTTATTTCTTTTTTTTTTGTCTGATTACTGTGGCTAGGACTTCCAGGACTATGTTGAATAAGAGTGGTGAAAGGGGGCACCTCTGTCTTGTTTCTGATCTTAAGGGGATTGCTTTTAATTTTTGCCCATTGAGTATGATATTGGCTGTGGATTTGTCATAGATGGCCTTTATCATGTTGAGGTATGTTCCCTGTATTCCCACTTTGCTGAGAGTTTTGATCATAAATGGGTGCTGGATTTTATCAAATGTTTTTCTGCATCTATTGATATTATCATGTGGTTTTTCTCCTTCCTTTTTTTTAATGTGATGAATCACATTAATTCATTTGCAAATATTGTACCAGCCTTGCCTCCTCAAAATTAATCTCACTTGATCAGAATGTATGATTTTTTTTTTCATGTATTGTTGGATCTGGTTTGCTAATACTTTGTTGAGAATTTTAGCATCTACGTTCATCAGGTATATAAGCCTATAGTTTTCTTTCTTTGTGTTGTCTTTGCCTGGTTTTGGAATGAGAATTATGCTCACTTCATAAAAGGAGCTTAGAAGTCTTCCCTCCTCTTGAATTTTTTGAAATAGCTTGAGAAGGATAGGAGTTAGTTCTTCTTTGAATATTTGGTAAAATTCGCCTGTGAAGCCATCTGGCCAAAGACTTTTGTTTGTTGGGAGTTTTTTGATAACTGTTTTGATCTCATTTGTTCTTATCGGTCTGTTTAGGTTTTCTGATTCTTCCAGATTGATTTTTGAAAGATTATATGTTTCAAGGAATTTGTCCATTTCACCTAGGTTGTCTAACTTTTTGGCATACAGTTCTTCATAGTATTTTCTTACAATATTTTGTATTTCTGTTGTGTCAGTTGTTATTTCTCCACTCTCATTTCTAATTTTATTTATTTGAGTCCTTTCTCTTTTTTTCTTGGTGAGTCTGGTTAAAAGTTCATCAACCTTGTTTATCTTTTCAAAGAACCAGCTCTTGGTTTTATTGATCTTCTGTATTCTTTTTTTAAGCTTCTATGTCATTTATTTTTGCTTTGATCTTTACTATTTCCTTCCTTCTACTTCCTCTGCACTTTACTTGCTGTTCTTTTCTAGTTCTTTTAGAAGCAGGGTTAAGTTGTTTATTTGAGCTTTTTCCAGCTTCCTAAGGTATGCCTGTAATACTATGAACTTCCCTCTGAGTACTGTTTTACTGTGTCCCATAAATTTTGAGTTGTTGTATGCTCATTATTATTCGTTTCTAGGATTTTTTTTATTTCTTCCTTGATCTCATTGTTAACCCATTTGTTATTTAATAACATGCTATTTAGACTCCAAGTGTTTAAATTTTTTTCAGTTTTTCTGTTGCAGTTGATTTCTAGTTTTATGGCATTGTGATCAGAGAAGATGCTTGTTATAATTTCAATCTTCTTAAATTTATTGAGACTCATTTTTTGTCCTAACATGTGGTCTATCTTAGAGAATGTACCATGAGCACTTGAAAAGATGTATATTCTGCTGCTTTAGGGTGAAAGGTTCTGAAGATATCTATTAAATCCAGTTGATCTAGTATATCCTTTAAGTCTGCTGTTTCTTTGTTAATTTTCTTTCTTGAGGATCTATCTAGTGATGTTAGTGAGACATTAAAATCCTCTACTATTATAGTATTGCTGTTGATCTCGCCCTTTATGCCCATCAAACTCTGCTTTATATACTTAGGTGTTCCTATATTAGGTGCATAGATATTTATAATGGTTATATCTTCCTGTTGGATTGCTCCCTTTATCATTATGTAGTGACCTTCTTTATTTCTTTGTATAGCCTTTGTTTTAAAGTCTATTTTGTCAGATATAAATATTGCTACCCTAGCTTTTTTTTCCACTTTCCATTTGTGTGAAATACTTTTTTCCATCCATTCATGCTCAGTCTATGTGTATCTTTTGTCCTGAGGTGAGTCTCTTGTAGGCAGCATATGTATGGATCCTGTTTTCTTATCCATTCAGCTACCCTATGTCTTTTGATTGGAGCATTTAATCCATTTACATTTAAGGTTATTATTGATATGCAATTGTTTATTGCCATTTTATTATTTAAATCTACAATCTTCCTTTTCTTGATTTTTTCCCCTTTACTCTGTTTACAGCAGGCCTCTTAACATTTCTTGCAGCATTGGTTTAGTTGTAATAAATTTCATTAGTTTTTTTTTTATTTTCTGGAAATTTTATTTTTTTTTTTTAAAGATTTTTTAAAAAGATTTTATTAATTCATTATAGAGAGGAGAGAGAGAAAGAGAGAGAGAGAGAGAGAGAGAAGGGGGAGGAGCAGGAAGCATCAACTCCCATATGTGCCTTGACCAGGCAAGCCAGGGTTTTGAACCAGCAACTTCAGTGTTTCCAGGTTGACGCTTTATCCACTGTGCCACCACAGGTCGGGCTCTCCTTCAATTTTAAATGAAAACCTTGCTGGATAAAGAAGTCTTGGTTGTAGGCTCTTATTCTGCATTACTTTGAATATTTCTTGCCATTCTCTTCTGGCCTTAAGTGTTTCTGTTGAAAAGTTGGATGTCATCCTATGGGAGCTCCTCTGTAGGTAATTGACTTCTTTTCTCTTGCAGCTTTTAGTATTCTTTCTTTATCTCTTAACTTTGGTATTTTAGTTATGATGTCTCTTGGTTAGGCCTCCTGAGTTTCTCTTTAATGGGACTCTCTGTGCTTCTTGATTGTGTGACTTTTCGGCATCCCAATCCGATGCTCTATCCACTGTGCCACCGCCTGGTCAGGCACTGATTGTATGACTTTTTCGTTCATCAATATAGGGAAGTTTTCAGTATGATTTCTTCAATAAGGTTCTCTATCCCTTGTTCTTGTTCTTTTTCTTCTTCAGGAACCCCTATGATGCAGATGTTGTTTCTCTTCATGTTGTCACAGAGCTCTCTTACAATTAGTTTCCTCTGACTTTTTGAGTCTCTTTGCTGCTCTGCTTCCATGCTTTTGTTTATTTTGTCCTCTAAATCACTAATTTGATCCTCTGCTTTATCTAGCCTACTGTTAATTCCTTCTAGTGTAGTCTTCATTTCTGATATTTGTCATTTCTGAATAATTCTTTTTTTATGATTTCAATGTCCTTTTTGATGCTTGCTATCTCTTTATTTAGGTGCTCATTATGTCCATCCATTGTTGCTCTAAGATCCTTGAGCATCCTAACAATCATAATTTTAAACTCTGCATGTGGTAATTTGGTTACTTCTATCTCATTCAGTTTTTTTGGAGGGGATTTCTCTTGTTAATTCATTTGGATTGCATTTCTCTGTCTTGCCATTTTTTCTGTGTATAGAATCCTCCTTTAGGTGTGCTGTTTGGATAGCTAGCTAAGTCTAGGGTTTAAATTGTTTGCATCCAGCTATCAGTTGTGTTGGTTCTAGATCTTCTTGGGTTGGCATCATCTATTTTTTTATAATTTGCTGTGGGCTACTTGTCAGCAACTACTGCTCTTTTTGCTATTTGTGTTTGTGATTTCGGTGCCTGGGTAGTGTGTGAGAGGTCAACCTGTCTATGAGGATCAGATTCCTCCTGCTTAGAGCTGTCAGCAGCTCTGTAAAAGCTGCAAGCTCTGAAAGATTTGCCTCCGCTTTTCAGTTTTTCCACCTTTTCTTGCAGCTGCCTCATCTTTCCAGAATCTTCTGTTGAAAGACTATAGTGTGGGCCCGACTGGCCTCACCTAACCTACCCATGCACAGATTGTAAGCTTATTGGGTTAAGGCAGTTAAGGTTGGGAATACAACTTTAGTGGGACCCCCTACTTCAGGGGTCTTTTCTCTTGGGCACTAGCTCAGTATAGGGATTGTGGCCCCTACTCCAGGGCCTAATCCCTCAGCCTCTACTGGAAACTTGAATTTTATTTTTCCCCAACAAGGTGAGCCTCAGAAAAGTGTGTATTTCTTGAATTCCTCTTTCTGCTGCCTCTTACTGCTGGCTGTTTGCTGGGCCCAGCAGGGATCCAGGGGTTAGGACAGGTAGTGGGAGTGGACTGCTTCTTGGCCTCAGTTATCACTCTATCCAGACTTTTAAAATATAAACTTCCATAGGGTGTAGCCACAGGAGTGCAGTGGGTGTGACCTCTTAGTATCATAAGTATGGCCTGACCACTGGCTCTCCTAAGGGCAGGATAACTTCTTAGCAGTGGAGGGGGGAGGTCTAGCTCTGGTCTCACCAGAAACCTGAGTCAATGACCCGCCCCCTGCTTCTGAATGACCCTTTCCTCTGGCTGGAGCTGGAGAGATTTATGGGGTTGGGCAGCTGCCTTTCCCCTGACTCGTGCAGAACAAAGGGAGTGCCCCTCCCATGAAAATGTCCACCTCAGTATTAGTGAATGACTCAGCATAGGTGTTCTGGTCACTGTCACCATGTCTGTCCTGTGCCTCCAACTTTACACTTTCTTCATATAACTCCAGTCCTCTCTGCTTTCCTGACCCCAAAGCCCTGGATAAGTGGCTGTGAACAAGGTTTTCTGCACGGGCCTTTTAAAATGGAATCCATGTCTGAGAGGCATGTCTCTTTCTCGTGGACAGAAACCCAGCTCTTTTCACAGCTAAATGCTGTCTGGTTGCCTCTTCTAGGCTCTGGGGCTCTAGGTCTTGGGCTGCAGACTCACACTTCTCAGGGCAACTCACCCCCCCCCCCCCATTAGAGTCCCTCCAGGCTGATGCTTGCTCCTGGGAGCGGAACAGCCCTTTCCGCATCGCCGCACTTCCTACCAGACTTGGTGTGGCTTCTTGGTTATAAAGTCCTCTTCATTTAGCCCAAAGTTGGTTTTTCACAATGATTGTTCTTAATTTGAGTTGTTATCCAATTTGGTCCTGGGAGGTAGCAGTTGGACCATCTGCCTACTCCATTGCCATCTTGGAATCTCTTCAAAATAAATTCTTCTTAGGTACATATCTAGCTATATTTTCCAGGCTTCCAGTTATTAGGTTGCCCTAGTGATCGAATTCTAGCCAATAGCTTTTATTTATTTTATTTTATTTTTTAATTTTTAGTGAAGGAAACAGACAGACAGATAGAGACAGAAAGACAAGAAGGGAGAGAGATGAGAAACATTAACTCATAGTTGTGGCACCTTAGTTGTTTATTGATTTCTTTCTCATACCTGCCTTGACCAAGGTCAGGGGTCGCTGAGCTAGTAGTGACCTCTTGTTCAAGCCAGCAACCTTGGATTCAAGCCAGTGACCATGACCTTTGGGCCCAAGCCAGCAACCCTGAGGTCATGTCTATGATCCCACACTCAAGCCAGCGACCCCCTGCTCAAGCCAGATGAGCCTGTGCTTAAGTTGATGACCTCAAGGATTTGAACCTGAATCCTCAGTGTTCTTGGTCAACACTCTATCCACTGTGCCACCACCTGCTCAGGCTAGCCAATAGTTTTTAGGCAGCAGTGATACCCTTTGCTCTCACCTGGCCCAAAGGGTAACCATGAATGACCATACCTGTTCTTTCTCCCTCTGGACATTTGGGATGGAATCAGCTCCCTTCTTCCAGCCTCTCAACCCCAGGACAATCTCAGGAACAGCCTGTCGACAATGGCAGAGGAGGCAGCTGGATTCCTGAATCTTTGATTAGGAGAGAGCTACCTATATAGAAGCTGCACATTGGCTATAAAGAGACAAGAAATAAACTTTTTATTCTGTTAAATCACTGAGCCTTCAGGGTTTATCTGCTGCTAATACAATGAGCTCTGCACTACGAAGACTGGGCCACTTATCTGGAGTTAACTGCAGTCTTCAAATTCAATGCATGGCAAATGTAATCTGACAAATCTCTTATTTGTTTGGCAGCCCTTCAGGTTCTAACATCAGCTGGTATTGTGCTGCATGACAACTAGGAATCAATAATAAACATTTCACAAACATTGTTGTGATAGTTTCTGCTTTTAAAAAGACAAACTAATTTCCTACTCTCTTTCTCCTCCACTACTTTCCCTTGCTATCAGTCAAAAATCACTTCTGTTACCATGCACATTATCAGCCTTAAAACTGTGGCAATAATAGGCATAAAACACGTAGTACATGAGAGCTGATAATACTGCTGCAATCTAGCTGGTGATATTACAACTGTGATGGGTAGCAGGATATGACAGTTTGGCACAAGGATTATTCTAAGCTAAAGCAATTGAAAAGAAGAAGGTATAAGAAAAACTCCTTGTCCTCTTCCTGTTTGTCTAAAAGCAGCACATAAATCTGTAAACGTGTCCCTCATCCCCACTTTACCAGGAAAGACAGAAGTTAATCACCAGAGACAATTTGAGACCCTTATCAACCCAGACAGCAGCATCCAAGGAATCTAAATAACTTTTCTAAAATTACCTCTCATGTACCATTAGTTTTCCTGCATATTTTCTTTTCTACTATATGCCACATTAGAAACTCAATGTTATTTTCTTCTGTCTTGTTACTTCTCTAAAACTTTATTGTTCTTCTGTTAAGATGCTATATAAGCCTGAGTTCTAACCACTCCTCTGAGTTACTCATTACTGAGCACACCCATGTGTATGCAGGATGCACATATTAACAAACTTCTGTTTGTTTTTCACTTGTTACTCTCTATGTTTTGTCATTATACTTTGCAGAGCCCCCTGCCCATATCTATAAGATAGGTAGAGGGAAAACAGCTTCTCCTCTCTTACAACTGGAACTTAGCTTCAGATCTAGGCTCCCCTCTTTATGTTGGGGAGAGACAAAGTAGAGCCTAAAAACACAAGAAAGGATTCAAAACTGCCATTATGGAAGATTGCCCAGAGACTGAGAACAGAATAACATTCATGGATGGTGTATAAAGGCTGTCATGTTGAAGATGCATTAGAATTATACCCTGGCCCCAAGAGGTAAAAAACATAATCAATTGGATAAAAGCTCTGGGTGAGAAATAATTTAATCAAGAAAGAACTTTTTAATAAGGCAAGAGTATCCACAAATGGAATTGACTCTGGTGTATAAAAAGAAGTCACTGCTGATTTAAAGGAAGAAAAAGAAGGGAGAGAGGAAGAAAGAAAGAAAGAAAGAAAGAAAGAAAGAAAGAAAGAAAGAAAGAAAGAAAGAAAGAAAGAAAGAAAGAAAGAGATGGAAAAAAACAGAGGTTTCTATACAGAAGTAACAACATACTCTGGTTTCATTTGATGTTGGAAGCAGTTTTCTGCCTTGGGTTAATTTTGCAGCAGACTGCTTTATTATAAAAAATATATATAATAAAAAATAATAAAATACTCTTAAAGAACCTTTGGTTATGCAAATATGAATCAATGACCCTTTTCTACAATGACAGGTTTGAGAACCCAGCTCTCAGGAACTAAAAATATGATACATAATAATAAAAACTATTTTTCATTTTCCATGGGCAAAGCCTCATCTTTACTAACTGAGTTTCTGGGAGAAAAATGTTTCTTTCCTAAAGTGGGTCTGGACTATGTACACTTATATATGATGACTTGTCATTGTGGAGGCATGAATGTGGTTCTTGTTTAGCATTACTTGGGGGAGATGCAGAAGGTGATGGGAGAACCAGGCCAGCCTGCTTTCACCCTGAGCTGGAGACACGGCTTAGACTATCTGTGTCCCACTCACTTCCCAGGAATGAGAGAACCAGATGTGGGGAAGTACTGGTGTAAAATTTTTAGCTTTTAATGGATCCATTTGGAAGCTCTAAGGTAGTGTTCCTCAGAGTCTGGGTCTAAAGATAGATATATTCAGCTTAAAGAATAATTATAAAACAAACGTCTATGTAATCAATCACTAGTCAGAATAAGAAACTGATTTCAAGATCAAGTACCCTGGGTGTCATCTAATCATAGCTCCTTCCTCCCCAGAGACAAGAGCCACCATGAGGAATTTGTGACTATGGTTCCATTACCTGTCTTTGTAATTTTAACATCTGTGTCCTGAAAGACCTTTTTTTTTTTTAGTTTTACCTGATTTTGAAAGTTATTAAGTTGAATTATATTCTATGTATCTTATTTGATTGGTAATTTTTACTCATGATTCATCCATGTTGATGTCTGTGGCTGCGTTTTATTATTTATGATGCTGATTAGTATTTCATACACCACAATTTATGTGTTCAATTTACAGTTGATGAGCATTTAGGATAGTTCTAATTTTATTTGTTATTAAGACACTGGTGCTATGGACTTTGTTGTACATGTTTCTTGGTGCAGATGTGCAAAAATTTTTCTAGGGCAGCAGTTTTCAAAATGTGGTCTCAGCATCAGATCACCTGGGACTTGTTAGAAATGCAGAATGTCAACTCCACCTCCAGATCCACTGAATCAGAGATGCAGGGAGAAGGATCTAGCAATCTGTTTTAACAAGATTTCCCTCTCCCAGGTATGCTAATGGCAGAGTGAATTTGAAAACCATGCTCTAAGGTTTGCATCTTGGAGTGAAATTGCTGGGCTCTTATTGAAGTTAGTTAAATAAAGTCCATCAGTTTTCCAAAGTGCTTATGCTAACTTGCACTTTACCAGTGCTATATGAGAGTCCTTGTGTTTTCATAACCTGTGTCAACATTTAGTTTTATCAGTTTTTTTACTTTAGAGATAATTTTTTAGATATAAAGTGGTGTGGGGGACCCACACTACATTACCCACATTACTTTTTAGATATGCAGTGGTATTTTGCTATGGATTTAATTTGTGTTTTACTATTTTTTATTAAGAATATTTCAATGATGTATAATTTACATACAATATTCTGTCAGTTTCAGTTGTACAACATAGCGATCTGATGTTTATACACATTACAAAATGATCATCACAATAAGTTCAAGTCATCCCTCACCATATCATGGCTCATTTTTCGTGGTCTTACTGTATTACGGATTTTAAAATTGTGTATATCTGATTTTTATTGTGAATTTTTCACCATATTGAAGGATTTTGCAACATATAAGTATTTTTATATATTTATTATTTTAATTATTTTTGCGGTAACATAAGCAAAATAAGTGTGGGAAAGGTTTATAAGAGTGTGGGGAGGGTTTATAAAGCCTTAAAAATAAATAAATAATAAAATAAAAATAAAGTTGCTACTTCGTGGATTTTTACCTATCTTGAGTGGTTCTGGAACCTAACCCCCATACTAGACGAAGGACCACTGTAGTTACTATCTGTCTCCATTTATAGTTATTACAGTATTATCAACTATATTCCCTATGCTGTACATTATACCCCCCATACTTACGTATTGCATACCTGAATATTTGTACCTCTTATTTCGCTTCACTCTGGCAACCCTTGATCTTATTACTATGTATAGTCTTACCTTTTCCAGAATATCATAGAGTTGGGATCATACTTCAGGCTTAGTGAAGGGTTATGGGGTGACAGGTTTGAGGTAGGCTGTAAGTGACTTCAAAGATCAGATAGGGAGAGAAAGGTTGGTTTCTTTACAATTGAATCGGGCTGGAAGGTAGGCAGAGTGACATCCAGTAAGGGTACCCTACATCCATTGTGGAGGTCTTTCTTAGTTTTGTGGCTGGGCTATGATGCCCTTAGCCTCAGCTTTAGGTAATAATCTTAAGTGTGACAGTCTGCTTTCTGACTGTCATGGTGGAGAATTGAGGAAAAGGCCTGAGCCTAGCACGAGGGAAGACCTTTAGTGGGGCGAGTATGGTTGGAGGCAAACCAGGAAAGGGTTCTGGGGGGTTCTCAGGCATACACAGGGAGCATGTAGGAGGGGAAACAAGCTTCAAAAGAAGTTAGGAGGCCCTGGCCAGTTGGCTCAGTGGTGGAGCATCGGCCTGGCATGCAGGGGACCCGGGTTTGATTCCCGGCCAGGGCACATAGGAGAAGCGCCCATTTGCTTCTCCACCCCCCCCTCCTTCCTCTCTGTCTCTCTCTTCCTCTCCCTCAGCCAAGGCTCCATTGGAGCAAAGATGGCCCAGGCGCTGGGGATGGCTCCTTGGCCTCTGCCCCAGGCGCTAGAGTGGCTCTGGTCGCGGCAGAGCAACGCCCCGGGGGGGGGGGGGGGAAGGGGGGGCGGAGCGTCGCCCCTGGTGGGCGTGCCGGGTGGATCCCGGTGGGGCGCATGCAGGAGTCTGTCTGGCTGTCTCTCCCCGTTTCCAGCTTTGGAAAGGTACAAAGGAGAAAAGAAAAAAAAAAAAAAAAGAAGTTAGGATAGGTCCCAAAATCCGTTTTTAAATAGAAATATGACATTTTGCTTAGACAAAGGCTAGCAAAGCATACATTTTTGTTACCGTGACATACACTTAGTCCATCCACTACCACAAACACCTGCCCCTCCCTCCCTGCCCCTTTTATTTTGTGGCGTTTTCTCCACTAGGCTGCTCTTGAAGTTTATTAGCACACCACTTCCCCAGTAGATAAAATGGGGGTTGGGGGGCCCCACATCCTTTCCTGATGGCCCACCTTTGATACTGCTTTAGGTGACTACTCTGTAACTCTCTGTCCAGGGTGTTGTGTCTGACAGCCTGGTGTGTAGGAAGCCAGGTGTATGAACAACTGGGTGTGCATGAACCTAGGTGTGTGAGGACAAGGGTGTGCAAGGCCCAGGTAGGGAGGACCTGGGTGTGTGAAGATCTAGATGTGTTACCTGTGTCACAATTGCGGTCCAGCAGCACAAGCTAGTGACCCTGTTAGAAGACAGATGGGGTTGCTCCGTGATGAGGGGCAGGTCCTGGGCCAGGAGGCCATGTCTGCCCTTCACTGTAAACTTTCAAATGGCACTTTGAACAAAGTTTATGGCCTTCCTTGGCTTGGTTCCAGCCTTCTGAGATCTCAGGCTATAGATTACCCCAAAGCTATAGATCCTGCTGGCAGGGCCCAGGCCGCCCTTGGAGGTGGGCAGGAGGAGGACACACTGCACCGTGGGCCCGTCTCCCCCTGCTCTTTGTGTCTGTCAAAATGAAATTAAGACAAACTGCCCAAGTGACCTTGCCTAGAAGAGAAGCCACATGGGGCTGTGTGATTTGCAGTTCAGCTGTTTGGGAGTGATGGCAGGAATGGAGAAGGACGGAAGAGGGGCTTAATCTCTGGAACCTTTGCTTTGGAGGTGGCCAAGTCTGTTTTTAGCCTCTGCTGGTGGGGCTGCCTCATTCTTCCCTCTTCTACTCTCTGCTAAATATCTCACCAGCTGGTCCCAGGTAGGGGGGCTTTCCTGTCCCCTGGGCCAAGGACTGTCCTGTGGTTACCCCATTCGGCTTCCCCCTCCAAGCCGGGAGAGAGGGTCTGAGGTAATTTGGAGAAGAACTGCTGGGAGATGAGTTGAGAGAAGGGAAACGTTGGATATTAGCATAGCAGGGAAGGTGGTGGAGAGCTGAGAGGAGAGTTGCATAAATCAGTATGGCTAATGAGGTCAGGACAGAGCCTCCAGAGAACCCTGGCACTGAAGGTTGAGGATGATGGGGAGTTGTGAACTTGAGGAGAGGCGTGCAAAGCCAGGGAAATACTCTGTCATTTTGGAGCAAGAGGGATGGGGAAAGGAGGGATAGGCAGAGAGGGCAGATGTGATATTCTGACAAGTGCGGGAAGTATGAAGTAATTGTCGGCCAATCAGAGTGAAAGATGGAACTTGAACTGAGGAAAGAGTACAGAAAAGATCCCTGGGGAGTTGAGAGTGCCACATTATTGTGCCCTGATGGAGATATGTGAGGGGACAGTGGAGAGCAGGAAGGCCAGTTGGAAGCCTGGTGTTAATATTTGTGTTCCAGATTTCCCCTTGTGCACTTTCCAGTGTGCTTGGGAGATGTCCCCGCATAGCTGTCCCTGGGAAGCGGCCTCCCTGCCTACAGGCCCTGGTCTCCCTGAATCCTGTCCCACAAGTGCAAGGCTCTTGTTGAGCCCTGTCCCTTGGCAAGTGGCTTCCTCCTCCTCTCCGCGGCTTCCATTTCACAAAACGCTGACTGGCAGGTGGACTTCTCAGAGCCTTCGGAACACTATCCTTCACATCCTAGACAGGTGGCCTGTCCAGCCTCAATGTGAGCACTTCCTCATGGGAACAACGTGAGCGCATGACCTCACGGGACAGCCATTCTTATTTTGGGCAGCTTGAGTTTTTAGTTTTTTTTCTTTTATACTGAGAAAAAAAATTGTCTCCTTTTAACTTCCACTGATTTTACTCTCTTTGAGTCAAAGAGAATAAATCCAATTGCTTTTCAGTATGATAGGCCCATAAACCTTTTCAGGGTTGCTCTTATTTTCCAATAAGTTTTCTGCTTTCCAAGTAGTTCCAGTCCCTTCTCTCCTAATACTCGGGAACAATTTTCTCATCACTGTCTTCCCAGCAGCTCTCCTCTGAATATGCATCTGTTTTTCACACAGTTATTTTGGTATTTATTCATTTGTAACCTCAATTTATTCTGAAAGAGACTTGAAGGAATTTGTAAAGCATGAATGATACGACAGGTTTATAAAAGCAAGGGAGGAAATGTTAGTGACGGGAAAAGAACTGCAGGAAATACTAGCTAAAGGTAAATGTAGTACACAGTATTATGCCATACAGTTCTCCGAACTTGCCTAGATATAGGCTTAAGTTTGCCTTTTTGAACTTACTGGCAACGAAGGCAAAAAGGGAGATGTGGGCAGTCATACAATTTGGTGTCCAGAAAAACAAACCAGAAACACAGCTATTTCTGGGTCTGGAAATGAAAAATTTTTTTCTGAGTCTTCATAAAGAAGAATGCACCCAATGATTTTGTTATGATAAATTCAATAACACACTTACTCAAGCTGTTTCTTATAAAGTCATATTCCAACACCAATCTAGGTCTTAACTCTAAAGCACAATTTCTTTTTTTTTTTTTAATAAATTTTTATTAATGGTAATGGGATGATATTAATAAATCAGGGTACATATATTCAAAGAAAACATGTCTAGGTTATTTTGTCATCAAATTATGTTGCAAACCCCTCGCCCAAAGTCAGATTGTCCTCCGTCACCCTCTATCTAGTTCTCTGTGCCCCTCCCCCTCCCCCTAACTCTTTCCCTCCCTCCCTCCCATGTCCTCCCTCCCCCCCCACCCTTGGTAACCACCACACTCTTGTCCATGTCTCTTAGTCTCGTTTTTATGTTCCACCAATGTATGGAATCATGTAGTTCTTGTTTTTTTCTGATTTACTTATTTCACTCCTTATAATGTTATCAAGATCCCACCATTTTGCTGTAAATGATCTGATGTCATCATTTCTTATGGCTGAGTAGTATTCCATAGTGTATATGTGCCACATCTTCTTTATCCAGTCTTCTATTGAAGGGCTTTTTGGTTGTTTCCATGTCTTGGCCACTGTGAACAGTGCTGCAATGAACATGGGGCTACATGTGTCTTCACGTATCAATGTTTCTGAGGTTTTGGGGTATATACCCAGTAGAGGGATTGCTGGGTCATAAGGTAGTTCTATTTGCAGTTTTTTGAGGAACCACCATACTTTCCTCCATAATGGTTGTACTACTTTACAGTCCCACCAACAGTGAATGAGGGTTCCTTTTTCTCCACAGCCTCTCCAACATTTGCTATTACCCGTCTTGTTCATAATAGCTAATCTAACAGGGGTGAGGTGGTATCTCATTGTAGTTTTGATTTGCATTTCTCTAATAACTAATGAAGCTGAGCATCTTTTCATATATCTGTTGGCCATTTGTATCTCTTCCTGGGAGAAGTGTCTGTTCATGTCCTCTTCCCATTTTTTTATTGGATTGTTTGTTTGTTTGTTGTTGAGTTTTATGAGTTCTTTGTAAATTTTGGATATTAGGCCCTTATCTGAGCTGTCGTTTGAAAATATCAGTTCCCATATAGTTGGCTGTCTGTTTATTTTGATATCAGTTTCTCTTGCTGAGCAAAAACTTTTAATTCTGATGTAGTCCCATTCATTTATCTTTGCCTTCACTTCTCTTGCCATTGGAGTCAAGTTCATAAAATGTTCTTTAAAACCCAGGTCCATGATTTTAGTACCTATGTCTTGTTCTATGTACTTTATTGTTTCAGGTCTTATATTTAGGTCTTTGATCCATTTTGAATTAATTTTAGTACACGGGGACAGGCTATAGTCGAGTTTCATTCTTTTGCATGTGGCTTTCCAGTTTTCCCAACACCATTTGTTGAAGACGCTTTCTTTTCTCCATTGTATGTTGTTGGCCCCTTTATCAAAGATTATTTGACCATATATATGTGGTTTTATTTCTGGGCTTTCTATTCTGTTCCATTGGTCTGAGTGTCTATTTTTTTGCCAATACCATGCTGTTTTGATTATCGTGGCCCTATAATATAGTTTAAAGTCAGGTATTGTAATGCCCCCAGCTTCATTCTTTTTCCTTAGGATTGTTTTGGCTATTCGGGGTTTTTTATAGTTCCATATAAATCAGATGATTTTTTGTTCCATTTCTTTAAAAAATCTCATAGGGATTTTGATGGGAATTGCATTAAATTTGTATATTGCTTTGGGTAATATGGCCATTTTGATTATATTTATTCTTCCTATCCAAGAACAAGGAATATTTTTCCATCTCATTGTATCTTTTTCGATTTCCCTTAACAATGCTTTGTAATTTTCATTATATAGGTCCTTTACGTTCTTTGTTATGTTTATTCCTAGGTATTTTATTTTTTTGGTTGCAATCGTGAAGGGGATTATTTTTTTGAGTTCGTTTTCTAATATTTCATTGTTGGCATATAGAAAGGCTATGGACTTTTGTATGTTAATTTTGTATCCTGCGACCTTACTGTATTGGTTTATTGTTTCTAATAATCTTTTTGTGGAGTCCTTCGGGTTTTCGATGTATAGGATCATATCATCAGCAAAAAGTGATAGCTTTACTTCTTCTTTTCCGATATGGATGCCTTTTATTTCTTTGTCTTGTCTGATTGCTCTGGCCAGAACTTCTAGCACCACGTTGAATAAGAGTGGAGAGAGGGGACAACCCTGTCTTGTTCCTGATTTAAGGTAGAAAGTCCTCAGTTTTATGCCGTTTAATAGGATGTTGGCTGATGGTTTATCATATATGGCCTTTATCATGTTGAGATATTTTCCTTCTATACCCATTTTGTTGAGAGTCTTAAACATAAAATTGTGTTGTATTTTATCAAAAGCCTTTTCTGCATCTATTGATAAGATCATGTGGTTTTTGTTCTTTGTTTTGTTGATATGGTGTATTACGTTAACCGTTTTGCGTATGTTGAACCATCCTTGAGATTCTGGGATGAATCCCACTTGATCATGATGTATTATTTTTTTAATATGTTGTTGTATTCGGTTTGCCAGTATTTTGTTTAGTATTTTAGCATCTGTATTCATTAGAGATATTGGTCTGTAGTTTTCTTTCTTTGTGCCATCCTTGCCAGGTTTTGGTATGAGGGTTATGTTGGCCTCATAAAATGTGTTTGGAAGTATTGCTTCTTCTTCAATTTTTTGGAAGACTTTGAGTAGAATAGGAACCAAGTCTTCTTTGAATGTTTGATAGAATTCACTAGTATAACCGTCTGGGCCTGGACTTTTATTTTTGGGGAGGTTTTTAATAGTTTTTTCTATTTCCTCCCTGCTGATTGGTCTGTTTAGGCTTTCTGCTTCTTCATGACTCAGTCTAGGAAGGTTGTATTGTTCTAGGAATTTATCCATTTCTTCTAGATTGTTGTATTTGGTGGCATATAATTTTTCATAGTATTCTACAATAATTCTTTGTATATCTATGATGTCTGTGGTGATCTCTCCTCTTTCATTTTGGATTTTATTTATTTGAGTCCTGTGTCTTTTTTCCTTGGTGAGTCTTGCCAAGGGTTTGTCAATTTTGTTGATCTTTTCAAAGAACCAGCTCCTTGTTTTATTGATTTTTTCTATAGTTTTTCTGTTCTCTATTTCATTTATTTCTGCTCTGATTTTTATTATCTCCTTTCTTCGGCTCGTTTTGGGTTGTCTTTGTTCTTCTTTTTCTAGTTCCTTAAGGTGTGAAGTTAAGTGGTTTACTTCGGCTCTCTCTTGTTTGTTCATATAGGCCTGAAGTGATATGAACTTTCCTCTTATTACTGCTTTTGCTGCATCCCAGAGATTCTGATATGTCATATTTTCATTTTCATTTGTCTGTATATATCTTTTGATTTCTGCGCTTATTTCTTCTTTGACCCATTCATTTTTTAGAAGTATGTTGTTTAGTTTCCACATTTTTGTGGGGTTTTCCCCCTCTTTTTTGCAGTTGAATTCTAGTTTCAAGGCTTTATGATCAGAAAATATGCTTGGTACAATTTCAATTTTTCTAAATTTGCTGATATTGTCTTTGTGGCCCAACATATGGTCAATTCTTGAGAATGTTCCATGTACACTAGAGAAAAATGTATACTCTGTCGCTTTGGGATGAAGTGTCCTGTAGATGTCTATCATATCTAGGTGTTCTAGTATTTCGTTTAAGGCCACTATATCTTTATTGATTCTCTGTTTGGATGACCGATCTAGAGCCGTCAGCGGTGTATTGAGGTCTCCAAGTATGATTGTATTTTTGATAGTTTTTGTTTTAAGGTCAATAAGTAGCTGTCTTATATATTTTGGTGCTCCTTGGTTTGGTGCATATATATTAAGGATTGTTATGTCTTCTTGATTCAACTTCCCCTTAATCATTATGAAATGACCATTTTTGTCTCTGAGTACTTTTTCTGTCTTGTAGTCAGCATTATTAGATATGAGTATTGCTACGCCTGGTTTTTTTTGGGTGTTGTTTGCTTGGAGTATTGTTTTCCAGCCTTTCACTTTGAATTTGTTTTTATCCTTGTTGCTTAGATGTGTTTCTTGTAGGCAGCATATAGTTGGATTTTCTTTTTTAATCCATTCTGCTACTCTGTGTCTTTTTATTGGTAAGTTTAATCCATTTACATTTAGTGTAATTATTGACACTTGTGGGTTCCCTACTGCCATTTTATAAATTGCTTTCTGTTAGTTTTGTATCTAGTTTGATTCTTCTCTTTTGTTTTTCTATCATTTGTTTTTGTTTGTTTGTGTTCCATACTTCTTTCCTCTGTTGCTACCTTTTTTAAGTCAAGTGTTTTTGTGGTGGTTTTTTTAAGGGTGGTTACCATTAAGTAATGAAAAGGGTACCTACCATATTCATTGTAGTACCCTATCTTATAAGTATTTCTGCACTTCATCATCCTTTGCTACTGTTAATCTCCATCCTCTCCCCCCTTTTTTTCCTTTGTTGTCACAGTTTAAGTTTGGTTTTATTGTGTTCTTGGTGGAGCTGTTACTTGTGGTGTTGTTTTCTTTTGTTCTTTGAATCTGGTTGGAAAACCCCCCTTAGTATTTCCTGGAGTGGGGGCTTTATGTTGATAAATTCTCTCATCTTTTCTGTATTTGTGAATGTTTTTATATCTCCTTCATACTTGAAGGATAGCTTTGATGGGTATAGTATTCTTGGCTGAAAGTTCCTCTCTTTCAGGGCTTTAAATATTGGGGTCCACTCTCTTCTAGCTTGTAGAGTTTCTGCTGAGAAATCTGATGATAATCTAATAGGCCTTCCTTTATATGTTGTACTCTTCTTTTCCCTGGCTGCCTTGAGAATTTTTTCTTTGTCATTGGTTTGTGTCATCTTTATTATGATGTGCCTTGGAGTGGGTTTGTTGGGGTTAAGAAAACTCGGTGTTCTGTTTGCTTCTTGAATTTGAGGCTTTAGTTCTTTCCACAGGCTTGGGAAGTTCTCGTCTATTATTTGTTTGAGTATATTCTCCATTCCATTTTCTTTCTCTTCTCCCTCTGATATACCTATTATTCTTATGTTATTCTTTCTGATGGAGTCAGACAATTCCTGTAGGGCTTTCTCGTTTTTTATTATTTTTGAGTCTCTTTCTTCTTCTCTCTGTTGTGCCTCAAGTTGCTTGTCTTCTATTTCACTAATCCTATCTTCTATCTGGGCTGTTCTGTTAGCTAAGCTTGTTACCTCGTTTTTCAGCTCGTGAATTGAGTTTTTCATTTCTGTTTGATTCATTTTTATAGTTTCAATTTCCTTGGTAATATATTCTTTGTGTTCATTGAGTTGTTTTCTGATCTCCCTAAATTGCCTTTCTGTGTTTTCTTGTATATCTCTGAGTATTTTTAAGATTTCTATTTTAAATACTCTGTCATTTAGCTCCAAGGCTTCCAATATGTTAAATCTTTTCTCCATAGATTTTTCCACATCTATTTGTGTTACCTCTCTTTCTTTTGTATCCATAATATTCGATTTCCTCTTTCTTATTGGCATCTGAGGGTGGTCTTATTGATAGCACTAATTAGAATTTATAAAGAGTAAAAAGAAAAAAAAAAGGGTAAAACACCCCACAAAAAAAACAGTAATAATTTATTATTTCCCCCTTTTTTTCTCTCTTCTCTTTCCCTCCTCTCCCCTCCTCAGGGAAATATTGTGCCTATAATGGAGGGCCTGATTTGGGGTGAAGAGTTCAAGGGGCAAAAAAAAGGGAGTAGGGACCTACTAAATGCAAAAAAAAAAAAAAAAAAAAGGAAGAAAATCTTAGACAAGCATAAGATGATTTGCTTGTAAGTGATGGTCAACTAAGAGATATAATGAGAGGGATAAGAGGGAATCAGAAAAAAGGACCAAAAAAGAATAATAAAGAAGAAAAAATAAAAATAATCAGTAAAAATCTGTTGTATTAAGTGGAGCGAAGACTAAATACAATGGAGACCTTGGGTTGGGAGGACCCAAAATGCCACAAAAATAAACAAACAAGAGAAAAAAAAATAAAAACAAAAGCAAAAAAGAGAAATAAAGCCAAAAAAAAGCCTTGAGTCCCAAATTAACTAATTTGTTCGTGATTGAGGATTATATGGGAGGAAAGTAAAATGAGAAAAGAAAAAACGAATAGAAAGGAAAAAATAAGAAAAAGAGAAAAACGAAGGAAGAAATACAATAGGAGGAGAAAAAAACAAAATAAAGCAAGACAAAAAAAACAAACAAAAAAAAAACAAAAGAGGAGAGAGTGAGAGTTAAGTGTTTTGGAGTATAACCTTAAAGGAGGGTGAGGATGAAGAAGAAAAATAAAATGCAACACTCATGGGTAGTGTAGTTCAAGAAAGGGGAAGCATAAGATGGGCAGAGAATAGAAGGACCGAGGTGGAGGAAATAAAGGCAAAAAGATAGAAGAAACAAACAACAACAACAACAACAAAAAATTAGTGGATCAAGTTGTAAAGTCTGTGGGTTTTTCTTGATTTTGAGAGGTTAACTTCTTCCTTTTTCTTTTCTCTCCCTCTTCCTAGTCGGTGACTCTGTACCCCAGGCTCTGCCCCTGTGTCACTCTTAGGTAGGGATTTGCAGTTGATGGGATTCTATGGCAATGTCATATAATTGGCTTTAGTCTTGCTGGAAGTAAAGGCTTGTTGGCGTTTGCAGGGTCCAACGATGAGAGAGTTTGCTTTCCTGGATTCTCTCTCCTAGTCCCCCCTTTCTGAATTAGCAGCCTGGTGATCCAGCTATAAGGCTGCAACTGCTTCTGCCTGGGGAGTAAGAGGCTCAAAGAGCTGGGAAATCCCCACTCTATCCCCACTCAGTGCAAGGCTTTGGGAAAGGCTCTGACAGTCAGGGCCTCCAGTGTAATCAGGCGGGGGTGGGAGTCAATTGTTGTCAAGGTGACTGTTCAGCGCCTATCATTTAGTTGGACCTCTCAACCCAGGCTTTCCACACTTTGTAGCCTGTTTTTGCAGGGAAGAAGAGGCACTAGTCTCTGCTTACGACTAGTGTAGTATAGACCTTATTATCTGCCAAGTCCTTCTTGTTAGCGTTTATCCCTGAATATGGAGGCTCTATCAATCAGAAGTTGCCCCCGCCCCTTTAGCGAGAGGCACTAAAAAATATCACGCCTCTTGTCTTGGATCGCTGAACTGAGAGAGATCTTATCAATTAGAACCGAGGGTGCGCAGATTTTATGGGTTAAGCTAATTTCAGTGATTGGGTCGCAGCTGTGCTTCCTAAGGTATTTTAGGCTGCCAGCGTGCGCCCCTCCCCCAACGATTGATTGTTAGCTTGAATGGCTGGGTGAGGTGCCCCGCCCACAGAGAGAATCTCCCAAGCCTCTCCCGCTCGCCCCGCCGCTGGCGGCTGGACCGCACCAGGCGCAGGATAATGGAGCCCCCTGGGTGTGCGGGCCAGCAGGGTGCCCTGGGCGCGTGGAATGCCCAAGGCATGCGCGCGAATGGGGCGCTCCGGGCACCGGTGGCCGGTGACCCCCACTCGCAGTGTGCGGGCCGCTGGGAACGTCAGCGGTGCCCAACCGGACCGGGCGCACGCACGGCTGCTCGCGGTGGCTCGCGGTTCCCAAGTATATGGGCTGACTCACCGCAGGCGCACTCCCTCGCGGCTTGAATGAGCATCGCTGCGGTAGCTTCCTCCACACCCTCGTCTCTCAGTAAAGCACAATTTCAATAAAAGCATACTCTCCAGTTGGTTAATGTGCCTCTTAAAATACAGCAATAAAATATTTCCAACTCAAGTTGACTAGAGAAAATTACGGGATATTTCTGCCTGTTTTAGGATGCTATATTTCTATTAACTTAGTCTATAATTGCATGAGGTTTTTAAGCAGACTTTGCTATTTACTCTTCCTTAGCTGTGTGCTCAAACCTATTCCTACAGCTGTGACAGAAACAGAATTGAAGCCAAGTTGTCCTATTTCACTTGTGTGACTGATTTTTTTGAACTTAAGTGCAAGGCTATATTGTTTTTTACTACAAATTCCATCTTGTTAGAGTCACACTCATTTGTTCTGTCTTGTTGATAGTCTTTGATGTGGATTATATCAACCACAATACCATATTCCATCAAATACGAGACTCTTTTAATGATAAGATGTGCCATTAAAAAATTACCATGAGGAAAAAGGAATACTGTCAATGAAATTAGGACATGCAATTAATTAATTGTGGGATGCATCTGAGTGTAGATTTGTTAAAATATGCATTTTAGAATTAGTGAAATATGGTATTAATGAACTTTCACATTCTGTCATTTGCAACTTATAATCATATCCTCCATAGAACCATTTATTGGGTGTTCACAGAATGCAGCCACTGATGAAAACATTGAACTAGACAGGGTCAAGGAGAAAGAGTCCAGTGGACTTCAATGGGGAGCTTCTCCAGGTCTGCTTGTTCATTTGTTTTTATGCCCACTCATCAAATAAACTTTAGTTTATCCAGTGAATGCACAAAAGACACAGGTTACAAAGATAAAGATCTGGTCCTTTCAATCACAAGCTAGAATTCACACGTTAACCTGGTTGTGGCATTCTCTCTGGGCCTGATTATTCTAGCCCTTTAGGATCCCCTTAACTGAATTATTGTTTACATCAGAACTGAGGCTCAATCAGGAAGGGCAACTGGAGGAAAATGGGACAGAGCAGGGAAGAGGCCAGGACCTGGTACCAGGGTGCGGGAAATGGCCTGGTCACAGGGATAAGTTAGTAAGCAAGGAGGTCCCAATGCCTGAAGGATCAGGTGAGTTCAGGCTTGACCAGGAAATAGTTAAACAGAATTTCCATCTAGAAGACTGGGTAGCTGACCTGAGATGACCCAGTTGTCAATCCTCAGAGTCAGGGAGATGGGCAGGTGACATCCAGAGATCTGAGCATGCATGAACACTAGGACAAGGATCCAGGTCCAGATGGCAATAGTAAATAGGGCACTGAGGACTCCCAGCCCATGCTTTGCTTTAAACAGGGATCAGGGCACCAGGAGGCATAAATAGTCAAATCTAAGAATCAGGTTCTAAGTCTATAGAGACTAGTTCTGGTCCCTGAGATTGCACGAGGTGGGGATGTGGAGAGGTGCACAAGTGGGGGGAGAAACTTCGTCCTCAGTGACAGTGAGAGCTCAGGCCTGGTCACAGTGTGGATCAGGGGAGCTGGCCCCCTAAGCCTCTGACATGCAAGAGGACCTAGAAGCAGTGCCAGGGAGAAGGTGGGGAAGAACACAGGGAACAATGCCTGTTCAAGAGATGAAGTCTGAGAAGGTAGATAAGTTTCTGACAATTTGCGCAGAGAGTGTTGAGGTCTCAGACACACAGAAGTCTCAGTCAGGAGCTGGCTCAGAGATGAAAGGTTTGATGAGTGGCAACATGAGTGCCATCATGGGTACACCCAACTGTGAGGACCTAGGAAAGGCAGGGGCAGAAGGAACGAGGTGGGGAGATCTCATTATTTACGTACGGGATTTAACTAGTATGGGAGAGTCTTCACTTAGGAAAAGAAGATTAAGAACTTGACCCTGCCCTCTACCCAGAAGCACATTTAATGACAGGTGCACTGGGCACATGCCCTGGGCCCCGCAAAATCCCAAGTATACATTTTTTTTCTAATGGCAAGGGGCCCAATATTTTCTTCTGTGCCCGGGGCCTCAACCAACCTTAATCTATCTCTGCCTCTACCCCACCTACCCCACTGTGAAATTCAAAAGTATAAGCATGTGTCGAGGGACTTGAGTGGGTATGACTGAAGCCAGAGAGGAGGAATTAACTGGTGGCTCCTGAGGGTAAACTTGCGCTCAAAGAGGAAAGGAATCTGTACCTAGATACTACCTACTCTGCCCAAGTTGGCCTGGGAGGAAATGACTACAGTATGTACACATTGAAAAAAAGAAATACCTTAGTCATGCCTTGGCTGGATGGCTCAGTTGACTAGAGCTTCGTCCTGAAGAACAGAGGTTCCCAGTTCGATCCCCAGTCAGGGCACTTATAGGAACAGATTGATGTTCCTCTCTCTCTCCCTTCCTTCCTCTCTCTCTAAAATGAATAAATAAATTAATAAAATAAATCTTTACTTACTCCAAGGTTATGAAAAAGAAAGAAAGAAATAAAGAAAGAAAGAGAGAGATAAATAAATAAATAAATTTTTTAGTTCTGCAGAATGTAGGCATTGAAGACTAACAAGTCTAAGTTTGATTCGTGGTTCTATCTCTTTTGCAAATTACTTACCTCTGCCTAAGCCTTATCTATTAATGGGAATTGTAATTATAAAGTGCCTAAGTTCTAAATTATTTTGAGGAATAAATATAAAATAATTCATGTAAAATATTAAGCACCATATCTGCTATATAGTAAGTGTTCAAAGAATGTTATGTATAAAACCACTGAGGATATACATATCCCTAAAGAGCTGACGCACTTAGGCTTTTGGCAGTTTCATTGTGGGGCACTCCTCATTGGCTTGAATACTAAAGCCTTCATTCTATCTTGAAGATCCATCTTCACCTGGGGAGAGGGTTGGCCAATTCCGCACCAAAGGCAGTAAAAGAAGATGGTCTTAGGAGAGGCCCAGGGAGGTGCCTGGCTGGGCTCCACTCCTGCAGGCCTGCAGGGATTCATCATGTCCGGCACACCAATGACCACCACTGGGGGTGAAATAGTGGCATGGGAGTCATGTGAGATAAGCAGGTGGGGCCATCAGAAGGCTGGGCAGAGAGGACAGCTGCCAACCTCACTGCAGCCCCTCTGTGTGAGGTGAATGCAAGTTCCTGCCTTCCCAGCAGGGGGCAGTAAGTGATGAGAACAGGCATTTATATAACTCAGGAGACTGGGTAATACTTGGGCAGAGCAAACCCCCCAAAAGTAAATTTCTTACTAATTTGAAAAGTAGTGATTCAAAGTGATAATTTAAAGTACAGTAAGTCCCTGAGTTACAAACATCCGAAATACCTACAACTTGTACTTACAAACAGAGCACCATAAGGGCTATTGGTAATCAACTGCAGTTGGACATCAGTGAAAATGATATCATAGAGTTACTCAACTCCCATGGCAAAGAAATAACCAATGAAGACCTTGTGGAACTAGAGCAGCAGATGACAGCATTTAGGGAAGAAAACAGGGCCCTAGAAACTCCGGAACTGAAAAAGTTTTCTATAAAAAGTTAGCTGATGCTTTTATCTCACTGAAGCAGAAATGGCAGTTAGAGGAGCAAGATCCTGATACAAAGAGGTTCACCAGAGTTTACCGTACAGTTACTGAGGGTCTGAGGTGCTACAGGGTCATTGCTGATGAGAAAAAGAAAAGCTCTGTGCAAACCTCCCCTGATGCTACTTCAGGAAACTGACTCCAGCAGCAGAACTAAACCCTGGCTCTCTAACACCAGTCCCATCCTCTCCAACAAGTCCACCATCTTCTGCATCATCCAAGGTTGTTTAGGGTTGTATTTTAAAATGTTTAATTTTACCTATGCACAGAAAGGTAAAAATGAGTACCATGTTAAAACAAACATCTAAGTTACATTTAATAGGTAAATAAATGTACCTGTTTCAACTTACAGACAAATTCAACTTAAGCCCAAACCTACAGAACCTATCTCATTTGTAACGTAGGGACTGCTGTAAGTGTGACTTAATTTTACAGTCAGAAGCTGTGGGGCCAGAACCCTTGAGTTATAACAAACCTAGAATGTCAGTTAGTTTTAATAAAGAATTTAAACCAACCAATCACAGAAGAATGAATACATATTGCAAAATTAGCTGTTGAAAATATTTTAACTTCCCCAGGACAAAGAAATAAAAATTTAAGTGAGATAGCATTTGCAAATCTGTCAAACTATCAATCATTTTTTAAAAGTTATAACTTCTAAAAAAAAAAAAAGGCAAAAAAAAGTTATAACTTCTGACTAGTTCTGAAGAATTTTTATGCTTTGTTCACACATCACCTCATTTAGTCCTAATATCCCTAAAATAGTCCCAAGTACCAATCTCATTTTATAAATGAAGAAACAGTCTCCAAGAGATTGAGTGATGTAAAGATGGCAATTTGAATATAAATTGATGTCCTCTCCCTCCTGAGATACCACTAAAATGGTAATTAATTCTTCGTTGTGGGAGCTGTCCTGTGCACTGTTTAGTGGCCTCCCTGGTCTCAACCCACGAGATGCCAGTTGTAGTTGTGACAACCAGCACTGTCAGCAGATATTGCCATATGTTCTCTGTGGGGAACACTGAGAACGTCTTGGGTTAAGGGCTGGTAAGGCAGACCACTAAGTGTGAGGAATTCCAACAGGACTCTTGAAGAATGGTTTTGGCTATGGCGGGCTGGAGGAAGCCAGGCCTAGGGCACCCATGGAGCCATCACAGGACACAGGACTGATGAAAACTGGCTGGCTCTGTGGCACCTCTTGGCTTAGAAACTTCAATCACCAAAAAAGGCAGAAGAGACTTGGAGAAATAAAAACTAGAGGATTAATTAGAAGTATTTTAATAGCATAGTTTGATTCCTGATCCATCTTAACTCAGAAACATAAACTTGGCAAGGAGATTATTAGGAAAACGGGAAACTCAGTAGAATATGTGATAAAATGATGCATTTTTAAAAATGTGAACAGCTTAACTAGTGGTAATGCAGTGGATACAGCATCATCCTGTAACGCTGAGGTCCCTAGTTTGAAACCCTGAGGTCACAGGCTTGGCACAGGCTCACCGACTTGAGCATGAGATCATCAATATGATCCAAAGGTTGTTGGCTTGAAGCTCTAATTTGCTGGCTTGAGCCCAAGGTCGCTGGCTTGAGCAAGGCGTCACTGGCTAGGCTGGAGCCTCCCAGGTCAAGGCACATATGAGAAGCAATCAATGAGCAACTAAAGTGAAGCAACTACAAGTTGATGTTTCTCATCTCTCTCCCTTCCTGTCTGTCTCTCTCTCAAAGAAAATTTTTTTTAATTAAAAAAATATGAACAGTGATAAGACAATGCGAAAAGAAAAGGACAATTAGAAATGTCAGCCCAAACAAAAAGGGAAAGTAAAGTAAGTATAATGTTAATACAGAATGGGGGTCTGTGTTAAGTAGTGTTTATGCAGTTATATTAATCATAACATTACAATTATGAATAATTATATTAATGATAATCACAATGAGATATTATTATATTACTTAATAATTAATTGTTGATTTTTCATTGGCTAAACTGATCATAGCCATATAAGTATGTTGGTAGGATATGGGAGTAAAGAGTGGGTGAGGGGAAGCTGGTGTAAATGAGCTACATCCTAATCTGTTGTGGCAGGAAATGAATAGATAATAGCCAAAATTTTGAAATTATAGAATAAACATATTAGCAGTAAGCACCTAAAACAATAGCTAAAAAAGTTAAGAGTGGGTTGCCCCTGAGCTGGGACAATAGGGCAGAGCACAATGGATCAGGGGACTAATGTTTTTTTATTATTTTTTTGATAATACTTATTTTTAAACAATATGCATATATCATTTTGGTTACAAATATTTATACTAGCCAGACCTGTTATAACTGTAGTGAGAGGAGCATTCTTATTCCATGCTGGTTGAGGTATGTACTGAGATAACTTTTGGGGAAAATAGGTTGACAGTTATCAAAAGCCTTCAAAAGCCTATAACCTTGGCCCTGGCCAGTTGGCTCAGTGGTAGAGCATTGGCCTGGTGTGTAGAAGTCCCAGGTTTGATTTCTAGTCAGGGCACACAGGAGAAGCACCCATCTGCTTCTCCACCCCTCCCCCTCTCCTTTCTCTCTCTACCTCTCTCTTCCCCTCCCACAGCCTAGGCTCCATTGGAACAAAGTTGACCTGGGCTCTGAGGATGACTCCATCGCCTCCGCCTCAGGCGCTAGAATGGCTCCGGCTGCAACAGAGCAACACCCCAGATGGGCAGAGCATCGGCCCCTGGTGGGCATGCTGGGTGGATCCCAGTCAGGCACATGCAGGAGTCTGTCTGACTGCCTTTCCGCTTCTAACTTTGGGGAAGAAAAAAAAAAAAAAAAAAAAAAAATATATATATATATATATATATATATATTAAAGCAAGGGAAAAAAAGCCTATAACCTTTAGGAATATATCCTTAGGGAGAAGCTAGAAACGTGGGCCAAATTTTATATACAAATTCTCATATCATGTCATTTATAGCATCAAGAAATTGGAATTGATGAAATATCCAGCAACTGAAGAGTGGCTAAATGAATGTACACTTGTACAATTAATGGTCCAGAAGGTTTAAAAGTGTTTATGAAGAACTTTAATTCTGTGGAGATACACTTACAATGTTAAGTGAAAAAAAGCAAGGTATGGGGTACACAACCAGCCAAAAGGCCTTATCTCAACTGGGTTAAATACATAAAGTCAGGAAAAGAACTTGAGAGAAATATATGAACATATTAACGCTGGTTATCTCTGGGATAATAGTAAATTTTATTTTCTCGATTTTTCTCAGGGTTCTAATTTTTCTTCAATTAGTAGTATGTATTACTTTCATAAGCAGAAAGAACATTGATGTTATTATTCTAAAAGAAAAGAAAATAATCCAGACTGCAAAATATCTTGCGACAGGGCAAAACCTGCCCTGTGCCATCAGGGTCTGGAAGAGGCAGGGTGGCCACTGCTGCTAGCTCGTTGCTCATCGCTGGTGCCTGCTCAGGCCTTCCTGGAACTGCTCAAGGTTGATGTCCCACTTTACAGTCAGCTAGAGATTGGGCACAGAACAAAAGACTAATACAGAGTTTCACTTTGCATAATTAGTTTAGCTCATCAAGGCCTTGGAACGCACGTTCATTTTTATCCCCAATCTAATGGAGGCAGTGACAGTTGTCACTTCCACATGTCTGCAGCTGTGGAGCTGGCCCACAGCGATCTAGGGGTTCTTAGACTATTTTTTGAATTTCAGGGAGCAAGCAACAGATGAATGAGAGTCCTTTCATTTAGGCCAATCAGCTAGCCTTAACCAGAAAGCAAGCAAACAAGACATTACTCATTTGAGTCATTTTTTATGGTCTTTTTCCTAATGCAACTTTTCACCAGAATGCCAAATCAAATATTCTGTCACTCATAAGTATACAAAATAGAACAGTGGTTCTCAAACTTGAGAGTTGTTAATCATCTGAGAAATGTGTTGAAAATGCAGACTAGCTGGCTCAACTCTCAGACCCTGATATATAAATTCTAGGGTGGGCTCAAGAATGTGCATTTTCAGCAAATACTGTAAGCTGATTTTGATGCTTCTGTTTCTGGGACTGATCTTTGACAGTTATAGAGTGAGGTTTGAAGGAATACCAGTACTTAGGCATGAATGTAAATTAAATACTTTCCAAACTAAAAGTTATTTGTCATTAGCCATTGCTTAATCTAACTAGTTTTCTTTAATTTAGAAATAAACATTTAAACTTTCCCTGAAAGATTGGTGAGTAAACACTTAAAATTTCAGTTAAAGACAGTAAGTGGACTTTTGTAAAAAGTCATCAATCCGTAAGAATCCAAAATAGGGGTGCCTGCCGGATAGCTTGGCTGGTTAGAACATTATCCTAATATGCAAGGGTTGCTGGTTTTATCCCTGGTCAGGGTACATACAGGAGCAGAGCAATGTTTCTGTCTGTCTCTCTTCCTCTAAAATTAATAAATAAATAATAAAAGAAAGAAAAATAAGACAAAAGATGGCACTAGAAGAGAGAGGTCAGTGAAATCTAGGGAGTTATAAGGTGGAGAGACAAGTAGTAAATAATGTAGCAGTGTGGAGGAAGCGGAAGTCTCCATGTGCGATGGAGGAAGTGAGAATGAGAGCCATTTTGCTCATATCAGCCTCATAGAAGATTGGAGCTCAGAGGTACCAGAAACCTCTGAACTTAGCAATGAGGGGTGGGGCTGAAAAGAGGACCATTTATCATAATCTATATAAGTAGCAATCAAATCACAGGTGTTTTACCCTACCCCACAAGTAGACAGAAGATTTATACTCTAGAAATTGACAAAGACTCAGAGATACCTGGCCCCTGAAGGGCGAGTGTGTCTATTATCAGTTTATTGTTTCTCACTCCTAAATCTACCCTTCTTTGCCCTGATTTGTGAACCTGGAGCTGGGCCCTGTGAACATTTCTTTTTGCTGACTGGCTTGGTATTAAGCATTGTCAGTAGAAGGTACTAGAGTGACACCACAAGTTGACAGCAGCAGGAGGGTGCTTGCTTCCCTCCTGGCTCTGCTTCTCCTGCCATTGTATTCAGTGAGGGAGCCAATAGATTGATGAGGGAGGTGTGGTGGTACTCACTGCAGTGACCCTCATAGACCAACTCTAGCCACACTCAGGCGATGGCCTGTCTGCTCTGTCTCCCATGACAGCTCCTGCTAAGCCCTCAGAAAAGTATCTCCCCACCTGCCGGCCTTTCAGCCTATTCACCTGCTCTGCAATGGTAGGCCACTTCCACAGATCATCCCTGGTAGGTGTCCTCTGGCAGATCTCTCTGCCACAGGTGGGCTATGTGCTCCTGGTGTAGCTATGCTGTCTTTTGAAAAGAGCTAACCTCAGCCCTGGGGAGTGGGGTGGGGAGTGATGTGCCTATGCAAGTTCCTAATCCTATTTCCTTTCTTGCCTACTATCCCTTAGTCTAAACAGTCTAAAGTTTATTCTTATTTTGAGAGACAGAGAGGCAGGGAGGGAGAGAAAGAGAGAAAAAGGGAGAGTGAGTGAGAAGTATCAAGTCACAGTTGCTTTACTTTAATTGTGCCTTGACTAGGGATCAGAGTGCTCAAGTCCAGTCAGCGGCCCCTTACTCAAGCCAGCAACCCAGTGATCTTTGGGATGTCATGGACAATTTCCCACTCAAGCCGGCAACCCCTTGTTCAAGCTGATGAGCCCACGCTCAAGCCAATGAGTCTGTACTCAAGCTGGTGACCTCAGGGTTTCAAACCAGAGACCTTAGTGGCCTGAGTGGACGCTCCACCCACTGTGCTACCACTGATCAGGCTAAAGTTTATTATTTCTTCTTCTTCTTTTCTTCTCCTTCTCTTTTTCCTTTCTCCTCCTCCCCCTCTTCTTCTTCTTTCCTGTTAATCTATATCTTTTAGAGGCCTTTTAAAAGTAGGTAACAATTTTTTACTAGTTAACATTTCTTTACATTACATTTTCCTCTGTTCAAATTATTAGTGTGGTTTCTAGCTTTTGATATAGTGCAAGGGTTTGAAAATGGGGATTAAAAGAAGATCTTAATTTTTGAAGGTGAGTTTACTTCCTTCCTCACCTCTACAACACTAGTATCCAAGGTTGTATCCCTCAGGCAGAAAGATTCCTCCATGGAGAAACTGACTGACCCAGAGAAAGGACCTACAACATTGTTGTCACAACACAATGGCCAAGCCCCAGCTCGTAGCTCTGCAGTGTAGCCTGTTGGTCAGCAACAGGCTATGGATATAACCTATGAATATAACCAACTTTTTATTTCTTGCTCAGAAATATAAATATATAGTGAAGAATCAGCAGGCATCTGAGGAACATTTTAATAACAAAAGATAATTTTAGTAACAAAATTTTAGAAAGAAGTAAGCATAAAAAAGGAAAAGAAAATATTCTGGACTTAATATTATCAGAGGCATGAGATATTATACCTATAAGAGAAAAGAAAACCTAACAATTATAAAATGAGTCTTCAGAAAATGGAAAAGAGCTCTTAGAAATTAAAAATAGGATAATCAAATGAAAGGCAAATCAAAGATTGAAAGACAAAGTGGAGGAAATCCCCTAGAAATAATTAAAAGACAAAGATACAGGAAAAAAAAAAACAAAAATAAGAACATCGTTCCAAGAAATATAATTATATTAATAAGCATTCTAGAAAGAAACAACGGAAAAAAAAATGAAACAAAACTTTCAGGAAAGTAATACATGAAAATCCTTTGGGCCTGAAGGACATGAGGTTCCCTGTTGAAAAGGCCCCTTTGGATTCCCAGAACAATGACATAAAGACACATAATAGTGACATTTTAGACCACTGGGTAAAAGATAAGATTCTAAAATCAGAAAGCCAGTAGATTTCTAATCAGCAATACTAGAAACAAATAAAACAGAGGAATGCCTTCACAATTCTGAGGGAAAGTGATTACCAACTTGGAATTCTGTAACCAGTCATACTATCAATCAAGTATGCAGAAAGGAAAAAGACATTTCTGGACAAGCAGGTCTCAAGCATTTCACTCCCTTTCACCATTTCTAAGAGGCTACTGGAGAATGTGCTTTATCAAACCAAGACACAGGAAAATATGGGAGCTGTAAAACGGGGCATCCAATAGAGAGAAACAAAGAGAATGCTCAGGTTCACATCTACTTCAGGAGGTGAGGACAGGGAGCCCTAAAGCTATATAGCTCAAAAAAAATAGAAGGAGAAGGAGAAGAAGAAGGAGAAGAAGAAGAAGAAGAAGAAGAAGAAGAAGAAGAAGAAGAAGAAGAAGAAGAAGAAGAAGAAAAGAAGAAAAGAAGAAGAAAGGAAAATGATAGATTTCCTAATGCGTTTGCCTTGCTGAGAGGAGATTAAAGTTAAATAAGAATGGAAATTGATCACACTGCTATTTGTGGCTCAGCTGTGAATAATAGGTAGTCATAATACAAACACTGAGTATTCATATTTTTAACCAAAAATCATAGTGCAAGGATGGAGGAAGAATAAAGGTTGTGTGGGTGTGTTAGGTGACGGTGTCTGTCAGATAAAGCCCCCATTCGTCATAGCAGGAAGGAAACAGATAATACCTAAACTGGAAAAAATTAAGAAATATTAAGTATAAGCATATATATCAATATGGGTAGAAATATCAAGAGAAATGTCTGAAGGAGTTGGAAATGGTTCCCTGCAGGTTGTAAAAGTGGGGGGACAGGGAAGACATGAGCAAGAGACTGACCTTTATTGTAAGCTTTTTAGTCCTTGTGCAAGCACATGTATTATGTAAATCAATAATTACATCTAAGAAATTAAATTCCAATGATTTGAAACCCATCACGATTATTTTTGCTATTTTTGAGGCATCGTGTTGGGGGTCCCCCAAAGCATGCCCGGGTTTAGCGATTTGCTACAAGGCCTGGTAGGACTAAGCACATAGCCATACTTATAGGCCTATAGGACGGAGCACATGGCCATACTCATGGCTGTGCTTTATCACGACTAAAGGAGGCAAAGTAAAATGAACAAAGGGAAAGTAACGAGGTAAAATGTCCAGGGGAAATGAGACACAGCTTCTGAGAGTTCTCCAAGTAGAGTCACACAAAATACACATTGAATTCCTCCAGCCAATGACTTTGACAACACATGGAAACATGTTCTACTAAGAAAGCTCATTAGAGACTCTGTTCAAGATACTTATTGGGGGTTGGTCACGTAGACACCCTCTGCTCAGCACATAGCAAAATCCCAGAGTCCCAGAAGGAAGGCAGGTGTTCAGCACAAGCCACATTGTTTACACAACAGTGTAGGCACAGTAAGCCACTTTCAGCATTTAGGGAGAGTTTTATATCAGTCTAGGGAACTGTTTATCATTCACATTCCAATGGGTCTTTCCAAGGATGCCAGTCTTCAGCCACTATGTGAATTCTTTTCTGCACAAAAATTAAAAGTTTTTACTAACATTCTTATAGTATATATCAGAAAAATGCTGAGTGAACTGGAAAGACCCATGTCCGGACTTGCAGTTAGTCATAAAATCCGAGTTCAAATCTCACATGGGGTACTGTAATGATTACATGATTTTGGGAGAGAAACTGAGGTTATTTGACTTATTTTTTCCCTGGGACTAATGGAAAGTTTGAAGGATATTATATACAAAAACATGTACTCAGGAAATGTTGATTGTTTAAAAGTGTGCGATTTTTGCCTACTGAGTTTTCTCCCTTTAAGACTTTAACCTTTCTTCTGTCCTACTTCAAAGTATTTTTCAATATTTCTTTCACATAGAATGACTTAACTACATAGAAATTCCTGCCATATTCTTCATGTGTGCAAGTCAGCAAGAGGTCACGCAGCATCCCCCGCTCTTGGTAAAATCCTTTGATGGCTCCCTTTACCGAGAGAAACCACATCAGTGTAACCAGCTTTGAGTGGGTTCCCCAGTGGGCTTCCCTTTATGAGTCTCTGCTTTGCTCTCATTCACAGAGACTCCCTCTAGGACTGAAGGATGCAGAATGATTCCCTTCGTTTCACTTTTCCTTCCTATGCCCACATTGCAGCTCTCAAGAATGATTCTGTACAAAAATCAGGGAGCTCACTGACTCAGTAACCACTGTCTACTCTCCATTTGTCCCTGTCTTGCCTCCCCAATCTACTGATTTCTTTCCATTGGCTCTGAAGTAACTTAGCACAAATCCTTGGTCCTGTGGCACGATGCCCACTGAGAAGGCCATTTTCCATACCATAGGATCATTCTGAAGATGACACAAGATAACAAATATGAAAGTGTCCTAATAAATGTAATTTTTGATGCAGTTTTAGAATTCTTCAGATCAACCTATTATTAAGTGACAATTATTGGCCCTGACTGGATAACTCAGTTGGTTGAGTGTTGTCCCAACCTGCCAAGGTTTTGGGTTCAATCCCCGGTTAGGGCCCATACAGGAATCAACCAATGAATGCATAGATAAATAGAACAACAAATTGATATTTCTCTCTTTCTTTCTCTCTCTGACTCTGTCTCCTTTCCTTTCTCTCTAAAAATCAACCAATAAAAAAATTTAAATGACAATTATTTATATATAAAGTACTCCAATATAATATAGTCAGGGTTATAGAACCCTAAAGATTTTATAGCTAAGGTTTATTTCACAATTTTAATATAATTTTTGTTTGCAACAATTATTCTTTATTGGGGCGTGCAGGGGTCTGGCCACAGAGGTGGGATCCGCGGCAGCTGCTGAGGAGGTCTGAGCCAAGGCACAAAACCTCTGGCAATGCGGACTGCCCTTGGCAGCAGCAGAGGCTGAGGCAGCCCCAGAAGCAGTCCCAGCGAGCGTGCACGAGGCCACTTGTGGGGGCAGAAGCCACGACAGACACTGCAGAGGCCCAAGCCCCTGCGTAAACTTGCTGGCAGCGTAGGCGGGCCCTCAGTGACAGCAGAGGCTGGGGCGGCTTTGGAAGCAGTCCAAACGGGTGCACACAGGTGCACGCAAGCCTGCTTGAGGCAGTGCAGGCGGCAGCGGCCACGGAGGTGGGCTAGTGCCTGAAGTACCTGAGCCCAAATGCCCAGGCAGCAACAGCAGTGGTGGCCCAGTGGACAGACCATGAAACAGAAGCACAGGGGCCACACCCACTGGACCCCTGTGACTACACCCTACTGAGTGCTGACAAAGAAGGAAAATAAATAAATAAATAAAATGTCTGGATAGAATGACACCTGAGGCTAAGGAGCAGGCCACATTTAATACCGTACCTAATCATTGAATTACAGTACTGAGCCCAACAAGTAGCCAGCAATAAGAGGCAACAGAAAGTGGATATTAGGGGAACTTGAACTTTTAAAGGAACTTCCCCCAGGCCAAGACTAGATAAAAGCAGGCCTAGGAGTGCAGCTGATATTTACAATGGCACCTGGGCCCAGCAGAGGCAGCCACAAGATCTGGATCACCTGTAACTCCTAAAAGGCTGATAAGAGCCAGTTATAGGCAGTGATCCCCACTGATCTGCACCAGCCCCTGGACAGGGAGGTCCAAGGCAGGCACATTCAGTGGCCAGATATAGAAAGCACCAGATCAGGACCTAACAACCCTTCTTAGAGTGAAAGTTTAAAGAAGGGTTCCTCACACCTGACCCAGCTAAGACATGGAAAATGCCAACACAAACAGCAAAAAAGAACAGTGATAGCAGATAAGTAGTCCACAGCAGATTACAAACAACAGCTGATGCCAACCAAAGAAGGCCTAAAATAACACAACAGAAAATTGGAGACAGACAATACCAACCCTAGACTTAGCTAGCTTCATAAACAACACAGCCAAACAAGAAGTGCATACACAGACAAAATGGGAAGACAGAGAAATGCAATCCAAATGAATCAACAAGAGAAATCCCCCCAAAAAGAATTGAGTGCGATGAAAATAACCAAACTATTGGAGGCATAATTTAAAATAATGATTATTAGAATGGTCAAAGATCTTAGAACAACAATGGATGGACACAATGAGCACCTAAATAAAGAGATAACAAGCATCAAAAAGGAAATTGAAATAATAAAGAAGAACCAGTCAGAAATGACAAATACAATATTAGAAATGAAGACTACACTAGAAGAAATTAAAAGCAGGCTGAATGAAGCAGAGGATCAAATCAGCGAGTTAGAAGACAAGCTAAAATAAAGCATGGAAGCAGAGCAGCAAAAGAAAAGAGGATCAAAAATCTGAAGAAACTCTAAACAAGCTCTGTGACAACATAAAGAGAAACAACATCTGCATCATTGGGGTTCCTGAAGAAGAAGAGAAAGAACAAGAGATAGAGAACCTGATTGAAGAAATCATCGCTGAAAACTTCCCTAAATTGATGCAGGGAAAAGTCACACAAGTTCAAAAAAAACCACAGAGAATTCCATTAAAGAGAAACCCAAATAAACCACCTACACCAAGAGACATCATAATTAAAATACCAAAGCTAAGAGATAAAGAAAAAATACTAAAAGCTGCAAGGGAAAAAAAAGTTAATTACCTACAAATGAGCCCCCATAAGGATGACATCCGACTTCTCAACAGAAACACTTGAGGCCAGAAGGGAATGGCAAGAAATATACAAAATAATGCAATGGAGAACAAGAGCCTACAACCAAGGCTTCTTTATCCAGCAACATTATCATTTAAAATTGAAGGAGACATGAAAAGCTTCCCAGACAAAAAAAAAACTTAAAGAATTCATTACAACAAAACCAGTGCTGCAAGAAATGTTAAGGGACCTGTTGTAAACAGAACAAAGGGGGGAAATATAATAAAAGAGGAATGTAGATTTAAAGAATAAAATGGCAATAAACAACTACATATCAATAATAACCTTAAATGTAATGATCCAATCAAAAGACATAGCCTGACCTGTGGTGGTGCAGTGGATAAAGCGTGGACCTGGGAATGCTGAGGTCGCCAGTTCGAAACCCTGGGCTTGCCTGGTGAAGGCACATATGGGAGTTGATGCTTCCAGCTCCTCCCCTCTTCTCTCTGTCTCTCTCTCCCTCTCTCTCTCCTCTCTAAAAATGAATAAATAAAATAAATTAAAAAAAATAAAGAAAGAAAGAAAATGAATGGATAAAAAAAAAGACATAGAATAGCTGCGTGGATAAGAAAACAGGACCCATACTTATGCTGTCTATAAAAGACACACCTCAAAACAAAAGATACACATAGACTGAAAGTAAAAAGTTGGAAAAAATATTTCATGCAAATGGGATTGAAAAAGAGCTGGGATAGCAATACATATATCTGACAAAACAGACTTTAAATCAAAGGCTATACTAAGGGATAAAGAAGGTCACTACATAATGACAAAGGGAGCAATCCAACAGAAAAATATAACCATTATAAATATCTATGCACCTAATATAGGAACATCTAAATATATAAAGCAGACTTTGATAGACATAAAGTGCGAAATCAACAGCAATACTATAATAGTAAGGATTTCAATGCCCCACTAACATCACTATATAGATCCTCAAGAAAGAAAATTAACAAAGGAAAGCAGCCTTAAAAGATACACTAGATCAACTGGATTTAATAGATATCTTCAGAACCTTTCATGCTAAAGCAGCAGAATATACATTCATTTCAAATGCTCATGGTACATTCTCTAGGATAGACCACATGTTAGGACACAAAAGGGGTCTCAACAAATTTAAGAAGATTGAAATCATTCATATCAAGCATCTTCTCTGATCAAATGGCATGAAACTAGAAATCAACTACAACAGAAAAACTGAAAAATACTCAAACATTTGGGAACTAAATAGTATGTTATTAAATAACAAATGGGTTAACAATGAGACCAAAGAAGAAACAAAAGAACTCCTAGGAAAAAATGATAAAGAGCATACTCAAAATTTATGGGAAACAGCAAAAGCAGTACTAAGAGAGAACTTCATAGCATTACAGGCATACCTTAAGAAGCTAGAAAAAGCTCAAATAAACAACTTAATCCTGCTTCTAAAAGAACTAGAAAAAAGAACAGCAAGTAAAACCCAGAGGAAGTAGAAGGAAGGAAATAATAAAGATCAGAGCATGAATAAATGATATAGAGGCTAAAAAAACAATACAGAAGATCAATGAAACCAAGAGCTGGTTTTTTGAAAAGATAAACAAGATCGATGAACCTTTAACAAGACTCACCAAGAAAAAAAGAGACAGGACTCAAATAAATAAAATTAGAAATGAGAGTGGAGAAATAACAACTGACACAACAGAAATACAAAGGATTGTAAGAAAATACTATAAAGAACTGTATGCCAAAAAGTTAGACAACTTAGGTGAAATGGACAAATTCCTTGAAACATATAATTTTTCAAAAATCCATCTGGAAGACTCAGAAAACAGAAACGGACCGATTACAACAAATAAGATCAAAACAGTTATCAAAATCTCCCAACAAACAAAAGCCTTGGGCCAGATGGCTTCACGGGCTAATTCTACCAAATATTCAAAGAAGAACTAACTCTTATCATGAACTTCTCAAACTATTTCAAAAAATTCAAGAGGGGGGAAGACTTCCAAGCTCCTTTTATGAGGCGAACATAATTCTGATTCCAAAACCAGGCAAAGAAAACACAAAGAAAGAAAATTATAGACCAATATCCCTGATGAATTTAGGTGCTAAAATACTCAACAAAATATTAGCAAACAGAATGCAGCAATACATGAAAAAAATCATACATCATGATCAAGTGGCATTTATTCTGGAGAGGCAAGGCTGGTACAATATTTGCAAATCAATCAATGTGATTCATCACATTAAGAAAAGGAAGGAGAAAAACCACATGATAATATCAATAGATGCAGAAAAAGCATTTGATAAAAATCCAGCACCCATTTATGATCAAAACTCTCAGCAAAGTGGGAATACAGAAAACATATCTCAACATGATAAAGGCCATCTATGACAAACCCACAGCCAACATCATACTCAATGTGCAAAAAAGGAAAGCAATCCCCTTAAGATCAGGAACAAAACAGAGGTGCCCCCTTTCACCATTCTTATTCAACATAGTTCTGGAAGTCCTAGCCACAACAATCAGACAAGAAAAATTAATAAAAGGCATCCAAATTGGAAAAGAAGAAGTAAAACTATCATTATTTGCAGATGATGTGATACTGTCTATAGAAAATCCTAAAGTCTCAGTCAAAAAACTACTGGACCTGCTAAATGAATTCAGCAAGGTGGCAGGATATAAAATTAATACTAAGAAATCAGAGGCATTTTTATACACCAACAATGAACAGTCAGAAAGAGAAATTAAGGAAACAATCCCCTTCACTATTGCAACAACAAAAAAATTAAGTACCTGGGAGTAAATTTAACCAAGGAGATAAAGACGTGTACTCGGAAAATTATAAAACATTGATAAAAAAAATCAAGAAAGATACAAACAAGTGGAAGCATATACCTGTTCATGGATAGAAAGAATAAACATCATTAAAATGTCTGTATTACCCAAAGCAATTTATAAATTCAATGCAATACCAATTAAAATACCAATGACACACTTCAAAGATATAGAACACATATTCCAAAAATTTATATGTAACTAAAAAAGAACATAAATAGCCTCAGCAATCTTGAAAAAGAAAAATAAAGTGGGTGGTATCACACTTCCTGATACCAAGTTATACTACAAGGCCATTGTACTCAAAACAGCTTGGTACTGGCATAACAACAGGCATAAAAATCAATGGAACAGAACAGAGAACCCAGAAATAAACCTACAGCTTTATGGACAATTGATATTTGACAAAGGAGATAAGAGCATACAATGGAGTGAAGATAGTCTCTTTACCAAATGGTGTTGGGAAAATTGAGCAGCTACCTGCAAAAAAATGAAACTAGACCACCAACTTACACCATTCACAAAAATAAACTCAAAATAGATCAAAGACTTAAATGTAAGTCATGAAACCATAAGCATCTTAGAAGACAACACAGGCAGTAAGCTCTCTGACATCTCCCGCAGAAATATATTTGCTGATTTATCTCCACAGGCAAGTGAAATAAAAGACAGGATGAACAAATAGGACTATAATAAACTAAAAAGTTTTTGCACAGCTAAAGACAATATGAACAAAATAAAAAGACAAACCACACAATGGGAGAACATATTCGACAATACGTTTGATAAGGCGTTAATAACCAACATTTATAAAGAACTTCTAAAACTCAACACCAGGAAGATAAACAATCCAATCAAAAAATGAGCAAAATAAGTGAAAAGACACTTCTCCAAAGAGGATATACAGATGGCCAATAGGCATATGAAAAAATGTTCAACATCACTAATCATTAGAGAAATGCAAATTAAAACCACAAGGAGATATCACCTCTCACCAGTCAGAATGGTGCTCATTAACAAAACAACACATAATAAATGCTGGTGAGGATGTGGAGAAAAGGGAACCCTCCTGCACTGCTGGTAAGAATGCAGACTGGTGCAGTCAGTTTGGAAACCAGTATAGAGATTTTCAAAAAATTAGAAATGAAACTGCCTTTTGACCCAGCCATTCCACTTTTAGGAATATATCCCAAGAATACCATATCACTGATTCAAAAGGAGAAATGCACCCCCATGTTTATGGCAGCATTTTTTACAATAGCCAAGATTTGCACACAGCCCAAGTGTCCATCAGAGGACGAGTGGATTAAAAAGCTTTGGTACATATACACAATCAAATACTATGGGGCCATGAAAAAGAAGGAAATCTTACCTTTTGTGACATCATGGATGGACCTGGAAACTATTATGTTTAGTGAAATAAGCCAGGCAGAGAAAGAAAAATATCATATGACCATTTGAAGAATCCAATGAACAATGTGGCCTGAGGAACGGAATTGAGACAGAGGAGAGATCAAAGGAAACAGAGGGAAAGAGGACAGAGGAAAAGGGGATGATAGGATGGGATAAACCTGAAGGGAATGGGGGAGGGCAATTTGGGGAGGGGGGCAAGGGAGATGTTGAGGGGAATATGGAGGAGTGGGGATGTATTTGGGGCGACACTAGAATCTATGTAAACACAATAAATTAAAATTAATACATTTTAAAAATTTACTTTTTATCAAATTTAAGTTTTTGGCCAGAATCCCTAATATTTTATCAGTTTAAGTTCTTTTAACTTTAAATTCATACCATTTATTTATTATTAAATCAATCAGTCAAAAATGGGGCTGTTTTGATGAGTGCATTAACTTTTTTTTTTTTAATTTTCATTTTTTAGAGAGAGACAGGAAGGGAGAGAGGTGGTGGGAGGAGCGAGGTGAGAAGCATCAACTCGTAGTTGCTTTACTTTAGTTGTTTATTGATTGCTTCTCATATGCACCTTGACAGGGGGTGTGGAAACTCAAGCCCTGCCAGTGACCCCTTGCTCAAGCCAGCAACCTTTGGGCTCAAGCCATAGACCTTGGTCTTCAAGTCAGCAATGTTGAGCTCAAGCCAGTGACCTTTTGTCTCAATCCAGCAACCCCAGGATCATGTTGATGACCTCATGCTCAAGCTAGCAACCTCAGGGTCACGAACTAGGGTCCTCAGCCTCCTGGGTCAGCTCTCCATCTATTGTACCACCACCAGTCAGGCAAATGGATAACAGTTTGAATCTCATGTTAGCCAATTGATTCGGTGTCTTGTTTTGAAGGTATAACATTGAGAAAATCCCAGTTACACAGAATAAAAATCATAAAACAGAAGTTATTTAACAATAGCTTGCCTTAAATTTAACCATGAGCTGTAATTAACTGTTCTAGAAGAGCTTGGAAAGGGAATGGAGTGTTTCATGATTGTTTCAATATTGAATCATTAACAATATCTAATATGTACTGTCATTCTTTAATTGGTTATTATTCTATGTGGAGAGCACAAATAAATGGATTCCTCAGATACTCTAAGTCTCCACTATTTTGAAGAAAATATGTTTTAATTGTATGATAACTTTTGATATTAGGATTTTTTGACTTAAGACCTTTTATAAAGTTTTATATAGTTCAGTTCTTGTCTCTGATAGCAGTGCAATCTGATTCAAAACAGTGAGCCTATTTTTTTTTATGTTAATGTAACGTGTGTTTCAGTTTCATTTCTGACCCTCTTTACAGTTATAAGCATAGTGACATTGTGGCTGTACACCACCACAATGCTTTTATTGAATTTATTTAAAATATTGTAAGATATGCAAGCTTGTACAACTACGTTGTGTTGCAGAAAAATTCTCTTCATCAGTAATTCTCCCAAAGTAATTTCTCATCTCATCTGAATTAGTTGTACAAATATCCTGTCTCAAATTTCACTATGAAAAACCAAAATTTGGTACTTACATTCCACAGCATTACGAATAATGCTGAAAAGTCCACTGTTTAAAGAACATAACTTAATCAGGTCAGACAATTTGTGTGGAATTATCCCACCTTGGGAAGAGGCTAGCATCTCTACAGAAGTCTCTGCGTGTCTGTGCAGCACGTAGTAATTCACTGAACTCACTTTAGCAGCAGCATTTATTATGTTGTGACTTGTGCTGTTTTCCTGATCCTTATCTGCTCTCAGTACATATGGCATTGTGGTTTTGCCAGTTTATTTGAAAGAGTACTAAAATTGATCCCAACAGCTAAAAGTGTCTCCTGTTATGTAATAAATCTTTCTTTTTTGTACAATACCTGCACGATTGCATTACATAAGAACAAGCAAAAATGTTAGACCCCCAGCGTTACTCCTGTCCGCTCAACTAGAAACAAACTGTGACAATGTTTAAATATCACACACTAGCAAGTTTTAGAGAGTCTTAGAATTATAATAATGGAGGCATTGTCACTCTTGTGAATATCTGAAAGTGTTTAGTGGAGAAATAGCTGAGAGTGTTCTCAGAAGTCTTGGGGTTTACTTCAAGAAGTCAGAGAGACAGGATGCAGTGGACTTTCAATGAGTCATTAACTTGACATTTGTTAGCTGTTTTGTTGACAGAATTTAGAAAAAAAAGTGGGTCTATTTTCATGACTGCCACTAGGACTAATTCTAGGGAAGGCACAAAACCGCAGGGCAGCTGCCTAGAGCTCCCAGAGGGCTAATGCTGGCCCCTATTTACCAGTGGGGAAAGGGAAGGTACCTTTCAACTGTACACCCAGCAGGCTCTCAGGAGCTTTGAATTGACCCTCAGTCCTGACATCTGGAAATCCATCATTCTACATTGACACAGGGACTTGAGCTGAATGAATAATTAGTATGATTTAGAGAATTCAATTCAACTAGTATTTATTGAATGCACTGTGAACACACAGTGTTCTGGGCCAGGTGCTGGAGAAAGCAGGAAACAAGGATGGGAGAAAAACACAACAATATATGAAATGGTTCTAATCTGCAGAAGCTTTCAGTATTGATGGACAAAACACGCTTAGGAAATGATGAGAAAGGCCTGGAGACAATGTCTGATATTTAAAACCATGTGCTGACTACAGCCTCAGCGTGGGACATGGTTGAACGGGGTTTGGGGTGGCAAGGGGACGGTCAAGGTGCAGTTAACTGGGACAGGGAGAGATGATGAGTCCACATCAAGGACAAGACTGTGGAGGACAGCATGAGGATGCTGCAGAAGTGCTGGGGTATGGGAGGAGGATTAACTAACATTAATATCAAACCTGATTTTTATTTGTTTGGTATTTTTTTAAGTGAGAAGCAGGGATGCAGAGAGACAGACTCCCGCATGCACCTGACCAGGATCCACTCATCAAGCCTACCAGGGGGCGATGCACTGCCCATCTAGGGCATTGCTCCGATGCAACTGGAGCCATTCTAGTACCATGAAGCCATCCTCAGCACCCGGGCCAACTTTGCTCCAATGGACCCTTGGCTGCAGGAGAAGAAGAGAGAGACAGAGAGAAGGGAGAGGAGGAAGGGTGGAGAAGCAGATGGTCGCTTCTCCTGTGTGCCCTGACCAAGAATCGAACCTTGGGACATCCACATGCCAGGCCGACACTCCACCATGGAACCAACTGGCCAGGACTCAAACTCTGATTTTGATAGAGATTCCTGCCAATCCTCCAGAAAATGTTTTCAGCCCTTTTCCGTTCTGAATCTATTTATTCTAAGCCAACTTCAATTCTACTGACTATTAAAACTTTCTCCAAAAAGAAAAAGAAAAAAAAAATAGAGAACTTCTAATTAGGATAGCTCTGGAAATGATGGAATTATCAGAATAAATTTAAATTTTTCTAAAATTTATACTTAAGCTGAATACAGTTAGTATACAGAATAGGAGTATGAGGAAGAATAAGAATAATGAGGGAGGTTATATTTTAGTGATTAAAATAATCTTCTGAACACATATCCTATTAATAAATGTGTGTGGTAGGACCTGACCTGTTGTATCAGTTCTTTAACAATGTTGTCCCAAAACAACAAGGTGGCAGGTTTGATCCCCGGTCAGGGCACACACAGGAAACAACCAAAAAATGCACAACTGAGTGGAACAGCAAATGCTTCTCTTTCTCCTCCATTCTCTCTCCCTTCCTTTCTCTGTCTCTCTAAAAATCAATAAAAATTAAGCCCTGGCCAGATAGCTCGGTTGGTTGGAGCATTGTCCCGGAGCATGGAGGTTGCCAGTTCAATTACCCAGTCAGGGCACATACAGAAGCAGTTCAATGTTCCTGTCTCTCTCTCTCTCCTTGCCTCTCCCAAACAAAACAAAACAATGAAACAACAACAAATGTTTGTGGTAGACATTGTTTGTGTTCTCCAAGGGGTCTCCTCCCCTTCCAGACACATGGAATCACACTTTCCCATGTCTTTGAAGTTAGGCAGAGCAATGTGACTAACTTTGATCAATGCTGTCAGCCAACATGACGTGTATCACTTGTGGAAGAGAGCTTTTAAGAGCAGGGGCACGATTCCCCATGGTCCTCTTCTCTTGCCACACTATCTAAGAAGGTCACAAACACAGATGGAGCAGCAAAGTATGGCAGAGCCTCTATCAGCCAGGATCTCTGAGGCATCTCATGCAGGACGATTGCCCTGAAGAGTCACCTGGGACCTCAACAGATGTTGTGTGAACGATGAATAAACCTTTGAGATTTGGGGATGTTTGTTATCCTAGCATAATGTACCCTATCCTGATTTGGGTTTGATTTTTCCTCTAACTTTCAGTTTTAAAATATTTGAATCTGGCTTAGTTATGTTAGGTCATTCAGTTCTAATAAGACCAAAGACACGATTTTATCTCTATGCAAGCCAGTTAACTTCTTGGAGAGAAAGACTATTTCAGGAGTCTACAGAACTAGGACTTTTTATACCTTCTCCAATTCTATTGATTACTCCTTTATTTCCAAAGGCACTGCTTGCCTCTCCAACTGTCCACCACCAAGCTACAGGTACCCTGCCAAGATTTCTGAGCTGTCTAGAGATTAAGACCAGCAGGTCTAGGTTAAGACGAGCATAGTTCTCACATCTCACTCACCAAGTTTTATTGGCATCGTCACATTTCTATATCTGGAACTTGAATGGAATGATACACCACAATGCATGGGACCTGGCTTTCTGAGCAACCAAGGGATGGCACCCAAAAGTGCTGGGGAGTGAGTTCTGCTTACTCTACCAGTGGGAAACAGGAGATGACAAGAGACAAGCAGATAAAAATTTTCCATGGAGGTATGGATTTTTCTTGCAATATTTCCAGAAGAAATTCCACCTGAGCAATGTTTCTTTGTGGCCCCTTGGGCAGATTTGGTCACCTTGATAATGCATCACACCACAGGGCTCCGCGTTGTTCCTTGCCTCGTTTCCCCTTTCCTCCCCACCCTCAACCCACGGGCTTGCACCTTCTGAGAAGGTACAGCGCTTGCATCCTTGTTTGGGCTCTGTAGAGAACCTGGACTAATGATGAGTCACAGACCTCACTCCAAAGCCCAGACAACAAATTCACAAAAGGAAGCAGGGAACCTTCACGAGGTGAAAGACGGACAGTTGAAGAGGCTGCTTATGCTTGGATTCATCGCATGTCTCTGACTTCCCATCTAGTGTATTTTTTGTTTCTTCCTAAAATGTACACATTTGAGAAGTTTTTCTAGTAAGGAGCTCATTGAATTTTTTCCCTTTCAGGGGGAAGAAGGAGTTCTGAAAATATTTTTATTTTATGCTTGTTCTTGAAAAGTAATTTTGCTGGGTACATTTCTAATTTGACAAAACTTTTTATTTATTGATTGTAGAGAGAGAGGAAGGGAGAGAGGGAGAGAGAGAGGAGAACATAAATTTTTGTTGTTCCACTTATTTATGCATTCATTGGTTGACTCTCATATTGTGCCCTGACCAGGGATGGAACCTGCAACCCTGGCATAGCGCTCTAACCTGGATGACACTCTAACCAACTGAGCTATCTGGCAAGGGCCTGATCCATCCTTTTTTGATGACAACTTTTCCTTGCTCATATTTCCAATCCCCTTTTCTCTCTTTCTTTCAGCATTTTTAATTGTACCATAATTGGAGTATCTCAGATCCTAGATGATCTAATTTGACTCTTATTTTAGTGACTTGTTTATTTCTATAATTGCTTGTGCATCTTCTATAATTTCAGTATGCAGTCTCCTGGTCAGGTCAGAAGAGGTTTGATAGACGTTATCTAGAATTTCTAGATGTTTCAAAGTGGGATGTTTTGCAGGCTATTTTATTCATAAGACCGACAGAAACAGAAATCTCCAGAATGCTAAGCAAGTTGAACAAATATAAATGATTGAAACGGTACAATAGCACGTGGTAACATATCCATGTGTAATGGGTGTCTCCATGCTTTTTGACCATCCCAGGTTATTTGAACAGCTTCCTATGTTTGGAGAGCTCCCCATAGTTTGGACGTGCACTTCCTACAGTGGAAGCCAGAACTTATTTGCCCTCTTCCCATGCGGGTGCAGGGAGCAGGCATGCTACACAAACTCTGCCCATCTGGTGCCTCAGGGTAAGAGTTAGATCTGGAAAAGGGCAACATGAAGAGCAGAGCACAGAGGGGTATCTTTTGGCAGAAGAACAATATAATGTCTACTTTTAGGGGGACAGTAGCAGAACTCCTGATATATAGTGAATGCCTGGCATCACCAGTGGGCACTGTAGTGCTGCCTTTAGTGGTCTTTCCAATATGGTCCTGTGATGGGTCATATGCTTATCTGTGTAGCTTCCAAGCCCAACTCTCTGGCCCTCTCAAACAGTGTGTGATACCTGGTAGCCTATAATAAATCCCCTTGCTGCTTTAACTAGCTAAGCAGGTGACGATGTTTTTAATTAAGGACTCCCTCTGATAGTCTGTGGATATAACAGTGTACGGAGGGTTAACTATGGAGATTAATTCTGCAAGCTACAAGCAGAAATCAATATCATTACATGTTGTCCCACCTCACTGAATTCTGTGGGCTAATAAGGAGGGTTATAAACTTAGATGACCAGAATAAATATGATATTTAGAAGAGAAAAATAATTTAGAACTTAAAAATATACCATTCTTATCAACAATTTTGGTTCAATGGCTTTTTAAAATATGCAGAATTCTGTTTGGTTCAAACTTGAGGGTATATGTGGTATGTATGCATATATGCATGTGTGTTTCAAGTTTGGTTTGATCTGTGGTTCAGTTAAAAATAAGAAATGAATATTTGGTTCCAGTTGGGATTTTATGTAACTTCCTGCCAAGGTTATTATGACAAAGACACGAAGAGGTCAGCATCATAGAGATAAATAATCACAATGATTTTCCGCATGATGTCCCACGACACCCCTGATAAATAAAGACTACACAACTCATTTGCATTCTCATTTCACCTCTGCTCTTTCTGCTTGGAATCACCTCCTTATTGGTCTCCACAGACCTTGATTACACTTGTCCTTTAAAACTTTCTTCTAACCCTGCATTCTTTATCACACCTTCCTTCTAGCACAGCAGGAGGAATGTCTGGCATCTCCCTTCTCTAAACTCACAAAGCACTCTCTGAGTTCTATGTGGTGTCTGTGGCCTGGGCCCTGATCTCCCCTGGTGGAGGTGGTGGAGCCCAACGAGTGGACTCTTAGTCACTGGACAGTCAGTTGCAGAGTGGTCATCTTTGCTTCCCATCTTTCGTCTCCCAAGAACATTCCGGGGAAGGAAGGATGAAAATGGAAGGATGACCTACCTTGCACAGGTCTCGCCTCTCAGACACACAGACGGAACCACGTAGAGTGCAAAACCATCTCTTTTTTCCTGTCTCAAACCATGTAATCCAAAGCACTCATGGTCTCAATGGTTAATTTACTTCATCTCCTTGTTCGTTCCCACTTCAGCTCACAGGCACAGGACTCCCTGTTCTACCTTCAGGCCCAGAGTCGAGTGACTGAGTGACTCCCGTGGGGGTCAGAGTCCATCCCTGGAGCTTCCTGCTGCTGCCCCTTCCTTCCCAGGCACTTACTTAACTCCTTCCCTCTGTTGCACCCCCAGCCCTGCCTCTTCTGTGTCTAAGCTTCTGGATACCGCTTCAGTTACCCTCCAATTGATCCCCTTCTGCTCTTAGACGGGGGAAGAGGGCGAGTTTAGATGCTGAAGTAAAAGAAGAAAGAGAAAGAAGCCTTCGTGGGAGGCTGACCCTCAGATGGAATATTTAAAATTAATATAAGATCTCTCAGGAGGCAAAGTTTCACTCCTATGCATATACCTCTTGTATTTTATTTTTTTAAATTTTTTAAAAATTAATTTTAATGGGGTGACATTGATAAATCAGGGTACATATGTTCAGAGAAAACATCTCTAGGTTATTTTGACATTTGATTATGCTGCATTCCCATCACCCAAAGTCCAATTGTCTTCCCTTACCTTCTAACTGGTTTTCTTTGTGCCCTTCCCACTCCCCAACCCCCTCCCACTCCCCCCTCCCCGTAACCCCCACACTCTTGTCCATGTCTCTGAGTCTCATTTTTATGTCCCACCTCTGTATGGAATCATACAGTTCTTAGTTTTTTTTAATTTACTTATTTCGCTCAGTATAATGTTATCAAGGTCCATCCATGTTGTTGTAAATGATCCAATGTCATCATTTCTTAGGGCTGAGTAGTATTCCATAGTATATATGTACCAAAGCTTTTTAATCCACTCGTCCACTGATGGACACTTGGGCTGTTTCCAGATCTTCGCTATTGTGAACAAAACTGCCATAAACATGGGGGTGCATTTCTTCTTTTGAAACAGTGCTATGGTGTTCTTGGGGTATATTCCTAAAAGTGATATAGCTGGGTCAAAAGGCAGTTCGATTTTTAATTTCTTGAGAAATCTCCATACTGTTTTCCACAGTGGCTGCACCAGTCTGCATTCCCACCAGCAGTGTAGGAGGGTTCCCTTTTCTCCACATCCTCGCCAGCACTTATTCTGTGTTGTTTTGTTGATGAGCACCATTCTGACTGGTGTGAGGTGATATCTCCTTGTGGTTTTAATTTGCATTTCTCTAATGATTAGTGATGTTGAGCATTTTTTCATATGCCTATTGGCCAACTGTATGTTCTCTTTGGAGAAGTGTCTATTCATTTCTTTTGCCCATTTTTGGATTAGATTGTTTGTCTTCCTGGTATTGAGTTTTGCAAGTTCTTTTTTTTTTTTTTTTTTTTTAATAAATTTTTATTAATGGTAATGGGATGACATTAATAAATCAGGGTACATATATTCAAAGAAAACATATCTAGGTTATTTTGTCATTAAATTATGTTGCGTACCCCTCGCCCAAAGTCAGATTGTCCTCCGCCACCCTCTATCTAGTTCTCTGTGCCCCTCCCCCTCCCCCTAACTCTCTCCCTCCCTCCCTCCCATGTCCTCCCTCCCCCCACCCCTGGTAACCACCATACTCTTGTCCATGTCTCTTAGTCTCATTTTTATGTTCCACCAATGTATGGAATCATGTAGTTCTTGTTTTTTTCTGATTTACTTATTTCACTCTGTATAATGTTATCAAGATCCCACCATTTTGCTGTAAATGATCTGATGTCATCATTTCTTATGGCTGAGTAGTATTCCATAGTGTATATGTGCCACATCTTCTTTATCCAGTCTTCTATTGAAGGGCTTTTTGGCTGTTTCCATGTCTTGGCCACTGTGAACAGTGCTGCAATGAACATGGGGCTACATGTGTCTTCACGTATCAATGTTTCTGAGGTTTTGGGGTATATACCCAGTAGAGGGATTGCTGGGTCATAAGGTAGTTCTATTTTCAGTTTTTTGAGGAACCACCATACTTTCCTCCATAATGGTTGTACTACTTTACAGTCCCACCAACAGTGAATGAGGGTTCCTTTTTCTCCACAGCCTCTCCAACATTTGCTATTACCCGTCTTGTTGATAATAGCTAATCTAACAGGGGTGAGGTGGTATCTCATTGTAGTTTTGATTTGCATTTCTCTAATAACTAATGAAGCTGAGCATCTTTTCATATATCTGTTGGCCATTTGTATCTCTTCCTGGGAGAAGTGTCTGTTCATGTCCTCTTCCCATTTTTTTTATGGGATTGTTTGTTTGTTTGTTGTTGAGTTTTATGAGTTCTTTGTAAATTTTGGATATTAGGCCCTTATCTGAGCTGTTGTTTGTAAATATCATTTCCCATTTAGTTGGCTGTCTGTTTATTTTTATATCAGTTTCTCTTGCTGAGCAAAAACGTTTTATTCTGATGTAGTCCCATTCATTTATCTTTGCCTTCACTTCTCTTGCCATTGGAGTCAAGTTCATAAAATGTTCTTTAAAACCCAGGTCCATGATTTTAGTACCTATGTCTTCTTCTCTGTACTTTATTGTTTCAGGTCTTATATTTAGGTCTTTGATCCATTTTGAATTAATTTTAGTACACGGGGACAGGCTATAGTTGAGTTTCATTCTTTTGCATGTGGCTTTCCAGTTTTCCCAACACCATTTGTTGAAGACGCTTTCTTTTCTCCATTGTATGTTGTTGGCCCCTTTATCAAAGATTATTTGACCATATATATGTGGTTTTATTTCTGGGCTTTCTATTCTGTTCCATTGGTCTGAGTGTCTATTTTTCTGCCAATACCATGCTGTTTTGATTATCGTGGCCCTATAATATAGTTTAAAGTCAGGTATTGTAATGCCCCCAGCTTCATTCTTTTTCCTTAGGATTGTTTTGGTTATTCGGGGTTTTTTATAGTTCCATATAAATCTGATGATTTTTTGTTCCATTTCTTTAAAAAATCTCATAGGAATTTTGATGGGAATTGCATTAAATTTATATATTGCTTTGGGTAATATGGCCATTTTAATTATATTTATTCTTCCTATCCAAGAACAAGGAATATTTTTCCATCTCATTGTGTCTTTTTCTATTTCTCTTAATAATGTCTTGTAGTTTTCGTTATATAGGTCCTTTACATTCTTTGTTATGTTTATTCCTAGGTATTTTTTTTTTGTTGTTGCAATCGTGAAGGGGATTATTTTTTTGAGTTCGTTTTCTAATATTTCATTGTTGGCATATAGAAAGGCTATGGACTTTTGTATGTTAATTTTGTATCCTGCGACCTTACTGTATTGGTTTATTGTTTCTAATAATCTTTTTGTGGAGTCCTTCGGGTTTTCGATGTATAGGATCATATCATCAGCAAAAAGTGATAGCTTTACTTCTTCTTTTCTGATATGGATGCCTTTTATTTCTTTGTCTTGTCTGATTGCTCTGGCCAGAACTTCTAGCACCACGTTAAATAAGAGTGGAGAGAGTGGACAACCCTGTCTTGTTCCTGATTTAAGGTAGAAAGTCCTCAGTTTTATGCCGTTTAATATGATTTTGGCTGATGGTTTATCATATATGGCCTTTATCATGTTGAGATATTTTCCTTCTATACCCATTTTGTTGAGAGTCTTAAACATAAAATTGTGTTGTATTTTATCAAAAGCCTTTTCTGCATCTATTGATAAGATCATGTGGTTTTTGTTCTTTGTTTTGTTGATAATGGTGTATTACGTTAACCGTTTTGCGTATGTTGAACCGTCCTTGAGATTCTGGGATGAATCCCACTTGATCATGATGTATTATTTTTTTAATATGTTGTTGTATTCGGTTTGCCAGTATTTTGTTTAGTATTTTAGCATCTGTATTCATTAGAGATATTGGTCTGTAGTTTTCTTTCTTTGTGCCATCCTTGCCAGGTTTTGGTATGAGGGTTATGTTGGCCTCATAAAATGTGTTTGGAAGTATTGCTTCTTCTTCAATTTTTTGGAAGACTTTGAGTAGAATAGGAACCAAGTCTTCTTTGAATGTTTGATAGAATTCACTAGTATAACCATCTGGGCCTGGACTTTTATTTTTGGGGAGGTTTTTAATAGTTTTTTCTATTTCCTCCCTGCTGATTGGTCTGTTTAGGCTTTCTGCTTCTTCATGACTCAGTCTAGGAAGGTTGTATTGTTCTAGGAATTTATCCATTTCTTCTAGATTGTTGTATTTGGTGGCATATAATTTTTCATAGTATTCTACAATAATTCTTTGTATATCTATGATGTCTGTGGTGATCTCTCCTCTTTCATTTTGGATTTTATTTATTTGAGTCCTGTGCCTTTTTTCCTTGATGAGTCTTGCCAAGGGTTTGTCAATTTTGTTGATCTTTTCAAAGAACCAGCTCCTAGTTTTATTGATTTTTTCTATAGTTTTTCTGTTCTCTATTTCATTTATTTCTGCTCTGATTTTTATTATCTCCTTTCTTCGGCTGGTTTTGGGTTGTCTTTGTTCTTCTCTTTCTAGTTCCTTAAGGTGTGAAGTTAAGTGGTTTACTTCGGCTCTCTCTTGTTTGTTCATATAGGCCTGAAGTGATATGAACTTTCCTCTTATTACTGCTTTTGCTGCATCCCAGAGATTCTGATATGTTGTATTTTCATTTGTCTGTATATATCTTTTGATCTCTGCGCTTATTTCTTCTTTGACCCATTCATTTTTTAGAAGTATGTTGTTTAGTTTCCACATTTTTGTGGGTTTTTCCCCCTTTTTTGCAGTTGAATTCTAGTTTCAAGGCTTTATGATCAGAAAATATGCTTGGTACAATTTCAATTTTTCTAAATTTGCTGATATTGTCTTTGTGGCCCAACATATGGTCAATTCTTGAGAATGATCCATGTACACTAGAGAAAAATGTATACTCTGTCGCTTTGGGATGAAGTGTCCTGTAGATGTCTATCATATCCAGGTGTTCTAGTATTTCGTTTAAGGCCATTATATCTTTATTGATTCTCTGTTTGGATGACCGATTTAGAGCCGTCAGCGGTGTATTGAGGTCTCCAAGTATGATTGTATTTTTGATAGTTTTTGTTTTAAGGTCAATAAGTAGCTGTCTTATATATTTTGGTGCTCCTTGGTTTGGTGCATATATATTAAGGATTGTTATGTCTTCTAGATTCAACTTCCCCTTAATCATTATGAAATGACCATTTTTGTCTCTGAGTACTTTTTCTGTCTTGTAGTCAGCATTATTAGATATGAGTATTGCTACGCCTGGTTTTTTTTGGGTGTTGTTTGCTTGGAGTATTGTTTTCCAGCCTTTCACTTTGAATTTGTTTTTATCCTTGTTGCTTAGATGTGTTTCTTGTAGGCAGCATATAGTTGGATTTTCTTTTTTAATCCATTCTGCTACTCTGTGTCTTTTTATTGGTAAGTTTAATCCATTTACATTTAGTGTAATTATTGACACTTGTGGGTTCCTACTGCCATTTTATAAATTGCTTTCTGTTAGTTTTGTATCTAGTTTGATTCTTCTCTTTTGTTTTTCTATCATTTGTTTTTGTTTGTTTGTGTTCCATACTTCTTTCCTCTGTTGCTACCTTTTTTAAGTCAAGTGTTTTTGTGGTGGTTCTTTCAAGGGTGGTTACCATTAAGTAATGAAAAGGGTACCTACCATATTCATTGTAGTACCCTATCTTATAAGTATTTCTGCACCTCATCGTCCTTGTTTTGCAAGTTCTTTATAAATTTTGGTTATTAACCCCTTATCAGACGTATTGTCAAATATATTCTCCCGTTGTGTAGTTTGTCTTTTTATTCTGTTCTTATTGTCTTTAGCTGTGCAGAAGCTTTTTAGTTTGATATAGTCCCATTTTTTGATCCTGTCTTTTATTTCACTTGCCTGTGGAGACAAATCAGTAAATATATTGCTGCGAGAGATGTCGGAGAGCTTACTGCCTATGTTTTCTTCTTCTAAGATACTTATGGTTTCATGGCTTACATTTAAGTCTTTTATCCATTTTGAGTTTATTTTTGTGAATGGTGTAAGTTGGTGGTCTAGTTTCATTTTTTTGCAGGTATTGAATAGCTGTCCAATTTTCCCAACACCATCTTTACTCTTACCTCCTTTGTCAAATATCAGTTGTCCATAGAGCTGTGGGTTTATTTCTGGGTTCTCTGTTTTGTTCCATTGATCTATATGCCTGTTCTTATGCCAGTACCAGGCTGTTTTGAATACAATGGCCTTGTAGTATAACTTGATATCCGGAAGTGTGATATCTCCCACTTTTTCTTCCTTTTCAAGATTGCTGAGGCTATTCGTGTTCTCTTTTGGCTCCATATAAAGTTTTGGAATATGTGTTCTATATCTTTGAAGTGTGTCATTGGTATTTAATCAGTATTGCATTGAATTTATAAATTGCTTTGGGTAATATAGACATTTTTTTTCATTTTTCTGAAGCTGGAAACTGGGAGAGACAGTCAGACAGACTCCCGCATGCGCCCGACCGGGATCCCCCCGGCACGCCCACCATGGGGCAATGCTCTGCCCATCCTGGGCGTCGCCATGTTGCGACCAGAGCCACTCTAGCGCCTGGGGCAGAGGCCACAGAGCCATCCCCAGTGCCCGGGCCATCTTTGCTCCAATGGAGCCTTGGCTGCAGGAGGGGAAGAGAGAGACAGAGAGGAAAGCGTGGCGGAGGGGTGGAGAAGCAAATGGGCGCTTCTCCTATGTGCCCTGGCCGGGAATCGAACCCGGGTCCTCCGCACGCTAGGCCGACGCTCTACCGCTGAGCCAACCGGCCAGGGCCCTAATATAGACATTTTAATGATGTTTATTCTTCCTAACCATGAGCACGGTATATGCTTCCACTTGTTTGTATCTTCTCTGATTTCTTTTATCAATGATTTATAATTTTCCGAGTACAAGTCTTTAATCTCCCTGGTTAAATTTATTCCTAGGTACTTTATTTTTTTTGTTGCAATAGAAAAGGGGATTGCTTCCTTAATTTCTCTTTCTGACAGTTCATTGTTAGTGTATAAGAATGCTTCTGATTTCTGAGTATTAATTTTATATCCTGCCACCTTGCTGAATTCATTTATCAGGTCTAGTAGTTTTTTGACTGAGACTTTAGAGTTTTCTATATACAGTATCATATCATCTGCAAATAATGATAGTTTTACTTCTTCTTTTCCAATTTGGATGCCTTTTATTTCTTTTTCTTGTCGATTGCTGTGGCTAGGACTTCCAGAACTATGTTGAATAAGAGTGGTGAAAGGGGGCACTCCTGCCTTGTCCCTGATCTTAAGGGGATTTCTTTTAATTTTTGCCCATTGTATCTCTTGTATTTTAGCATATGAGAAGACTGTCTGTTTCCAAGAACTGGGTTTCACAACAACCTCGAAAGATTTACTCTCCAGGAAGGGGAGGGGTTGGTGAGGAGAGTGGGAAAAAGCCCATCTCTCCTTACATACCTCTCTGCTAGAAAATGAGCACTTTGAGAGAATGGGCTGTTTCTTACACATTTCTCAGCCCTTGACAGTCGATCAACAATATGTGTTTGATGGATGGAAGGAGTATGGAGCTAATCTAGCAGAAAAAATTTCATGTTATAACATTTGATGATACAGCTTATGTCTTAGAATGACTGGGTCTTTCTTTTAAGGACAGGTAAGTTCTGGCATGACATAAATAATCAAAACCTTTATCCCCACTAAGGCACTCCCTACTGCCTCACGAGACATAAAATGCCCACAGCCCTTGTCCACTACAGCCCAACAGGGCAGGCCTGGTCAGGGTGTGATGACACAAAGTGCGGCCATGGCTCTCCAACTCTCTTTCGGGGTCTGCCATCCCCCAGAAATCTTCCCTCCCCTTCCACTCCAGTCATCCCTTTCTTACTCTCAACTTGCTTACAGAATAGGAAAGGATCTGATATTATGTATATTTAGACTAAAATTGCTTCAGGTAAGATAACTAGAGGGTTAAAAAATTGTAGCTGTTGTTTTGAGATAGCAGGTGAGAGTAACAGCCCAGACAAAAGGAGATTCAAGGACAACAGAGCTTTTAACCTGTGAGCCTGCAGTCTCAATGGACACAGGAGGTTCAATGGACCCTGCTCAAAGAGCCCCCCAAACTTCCTGTGCAGGGGCTGTGGCTGGGGCAGGGGCAGGGCAGGGGCAGGGGCAGGGACAGGGACAGGGCAGGGGCAGGGCAGGGACAGGGGCAGGGACAGGGACAGGGGCAGGGACAGGGACAGGGACAGGGGTAGGGGCAGGGACAGGGGCAGGGGCAGGGACAGGGACAGGGCAGGGACAGGGGCAGGGGCAGGGACAGGGGCAGGGGCAGGGACAGGGACAGGGCAGGGGCAGGGCAGGGGCAGGGCAGGGACAGGGGCAGGGACAGGGACAGGGGCAGGGACAGGGACAGGGGCAGGGGCAGGGACAGGGGCAGGGGCAGGGACAGGGACAGGGCAGGGGCAGGGCAGGGACAGGGGCAGGGACAGGGACAGGGGCAGGGACAGGGTCAGGGACAGGGGTAGGGGCAGGGTCAGGGACAGGGGCAGGGGCAGGGACAGGGACAGGGACAGGGACAGGGGCAGGGGCAGGGACAGGGGCAGGGCAGGGGCAGGGACAGGGACAGGGGCAGGGGCAGGGACAGGGACAGGGACAGGGCAGGGGCAGGGGCAGGGACAGGGGCAGGGCAGGGGCAGGGACAGGGACATTGACAGGGCAGGGGCAGGGGCAGGGCAGGGGCAGGGACAGGGGCAGGGGCAGGGACAGGGACAGGGGCAGGGACAGGGACAGGGGCAGGGGCAGGGGCAGGGGTATGGCAGGGGCAGGGCAGGGGCAGGAACAGGGACAGGGACAGGGGCAGGGGCAGGGACAGGGCAGGGGCAGGGGCAGGGACAGGGGCAGGGGCAGGGGCAGGGACAGGTACAGGGGCCGGGGCAGGGGCAGGGACAGGGGCAGGGACAGGGGCTGGGCAGGGCAGGGTGGTGGGCTCTGTCTGCACATGGAGATAATGATGCAGAAATCATTGTCACTTCTGAGAGTGCTGGCCTGTGGGACCCAGAGTGGGGCTTAGAGTTTAACAACTGCTCGGGGGTGCTCTGAGTCAAATACCATTGCACTCGTCACTCTGCCCTTGTTTATTCCCAAGGCTGATGAGACATGACAAGTAAATGTGTACACCTCATCTGGATGGTGAAGTTTTTAGGCCAACTATAATTTTTTATCCTAATTCCAGTGCCTAATGCAGAGCCTGGCATGATAGACATTCACCATAAAAATTTTACTGACAGGATGGATGGATGAACGACTAAATGAGTAGCACAGCTTCTGCTTTCCTGACCTCTGAACTGAAAAAAACAAACAGCAAATGAAGTTGAAGAGAAAGAAGCCAAGGCAGCTTTTGAAGGGGCTTGAGCAGTTTCCTGAAGTTTCTAAGAGATTTTACATGCTTACTAATGCCAGCAACAATTCAGAGTTGCTTCATGTTGCCTTCTTTCGCCTGGTACAAGGTCCGGGTCACAGCTGTGTGGTCATAGGGATGCCCCTCTACCGTTTTTGCAAGCCCACAAGGAGGCTGTGCCCAGCGGCAGGGGCAGTGGGCAGGTCTGAGGGAGAGATGGACACATGGTCTCTCCAATCCTTTTCCTTCACTGTTAGTCTCCCAACTTCTGCGGGCAAGGAGAAAAGAAGTCTGTGTCTTATATATGTGGCTGGCTCAGGGTGACCTTCATGACTCATGGAGATAAGTATGTTTCCTAATAAGTATTGATGGGAGGGGCATAAAGAGTGAAAATACTGTCCTCTGTAACACATTTAGAATCATGCTGTACTGAAGAACGTATACACACCCAGCCTAGTAATGATTATAGTGGTTATTCTCCGCCCAGCCCCCACCCCGATTCCATCCCCTGCCCTCTGCCTCTCCCTGTATCAGAAAGTTCATCCCTGTGGGGCTGTGTCACCTGGGCTCCTTCACCACTTGGCTGCTGGTGGCATTGGCCAATGAGCAACAGCGACTAGAGAGGGAGAAGATTTGGGTTTCTTCCCTTGACCTTCCCTGCCTGTGTGTTGTGTCTCTGCCTGTGTGTTGTGTCTCTGCCTGTAGTTGTGTCTTTCCATGACGACTGTCCCTCCAAGTGACCACTTCAACAACCCCAGCTCTCACTGGATCTGGGAGTCCCCTCTGGTCTGAGGGGAACAGCTTCCTACAGTTCCTAGCCTCTGGGCACCTCCCATCCCTGTGAACTCCCTGGACCTCGCCCCCACATTGTAAGTGGTCCCTGTCCTGAAGTCTTCTGTGTTGAGCCATCTGAGGGGAATTCTTCTCCCTGCTGGTGCCTTGACTTAGACAAAGGACAATGAGGAAACTTGGCACGGCTCTTTAATCACTAAAAAGTTAGTGTCTAGGAAGTCATCCTGAAACCACAGGCCAGTCTGATGGCTCTCACGTGTAGCTCTTGGTCCTCAGGTTGCTCCATGCTGTAAAAACACGAGTTTTAATAGCAGATTTCAGTTATTAGCCAGTGGTATGGGAACCTCTAGGGGAGCCGCAGGGTTTACTGGCCTCTCAGAAATCACAAGTGTGAAAAAAGTAACAAAGCACACCTGTGGGCTCTCCCTGGCCCTGGCCCAGAGATCCGATCTCTGTGAAGCATAGAAGGGCCTTTCCTCTTCCTTCTTAAAGCTTTGTGGAAGACCTCTGTGCCAAAGAGGTGAGTGAGGGGCATGACACATGATGACAGGACTGCCCCCTAAAGAACAGTACTTTCCGCTACTACGTGTCCCGATGCCTTCTTAGAGAAACATGTTTCTACAATGTAGCCAACAGCCAAGCGTGAATCCCTTTAGGAAGTGAGATTGCAGCAGAGGACAGAGCTAAGGGTTCTTGTCCACAACACCCCTGGTACCTCTGCCCCTAGTTCTGCAGCTGTTCCCAGCCTGACTGAATGGCATTATGTGGATGGTGTTTGCTGGCCTGACTCGTGATTTTTTCTTTAGATTTCAAATTGTCTGCAAAAATGTCTCATTGTTCTGGAAGAGTTAATAGACATACCTACCCAATTTTTCTTCTAGTTTTTCTGTTTTTTATAAATTGTAGTCCATGAGAAATTGCAAAAATAGTACCTAGAGTTCCGTAAATCTGGCTTTCTCCAATGGTGACATCGTATATAACTATTACAACATCAAAACTAGGGAATAGATATTGGTACTCTTAATGAAATCACAGATTTTATTTGTTTTACACATGAACTCTGCGTGTGTGTGTGTGTAGCTCTGTGCAATGTCCCATGTATAGATCTTCATAACCACCATGATAAAGATACTGAGTGAGTTGTTCTATCAGCAGAAGGAACTCCCTTGTCTACCCCTTTGTAATCACCTTCCCTTGGCAAACCCTAATCAGGTAGTAGTACATTTCCAAGGTTTCAGTTACCTGCAATCAACTGTGGTCCAAAAATATTATATGGAAAATTCCAGAAATAAACAATTCATTAGTTTTAAATTGCAAGCCATTTTGAGATGAAATCTTGCATTGTCCCACTCTGACCCACCCAGAACATGACTCATCCCTTGATCCAGCATATCCACGCAGTACATGCTACCTGCCTGTTAGTCATTTAGTATCATTCATTGTCTCAGTATTTTAGTGCTTGTGTTGAAGTGACCCTTTTTTGTTTAATAAGGTCATACTCATATAACTTTTTTTTTTTAGATTTTATTTATTCATTTTAGAGAGGAGAGAGAGGGGTGGAGAAGCAGATGGGCACCTCTCCTGTGTGCCCTGGCTGGGAATTGAACCCGGGACTTCTGCACACCAGGCCGACGCTCTACCACTGAGCCAACCGGCCAGGGCCACTACAACATATTTTAATTTTCTCTTTTATCATTAGTTATTATTAATCTTACTGTACCTAATATATAAATTAAGCTTTTTCATAGGTATGTATATATATATGTATATAGAGTTCAGTACAATCTGTGTAATCAGGCATCCACTGTGAGGTCTTGGAATGTATCCCCTTTATATAAGGGGATACTATTGTACTGTTCTTAACATTTCTCTTTGTTGCTGGATGCTCAATCTGTTGTTTTTAATTGCTGCATAAAAGTCTACATTAAGTACCATGTTTTATTATCCATTCTCCTGGTCAACACCTGGATTACCTATAGTTCTTTATAAGAACACATATGGGCCTGTGCAGATATATCTTTAAGATGTATACATCTGGGGAGGGGGGAGGATTTGTCAAGTCAAATAGTATATGAAGTCCTGATTTTTCCCAGCACTGCCAGATGGCTCAGAACACATCCTTTTTACCAGACCCTAAATCCCTAAATACTTGACCATATCTGGTAGCAACGCTGGATGGGACACAGTTTGGCAACCATGTGCCCAAGTAGATTTTTATCATTAGAAGAAGGCCAATTAACAGTCATGGCCAGACCTTCTAGTCTTACCATGTAAGACTTTTAATCATGTGCTTTTTTTCATACACTAATAATGTCATTATTTTCTTCTTTTGGCTATTTATTATAGTTTTATTAATAAATTATTTGTATGTTGATGTTTTCCTGCATTTTTTGAATAAGTTCTACTTGATCATAATGTATTTTATTAAAACATAATGTTGACTTTGTTAATATTCCACCTAGGATTTTTTCATCTATATTCATAAGTGAAATACACTCATATTTTTGTTATTTTTATATTATTCAGTTTTGGAATCAGAATTATATTAGCTTCATAAACTGAGCTGGACAGTTTTCAATCTTCTATTTTCTGAAATTACATGTATATGATAGAAATCAACTGCTTCATGGACAATTCATAGAAATCACCCATAAAAATGCCCTGGAGATTTTTTTAAGGGAGTTCTCTGATAATCATAGCAATTTCTTTAAGACCTAATAATTTACTTTGGTTTTGTGTTTCTTCTTGTGCCAGTTGTGTCTTTTATGTTATTCAAGAAATATATCAAATTTTCTTAGTCTTAAAAAATAAATTAGTGTATAGTTAGTTGTTCCTAATACTCTTTTATTAATTTTTAAATCTCTGATGTATCTGTAATTATTTTCTCTTTTGTGTTCTGTATTATTATTATTATTATTATTATTATTGACAGAGACAGAGAGAGGGACCGATAGGGACAGACAGACAGGAAGGGAGAGAGAGATGAGAAGCATTAATTCTTTGTTGCAGCTCCTTAGTTGTTCAGTGATTGCTTTCTCATATGTGCCTTCCTTTATCAGCACATATGAAATGTGCTTTCTCATATGGCTACAGCAGAGCGAGTGATCCTTTGCTCAAGCCAGCAACCTTGGGCTTCAAGCCAGCAACCTTGGGCTTCAAACCAGCAACCTTGGGCTTCAAGCCAGCTGCCTTTGGACTCAGGCCAGTGACCATGGGGTCATGTCTATGATTCCACACTCAAGCTAGCAACCCCTCACTCAAGCTGATGAGCCCGTGTTCAAGCCCAATGAGCCTGCGCTCAAGCCAGCAACCTTGGGGTTTCGAAGATGGGTCCTCTGCATCCCGGTCTGACGCTGTATCCACTGTGCCACCGCCTGGTCAGGCTATATTATGATATTTTCTTATTGGCATCTTCTAGCTTTTTTATCTGAAGTAGTCTTCTTGTCACAGGCTTATTTATTAATCTTTCAAAACACTAGTTTATGGTTTTATTAATCTTCTATAGTTTTGTCATTATTTGCTATTTTATTGACTTCTGTTCTACCTTTATTATTATAATAATTATTATAACCTTTGCTTATAATATTATTATAATTATTATAATCTTTGCTTATTCTTTTGCAGCCTTTCTGAGTATTTTCCTGTGTTTGTTTTCAACCTGTCTTATATCTTGATAAATGTTTTTAAAATTATGCATTTGTCTCTAAATACTGCTGTAGATGTGGTCTTCAAATTTTGACATGTAGCACTTTCATTTTCATTTGGTTTTATGTCTTTAATAACTTTCTTTGTGATTTTATTGTTAACTCAAGTATTAATAAATAGATTTTCTATTTTTTTAGGAATAATGTATTTCTAGAAAATAATATTTTCTAGTAATGTAACATTGATATTTTTCCCACTAATTTAATTCATTGGGATTAAAAATGTAATCTAAATAAGTCATGCATCAGACTTTTCTATAACTTCCTTTGTGACCCGGTATGTGGATAATTTTTAGACTTTTATGTGTACTCAAAAAACTGTATTCTCCACTGGGCATAGATATATTGAATGTATTAACTGAAATATTCAGATCCTCTATTACTGCTTATTTTTTCTTTGCTTAAGCTATTTATTTCTAGAGCTTTTATTTTTCCTCTATGATTTTTTGTGATAAAATTTTCAACTAAAAGTAATATTTCTTATTGAGTTCTATCAAATGTTTTATATCTCTTTAGATGATTTTGTTAGGTACATATGTGTTTGCCCTACTGGTCTTTCCTACCAGGGTATGAGTTCCTTCTTTGTCCTGAATTTTTTTTTTCCAGATACCAAGATTGCTGCCTCAGCTCTCTTTCAGATCATATTTGCTTGATATCCTTTCATTTTCAATCTTTCTTTTCCTTTTGTTGTAAATGTATCCTCTGTAAAAAAAAAAATACACTACTCACAAAAATTAGGGGATGTTTTATCACTTTATATTCATTTTGAAATATCTACTAATTTTTGTGAGCAGTATATATTGTTGGGTTTTTTTTAAATGTCCAATTTGAAATGCTGTGCCTTTTGATTGGTCATTTAACTTATTTACTTTTATTACAATCACTTTATATTGGACGTATTTCTGCCATCTGATTTCATATTTCTCATTACTGATAACCCTTTTTCCTTCTCTCTTGACTTTCTTACTCTTCCCTGATTGAAAAGAACATGTTTTATTTTTTCCGTATGGTGTTTGCTCTTAAGACATATATTTGTTTATTTATTTACCTGAGTTATTAAACTTATCAATGAGTATCTCTTCCCTGCAATAAGACAAATAGTTTAGCATGTTCTCTCACCTCTTTGGACTCCAGTTCCCCATTCCTACTCCAATCCATACAACAACACACATACAGACACACAGTATTGATATTGTCTAGATCAAGTTTAATTTTGGAGTCTTATGAATATAGTTTTCCTTTGTTTTTTATTTAACCTTTGTATTTTTTTACATGACAATCAATTTTGCCAGATTATTTGATCACCTAACTTCACATTTCTCTGCAGAATCTGTTGTATTTCTTTTCCTCTTTTTTGACTATTTCTTCTACAATTTTTCAAAATGAGTTTGTGTGTGGCACAGTTTCTGAAGTTTTTTATGTCAGAAAATATATTTGTTATATCCAGAACATTTTGTATTATATCCTCACATTTCACTGTCAATTTGGCTGAATATAAAATTCTATGTACAACACTTTAAAAATACTATATATTTTTAATCTTCTTGCATTCAGCAACTGAGAAGTCTGATGTAAATCTGATGCTTGTTATTTTGTATGTGAGCTGCTTTTTCTCTCTGGAAACATTTGGAATTTGTCCTTAGTTTTCAATGATTCTAATCATAGTAATGTGTCTGATTTGGGGATTTTTATCCCTTCTGTTTGGCTCCATATCAGAGACTCCATTTTCTTTTTTATGTTTTTCCCCTCTCCCATGAGATCCCTATTAACTAAATGTTGTATTTTTGTCTCTTAGACCCCTTAGCATCTTTTTATTTTTAAAAATAGCTGTACTTTCTCTTGCCTTCTGGAATCTTCAGGAAGATCTTGTAGCTCCTTTAACTCATTCTTTCACTATATCCTGCTGCTTAGCCCAGCTATTATATCTTTTGTTTCTATCATTCTATTTTTCTTATTTGCCATTTCACTTGGTTGTTCTTGCCTTACATTACTAGTACCCTTCCTGATCAAGCTTCTGAAAGCCAGCGAGCCAGTTTGTGCTGCTGGTCCCTGCCTCCAAAATTAACTCTGTGCAAATGACAGAACTCCAGGAGAGAAAAAAAGCATGAGTATGAAAAACAAACACAAAACTGAGAATACCCTGAGAAGACAGAGAAGGCTCTTGTAAACTGGATTGTGACCAAGGGGACATGAGGGCGTGGATATCCATAAGCTGAGGCAGAGAAGAGTAGGTCAGGGAGAGCTTATAAACTCCATCCTTCCTCTCCCCTCCCCTGTCTGCAGCCATCCTCTGACTCACCATAGCAATCATGGGAAACAGTTAAGCCGGGTTGGTGGTGGCAGAGAAACGGTGAGGGGAGCTAATCTGAAGACAGTGCGAAAAGTAAAAAAGAAAGAAATATCCAATCGAATTCGCATTATTTGTAGTAATGAGCTATAGAGTCACCAAGAATACTGAATTAGCAAATACTGAACCATTGTTCCCAGGGAAAATATAGAGTTAGATTCCTGTGAGCCTGTAGTCAAAATATTTTCATCAATTGATCAATACGTAACTTTGTTTTATGTGTGTCGCTGTTTAAAGATACCTTAAGATAAATTACTAATGCGTTAGCATTAAGTTCATGGCCAACAGCACTACAGCTCATGTCTCAGTGAAGCTTATCTAACACATGTATTTCCACATATGGCACATCGGAACCTTCTTCCCCTTAGAGACCTGGACAGGACTTTAACACTGGTATGGACTAAATTATGTCCAGCAAAAGTTCATAATGTTGAAGCTGTAATCACTAATGTGAATATATTGAAGATTGGGCCATTAAAGAGGCAATTAAGGTTAAATGATGTCATAAGGGAGGGGCTAACAGGACTAGTGCCCTTAGAAGAAGAGGACGAGAGACCAGGAGCACAGACACCAGGGAAAGGGCCATGTGAGGATACACTGAGAAGGCAGCTATGCGAAAGCCGGGCAGAGAGTTTCTTTACCCAGAAGTCAACCCTGCTGGTGCATTGGTGGTGCACTGGTCTTGGACTTCCAGAACCTGTCAGAAAATAATTACTGTTATTTAATTAAGCTCCCCAGTCTGTGGTATCTTGTTATGGCAGCTTGAACTAATAATACCAACACTAAGATAGGAGCCATTTTAAATGATGAAATCATCAAGAGAAAAGCACAAAAGAGGAGTCAAGTAGAGGAAATGGAGAAAGGTTTTACCACTTTCATTCGGCTTACCTGATAAGACATACCCCTGCACCAGTCATAGTTCTCTCACTTCATACTCTCGTGACACCTTGCTCTTGACACCACTCTGATTTGGGTTGTGGTATCCTGGGGATTGACTTCTGAAATCTTTCTTCCCGAGTCATAGTTAAAGCCCCAGTCAATCACCTCTTGGTTCTAATAGAGTCCAACTTCCCAGCTTGAGGGTCTCTTGGGTTGCCATTTATATATTCCATCATCTCTCTGCTTTTAAAAAATCAGCCTTAATATTTTTTCTTTTCTTTGGTAGATTTTATTTTTATTTTATTTTATTTTATTTTTTTAATAAATTTTTATTAATGGTAATGGGATGACATTAATAAATCAGGGTACATATATTCAAAGAAAACATGTCTAGGTTATTTTGTCATTAAATTATGTTGCATACCCCTCGCCCAAAGTCAGATTGTCCTCCGCCACCCTCTATCTAGTTCTCTGTGCCCCTCCCCCTCCCCCTAACTCTCTCCCTCCCTCCCTCCCATGTCCTCCCTCCCCCCACCCCTGGTAACCACCACAATCTTCTCCATGTCTCTTTTATATTCCACCAATGTATGGAATCATGTAGTTCTTGTTTTTTTCTGATTTACTTATTTCACTCCGTATAATGTTATCAAGATCCCACCATTTTGCTGTAAATGATCTGATATCATTTCTTATGGCTGAGTAGTATTCCATAGTGTATATGTGCCACATCTTCTTTATCCAGTCTTCTATTGAAGGGCTTTTTGGTTGTTTCCATGTCTTGGCCACTGTGAACAGTGCTGCAATGAACATGGGGCTACATGTGTCTTTACGTATCAATGTTTCTGAGGTTTTGGGGTATATACCCAGTAGAGGGATTGCTAGGTCATAAGGTAGTTCTATTTTCAGTTTTTTGAGGAACCACCATACTTTCCTCCATAATGGTTGTACTACTTTACAGTCCCACCAACAGTGGATGAGAGTTCCCTTTTCTCCGCAGCCTCTCCAACATTTGCTATTACCCGTCTTGTTGATAATAGCTAATCTAACAGGGGTGAGGTGGTATCTCATTGTAGTTTTGATTTGCATTTCTCTAATAACTAATGAAGCTGAGCATCTTTTCATATATCTGTTGGCCATTTGTATCTCTTCCTGGGAGAAGTGTCTGTTCATGTCCTCTTCCCATTTTTTTATTGGACTGTTTGTTTGTTTGTTGTTGAGTTTTATGAGTTCTTTGTAAATTTTGGATATTAGGCCCTTATCTGAGCTGTTGTTTGAAAATATCATTTCCCATTTAGTTGGCTGTCTGTTTATTTTTATATCAGTTTCTCTTGCTGAGCAAAAACTTTTTATTCTGATGTAGTCCCACTCATTTATCTTTGCCTTCACATCTCTTGCCATTGGAGTCAAGTTCATAAAATGTTCTTTAAAACCCAGGTCCATGATTTTAGTACCTATGTCTTCTTCTATACTTTATTGTTTCAGGTCTTATATTTAGGTCTTTGATCCATTTTGAATTAATTTTAGTACACGGGGACAGGCTGTAGTCGAGTTTCATTCTTTTGCATGTGGCTTTCCAGTTTTCCCAACACCATTTGTTGAAGAGGCTTTCTTTTCTCCATTGTGTGTTGTTGGCCGCTTTATCAAAGATTATTTGACCATATATATGTGGTTTTATTTCTGGGCTTTCTATTCTGTTCCATTGGTCTGAGTGTCTATTTTTCTGCCAATACCATGCTGTTTTGATTATCATGGCCCTATAATATAGTTTAAAGTCAGGTATTGTAATGCCCCCAGCTTCATTCTTTTTCCTTAGGATTGTTTTGGCTATTCGGGGTTTTTTATAGTTCCATATAAATCTGATGATTTTTTGTTCCATTTCTTTAAAAAATCTCATAGGAATTTTGATGGGAATTGCATTAAATTTATATATTGCTTTGGGTAATATGGCCATTTTAATTATATTTATTCTTCCTTTCCAAGAACAAGGAATATTTTTCCATCTCATTGTGTCTTTTCCTATTTCTCTTAATAATGCCTTGTAGTTTTCATTATATAGGTCCTTTACATTCTTTGTTATGTTTATTCCTAGGTATTTTTTTGTTGTTGTTGCAATTGTGAAGGGGATTATTTTTTTGAGTTCGTTTTCTAATATTTCATTGTTGGCATATAGAAAGGCTATGGACTTTTGTATGTTAATTTTGTATCCTGCGACCTTACTGTATTGGTTTATTGTTTCTAATAATCTTTTTGTGGAGTCCTTCGGGTTTTCGATGTATAGGATCATATCATCAGCAAAAAGTGATACCTTTACTTCTTCTTTTCCGATATGGATGCCTTTTATTTCTTTGTCTTGTCTGATTGCTCTGGCCAGAACTTCTAGCACCACGTTGAATAAGAGTGGAGAGAGTGGACAACCCTGTCTTGTTCCTGATTTAAGGTAGAAAGTCCTCAGTTTTATGCCGTTTAATATGATTTTGGCTGATGGTTTATCATATATGGCCTTTATCATGTTGAGATATTTTTCTTCTATACCCATTTTGTTGAGAGTCTTAAACATAAAATTGTGTTGTATTTTATCAAAAGCCTTTTCTGCATCTATTGATAAGATCATGTGTTTTTTGTCATTTGTTTTGTTGATATGGTGTATTACGTTAACCGTTTTATGTATGTTGAACCGTCCTTGAGATTCTGGGATGAATCCCACTTGATCATGATGTATTATTTTTTTAATATGTTGTTGTATTCGGTTTGCCAGTATTTTGTTTAGTATTTTAGCATCTGTATTCATTAGAGATATTGGTCTGTAGTTTTCTTTCTCTGTGCCATTCTTGCCTGGTTTTGGTATGAGGGTTATGTTGGCCTCATAAAATGTGTTTGGAAGTATTGCTTCTTCTTCATTTTTTTGGAAGACGTTGAGTAGAATAGGAACCAAATCTTCTTTGAATGTTTGATAGAATTCACTAGTATAACCATCTGGGCCTGGACTTTTATGTTTGGGGAGGTTTTTAATAGTTTTTTCTATTTCCTCCCTGCTGATTGGTCTGTTTAGGCTTTCTGCTTCTTCATGACTCAGTCTAGGAAGGTTGTATTGTTCTAGGAATTTATCCATTTCTTCTAGATTGTTGTATTTGGTGGCATATAATTTTTCATAGTATTCTACAATAATTCTTTGTATATCTATGATGTCTGTGGTGATCTCTCCTCTTTCATTTTTTTTATTTATTTTTTTATTTTTTTATAATTTTATTTTTTTAATGGGGTGACATCAATAAATCAGGATACATATATTCAAAGATAACAAGTCCAGGTTATCTTGTCGTTCAATTATGTTGCATATCCACCATCCAAAGTCAGATTGTCCTCTGTCACCTTCTATCTTGTTTTCTTTGTGCCCCTCCCCACCCCCTATCCCTCTCCCATTCCCCCCTCCCCCCCGTAACCACCACACTCTTATCAATGTCTCTTAGTTTCACTATTATGTCCCACCTATGTATGGAATAATACAGTTCCTGTTTTTTTCTGATTTACTTATTTCGCTTCGTATCATGTTATCAAGATCCCACCATTTTGCTGTAAATGTTCCGATGTCATCATTTCTTATGGCTGAGTAGTATTCCATAGTGTGTATGTGCCACATCTTCTTTATCCAGTCATCTATTGATGGGCTTTTTGGTTGTTTCCATGTCCTGGCCACTGTGAACAATGCTGCAATAAACATGGGGCTGCATGTGTCTTTACGTATCAATGTTTCTGAGTTTTGGGGATATATACCCAGTAGAGGGATTGCTGGGTCATAAGGTAGTTCTATTTGCAGTTTTTTGAGGAACCACCATACTTTCTTCCATAATGGTTGTACTACTTTACATTCCCACCAACAGTGTATGAGGGTTCCTTTTTCTCCACAGCCTCTCCAACATTTGCTATTACCTGCCTTGCTAATAACAGCTAATCGAACAGGTGTGAGGTGGTATCTCATTGCCGTTTTGATTTGCATTTCTCTAATAGCTAAAGAAGATGAGCATCTTTTCATATATCTGTTGGCCATTTGTATTTCTTCCTGGGAGAAGTGTCTATTCATATCCTCTTCCCATTTTTTTATTGGATTGTTTGTTTGTTTGTTTGTTGTTGAGTTTTATGAGTTCTTTGTATATTTTGGATATTAGGCCCTTATCTGAGGTGTTGTTTGAAAATATCATTTCCCATTTAGTTGGCTTTCTGTTTATTTTGTTATCAGTTTCTCTTGCTGAGCAAAAACTTCTTAGTCTGATGTAGTCCCATTCATTAATTTTTGCCTTCATTTCTCTTGCCATTGGAGTCAAATTCATAAAATGCTCTTTAAAACCCAGGTCCATGAGTTGAGTACCTATGTCTTCTTCCATGTACTTAATTGTTTCAGGTCTTATGTTTAGATCTTTGATCCATTTTGAGTTAATTTTTGTAAAGGGGGAGAGACTGTAGTCCAGTTTCATTCTTTTGCATGTGGCTTTCCAGTTTTCCCAGCACCATTTATTGAAGAGGCTTTCTTTTCTCCATTGTGTGTTGTTGGCCCCTTTATCAAAAATTATTTGACTATATATATGTGGTATTATTTCTGGACTTTCTGTTCTGTTCCATTGGTTTGAGTGTCTATTTTTCTGCCAATACCATGCTGTTTTGATTGTCGTGACCCTATAATATAGTTTGAAGTCAGGTACTGTAATGCCCCCAGCTTCATTCTTTTTCTTTAGGATTGCTTTGGCTATTCGGGGTTTTTTATAGTTCCATATAAATCTGATGATTTTTTGCTCTATTTCTTTAAAAAATGTCATTGGAAGTTTGATGGGAATTGCATTAAATTTGTATATTGCTTTGGGTAATATAGCCATCTTGATTATATTTATTCTTCCTAGCCAAGAACAAGGTATATTCTTCCATCTCATTATATCTTTTTCGATTTCCCTTAACAATGGTTTATAGTTTTCATAATATAAGTCCTTTACATTCTTTGTTATGTTTATTCCTAAGTATTTTATTTTTTTTGTTGCAATCGTGAAGGGGATTATTCTTTTGAGTTCCTTCTCAGTTGTTTCATTGTTGGCATATAGAAAGGCTATTGACTTCTGTATGTTAATTCTGTATCCTGCGACCTTACTGTATTGACTTATTGTTTCTAGTAGTCTTTTTGTGGATTCTTTGGGGTTTTCGATGTATAGGATCATATCATCTGCAAAAAGTGATACCTTTACTTCTTCTTTTCCGATATGGATGCCTTTTATTTCTTTATCTTGGCTGATTGCTCTGGCTAGAACCTCTAGTACCACATTAAATAAGAGTGGAGAGAGTGGACAACCCTGTCTTGTTCCTGATTTAAGGGGGAAAGCCTTCAGTTTAGTGCCATTTAATATGATGTTAGCTGATGGTTTATCATATATGGCCTTTATCATGTTGAGATTTTTTCCTTCTATACCCATTTTGTTGAGAGTCTTAAACATAAAATTGTGTTGTATTTTATCGAAAGCCTTTTCTGCGTCTATTGATAAGATCATGTGGTTTTTGTTCTTTGTTTTGTTGATATGGTGTATTACGTTAACCGTTTTATGTATGTTGAACCATTCTTGAGATTCTGGGATGAATCCCACTTGATCATGCTGTATTATTTTTTTAATATGTTGTTGTATTCGGTTTGCCAGTATTTTGTTTAGTATTTTAGCATCTGTATTCATTGGAGATATTAGTCTGTAGTTTTCTTTTTTTGTGCCATCCTTGCCTGGTTTTGGTATGAGGGTTATGTTGGCCTCATAAAATGTGTTTGGAAGTATTGCTTCTTCTTCAATTTTTTGGAAGACTTTGAGTAGAATAGGAACCAAGTCTTCTTTGACTGTTTGATAAAATTCGCTGGTATAGCCATCAGGGCCTGGACTTTTATTTTTGGGGAGGTTTTTAATGTTTTTTTCTATTTCTTCTCTACTGATAGGTCTGTTTAGGCTTTCTGCTTCTTCTTGACTCAGTCTAGGAAGGTTGTATTTTTCTAGGAATTTATCCATTTCTTCTAGGTTGTTGAATTTAGTGGCATAAAGTTTTTCATAGTATTCTACAATAATACTTTATATACCTACGGTGTCTGTGGTGATTTCTCCACTTTCATTTTGGATTTTGTTTATATGAGTTCTTTCTCTTTTTTCCTTGGTAAGTCTTGCCAAGGGTTTGTCAATTTTGTTGATCTTTTCAAAGAACCAGCTTCTTGTTCTATTAATTTTTTCTATAGTTTTTCTGTTCTCTAATTCATTTATTTCTGCTCTGATTTTTGTTATCTCCTTTCTTCGGCTGGTTTTGGGTTGTCTTTGTTCTTCTTTTTCTAGTTCCTTGAGGTGGGAAGTTAAGTGGTTCACTTGGGCTCTCTCTTGTTTGTTCATATATGCCTGAAGCGATATGAACTTCCCTCTTATCACTGCTTTTGCTGCATCCCATAGATTCTGATATGTCGTATTGTCATTTTCATTAGTCTGTATATATCTTTTGATCTCTGCACTTATTTCTTCTTTGACCCATTCATTTTTTAAAAGTATGTTGTTTAGTTTCCACATTTTTGTGGGAAATTTTTCCTCTTTTTTGCAGTTGAATTCTAGTTTCAAGGCTTTATGCTCAGAAAATATGCTTGGTACAACTTCAATTTTTCTGAATTTGCTGATGTTGTTTTTGTGGCCCAACATATGGTCAATTCTTGAGAATGATCCATGTACACTGGAGAAAAATGTATACTCAGTCACTTTGGGATGAAATGTCCTGTAGATGTCTATCATATCCAGGTGCTCTAGTGTTTTGTTTAAGGCCACTATGTCTTTGTTGATTCTCTGTTTGGATGACCGATCTAGAGCCGTCAGCGGTGTATTGAGGTCTCCAAGTATGATTGTATTTTTGTCAGTTTTTGTTTTAAGATCAATAAGTAGCTGTCTTAAATATTTTGGTGCTCCTTGGTTTGGTGCATATATATTAAGAATTGTTATGTCTTCTTGATTCAGTGTCCCCTTAGCCATTATGAAATGGCTATTTTTGTCTCTGAGTACTTTTCCTGTCTTGTAGTCAGCATTATCCGATATGAGTATTGCTACACCTGCTTTTTTTTGGGTGTTATTTGCTTGCAGTATTGTTTTCCAGCCTTTCACTTTGAATTTGTTTTTATCCTTGTTACTTAGATGAGTTTCCTGTAGGCAGCATACAGTTGGATTTTCTCTTTTAATCCATTCTGCTACTCTGTGCCTTTTTATTGGTGAGTTTAATCCGTTTACATTTAGTGTAATTATTGATATTTGTGAGTTCTCTATTGCCATTTTATATCTTGCTTTCTGTTAGTTTTGTGTCTTGTTTGATCCTTCTCTTTCGTTTTTCTATCTTTTCTTTTTATTTGGTTGTATTCCATACATCTTTCCTCTGTTGCTATCTTTTTTATCTCATGTGCTTCTGTGGTGGTTTTTTCAATGGTGGTTACCTTTGAGTAATGAAAAGGGTCCCTACCCTGTTCATTGTAGCAAACTATTTTGTGAGTACTTTTGCACTCCATCGTCCTTTGCTACTGTTAATCTCCATCTTCTCCCCCTCTTTCTTTTTGTTGTTGTCACAGTTTAAATTTGGTTTTATTGTGTTCTTCTTGCAGCTTTTACTTGTGGCTCTGTTTTTTTTTTTTGTTCTTTGTATCTGATTGGAGAACCCCCTTTAGTAATTCCTGGAGTGGGGGTTTTCTGATGATAAATTCCCTCATCTTTTCTGTATCTCTGAATGTTTTTATTTCTCCTTCGTATTTGAAGGATAGCTTTGATGGGTATAGTATTCGTGGCTGAAAGTTCCTCTCTTTCAGGACTTTAAATATTGGGGTCCACTCTCTTATAGCTTGTAGAGTTTCTGCTGAGAAATCTGATGATAATCTAATGGGCCTTCCTTTATATGTTGTATTCTTCTTTTCCCTGGCTGCCTTGAGAATTTTTTCTTTGCTGTTGGTTTGTGTCAATTTCATTATGATATGCCTTGGAGTAGGTTTGTTGGGGTTAAGAAAACTTGGAGTTCTGTTTGCTTCTTGAACTTGAGGCTTTAGTTCTTTCCACAGGCTTGGGAAGTTCTCATCTATTATTTGTTTGAGTATGTTCTCCATTCCATTTTCTCTCTCTTCTCCCTCTGATATACCTATTATTCTTATGTTATTCTTTTTGATGGAGTCAGATAATTCTTGTAGGGCTATCTCATTTTTTTTAATTTTTGAGTCTCTTTCTTCTTCTCTCTGTTGTGCCTCAAGTTGCTTGTCTTCTATTTCACTAATCCTCTCTTCTATCTGACCTGTTCTATTAGCTAAGCTTGTTACTTCGTTTTTCAGCTAGTGAATTAAGTTTTTCATCTCTGTTTGATTTGTTTTTATAGTTTCAATTTCTTTGGACATATATTCTTTGTGTTCATTGAGTTGTTTTCTGAGCTCCCTAAATTGCCTTTCTGTGTTTTCTTGTATATTTCGGAGGATTTTTAGGATTTCTATCTTGAATTCTCTGTCATTTAGCTCCAAGGTTTCCAATATATTAAATTTTTTCTCCATAGATTTTTCCTCATGTAGCTGTGTTACCTCTCTTTCTTTTGTATTCATGATATTCGATTTTCTCTTTCTTAATGGTATCTGAGGATGGTTTTGTTGATAGTATTAATGAGATTTAATAAAAAATAAAGTTAAAAAAAATAAAAAAATAAAAAATCGAAAAAAGTTGTTTTTTAAAAAAAAATTAATAATGAAATAAAGAAAAATAAAATAAAATAAAAATTTTTAAAAAAAAGGAAATTATTCCCCCCCTCCTTTTTTCCTCTCCTCTCCTCTCCCCTGTTTCTTGAGAAAATCTTGTGGTGGACTGTGAATTATAACAAACAATGCCTGTGATGGAGGGCCTGAATTGGGGAAAAGTAATAAAGGGGCAAAAAAAAAAAAAAAAAAGAAAAAAGAAAAAAAAAAGAAAAAAGAAAAAAAAAAGCGTATGGACCCACAAAAAGCAAATAAGGAAAAAATTTGGGTCAAGAATAAAATCATTTGCTTTTAGGTGTTGGTTGTCTAAGAGTTATGATGAGAGGAATAAGAGGAAAACGGAAAAATGGGGGGACAAATTAAAAAATTACTATTGTATTTAGTGGAACAAGAACTAGATAATATGGAGAGCCAGGGATGGGAGCACTGCTAGTGAGTTAAAAAGGTGAAGTAAACCCCCCCAAAATGCCACAAACATAGGTTTGAGTCCCAGATAAGATAATTTGTTTCTTATTGAGGTTTGAATGAGAGGAGATGTAAAGGAGAAAGGAAGAAACTAATATAGAGGGAGAAAAGAAAGAGAGAGAGAGAAAAAAAGAGGGAACCACTAAAAGAAGAAAAAAGAAAGGAGAGAGAGAGAGAGAGAGAGTTAAGGGTTTTGGAGTGCAACCCTCATAGAGAGAAAGGAAGAGAAGAGAAAAGATAATGGGAGATGTAACACTTATGGGTAGTGTAGTTCAAGGAGAGGAGAGAGTAAGACCGGTAGAGAGTTAATCAGCCAAATTGGAGGAGGAAAAAAAAGTATCAAGAATGAAGATAAGAGAAACAAACAAACAAATATAATAAAATGGGATAGGTTATAAAGTCTGCAGATTATTCTTGATTTTGAGAGGTTATCTTCTTGCTTTTTCTTTTCTCTCTCTCTTCCTGGTTGGTGACTCTGTACCCCGGGTTCTGCCCCTTTGGCACGCTCAGGTAGAGGTTTGCAGTTGATAAGTCTCTATGGCAATGTCATGTATTGTGCTTTAGTCTCGTTGGCAGTCAAAGCTCATTAGCATTTATAGGCTCTGACAGTGAGAGAGTCCGTGTTCCTGGAGCCTTTCTCCTAGTCTTTCCTTCCTCAATTAGTAGCCTGATAATCCAGCTATGGAGTTGCTGCTGCCTCTGCCTGGATAGTAAGAGGCTCAAAGAGCTGGCAACTCCCCACTCTATTTCCACTCAGCACAGGGCTCTGGGTAAGGCTCAGTCAGTCAGAGCTGCTAGCATAATCAGGCGGGCTTTCCGCCCACTCAAAGACCTCTGGCTCTGCCACTCTGTCTGGTAACACAAGCGGGTGCCCACTTCCGGGGCACTTGGAGGAAACTCTCACTCACTGTCTGTGACCAGGATATCCGGCCAGCAGTCTTACGCTCTGAGTGAAACCCCCAACCGCAGGGAAAAGTTGCAGCGTTGGAATTGAGTCTCTCTCCGTCCCCGTGCGCGGCTTTTGCAAGGCGCTGGGGCGGCTTGAGATTCCGCTTTGGCCCACACAAAGGCCCCTGACTCTGCCCCTCTGTGCGATAACACGGGCGCGCACTGCCGAGACACTCGGAGGAATTGCTCACTCCTTATCTGCGCGCGCAAACCAGGATATGAGGCCGGCCGCGTTTCCCTCTGAGTGAAACACCCTCCAGCACGGAAAATCTCCACTGTTGGAATTAGTTCTCACTCCCTCCTGTGCGTGGCTTTGCCAGGGCACTGGGGCTGCCCAGAGACTCTGCCCTCGGCCCACAGAAAGGCCTCTGACCCTGCCTCTCCGTGGGGCAACACGGGCACCCACTCTCGGGGCCTAGGAAGAAATTCTCGCCCACTAACTGCGCACCGACCAGGAGACCGGGTAAAATGGCCGCTCCGCTTGTCTTTCTTTGTTTGGGTTTGGCGCGAGTGTTAGCTTGTATTGCCCGGGTTCCCACAGGATCAGATTTTCCTCGGCTTGGATCTCTATGCCACAGCCTGGTTCGGCCGTTTGTGCCGCGGCGGCCTGGATCTATTCACCCCCTTTGCCCGCCTCAGTTTCTATATTCACAGTTACCAGAGAAAGCCGCCCTGTTTAGGTTAGTGAGGAAGGTGGAACATTTCTTACTCCCTATTTCCTTCGGGGTTTGGTTATATATTTAGCCAATTTTTCACTCAATCATACCTTTGGGTGTATTGCGAAGCATCTGGAAGCTCCAAGTATAGGTTTTTCTGTTTCTGGTTGAAGATCTTGTTGAGTTTTGGGGGAGATTTATCGGTATCACTTCCTACCCCGCCATTACTCTGACGTCATCTCTCCTCTTTCATTTTGGATTTTATTTATTTGAGTCCTGTGTCTTTTTTCCTTGGTGAGTCTTGCCAAGGGTTTGTCAATTTTGTTGATCTTTTCAAAGAACCAGCTCCTTGTTTTATTGATTTTTTCTATAGTTTTTCTGTTCTCTATTTCATTTATTTCTGCTCTGATTTTTATTATCTTCTTTCTTCGGCTGGTTTTGGGTTGTCTTTGTTCTTCTTTTTCTAGTTCCTTAAGGTGTGAAGTTAAGTGGTTTACTTCGGCTCTTTCTTGTTTGTTCATATAGGCCTGAAGTGATATGAACTTTCCTCTTATTACTGCTTTTGCTGCATCCCAGAGATTCTGATATGTCGTATTTTCATTTTCATTTGTCTGTATATATCTTTTGATCTCTGTGCTTATTTCTTCTTTGACCCATTCATTTTTTAGAAGTATGTTGTTTAGTTTCCACATTTTTGTGGGTTTTCCCCCCTCTTTTTTGCAGTTGAATTCTAGTTTCAAGGCTTTATGATCAGAAAATATGCTTGGTACAATTTCAATTTTTCTAAATTTGCTGATATTGTCTTTGTGGCCCAACATATGGTCAATTCTTGAGAATGTTCCATGTACACTAGAGAAAAATGTATACTCTGTCGCTTTGGGATGAAGTGTCCTGTAGATGTCTATCATATCCAGGTGTTCTAGTATTTCGTTTAAGGCCACTATATCTTTATTGATTCTCTGTTTGGATGACCGATCTAGAGCCGTCAGCGGTGTATTGAGGTCTCCAAGTATGATTGTATTTTTGTCAGTTTTTGTTTGAAGGTCAATAAGTAGCTCTCTTATATATTTTGGTGCTCCTTGGTTTGGTGCATATATATTAAGGATTGTTATGTCTTCTTGATTCAACTTCCCCTTAATCATTATGAAATGACCATTTTTGTCTCTGAGTACTTTTTCTGTCTTGTAGTCAGCATTATTAGATATGAGTATTGCTACACCTGCTTTTTTTGGGGTGTTGTTTGCTTGGAGTATTGTTTTCTAGCTTTTCACTTTGAATTTGTTTTCATCCTTGTTGCTTAGATGTGTTTCTTGTAGGCAGCATATAGTTGGATTTTCTTTTTTAATCCATTCTGCTACTCTGTGTCTTTTTATTGGTAAGTTTAATCCATTTACATTTAGTGTAATTATTGACACTTGTGGGTTCCCTACTGCCATTTTATACATTGCTTTCTGTTAGTTTTGTATCTTTTTTTTTATATAAATAAATTTTTATTTTAATGGGGTGACATCAATAAATCAGGGTACATACATTCAAAGAAAACATTTCCAGGTTATCTTGTCATTTAGTTATGTTGGATACCCATCACCCAAAGAGAGATCGTCCTCTGCCACCCTCCATCCAGTTCTCTCTGTACCCCTCCCCCTCCCCTCCCCCTCTCCCTCCTTCCCTCCCCCCACCCCCCATAGCCACCACACTCCTGTTCATGCCTCTCAGTCTCACTTTTATGTCCCACTAATGTATGGAATCCTGCAGTTCCTGTTTTTTTCTGATTCGCTTATTTCACTCCGCACAATGCTACCAAGACTCCACCATTCCGCTATAAGTGATCCAATGTCACCATTTCTCCTAGCTGAATAATATACCATGGTGTATATGTGCCCCATCTTCTTCATCTAGTCCTCTATTTTTTTTACAGTGATTAAAAGCCTTTAAGCAAACTCTTGGCCAATACAGCAAGAATCCATAAATGAGTAGTGTCCTTAACATGTTCCCCAAGTCCAAGTTGGCCCCCTCACCATGCCAAATCCCTGAAAAATGCAACCCAACCACAGTTCAGTCTGTTAGGAGCTGTCACAGGGAGCAGGAGTCTAGGAAAGTTCCCCACAGGAAAAGTCCGTATGGCACTGGAATTGTTGTCACCATTCTATACTTTGCAGCTCATGTCCAAGTCCCAATGACCGCTGCTTCTAGCTGGTAATGATTCAGGTAGACTGGAAAAAGCCATTTGCAGCATGCATGGATATGGAGCTTCTGTTCTCCTCTGCCTGGAGAGTTGAGACCAGGTTGCTTTTCCCTGGAGCTCTGTGACTGTGGCCTGGTAAAGAGAACCTTGGGATACACTAAGCTGGGTGGCAAAGGTAAATTCATAATACAAGTTGGCAAAAGGAGGAAAGAGAGCTCTAAATTAAGAGTAGGTCCCAGCCTGAAATATGATTGGGGCATTGAGGTAGGAGGAATAAAGGAAACACTATATATTAAGCAAAGCAGCAGAAAATAGGACTATCAACACCCACAACAGAGATCTTTGAGGGAAGAATAAAGAACCTGACTATTCAGGCAAAACATAGTTAAGTGGCCCTTGTGCAAATGAGATCAGTTTACCTGCTTCTTGGAAGAAATACCCTAGGCTCGTCCACAGTGTCGTAGATGGGGTCGACGGCCCTGGGCACCTTCAGCCTTCAGTGGCAAACCCCAGCATTCTGGGCAAGGTTAGGTCATAGGTGGCTGGAGCAGGCCTGGAAGAGACTGAACCCTCCCTTAGAGGAGCGAGGGGGAAGCCTACCTTCCAGTGTCCCTGTTTCCTCACAGCAGAGGTGTGTAAGCCTGGCAGGCTTTAGCTCAATGACCTTCCTTTCCACTATTGAAGCAGGACCCAGATGGCATCCTATGAGACCCCTTTGGGGTGCTGGAGCCTTTAAGGGTGTATCGTAAAAGCTGGTAGTTCCCCCTGATCTCTATTGGACTTTTTCTGCCTCTAGGTATCTTAAAAGCCATTCTCAGAAGATCTCGCTGAGGGGTTTGAGGATCCCCATCCGCCTATATAAATCTTTTCCATATATCTGGAGCTATTTGGAAAAAAAGAACAGTGTTATTAGCTAGATCTAATAAAGAAGGTAGATTTGGTGTCTCCTGGTCATCAGCTTTCAAAAGAAATGTAAAATTTTTTTTTTTAAGTAAAAAGCATGATATGGTAGACCCGTCGGAGTCATTGGCCTGGTGTGCAGGATTCCCGGGTTCGATTCCCGGCCAGAGCACACAGGAGAAGCGCCCATCTACCTCTCCACCCCTCCCCCTCTACCCCCTCCCGGTCCCTCTCCTCCCGCCCACAGCCAAGGATCCACCGGAGCAAATCCACCCTGGGCACTAAGGATGGCCCCATGGCCTCCGCCCCAGTTGCTAGAATGACTCCGGTTGTAACAGAGCAACATCCCAGATGGGCAGAGCATTCCCCCTGGTAGGCATGCCAGGTGGATCCCAGTCAGGCGCATGCAGGAGTCTGTCTGCTTGCCTCCCCATCCCCATCCTCAGAAATATACAAAAAATAAATAAATAAAAGAAAAAATACAAAAAAAAATACAAAAAAAATACAAAAAAAAGGGGGGGGGCATTCCCTTGTGCTAAAGCACCAGGAAGCATGGAGTGAGCTTGAGTATGTCCTATGAAACATGGAGCTCTATGTTTACATATAAGTCTTTGAAGAAGGAGGAACTGCTGAAATAGTTTGTCAGCATTTGTCCCTAAGACAGCAGTCTTTATAGTGGGAACACCATACGTAAATATTTGCTGTCTGTCTATAGATTAAGGGGGGAATATGGCCAATGCTGAAAAGCCATGATCTTTGTGCCCCTCCCCTCCCCCAACCCCCTCCCTCTCCTCCCCCCACCCTGTAACCCCAACACTGTTGTTCATGTCTCTGAGTCTCATCTTTATGTCCCACCTATGTGTGGAAACATATAGTTCTTAGTTTTTTCTGATTTACTTCTTTCACTCAGTATAATGTTATCAAGGCCCATCCATGTTGTTGTAAAAGATCCTATGTCATCATTTCTTATGGCTGAGTAGTATTCCATAGTATATATATACCAAAGCTTTTTAATCCACTCATCCTCTGATGGACACTTGGGCTGTTTCCAAATCTTTGCTATTGTGAACAATGCTGCCATAAACATTTCTTCTTTTCAAACAGTGCTATGGTGTTCTTGGGGTATATTCCTAACAGTGGTATAGCTGGGTCAAAAGGCAGTTCGATTTTTAATTTCTTGAGGTATCTCCATACTGTTTTCCACAGTGGCTGCACCAGTCTGCATTCCCACCAGCAGTGCAGGAGGGTTCCCTTTTCTCCACATCCTCGCCAGCACTTATTCTGTGTTGCTTTATTGATGAGCGCCATTCTGACTGGTGTGAGGTGATATCTCATTGTGGTTTTAATTTGCATTTCTCTAACCATTAATGATGTTGAACATTTTTTCATATGCCTATTGGCCATCTGTGTGTCCTCTTTGGAGAAATGTCTATTCATTTCTTTTGCCCATTTTTGGATTGGATTTTTTGTCTTCCTGGTATTAAGTTTTACAAGTTCTTTATAAATTTTGGTTATTAACCCCTTATCAGACGCTATGTCAAATATATTCTCCCATTGTGTAGTTTGTCTTTTTATTCTGTTCTTATTGTCTTTAGCTGTGCAGAAGCTTTTTAGTTTGATAAAGTCCCATTTGTTTATCCTGTCTTTTATTTCACTTGCCTGTGGAGACAAATCAGCAAATATATTGCTGCGAGAGATGTCAGAGAGCTTACTGCCTATGTTTTCTTCTAAAAAGCTTATGGTTTCATGGCTTACATTCAAGTCTTTTATCCATTTTGAGTTTATTTTTGTGAGTGGTGTAAGTTGGTGGTCTAGTTTCATTTTTTTGCAGGTAGCTATCCAGTTTTCCCAACACCATTTGTTGAAGAGGCTGTCTTTACTCCATTGTATTGTCTTACCTCCTTTGTCAAATATCAGTTGTCCATAGAGCTGTGGGTTTATTTCTGAGTTCTCTGTTCTGTTCCATTGATCTATGTGCCTGTTCTTATGCCAGTACCATGCTGTTTTGAGTACAATGGCCTTATAATATAACTTGATATCTGGAAGTGTGATACCTCCCGCTTTTTTCTTCCTTTTCAGGATTGCTGAGGCTATTCGTGTTCTTTTTTGGTTCCATATAAATTTTTGGAATATGTGTTCTATGTCTTTGAAGTAAGTCATTGGTATTTTCATTGGTATTGCATTGAATTTATAAATTGCTTTGGGTAATATAGACATTTTAATGATGTTTATTCTTCCTAACCATGAGCACGGTATATGCCTCCACTTATTCGTATCTTCCCTGATTTCTTTTATCAATGTTTTATAATTTTCTGAGTACAAGTCTTTAATCTCCTTGGTTAGATTTATTCCTAGGTAATTTATTTTTTTGGTTGCAATGGTAAAGGGGATTGATTCCCTGATTTCTCTTTCTGACAGTTCATTATTAGTGTATAAAAATGCCTCTGATTTCTGAGTATTGATTTTATATCCTGCCACCTTGCCAAATTCTTTTATCAGGTCTAGTAGTTTTTTGACTGAAACTTTAGGGTTTTCTATATACAATATCATGTCATCTGCAAATAATGATATTTTTACTTCTTCTTTTCCAATTTGGATGCCTTTTATTTCTTTTTCTTGTCTGATTGCTGTGGCGAGGACTTCCAGAACTATGTTGAATAAGAGTGGTGAAAGGGGGCAACCCTGCCTTGTTCCTGATCTTAAGGGGATAGCTTTTAATTTTTGCCCATTGAGTATTATGTTGGCTGTGGGTTTGTCATAGATGGCCTTTATCATGTTGAGGTATGTTCCCTGTATTCCCACTTTGCTGAGAGTTTTGATCATGAATGGGTGCTGGACTTTATCAAATGCTTTTTCTGCATCTATTGAAATTATCATGTGGTTTTTCTCCTTTCTTTTGTTTATGTGATGAATCACATTGATTGATTTGTGAATATTGTACCAGCCTTGCCTCCCAAGAATAAATCGTACTTGATCATGGTGTATGATTTTTTTCATATATTGCTGGATCCGGTTTGCTAATATTTTATTGAGGATTTTTGCATCTAAGTTCATCAGAGATATTGGCCTATAATTTTCTTTTTTTGTGTTGTCTTTGCCTGGTTTTGGAATCAGAATTATGCTCGCCTCATAAAAGGAGTTTGGAAGTGTTCCTTCCTCTTGAATTTTTTGAAATAGCTTGAGAAGGATAGGAGTTAGTTCTTCTTTGAATATTTGGTAGAATTCACTTGTGAAGCCATCAGGCCCAGGACTTTTCTTTTTTGGGAGTTTTTTGATAGCTGTTTCAATCTCATTTGTTGTAATTGGTCTGTTTAGGTTTTCTGATTCTTCCAGATTGATTTTTGGAAGATTATATGATTCAAAGAATTTGTCCATTTCATCTAGGTTGTCTAGTTTTTTGGCATACAGTTCTTCATAGTATTTTCTTACAATATTTTGTATTTCTGTTGTGTCAGTTGTTATTTCTCCACTCTCGTTTCTAATTTTATTTATTTGAGTCCTCTCTCTTTTTTTCTTGGTGAGTCTTGTTAAAGGTTCATCGATCTTGTTTACCTTTTCTAAGAACCAGCTTCTGGTTTCATTGGTCCTCTGTATTGTTTCTTTAGCCTCTATGTCACTTATTTCTGCTCTGATCTTTATTATTTCCTTCCTTCTACTAGGTCTGGGCTTTACTTGCTGTTCTTTTTCTAGTTCTTTTAGATGCAGGGTTAAGTTGTTAATTTGAGCTTTTTCTAGCTTCTTGAGGTATGCCTGTAATGCTATAAACTTCCCTCTCAGGACTGCTTTTGCTGTGTCCCATAAATTTTGAGTTGATGTATGCTCATTATCGTTTGTTTCTAGGAATTTTTTAATTTCTTCTTTGATCTCAATGTTAACCCATTCATTGTTTAATAACGTGCTATTTAGTTTCCAAGTGTTTGAATGTTTTTCAATTTTTCTATTGTGATTGATTTCTAGTTTAATGCCATTGTGATCAGAGAAAGTGTTCGATATGATTTCAATCTTCTTAAATTTGTTGAGCCCGCTTTTGTGCCCTAACATGTGGTCTATTCTAGAGAATGTCCCATGAGCGCTTGAAAAGAATGTATATTCTACTCTTTTAGGGTGAAAGGTTCTGAAGATATCTATTAAATCGAGTTGATCTAATATGTCCTTTAAGTCTGCTGTTTCTTTGTTAATTTTCTTTCTTGAGGACCTATCTAATGATGTTAATGGGGTATTGAAATCTCCTACTATTATAGTATTGCTGTTGATCTCGCCCTTTAAGTCTATCAAAGTCTGCTTTATATATTTAGGTGCTCCTATATTAGGTGTGTAGATATTTATAATGGTTATATCTTCCTTTTGTATTGCTCCCTTTATCATTATGTAGTGACCTTCTTTATCTCTAACTATGGTCTTTGTTCTAAAGTCCATTTTGTCTGATATAAGTATTGCTACCCCAGCTTTTTTTGCATTTCCATTTGCGTGAAATATTTTTTTCCATCCTTTTATCTTCAGTCTGTGTGCATCTTTTGATTTAAGGTGTGTTTCTTGTAGTCAGCATATGTATGGGTCCTGTTTTCTTATCCACGCAGCTACCCTATGACTCTTGATTGGATCATTTAATCCATTAACATTTAAGGTTATTACTGATATGTAATTTTTTATTGCCATTTTTTTTCTTTAAAACTGTTTTTCTCTTTTGCTATATTCTTTTTTTCCTTTGATCTGTTTACAACAGGTCCCTTAGCATTTCTTGCAGCCTTGGTTTGGTTGTAGTGAAATCCTTTAGTTTTTTTTTGTCTGTAAAGCTTTTTATTTCTCCTTCAATTTTAAATGATAGCCTTGCTGGATAAAGTAGTCTTGGTTGTAGGTTCTTGTTCTGCATTACTTTGAATATTTCTTGCCATTCCCTTCTGGCCTCAAGTGTTTCTGTTGAGAAGTCAGAAGTCATCCTTATGGGGGCTCCTTTGTAGGTGATTGTCTTTTTTTCTCTAGCAGCTTTTAATATTTTCTCTTTATCATTTAGCTTTGGTAATTTAATTATGATGTGTCTTGGTGTTGGTTTCTTTGGATTTCTCCTTAATGGAGTTCTCTGTGCTTCCTGAACGTGTGAAATATTTTCCTGCCTTAATTGGGGGAAGTTTTCCGCTATAAAATGTTTGAACAAAGTCTCTATCCCTTGTTCTTTCTCTTCTTCTTCAGGAACCCCTATGATGCGGATGTTATTTCTCTTCATGTTGTCACAGAGCTCTCTTAGAGTTTCCTCAGACTTTTTGAGTCTCTTTTCTTTTTTCTGCTCTGCTTCCATGCCTTTATTTATTGTGTCCTCTAACTCACTGATTCGATTCTCTGCTTCATCCATCCTGCTTTTAATTCCTTCCATTGTATTCTTTATTTCAGATATTGTATTTGTCATTTCTGTCTGATTCTTTTTTATTATTTCAATGTCCTTTTTTATATTTGTTATCTCTTTATTTAGGTTTTTGTAATGGCCATCTATGGTGGTTCTAATATCTTTGAGCATCCTAACAATCGTTATTTTAAACTCTGCATCTGGTAATTTGGTTATATCAGATTCACTTAGGTCCTTTTCTGGGGATTTCTCTTGGTTTATTTGTGTTGTATTTCTCTGCCTCCGCATTTTCTCTTCACGAGAGTGGCTGTGATCACGTGCTCGGGTGCACAAGGGTTGGTGGCCTTGGCCTTTGCCCCGCCCCCGTGTGTGATGTTATGCTCGGTCCTGAGGGCACTGGCGAGCACCTTTGCTCAGCTGTGGGTCTCCGCCTGTTTCCGAGCTTTCGCCCTGCCTTTGCAGGATGATCCCAGTCAAGGAACAGCTGCTAGCCTTGGCTCTACCACCAGGAAAGGCTGCGTGCCCAAGCTCAGCTTCGTAGCGGACCTCCGCCTCTTCTGGGCTTTTGGCTCCACCCTCGCGGGAGGAGCCTGCTACCAAGTCAGACTGCAAGCCTGGGTTGCACAGGCGGGGGAGGGATGTGCCCCTCTGCCCTTGCTCCGGGGCTGGTTTCTACCCTTTCTGGGTTTCCCGCCCTTCTCCCGGAGGCTGGATTACAGGCTGCCGGCAGCTGAGCTTAGCCGCTTTTGCACGCCCCCTTCTCCCTAGCCGGGCAAGATTGAGCTCACACCTGAGCCCACTGGTGGCCAGCCGGCTTCCGCCCCTGCCAGCAGAACCGCGCTTTTGTCTCCCGCTGCCGCCCGCTCTCCGGTGCGCCCTCAGCCGTGTGGGTGGGGGCGTTGCAGCTCGGACCCTAAGACTCACTACCGTAGACCCAAAAGCTCCCTCCTTCTATGCGACTCTGCTCTGAATGCCGCGGGGGAGCTTGTTTGGCTGCTCTCCTGCTTCCCTTTGCTGGTATTGCTGTTTCCAGGGGAAATATTCACTTCAGCTTTGGGGAGTGACTCGTCCCAGGGGATAGAGTGGCTATCTCCCAAAAATGTTTCTCCCTATGCCTCCTAGATTGCACTCTCTTCCTGTTACTGTGGTTCTCTCCCCTCTCCCTCCATCTCCAGGAGCCCCGGGTGAGTGTTTGTGAGAGAGATGTTCTGCGTGGTCCCTTTAAGAAGGATCCTGGGTCTGAGAAATCAGACTCTCTCACAAACAGTATCCTGACTTGTTTCCAGCTAAATACTGTCCTTATGCTTCTTCTGTGCTCTGGGGCTGCAGGCTGGGGCTTTGTTCCTGGGGCTCAGGGCCCTTTCCCCTCTGCTAAACTCACTTCCCGCCACGCGAGTCTCTCCCTGCTGCCGTTCGCTCCGAGAAGCTGGGCAGCCCTCTCCGCGTTTCCGCTTTTCCTACCAGTCTCTGGGTGGCTTCTTCAGCGTTCCTGGGTTGAAGAGTCCTTTTAGTTTAGTCCAAAGTTGGTTATTCCAGTTGATAGTTCATAAAATTAGTTTGTAATCCACATTGGTTCTGGGAGGTAGATGCTGGTACGTTCGCCTACTCCAGCGCCATCTTGTCTCTCTCCTAGTTTTGTATCTTGTTTGATTCTTCTCTTTTGTTTTTCTATCATTTGTTTTTGCTTGTTTGTGTTCCATACTTCTTTCCTCTGTTGCTACCTTTTTTAAGTCAAGTGTTTTTGTGGTGGTTTTTTCAAGGGTGGTTACCATTACGTAATGAAAAGGGTACCTACCATGTTCATTGTAGTACCCTATCTTATGAGTATTTCTGCACTTCATCGTCCTTTGCTACTGTTAATCTCCATCCTCTCCCCCCTTTTTTTCCTTTGTTGTCACAGTTTAAGTTTGGTTTTATTGTGTTCTTGGTGGAGCTGTTACTTGTGGTGTTGTTTTCTTTTGTTCTTTGAATCTGGTTGGAAAACCCCCTTTAGTATTTCCTGGAGTGGGGGCTTTCTGATGATAAATTCTCTCATCTTTTTGTATTTGTGAATGTTTTTATATCTCTTTCATACTTGAAGGATAGCTTTGATGGGTATAGTATTCGTGGCTGAAAGTTCCTCTCTTTAAGGGCTTTAAATATTGGGGTCCACTCTCTTCTAGCTTGTAGAGTTTCTGCTGAGAAATCTGATGATAATCTAATAGGCCTTCCTTTATATGTTGTACTCTTCTTTTCCCTGGCTGCCTTGAGAATTTTTTCTTTGTCATTGGTTTGTGTCATCTTTATTATGATGTGCCTTGGAGTGGGTTTGTTGGGGTTAAGAAAACTCGGTGTTCTGTTTGCTTCTTGAATTTGAGGCTTTAGTTCTTTCCACAGGCTTGGGAAGTTCTCGTCTATTATTTGTTTGAGTATATTCTCCATTCCATTTTCTTTCTCTTCTCCCTCTGATATACCTATTATTCTTATGTTATTCTTTCTGATGGAGTCAGACAATTCCTGTAGGGCTTTCTCGTTTTTTATTATTTTTGAGTCTCTTTCTTCTTCTCTCTGTTGTGCCTCAAGTTGCTTGTCTTCTATTTCACTAATCCTATCTTCTATCTGGGCTGTTCTGTTAGCTAAGCTTGTTACCTCGTTTTTCAGCTCGTGAATTGAGTTTTTCATTTCTGTTTGATTCATTTTTATAGTTTCAATTTCCTTGGTAATATATTCTTTGTGTTCATTGAGTTGTTTTCTGATCTCCCTAAATTGCCTTTCTGTGTTTTCTTGTATATCTCTGAGTATTTTTAAGATTTCTATTTTAAATACTCTGTCATTTAGCTCCAAGGCTTCCAATATGTTAAATCTTTTCTCCATAGATTTTTCCACATCTATTTGTGTTACCTCTCTTTCTTTTGTATCCATAATATTCGATTTCCTCTTTCTTATTGGCATCTGAGGGTGGTCTTGTTGATAGCACTAATTACAATTAATAAAGAGTAAAAAGTAAAAAAAAAAAAAAAAGGGAAAACACCCCACAAAAAAAACCAGTAATAATTTATTATTTCCCCCTTTTTTCTTTCTTCTCTTTCCCTCCTCTCCCCTCCTCAGGGAAATATCGTGATGACCTGTGAATTATATTATGCTAAATGGAACAAAAACTGCTTATAATGGAGGGCCTGATTTGGGGTGAAGAGTTCAAGGGGCAAAAAAAGGGAGTAGGGACCTACTAAATGCAAAAAAAAAAAAAAAAAAAAAAAAGGAAGAAAATCTTAGACAAGCATAAGATGATTTGCTTGTAAGTGATGGTCGACTAAGAGATATAATGAGAGGGATAAGAGGGAACCAGAAAAAAGGAGAAAAAAAAAAGAATAATAAAGAAGAAAAAAATAAAAATAATAAGTAAAAATCTGTTGTATTAAGTGGAGCGAAGACTAAATACACTGGAGACCTTGGGTTGGGAGGAATGCTAGTGAGTTAAAAAGCAATGTAAAAAGTACCCAAAATGCCACAAAAATAAACAAACAAACAAACAAAAAAACAAAAGCGAAAAAGAAAAATAAAACCAAAAATAAACCTTGAGTCCCAAATTAACTAATTTGTTCGTGATTGAGGATTAAATGGGAGGAAAAGTAAAAGGAGAAAAGAAAAAACGAATAGAAAGGAAAAAATAAGAAAAAGAGAAAAATGAAGGAAGAAAAAAAAAGGAAGAGAAAAAAACAAAATAAAGCAAAACAAAAAAAAACAAAAGAGGAGAGAGTGAGAGTTAAGTGTTTTGGAGTATAACCTTAAAGGAGGGTGAGGATGAAGAAAAGAAATAAAATGTAACACTCATGGGTAGTGTAGTTCAAGAAAAGGGAAGCATAAGATGGGCAGAGAATAAAAGGACCAAGGTGGAGGAAATAGAAGTAATAATAATAAAGGCAATAAGATAGAAGAAACAAACAACAACAAAAAAAAATTAGTAGAACAAGTTGTAAAGTCTGTGGATTTTTCTTGATTTTGAGAGGTTAACTTCTTCCTTTTTCTTTTCTCTCCCTCTTCCTGGTCGGTGACTCTGTACCCCAGGCTCTGCCCCTGTGTCACACTTAGGTAGGGATTTGCAGTTGATGGCATTCTATGGCAATGTCATATAATTGGCTTTAGTCTTGCTGGTAGTCAAGGCTTGTTGGCGTTTGCAGGGTCCAACGATGAGAGAGTTTGCTTTCCTGGAGTCTATCTCCTAGTCCCCCCTTCCTGAATTAGCAGCCTGGTGATCCAGCTATAAGGCTGCTACTGCTTCTGCCTGGGGAGTAAGAGGCTCAAAGAGCTAGGAAATCCCCACTCTATCCCCACTCAGCGCAAGGCTTTGGGAAAGGCTCTGGCAGTCAGAGCCTCCAGTGTAATCAGGCGGGGGTGGGAGTCAATTGTTGTCAAGGTGACTGTTCAGCGCCTAGCATTCAGTTGGACCACTCAACCCAGGCTTTCCACACTTTGTAGCCTGTTTTGGCTGGGAAGAAGAGGCACTAGTCTCTGCTTGCGACTGGTGTAGTATATATCTTATTATCTGCCAAGTCCCTCTTGTTAGCGTTTATCCCTGAATATGAAGGCTCTATCAATCAGAAATTGCCCCCGCCCCTTTAGCAAGAGGCACTAAAAAATATCACGCCTCTTGTCTTGGATCGCTGAACTGAGAGAGATCTTATCAATTAGAGCCCCGTGGGTGCACAGATTTCATGGGTTAAGCTAATTTCAGTGATTGGGTCCGCAGCTGTGCTCCCGAAGGTATTTCAGGCTGCCAGCGTGCGCCCCTCCCCCAACGCTTGATTGTTAGCTTGAATGGCTAGGTGAGGTGCCCCGCCCACGGAGAGAATCTCCCAAGTAGGGAAGACCACCCTGGTGCCTCTCCCGCTCGCCCTGCCGCTGGCGGCTGGGGCGCACCGGGCGCAGGATAATGGGGCACCCTGGGTGTGCGGGCCAGTAGGGTGCTCTGGGCGCGTGGGATGCCCAGGGAACGCGTGCGAATGGGGTGCTCCGGGCACCGGTGGCTGGGGACTCTCGCAGTGCGCGGGCCGCTGGGATCGTTAGCGGTGCTCGCTCTGCAACTGGACCAGGCGCACACCGGCGGCTGCTTGCCGCTCCCGAGTGTGGGCCGACTCACCACAGGCGCACTCCCTCCGCGGCTTGAATGAACGTCCCTGCGGTAGTTAGCTTCCTCCACACCCTCGTCTCTCAGATTCAAGTGATAACAGTCCTTTCGCTTTCAGTTTGTGTGGAACTCCGGAATGCTCCGAGGATAAATTTTTCTGTTTCTAGTTGATAAATTTGTTGTGATTTTGGGGAGATCTGTCGGACGCGCTGCTCACGGCGCCATTTCCGTGACGTCACCTATTTTTATTTTAATAAAGTTTTAACATGCATATAGTTTAAGGACTTAAGTAGTTCCATGAAACTTGTTGCAAAAAAATAATAATAATATTAATAGTTGCCTTCTGATCTCCCTTTCCCCACATTTCCCATTCTCCTGGGAGAACTACCCTCAAATTTATATATTGATTCTTTTTTACTTATATTTCTGACTCTAAATTACATGATTATATATATAGTTACTTCTTGATTTTTTTGTCCATTTTAGGCATTATGGACATTAGACTCCCCATTTCTAATCCTCCCCATAAGTGATCATATAATTTTAGATAGATCAATACTCAGTGTTTATATTATTAATGGTCATGTAACTGATAAGTGACATAGCATACAATAATTGGCTTTCCTGTAAAGTTATTATTTTTCCTACAATTAATTATCATTTTTTGTTTGTTGAGTAATGTTCTCTGTATTTGTCCCTAATTTATTTCCAAACTCTCCCTCATGTGCATAAATCTCTTCTTAACATGCTGACACACCAGATTTGTCAGTTTTATCTTAAATAATCCTCTCCAGGTTCAGGTCACCAAGCTGGCTGTGCAGTGTTTTGATGTTCTCTCTTGGTTTATACCTTCATTTTGACCAAGCATGGTCCTCTAGTATCTTCTAGAAGAGGGGAATAAATTAGAGGTAAATCTTTTTAAAGCTGTACACATGTTTGAAAATGCCATTATTCTACCCTCACACTTAGTTGAATGTTTGCCTTGTGGAAATTCCTCAGAATTCAGAGGCATTGCTTGGCCATCTTAAGCTTCCTGAACAGTTGTAAGAAGTCCATTATCATTTGAATCTTTTCTAATTCTTGATCCTTGATGTTCTCTCTTTCTCTCTATGCCTTTTTTTCTCTTTTACTCGCTCTGTCCCTTTTTTATTGTCCCAGTGCTCTGAAGTCTTACAATGATACATTTTCTTTCATGATGCTAGGTCCTTAGTGTGTCCTTTTAATATGGAAAAGTATGTCTTTCCATTTGGGAAATGTTCTGGATTTATTCCCTGGACAATAAACTCCCTGTGCTTCTACTGTTCTCTTTCTGGAATACCCATTATTTAAATTTTGGACCAATCAGACTTGTTCTCTAATTAAAAAATTTTTAATCACCATTTTTCTTTTCTTTCTCTTCTTCCTCTATCTCCTCCTAGAGGAGCCCTTTTGTTGAGTTCTCCATTTCTGCCCTTATATTTCCCCCAAACACTCTTTGTTCTTCAATGTGCCTTTTTTGTAGCGCTCTGTTCTTCTTTCATGAATGCAATCTTTTCTCATCCCTTGAGCCCATTAAGAGTAGTGCGCTTTTAAGTTTCCCTCCCTTGCCTCTAACATTTATGTTTATTTGTGTGAGCCCCTTTCTTTCATGCTAGCGACTTTCCTTATTTCCATGGACTGTTCCTATTTAGGAAGCGAATAGCCCTGGCTGGATAGCTTGTTTAGTTAGAGCATTGTACTGAAGCACAAAGGTTGCCAGTTTGATCTCCGTTCAGGGTACATATAGGAACAGATTGATGTTCCTGTCTTTCCCTTTCTCTCCCTTCCTCCCTCTAAAATCAATAAGACATAAACTTTTTTTTTTTTAAAGAGGGGAATTGTAAAGGCTGAACTCTTTGTGTGGGTAGGAGGTGTTTATTGATTGTAGTTTCTACTCTAGATATATTGTTATCTTGGCGGTTTCATTGGAAAACCCTGAATGTGATTAGGACATTTTCCTTGAACTGGTAAGATTTTTTCAAGATGTTAAGTCTTTTCTAGCATCCAGCCCCAAAAATATCATGAATATTCTGCTTTCTGCCAGCTGGGTGGAGTAGAAAAATTTAATTTCTATTTTTAGTATAGTCTTCTAACCACTGTGCCTGGTCTCCTCAATCCAGAAACCCCCTGTTTTTCCATCTCCAGAGACTTAACCCGGGCAGTAACTGATCTGCGTGATAGAGGAGACAGAATCTGGGATCTGCTCCTGCAGATGCAGATTTTTAAGCTTTCTTTGTGTTTTAACATTATCATCATTCCTACCTCTAGAGGTACTTTTGCCTTTTGAGTATTTAATATAGTAAATGAATTTGCATCATGCTTTCTCCACTGCTACCTTCAGATCGGTTCAACTTTTGAACTTCTCATAGGCAGTTACCACATTTTACTGCTTTTTTCAAGCTCCCACATGTGCTACTGGGTTGCTGTATTTTTCTGTTTTATTTGTCCTGTGGTATGTCTTTTGTTTCTGTTAAATTTAAGATTATTTTCTCTTTTTGGCTCCAAAAGGGAGTAAAGGCGTTAGTTAGGCTGCTATCTTCAACTAGAAAAACCCCTGCCTCTCTGTTAACCCTACTCCCCTCACCCCCTTGACCACAACTCTCTGCAATTGAGGTTTTGCCTCCTAGTCTCTGTGGCTGGCCTCTGTGGCACCAGTCTATCTGGTGCACCAGTTCACTGGTTCACTGTTTGTTTAAATCCTAGGAGGCTGATTGGCCCAAACATTTGCTGTAGGCACCTCCCCTATGCCAGCCCTGACCAGTGGGTAGAGCTCGTGCAGACTAGTCTCTGTTCTGTGTTGCTGTAAATAAATCACCAGGCTGTCTTTAGGAGTGATGACCAGATGTGTCATCGGAATGATCCTGCTTATGGGGTCAGGGTGGGGACAGCAGGCTGGTGGCTCAATCTAGGTTTTGTGAAATGGTCTCACAGGTCTGTTGTTTACCTTTTAATATACCTGGTATATTTATACAATTTCCCTTTATGGCCAATGTTAGAAAACTAACATGACTCAAACTAATAATATACTATTCACCTTATAGAGTGCTTACTTATTAATTTCTGATAGGCTGTGTCTCTTTCCAATTGCTAGGTCATGTAGGTGTGTTCTCCAAGGTATTCTTTCTCAGATATGAAGCCAGAAGAAAAGCTCACAGTTATCAGATGTCTTCTGCACCAGTTAATTTTTCATACATCACTTCCAGTTAATCCACACTCTAACCCTGTGAGGTGTTAACCGCATTTTACACATGAAGAAACACATTGTTCAAAGAAGCTGAGTAAATTTCTCAGCTTGAAAAACCAATGAAAGAGTCAGAGCCTTCTGGCTATGGTACCTCTGGGTCTCCTTCTACTCTGACCTGGATGACCACAGAATTCAGGAATCAGGAAAGGCCCCTCTGGTGACCTGTAATCTGAGTCCTGAAAGAGGAGTATGGACAAGTGAAGAGTGTGGTAGTAGCCCTGAGGCAGGGCCCCTGGATGAGTTTGAGGAACCATGGGACTTCAACCCCGCGAGCATGGGTGAGCCCCCAGGATCTCCCATAGAGACCACATGGGCGAAGACTGAGATGAAATGGCTAGTCCACAGCCCAGGCCCTCTGCAGCTGGGCTGATGCAGTTGCTAGGGTCAGACTGCTCTATAGAGAGGGCAGGCAGGCTGTCAAAAAACCTAGACGTTTCTGTCTTCATATGACACTCCAGGATGTGCCAGTCCCTCAAATTACCTGCATACTTTTTCCAATATGGCTGACTTCCTTGTGTTGGTAATTGCTCTCAGAAGATCTGTTAATTGGACTGTCACTGTGTTCCTTACAATGCTGTATTATCTATAAAGTTTTCAAGTTTGACCAGTCACTAATGATCAATAATTTGAGGACCAGTAGACCTGTGGTTCCCCAACATGAATGCTTGTTGGAATTACCTAGGGTGATTATTAAAAAATACAGAGGTTAGAGGCCCAACTTGACCTACTAAATCATTGCTATTTTTTTACAAGCTCCACAGGCTCTCTTTAAACAGCTGATCTGACCAGTTCTCAGAAAGTCCATGCTCTGGAACAAGGTCAGTGGGAGATCACACAATGTCAGACAAATGGGTGATGGCAGCAAAAATCCTGGGCAAGGCCCATGTTTTCTGACTCCTGGTGGAGAGTCCAACAGCATGGGTCTCATGTATGTAGATGCAAGCTGTGTTCACGTATTTTTCTTTCATAAAGGCTGGACTTGCCCATTGAATCTATAGTTAGTGACATTTCTATCAATCGCTGTGGGCAATACTAGGAAATAGTCATTGTCCTCAAGAAGCTTAGTAATTATGCATTTCATCAATTCTAAAATGCATGTCTATTCACATTTTAACATCTCAGAAATTGGTTGTGCCTAACACTTGATTGTATTTTAGCTTTGTTGTAATGCAGCTGATAGTTTTTTTTTCAGGGTATGTAAAATAATAGTGCCACTTAAAATCAATAGTATCTTCAAATGGATAAAACACAGTAGTGGAGAAGAAACAACATGCTTATATAAACAGGTACTGCATGAGTTTTGTTTCTGCTAGTCCCTCTACATGGATAATTTTGCACCTCTGTGGCACCAGTTCTACTAATCTCTCTTACAACTTAATTCAAACGCTATCTCCTCCAGGGAGCTTTCTGTTTCACCCTAGCCCACCTCCAATCTGTAACCCAAATCTTCCCTCTGGCCTCCTGAACTTGCCTCTGACCTACACTGTATCCTGTTATTGCCTCCCCCACAACTAGATTGTGTGGTCCATGAAAGCAAAGATACAGTAGTATGCCCTTGTATTCCTAGTACCTAGCATAGAGCCTGAGATGCACAGAAGTTCAATACATGTTTGCTGAATGAATGAATGATGAAAAATTGAATAGCTACAGGCAATATCTGATCTGGATCCTCTGTAATGCCATAGAATTGCAGAAGAAATGCAGAGCACAGGGCTGGAAGACAGGGCTGGCTTCATGAAGGTAATGGGATGGAGGCCATTCTGGGGGGATGGCTGATGGAATGGCTCAGGACTAAAGAGAAGAATAGGGGAAGTGATCAGACTGTTTTCTCTCTTACTAGAAGATCCTGCTGTGATAGTTATTTGGTTGGACTTTGTATGTGCATTTCAGGAGACTGAGGGGTTTCACTAATCATTATCCTTAACACTTAACTCTGGGTACTAAGGAGTAAACAGTCTAACCCTCAGTGAGCTGTCTCAGGAAGTCCCGAATGCACACGCGGGCTTTGTGGGTTAGACCTCAGAGCTTCCTGCCAGAGCCTGATAAGATTTAGCAAGTGCAAGAGGCCAGGAGAAGGTGGCGGATGGGACCACAACCATGGCACCGACATTTCAAAGCAGGTGCTTCTCACCACCTATTGTTTTAGAACCTTAACTGAAAACTGTTTTGTTCTCCCCACTTCCCTCAAAGTACAGCTAGCATGACTTTAGCTGGGGATGGGGTCTGATCTTTTAATAATGGTCCCTGAAGGCACTTGGGATTTCTATTGAACTGAGCTGTCTCTTATACATGTCATCTGATAGGCTCATGGCACCTCCAGCATTCATGGATTCCTGTTTTACAAAATTACTCTATAGATCCTTCTGACCACATCTGAATAGTTAAAGAGGTGAGACCTAAAGAAGTAGGTTTTCTGATGCCTCTTGTTGAAGTTTGTGCATAGAGGTTTCAATTTATTATACAAATCTACAAGTAGGCTGTCAGGCCAGGTTTGCAGCTGAGACCTGGGGAGCATGCTCTGGCTGTGCTGGTAGGATAAGGAGACCTAGGTGGCTTGGGGTGACCAATCTGCTCCTCCTGCAACACCAAACAGCCTTTTTTATGCAGCAGCTTGATGGCTCCTTTCCATAATGAGTAGACACTGGGGTCAAGTCAAAGTTTATTTTACATCTATTCTTGAGCTGGTGGGCAAGTTCCCACTAGACACATAAGAAACCCAAGGTTATCTTGGACAGGCAGGCAGCTTGTAGCAAGACACAGGCACAGTGACCACTGGATGCCGCACAGGGAGGCAAGTACAACTCTAGGGTTTTGTGTTCAGTCACCCATCATCCCAGTGATTGCCCTTGTACTGTCTCTCCCTTCCTGGTGTGGAGAGCTTTAGGAGGAGGCCAGAGACTCCAGATGTTAGACCACGTGGCTGAGACAGGTGTGCAGGTGTGGCTGTGGCCCATGAGCTCGGGTGGGGATGATGTCCTACTTGTAGGAGATAGTTAATGGAAATGCAGGTGTCCACACTGGAATGCGGGAATTCCACAGTGCCTTTCTGGGAAGGGACAGTTTCTATCTCTTAGTTAGAGGAAGGGGACAACTCTGTCAGAAGACAGCTATGAGTTTCCTGAGGCCCCACGGGGAGATTTCGGTTGAACTCGAGGCCTGGGTAGAGGGGGGCCTTTCTGCTGGTGACCTTGTGTGCCAGGGGGGGGAACAGGCCTCTTCTGATACTGCTGCTGGTGCTGGACACGGTGCCCAGGAGGTGGGGGACGCTGACCATGTACGTGGGGACGGTGACCAGGTGGTGGAGGAGGTTGGGATGAGGCTGGATTTTGAGGAGCCAGAATTTGGTGGAGCTTCTGGCCCTTTTCCTCACAGGTTGTTCTGTGTGCTCGGATTTCCAGTTCCTCACCTGCAACAATGAAACCACTGAATAGTTCATCTTGGCAAGATATGACCAATGCAACTGTTTTATTCAGTGTACCTTCTATGCATAATGCATCATGCTAGCTGCTTTCAGGGATGTGATGAGAAAGAAGAAGCTGCCCCTGCCCTCTGAGGGTCCCCAGTCTTGTAGGGGAGACAGAAATGCCCACCAGCAAGGTAGAAAAAGAGCTTTGAGAACTCTGGGAACCAGGAGCTAGGAGACAGGCAGGGACTTAGTGCCTGGGTCTAAGGAGAGCACTCAGACCTCACAGTCCTGCCTCTGTGGCATCCTAGAGATGGTTTACTGTGGGCACTGCATGGTTAGAGTCCTTGTCATAGGCTCTGAATAGGCAAAGAGGACATGCCTCAGTAACAACCTTCCTTCAGATGGGGTTCTCTGTTAGACCTGCCTTTCACCCAGTTTGACTCCAACTCAACTCACATTCTTTTGAGGGTTAGAGGATACACCAGGGATTTTTTAGTCCATAGAAGCTTACTAGTTTCTCATAAATTCAAAAGTAAGCCCTATCTTCTTGCATTTAGGAGGAAAAGAATTCCTCTTCTGGTCACCCCTCTGGGATGCTCTGCTTTGTGTGACTGTCATCCATGAAGACAGGCCTTTGGTAATGTAGACTCATGGTGATGTAGTTTTCCTTATGCTGTTTCAAAATTCTGCAACAGGAAATGTGTGAGGATGCTCAGCTGCCAAAGATCTGGAGGACTCCACTGGCCTCTCTGGCCTCCTTTGGGCTAGTTAGGTGCTCCAGTACCCGTGCCCAAAGACATCCTTGCAGGCCCCCGAGGAAACGGGGGAGGGCATTCTCTCTGGGGTCAGTGAATGGCCTCTCACACTTTGCAGAGATAGGGCTCAGCAAGCACAGGCCCTCTGCACTGAGCGTCACCCTGCACCTTTGGGTGGTGATGCCAGTCTGAAGGTTTCCCCTACTGTGGGAAATCCAGTCCTTGGGCAGCTTTCACCATGAGGACTAAAGACAGCAATATGGTGAGGACATGTGAGAGTCCAGTGTGCTCCTAAGCACACAAAGAAAAAGGTACAGAAAGGGAAAAACACATCCTCTGTGCCATCCTTGGTGCCCCAAGACCATGCTCAGAAGGCCGGGCAGAGGACTGTGACCTCTGGTTGCACTCCCAGCTGTGGCACAATGGAGGACCCTTTTCATCCCCTACGTGGCAGGCTTGGCTGGCCATTTATTTGTTTAGTAGTCTGTTCACCACTGTTCTATTCATTATCTCTTTGGACATTTATTCCTTTCCTCTAGGTGTTAGGTGCCATTGCTAAGTGGCAATGATGTCCCAGACACAAACACTGTGCTCAGGAAGCTTAAACTGAAGTCAGTGGGACTTCAAATCACAATGTTAGCCTCCAGTGAGAGCCCAGGGGCTCCACAGGGGTGCAGACCAAGAACCTCAGGAGTCCAGAAGGAGGAAGAGAGTCTGGCCGGGTGACTGAGATCTCCAGCCCACTTGGACAGACTAGGCTAGCCATGGGTCTGTGCAGCCTGTCTGGTCAAAGCAGGACGGTGGCCCCAGCATGCCCACACCAAACAGTGGTCCTGCCCAACATCCACCCTGTGGAGCTCCTCCAGGCTTGGCACCCCCTCCCTCACTCCCTCTCCTGGTTGTTCAGCAGGGCACCTGGGCCTGCACTCAAGGTTGTGCAAGATCAGGGTCAAGGGTGAGGGTCTCTTAACTTTGCACCCTTGGCTTTTTGCTGACCTCACCCTAGTCCTGACTCAGCCTACTGGCTATAGGATTTGGGGCAGATCCTTTAATCTCGTCTGTATGAGTATTACCGATTTCATAAGGGCCCTCAGAAAGTTGGATAACGTGACAAACATGAAGCATTACAGAGATTAGTGCCTGGCACAAGCAACTATTTTGTCCCCGTGAGGTAGTCATCATGCTGTCATTTCAGCCTAGTGAAAGCAGAGATTGCCCTGTGTGGGTAACATGGGAGGTCGGCTTTGGGAGAATAAGTAGTCTTTGATCAGTAGACATTGGAGAAGGGGCCTCTGTAGGGAAAGGGGGCAGAGGACAGTCCGCGTGAGGCACAGAAGTGCGGACGTCACAGGTGCCCATGGGACTCAGCAAGCGACTCTGTCCGCTGGGGTGAAGGGAGTGGGAAGGATGGGGGTGGAAACGTAGGCTGTGGGGGCGGGACTTAGGCAGAGGGAGGGCCAGTGGTCTGAAGGAGACTGAGGTGAGAAGTCTGAAGGAAGTCAAATCTGAAGGGAGCCAAGGCCTCCACTGCCTGGGGAGATTCAGACCAGGTCCTTCCTTAGGTGGTGCCCATTCTAGGAAAAGACCCAGAGTGTGGGGACCCAGTCTTACAGTAAATATGAGATTGCACAGGATCTGAGGGGCCTGCCCACCTGGCTGCATGTCCTGCTGATGTCTGGATGGCCCCTGCTGGACCCACCTGCACGTGGGGTCCCAATAGCCCCCTGCCAGCACCTGTGCAGACACCTGATGAGCCCTTGGAGTCCTCCTTCTTTATCCACAGTTTTACTTTCTACGGTTTCAGTTACTAGCAGTCAACTACAGGGCAAAAATACTAAATGGAAAATTCTAGAAATAAACAATTCATAAGTTTTAAATTGCACGCTGTTCTCAACAGCACGATGAAATCTTTCTCCCTCCCATCCAGATGTGAATCATCCCTTTGTCCAGTGTTTCCATGCCATACACGCTCCTCACCCATTAGTCACTTAGTAGCCATCTAGGTATCAGATCAACTGTCAAGGCATCACAGTGCTTGTGTTCACATCACACTTACTTTACTTAATAATGGCCCAAAGCCATTCACATAACTTTTATCACAGTATATTGTTATCATTTTTCTATTTTGTTGTTAGTTATTCTTGGTAATCTCTTATCGTGCCTAAAGTTATAAATTAAACTTTAATATAAGTACATATTTGTAGGAAAAACATAGTATTTATAGAGTTCAGTACTATCCATGGTTTCAGGCATCCACTGGGGTCTTGGAACGTAATTCTCACAGGTTGGGGGGCTACTGTATCGAACACACTGCCTTGGGTAGCCGGGATGCCCCTTGAGCCAGCTCTCCACTTATGAGCATAACCTTTTTATTCTCGGTGGGTCATCAGACAGGCCTGACTTGAGGAAGAAACACTCAGAGCCCTAACACATCCCCTCTGGACAGCGAATTGGAAAAGGAGGTGTGAACACCTGGTTCTAGAATAGGGTGCTCCTATGGGTTCTTTATGCCCTGAAATTCTACCTGTTCTAGGAGCTTTGCCACCCCCTCAGGAGAAGACAAGATGTTTGCTCACCGAAATGGAGTTTTGAAGCTAATCTGTCTACCCACGTAGAGATATGTGGCTTTTTCAAAATATGATCACACAGCCTGATGCAGAGTCAGCCTCAGTGGTGGATTCCAATGGGGCCAACCTGGATTCAGCTTCTTAAAGCCCCTACATTGTCACCACTGAAAATGTGTTTTTCAGATCTCAAGCAAGCCACAAAATGGAAAAAACTGTAACCACTGGTTACAGCCCTGATGTTCCGAAACTACCCGTCTCCATTGCTTTCTCATCAGACTAAAGTGTCATCCCTGTGAGCTATTTTCACGGGGATTTTGCCCAGGCCTGTGGTGAGACAGAAGAGGAGCTTACTTACCATTTCTCCTCCTGTGCTGTCTTTTCCTCTTGCTGATGACAACAATGAGCAGTACCACACAGAGTAAGAGCAAAATGCCTCCTGCACATATGCCAGTGATGAGGTAGATATCCAGACCTTTCTCTGCAAGGGAAACAAAGGAGGGATGGAGGGGAGTGGTCCTGGACAGAGAGACCATTATTGCTCTGGCCAAGATGTCATGCTTAACTCCTCCCTCTTGCGTTAAGCAGATAATAGAGCTTAATAGATGGGGACTTTTCAATCTCACAAAAAGCCAAACTCATAGAAGGTGGTGGATTGTGTCCATCCCTGAAAGAGTGGGGCCAGCCCCCTCAGAAGGCTCCTTGGGAAGCTGCCCTCCTGGACTAGAATGCCTAATCGTCATGTGCCAGGGCATTGTCCACTGTCCAATGAAGGAGACCATCTCAGAAGTTTAGATCTGAGAAAGAGTTTAGAGACAAATATTTTATCACCTCTAGTTTTACAGACAAGGCCCAGAGAGGCAGGGTGAGTTAACCGTGGCCACACAGTGTCTTCCTGAGTGGCTTCTTCAAGCAGATCCTTGTCTCGGAGTTTCCACACCGTGTGCCCAGTTGTATCTCCGACTGCCCTCCTACACCACTGTTTTTTTCTCACCCTCTTGACCAGACAGTGTCCAAGGACTAAGAGTAAATGTGTTCTGCGTATAGCCCAGCCCTCTGCCTGCACAGCCAGCACCCCATCCCAGACTTCCCTGTCCTGTAAGAGAAACTGACACTGTGACATGGCAGCAGTGGTGGACCTGATCTTCAGCTCCCAGACCTGCTTCAGTTGCAGTAATGCAGTGAGGATAACACGAGTAGGTTGTTTAGAGAAAAGGGTTTGAGTTCCAGGCTCTTCTAGGCAAGAGCTGAGTGACCTTTGTGAAGTTACTCCACCTCTCTGAGCCTGTTCCTTTCTTTATAAAGTGGAGATAATGAAACTTGCATCACAGGGAGGCTGCCGGAAGCCAGTCAGATAATGCAGTGGTCCCCAACCCCTGGGCCACGGACTAGTACCGGTCCATGGGCCATTTGGTACCAGTCCGCAGAGAAAGAATAAATAACTTACATTATTTTTGTTTTATTTATATTTAAGTCTGAACAATGTTTTATTTTTTTTAAATGACCAGATTCCCTCTGTTACATCTATCTAAGACTCACTCTTGATGCTTGTCTCACAAGTTTGACAATTATATTTAAAAATACCACAGTTTTTATGCTGGTCACATAATTTTATTTTGTGCATTTATCCATCCCACCCTAAAGGCTGGTCCGTGAAAATATTTTGACATTAAACTAGTCCGTGGCCCAAAAAAGGTTGGGGACCACTGAGATAATGGATGTGAGAGTGCTTTGAAAACTGTAAAACAACACACAAAGGCGAGGAGGTCCTGTTCTTAGCAGAGCTCTGTACACTGGCGTTTCTAGGAGCCATTCTGTGGGAGGGCTGCGGGGCCATGTGCCCTCTGTGAGTCACTGGCAATTAGAGAGGCAGCACTTGGGCCATGGGTCAGGGGACTCACCAGAGAACAAACAGGAGCTCAGCCCAGCATCACTAAGATACCCTCTCTAGCCAGACATTCCTTGGAAGACACTCTTGTACACCAGCCCAGGATGAGCCCCAGGAGCAAGCCAGAGGCCCAGCCACCAAACCAACAGCCTGCAGTTGTCTGCTGATCCTTGCTTTCTTTCTTCAAGTCTCTCTGACTGTGTCTTTGCCTGCCACTTGCACAACCCCTCTGGTCTGCAGATGAAGGGGCTTCCTTTAGAAAAGTAGGCATAATCTTAAACTGCTATGAAGCTCAAAAGTATCCGGGGTTCTTTGGAATCTGCTGGCTGAGGGGCAGGGCTGGGCTGTTGGAGTCTTCCTCATGCTGATGAGAGAGGCCCAGGCTCTGACCCTGGTGGACCCGCAGGGGCCTGGAGCTAGGTGGGGGCAAGGGGCTCAGCCATGTAGCCACCAGCTCGTCTTCTCTCAGAATGCTCACACGGGCGGCCACACCCTTATCTGGGGCACACTTAGTCTGTTCGCAGGTTTGCGCAGTGCAGCCCTCTGGGGCACCTGGGTGCTCCATGGGGGCGACATTACAGCTTGTGTCTAAGGCATTCAAAGCTACGTGCTCACGGTGTCTAAAGCCAACTGCCCCCCTCTTGCACTCCTTCCTGGAGAGAACATGCCCAGAAGTTTATGTGGTGGGTCCTTTGTCCTGTGTTCTGGTTTTATATACATACTCACCTTTTCTGAGCCAAATGGTTAGTCTTATCATCGCTCCTCTCTGTCTTAGCCTCTCAGGAGGAAATAGGCATCTTTTTTAGGTTCTTTAAGAGCAGCCTCCCCTTCCCCAGCATCCCCTACCCTGTGTTCCTCCCATCTCTTTCAGGCCCCTTCCCAGGCAAGCTTCTGCTCTGCACCACAAAGTGAGGGGCGGGAAGGGTTCAGTCTGTGAACCTCAGCTTCTCCCAGTGCCCTCCCTCCATCCCTAACACACACACATTTTTATTCTGGTGCAATCTAGTTAAAAAAAATTTTTTTAATGGTATAAGGTGGTCAGATAAAATACAGGATACCAGTGAAAATTTAACTAAACAATAACTTAGTTTAAGTATGTCCCATGCAACATTTGGAACATATTTATGCTGGGGTTTTTTTATTTGCTAAATCTGGCAAGTCCAATCAAGGGTCCCCTGAAAGGGGAAGGGGACGTGAAGTCAAGGAGGGACCATTCAATTCACTGTACACAGTGATGGGAAGACATACAGGATGAAGCGATGCTCATCTATGTCCCCTCCGATTGAATGTGGGCTGAACTTGGTTGCTTTTAATCACTAGAATACAGCAAAAGTGCTAGGATACCTATTGCTCCTGAGACTGTTATAAAATATTCATGGCTTCTGTCTAGAGCTCTTGTTCTTATTCTTGCTTGGTCTGCTTAGACTAGGGAAGCTGGGTGCCATATTGTGAGGAAACCCAATGGTACAGGACTGAGCTTGGACAGGGACCCCCTCATAGAGCCTGGACATGTTTGACATGACATACTTCCAGTATCTGGATTGTGGCTTCACAAAAGAGGCTTAGCCAGGACCGCTGTGTCACTCCCAAATTCAGGACTCACAGGATCTGTGAGATAATAACTGCTCGTTGTTTTAAGCCACAAAATGTGGGATAATTTCTTATACAGCAACAAATAACTAATTCAAAGAATATATATGAAAAAGCCTTACTTCTGACTTCACACCAACCCAGGGCTGCTTATTAGGGTCACTGAGCAGCCGTAGGCACTGTGGAAACTCAGGACTTCTGAACAAATAACTACTTTTAGTGTTCAGTTCCCCTTTGGGGGGTTGAGCAGAGAGCACTGGGGAGATAATCACAGAGCTGTGGGTCCTAGAGCTGAACACTACAGCAGACTGCCTCTCAAAATTTACTCATGGGGGTGATGTCAGGCTGTTGCAGCAGGCAAGAGCTCAGGCTCTTAGAGTGTTGGGATTTTCTGGTGCTGGTGCCAATGCAGGCTGCCTGCTTTAAGGCAGGAGGAGCATTTCCTATATCCATGGTCCTCCCTGACCTCACGCTCTTCTTCCCCCAACCCCCTCAATCCATGTTTTTTCTACAGCCTCTGATAGGAGGTGCTGTCCATCTTCCCTTCAGAAAAGAATCGTCTTTGCTCTCTTCTCCATCATTACTCTAGGAGTCACCATTGTGGTGACTGACTAGCCAACAGACCTTGGGTAAGTAAGTTTGTCTCTCTGGGAAGTGAGGGTTGCATAGATAGCCTCTACCACACCTCCTATATCTTCTACTTGGCAATTCTTTTTCCCCAAAGATCTTTTGAATTGCCTGAGGCTTCATTCTGCTCCATGGGAGGACTCCCAGGAGGGGTAAGCATAGAACACCACCTCCTCTCTCCTTTGAGTCTTCTCTTGAAGGTTTCCAGTGGGAAGAGGTCTGTTTTCAGTTCTCATCTGGAGGTCAAGGCTGCCTCCAAGCCCAGGAACCTGGGCCCTGAAGCAGGCCTCCACTAGGGGCTGGCAGGCTATGCTTGTGAAGTGAACTTGGGATGTCTGACCAGTGTCTACCACATACCTAGACAGCTGATGGTCACCACGCTGGTTTCCTTACTGATTTTGTTAGTTGCGGTACACTTAAATACTGCAGGTTGTTTGCTGGTCCACTTGTGTGTGATGACATTCAGACTGTCTGTGATATGGTTCTCATTTTGAAACAGTTTTAACTTAGGGTCAGTTCCTCCTTTTGCCTCACAGGTCAGGGTTGCGTTGGTACAACTCCAAAAGATCGAAGGTTTTGAGACCCTCTCTGCAAAGAAAATAAAGATCCAATTTCTATGAGGCAACTTTCTGATTATGATATGATTAACAAACATACCTGTTTATAGAGGGGGAAATAGAGTCAGTTTTGGACTAGGGAACAATTTCAAAGACCCCTAGCTGTTTTTGAAATCTATTTTATTTATACAGTACATTTAGAATAAATGTATGGTAACATTCATCCATATATTATGTCAGTAAAAAAAGTCGTATCAAATGTTTAAGTGCGGCCCTGGCTGGTTAGCTCAGTGGATAGAGCATCAACTCAATGTGTGGATGTCCCAGGTTCAATTCTCAGTCAGGGCACACAGAAGAAGCAACCATCTGCATCTCTCTCCCCTCTTCCCCTCCCACAGCCAGTGGCTTGATTGGTTTGAGCATCGGCCCTGGGCACTAAGGATGGTTTGATTGGTCCAAGTGCATCAGCCTCAAACACTGAGGATGACATTGGTCCCAGATGGGGGTTGCCTGGTGGATCCCAGTTGGGCACATGTGGAGGTCTGTCTTGCTATGTCTCCTCCTCTCACTTAAAAAAATATGTTTAAGTACTGTTTTATACCTTAAAATGTTTTCACATATCATAATACTAACAAACAGAGAAGGTGATATTTTCCTTCCTATTGACATGAAATGCCCAAGGCCCTAAAAGTTTAAAGTGGATGGATTTTTTCCCAAAGCTGTTTGGCCACTCATTGTGCCTCACTGGACCTCATCTAGAAGAGAAGGATCAGAAAGATGTGCCCCACCTGTCATAACAGGCACAACATGTGACAAAGCCCTGGGCAAAGTATTAGGCACTGACCTTTTTGTCGGTAGTTGATACATTCATAATCATAAATCCCTTGCCTCTGTTTTTCTGACATGAGACTACGCTAAGGGCTGGGCCTTAGCATCCCAGGCCGTGGCCAGGTACAAATCCTGCTCCACTTCCAGCTAGGTGACCTCCTCCTGTGTCTTTATCTCATACTTGACTCTCTTTCCCCAAGCTTGCCACCTTCCTCACCCAGTTTCTCTCCATTCACTATGCAGATGGACAGCTCATTTTCCCTGACTCCCAGGCAACAACATCTTGACCCTGAACTTTCCCACCGCATTGCATTTCTGTCTCAATGTATAAGCATGCAGAAATTGAGCTCTTCTCCCATTGTTGGCTTCTGTGGGACCAAGAAAGAAGAGGATGAAGAAACACCATCACACAGCAAGGCAGGGTCAGTGAGTAGTCTGGGGCTTGGGTCAAAGCATTTACATATCTTTTCAAAACGGAAATACTCTTTTCTTCTATTTGTGAGTAACATCTAATCATTGTAAAATTTGATTTTAAAAGTTTGAAGATTAAAAATCATTTGTAGTTCTACTACCTAGAGTCAATAATTATTAATGCTTTGATGTACCTCTTTTGCAGATGCTTTCTATACAATACATTCATGTTTTAAAAGTTAAAACTGTATGATATGATGTTGTAGTCTACCTTTTTTTCATTTTCTGATCTTTTATTAAATTTTTTCCCATAAGAATATCAAATACATCACCACAATATTTTTAAATGATGTATACTTCATTTAATAAATAACTTTCTAACTGCTAGGGACTTTTAAATCCTTTCCAATACTTCACTCCTATAATCCACATGGTCTTATTTTTTTATATATCTTCTCCGTCAGATAGCTTCCTAGCAGAGGACTGGCCACCTCACCTCGTGCTCATCTCACAGAGGAGAACTCCTTAATTCTAGGTTATAAGGATTAATTCTTTCCCCACTAACATCTGCTTTTAAGGGGCTTTACATTCCCTCTTCAGCCAGCAACAGCAGCCCCCTCATTCACGGGCTTTGGGTGCCAAGACTGTAGCCAGGAGAAGCATGAAGAAACAGTGAGACAGGAAGGGCATTGAGCCAACAGGTGTGTCCTGGGCACTGGTGGGCACCTTTGCATGGTTGTCTCCTTGAAGCCGTGTCTCACTGAATACCTGATGCAATTATTATTATAAAAGTCAGGCTCAGAGCAGATGGAGAATTTACTGAAGGGCAAGGCCACGTGTCATGAAATATTGATCAGTCCACAAAGTTAAGATGCTGTGTCATTCACACACACACACACACACACACACACACACAGAGCAAAGTGGCTGTTGTATCATGGAAAGATCTCTGTCTTTTGTCAGGGGAATGTGGGGTTTATTTTTGGGGTACTCAAATGTTCTAAAATTGGTTGTGGTGATGGTTGCACAACTCGGAGTGTGCTAGACACTTCTGAATTGCGTGCTTTAAGGGAGCAATTGGTGGTATATGAACTGTGTCTCAATAAAGCTTTTTGGAAAGAAAAAAAGTCACCATCCTTGGTAAAAGAAGCCCTGGGTTTGAATCCTGACTTTGCAGCAAACTGTGAGATGTCAGACAAGTAGCTTCTGCTTCCTTAAAGATAAGAAAGGGATAATAAGAGCTATCTCTTAGGATTGTTGGGAATTTTCCATAAGATTGTGTAAGCAAAGCACTCAACACCCAGCAGGTGGATACTGTGACTGCTACAATACTAAAGAAGACAGAAATGTGAGGCTCGTGTTCAAAGCAGACACCTAAGCCCATGTTGGCAGGAGTCTAGATATCTGGGGCTCTCAGAGCCCACAAGCAGAGGTCCCTCTGGCTCCATTCTTCACCCCACCCCATTTCTGCAATGTGCTCTCCAGCCAAGGCTGAGGACTAGGGTGTGGAAAATTATCATTTGTAGGGAGCTGGCAGTGTCTGGGATTTTTGGAAGGGGTGGGTGCCAGATGCACATACTAAGAACAGGGCTGGAAGGTGACCTTAAGTAGAAGAAGGGGCCCTGGTTCTGGTGGCATTTCCTGTGCAAAGCACAGAAATGTTGGTTTGCTCGCCGAATTGCTGGCTTGGGCTAGTTCTGGGGCTCCTGTCTTCCTCTCTGGGCCAAGTGCAGCTTCCTTTTCTTACTTCTTATCCCCCCTTTCAAACAGCTCCTGGACTTTCAACTTCAAAGTCATTTTAATTCCACTTTCTCTTCCCTCTGTCCCATACCCATGCCCCCCAGCCCAGGCTGGTCTCCACATGTGATGCTCCATATATTCATTCTCCCTCATTTTACAAGCACCCTTTAGTCTAGGCCAGTGGGTACAGCCTTTGCTTCTGGTTAGAATTCCCTGGTGACTTTTAGACCCAACTGATGCCCAGGTCCCAGGCTAAAGTATACTGACCTAATTGATCTGGGATGGAACCTGGACACTGGTAACTTGTAAAAGCATCTCAGTTGATTCTAACATGCACCCAGGACTAAGAACACAAACCAGCCCTTCTCCCCTTCACAGAAGCTTCCTGGCTAGTCTTCTTGCCACCATCTTCAGTACACCCTCCTGCCTTCCCGGCAAAGCACAGACACACAGAGCCACATGGTGTGTGCTCTCTACAGAGGTCAGCAGAAATCATAACCCTCTGCGGGCCACTCTGATATGGAGCGGATCAGAAACACAGGGTCTTCACCCTTAAATTCACTATTCCTAGCTCTTTCCTGCCATGTAATTACTCCTTCAGGGTACACTGGCTTGAAATTGTCTCTCTAATTGGAAGACTCACTGCTCTCCAGCGAGTCTCGCCTTTCCTGCTCTGCAACGAGCTTGCCCTTCCATCATCCAGCTGGAATGCCTACCTTTCTCTTCTGCCTCACCTGTTCCCTCCTCCTTATTAATGCCACCTTCAACCAGGTTCTTCACTCAGCCCCACATTCCCAGAACCGCTGAAGAGACAGTTTTAGGTGGATAGACTATCAGCTGTGCATGTCCACGTGTGGGTTCCCTCTCTCCCACAGGACATGAGCCTCCACTGAGGCAGGAGGGATACATTAGATTTCCTTTCGGGCTCCCCAAGGTTGAGGTTAGGGCTGGGGACATTCCACAAATGCCATTCCAAACTTGCTAAATAGCATCTATAGTGAGTTGGAAGGATTTAAGGAACAAAGACTTACCTAGAATCTTCAAATCAAACGTATGTTCCAACACATTTTTTCCAAGTGTGTCGTATACGAGCACGTTGTAGATACCACTATCATTTCTCTGCAGATGTTTAATTTTCAGAGTTCCATTTCTTAGTAGTGCATATGTTTCCCTTTTCAGGTAACTTATGTTTCCTCCTTTGAGTCGTGCAAGCCTGTTGCTGCTGTTATATTTGTTCCACTGTATATCATCTATATGGCCATTCAGTGAAAAATTAGGAATGTCAAGGTTGATGTCATAATTCAGGGTACCATGGACCTTGATGGTTTTAGGAGGTGCACCTATAAAAAGCAAAGCAGTTACTGAGGCCTTGAGACTCGCTGCCAGGCAACGCTGGGTTGCGACCTCTTTAACTCAACTCTCTTCAGAGTCTCCGAAGAAACTTCTAATGCTGACATTGGAGACCCACGCACCAACTTACCTTTGGTAGAAAAGATGAAAATCAGAAGGAAGCTGGTTAAGATTTTACATGCGAGGCTCATCTTTGGGGTTAGTTTCCTTATTGTGATTCTGAGCTTTTGCAAAAGGAACTAAAGTAAGACCAGTGGAATCCACCCCCGGGAACTTAACCACGTGTCTTTCTTCTTTTGCTTCTTTTACAGTAGCACAGAAGGTCGTATACATGCATGCACATGCACACACACACACACACACACACACAGAGCAAACCAACCCTGCTGATGTGCTCCTTTGCCAAGTAAATATACTTAGGAGTGTGTATTTTTCAATTCTCACACCAACCTTGGGTGGGTTTTATTACCCCCATCAAAGAGACAGAAACTGAGAAGCTAAATAAATCACTCAGGATTATCCTTTAGTTAACAAGGAGCCAAATTCTACCATATAGCCTGTTCTCTCTGCATGTATCCCAGTGTCTCTGACAAGACCACACAGGAATGTAGCTAAACATCCAAATGCAAATAGCAGAAGACAGCTATTTATTTTATGATTATAAATATTGAGAAATTAATACATATGAAATAATTATAAAAGTGAATTTTGCTTTCTCAAAAAGTGTTTTTAAGGTTCTAAAATTATTTTGTAATAAAAAAAAAACAAATATAAGTCAAGTCCTAGCTATAAAAGCTTGACATACCCAACTCTTATGTTTAGCATACATTTTTATAACTCTATTGTAAATTCAGTTAGGAAAATAAAAACTTGTTCCAAAACAAACAAAAATGCATAGAGACCATAAAATACTATTAAACAACCAGAACAAATTGTTCAAAACACATTTAAGGCCTGACCAGGTGGTGGCGCAGTGGATAGAGTGTCAGACTGAGATGCAGAGGACCCAGGTTCAAGACCCCGAGGTCACCAGCTTGAGCGCGGGCTCATCTGGTTTGAGCAAAAGCTCACCAGTTTGGACTCAAGGTCACTGGCTCCAGCAAGGGGTTACTCGGTCTGCTGAAGGCCCATGGTCAAGGCACATATGAGAAAGAAATCAATGAATAACTAAGGTGTTGCAACGCGCAATGAAGAACTGATGATTGATGCTTCTCATCTCTCTCCGTTTCTGTCTGTCTGTCCCTGTCTATCCCTCTCTCTGACTCACTCTCTGTCTCTGTAAAAAATTAATTAATTAAAAAAAACATTTAAGATGGTTAACACGATTAATGAGTAAAGAAAGGAACAGATCAGGAGAGAAAAAGAATGGAGGGAATGAAGGGAGGACTGGGAAAGAGAAAGAACAAGGACTTTTGTGATGGGGGAAAAACAGTGATGCCCAGGTGGACGTCCAGAGAGATCTGGCCACAGAAAAAAGGAGCACCGAAAACAGAGCCCCAAAGTCAACTTGCAGGTTTATGATTCTTTAGAATAGAATAAGTAAAAATGTTAAAAATTGTGTTTGTTTTCTGTTTTAACTTAAGGTAGAAATGTAGATATTATCTCCAAAATGTTGTCCAGAAAGTGAAGTTAAGTCAAACAATGGATGTCAACAACTGGGTCAAAGGAAGCCTAAATAGAAATGTACCTTGTGATTGGGTGACAAACTCTGTCGCTCACACATACACAAAAATAAGCTATAATTGGATAACTGTTTAAACATCAAAAAAAACCTACAATAGTGTTAAAAAAATGATAGAAATGCATTTTTATATCTTTGAGTATGGGAGGCCTGCCTACATATAGTATATGATCCAAAAGTTAAAAAGAAAAGATGAACACAATTGACTACATAAAAATGTAACATATATGTATAGGTGAATATATAATAAACAAAATGAAAAGACATGGCAGAAAATAGTTAAAATAAACTTGAAAAATCATTCATATTCAAGATATATATTATTTATATCAATCGATAAGAAAAATAAAACTCAGTTTTTAAAATGGGTAAAGAATATAAACAAACAGTATATAAGAGAAATACTTTATGGAAGAAATTTCAATAAACATCCAAGAAACATCTGCCACCAAAATATATATACACACACATACATATATATCACAGCCACAAAATGTCATTTTCACCATCAGATTGGCAAAATGATACTAATAACTTACATTATTGGCAAAAATGTAGGAAGAAATAGGGACTTTTATACAATATTGGAGGGATTGTAAATCCATATGTCTGGAGAGGGGTGAAATTTAACAGTTTCCACCAGGCTTTAAAATATATGTACATACATATATTTTAAAGGATTTTATTTATTAATTTTAGAGAGAGGATAGACAGAGAAATGGGGGTGAAGGGAGGAACAGGAAACATCAACTCATAGTATATGTTTTGACCGGGTCAGCCTGGGGTTTCAAACCTCAGCGTTCCAGGTTGATGCTTTATCACTGCACTACAACAGATTAGGCTAAAATATATGTATATTTTTGACCTCATAATTTTAATTTGAGAAATTTATCCTATTCAAATATTTGCACAAATGTATAAAAATTCTGTTCAATGGCATTTGATGTAGCTTTTTTCTATAATAAAAAATTGCAAAGAACTAGCATAGTATATTCATATTATGAAATATTGTATAACAGTTAAAATAGAATAAAGTTGACCAAAGAGTAAGAACATGATATGATATAATATGATGATATGATATATGATATATGACATGATATAATACATTTAGTGTTTGCATGGAAAAAAGTCTGGAAGGATATATGCCAAAATTCCAACAGTGTTCTCCTTTCAGGGCTTAGATTTCCAGGTGGCTAAAAGGAAACTTTCACTTCAACTTTATCAGCTTCTGTGAAGTTAGAAATTTTGGATAATGAGCACATATTATTTTTATATTGAAAAGGGTTGTTTGTTTGTCTTTTAGTTAAGACACACATGTTTGTTCAAATGGAAATGCAGGTCCTGTGATGCCATCGGCATCTAGCATCCCTGCTGTGAGTGACTAACTCTCCAGCCAGCTGTCTAACTCCAGCCTTTTCCGTCATGGCCTGACCCAGACCACATGGTGATGGCCATCAGGAAACTGGCCTCTGTGGTTAAGGGAAATTGCTTCCTATTCCTCCCACTTTTCTGAGAGTTTTTAAGTTCTCATGGAGCAAGTGGAGAGCAGCTTTCTATTCTTTTTGAAACATTAGTTCTTCTTCTCTCACATCTCATCCAATTCTGAGTGTTGAACAAGGCTTCTAGGGTAGAACCCATGAAAAAGAAAGGGGTCAATAGATCTTATGAGGTAGCATTTAAAACTTTGTATGTAAAAAGCCATTAAAAATATGAAAAAGGTCCTGGCTGGTGTTGCTCCGTGGTAAAGCATTGACCCAGCATGTGGATGTCATTGGGTTCAATTCCCTCCCGGTCAGGGCACACAAGAGAAGCAACCATCTGCTTCACTACCCCTCCCCCTCTTCCTTCTCTCTCTCTCTCTCTCTCTTTCTCTCCCATAGCCATGGCTTGATTGGTTGGAGTGCATTGGCCCTAGGTGCTGAGGATGGCTCCCTGGAGCCTCCTCCTTGGGTGCTAAAAATAGCTCAGTTGCAAGCATGGCCCCAGATGGGCAGAATATTGGCCCCAGATGGGGGTTGCCAGGTGGATCCCAGTCAGGTCGCATGCGGGATTCTGTCTCTCTATCTTCCCCTCTTCTCACTTGGAAAAGAAGGGAAAAAAAAGAACCATGAAAAGACAGGATACTAAAAGGGGGAAATTATTATCCCTTTTATCACACAAATATAATATAATAATATAATATAATAATACTATTATATTATTATATGTGACAAAGGTTAATATCCTGAAAATTAAATTTTTTTTGTAAATCTAAAAGCAAAGGTAGACACTTTGATATTAAAACAGGTCAAGATCAGAAAAGAGAATTCACAAAAGGAAATACGATTGAACAAAAAGCTTATGAAAATGTGGTCAATTTATTAATAAAGAAAATGTCAATTTTAATACAAATTCATTTTTCATTTTCATTTTAAAAATATACAGCATTGATGATGGTGAAAATAGACATTCTTGGTCATTCTATAGTCAGTAGAAATGCAAATAGGTCGAGAGCTTCTGGTAGACAGTTTGTCAGTGTGAATTAGAAGCATTAAAAATACTAATATTTTGACCTAACAAGTTAACATTAATGATTTTATCTTAAAGAAATAATGAAGGACTGGTAAGACTTGGCTGGACGTTTATATACTTGTCTCTTTTACAAGTCAAAAGTAGAAACAATTTAAAATCCAAGAGGAAGAAATTGGTTAGGCAAATCATGTTACAACAAACCGAATATGGGGGGAAAGCTCACAGCAAACATATAGTCTCATTTTTGTTTTTCCAAAAATGTGTGTTGGGTGTGTGTCCTTTGTAAAAATGAAAATGTCCACAAGAGTGCTGCTGGCTCTGTGTGGTAGGATAGTGGCTATTGTTCTGTTGTCCTTCGTCCTTGCTGCTATTCTCTTATTTCTATATTGAACATAACATGTATTGCCTTTTAATAGATTTATTTTTCATTCTAGGTGGGCCTCCTACTTAGGCAAAAGCTCCCAGGACTGAGGGTAGATATGGTTCTGTGTTCCTGTGTGAGTTTCCATGGAAAATCTGGTGGATGACTCATTCCAGTTTCTCCCTCACCAGCCTCGCTGCAGGCTAGGGGTCGTCTCCTGCTCTATCTTCATCCCTCATTTTCTTACCCAAACTAACACTCCTGAGAAATAAACTAAAGGGAAGCCAGTAGGAGGCGGCGGAGGAGGAGACCACATTCTCAGAGGTCTGACTTTAGAACCAGTTCTATCCCTGACTAGGAGCTAACACCCTCCTCCCTCCCTCTGTGTCAAGGTAAAGCACTAGTGAGGATCAGGTCGCAGTAACTGCAGCAGTGCACACCCAGCTGAATGTCTTGAATTGTTAGATTTCAGAACAGAAAAAAGTCAAAAAGTGATCTGGTCTTTTCTCCACATTTCAGTTGAGAGTCCTGAGCCCAGGGAGGTTCTGGGGTGTGCCTACCTCCCTCATCCAAGTCAGCAGTTTAATCCCCAACCTCAGGCAAGCAGCCACCAATGCATGTTACACGTTGGAATTCTGTCTGAGGGCCCACTCCTTGCGAGGTGCTCACTTCGCCAGGACAAAAACTGAGACTTCCTGTTGTGTTTCCCACCCACACAGCAGGGAAGACAGACTCAACCCACAGAAACAGTTCCTGTGTGAAGTCTAGGTTCCCAACATGAGCGTCACCCAGCTGGAAGTCCCCTGCATTACTGTCTCTGAGAGAAGAAACAGATGTAAGTAACTGTCATCAGTTGTATAATCATGTGATTATAGAGAAGAGAGCTTTGAGCCAAGTAGGCGCAGCCCCACTGTGCGCTAGATATATGGATAGTGGCATGCATTCTCTGAGTCCCATTTTCCATTTTTATAAAAGACGAATATTTCATTTTTAAGCTCATTTTGAGAGTCACGAAAGGTGACATGTGTCCAGTGTCTAGGGCACCTGGGAGACCCTCAACAAACATCAGCTTTCTTCCCTGTTTACCACTACTGTCAAACATCCCTTAAGGACAGGGATCTGTTCTAAGAAATGTGGCATTAGGTAGTTCTGCCATCATTGAACGTCACAGAGTGCACTGACCAACCCTCGATGGTACAGCCTGCTACGCACCCAGGTGGTCTGGTCTAGCCTACTGCTCCTCAGCTACAAGCCTGCACAGCACGTTACTGTGCTGAATACTGTAGACAATTGTAACACACGGTAACTATTTGTGTATCTAAACATTTCTACACACAGAAAGGGTACAATAAAAATAAAAGATAAAAAATGGTGTCTCTGGATAGAGCACTTGCTGTGAATGGAGCTTACAGCACTGGAAGGTGCTCTGGGTGGGTCATTGAGTGAGTGGGAAGTGATTGCAGGCCTGGGACATCACTGCGCACGCTGTGGGCTTTGTAAACACTGTACAGTAGGCTACACTGAATTTATAAAACTCAGACACAATCAAGCACAAGAGAAAATGATGCAATCAAGAGACGCGGTAAACTCACGACGTGTGAGGCCGCTGCTGGGGAAACACGGCCTCCCGTCTTAACAGCAACTTTCTTTCTTACAAGCAGAAAGAGTACTTAGCGAGCAGGGAAGGGATAAAACACAGAAGCCAGTAAGCTGAAGGCTCTCAGGGCCTCTGAACACTTTTCAGCAAGAAAATCAGGGACTTTAGACCCACAAGAATTAGGACACTTCCTAAGGTTTCTTAGGCATGCATTACTTTCCTCTGCTTTTTCTTTTTATAAACTTCCTAACCCCTACTTACTCTTCAGGATTGTTAGCTAGGAGGCCCCCAGGATCTGTGAGTTTATGATCTAAGATGTGATGCAGGGGACACGGGGAAACAGGGCGGCTCAGCTGCCACAAGCCCAGGACATAAGGAGATGATGCCAGCTGCCCAGAATAGAGTAAAACAGAGACTCCATGAGGAGGAGAGCAGGGTGGGCCTCCAGCTGGCCCAGGCCTGAGAAGGGGTCCACGTAGCTCACAGGGCTGGAAGTCCATGCACCTCCCTGACAAACAGCAAGAGCCCAATAAATAAATGCTGGCTGCATGAACGACAGAACAGAGAAGGTGAAAGGAGAAGTGGAGTGATGAGCCCACTAGAAGGCCCAGGTTCAGACTCTCCCTTGCCCTAATTTCTAGCTGTGTGATCTTAGGTCCTGTTGGGCTTTGGTTTCATCGTGTCTAAAATGGTGAGGTGGGGGAAGGGGGAATCATTTTGCCTGCTCAATTTAGCTCAGAAACTTGTGGTGAGGGCTAGATAAGGTCACTGATAAAAAAAACACTGCACACTGGAAACTGTGGACAGTGACGTGAGGATGAGAGAGGCTGTGAAAAACGTATGCAGAAAATCATCAGGGGAGGTTTCTGGGATTTAGTTCAGCCATGGCCAGTCCCACACCAGGAGAGAAGGTCAGGGGAGCTGGGCAGGAAGAGCGATCACAGTGATCACTATTATCAGCCCAGTAAATCTATCCCCTTCTGGCAGCCTCGAGGTTCTGCTTTATTTCAGAGGACCATGGGGCAAAGCCCCTGCCCGCTGCTGCCACGCTCTGGCTACAACCTGAACTGCATCCTTGCTAATTTCATTACCGAGGTTAGAAACCCTAAGCTTTGTGTATAAACTGTATTTATAGTGTTTTCAGTTTACACTTTTTCCCCTCAAAAATGACATTCTTTCATCCACGCAATATCCTTGCAGCATAACCATTTCTGTGAGGTGAAGAAACCAAAGCTTGGATAAGTTAAATGGGTCTCTGTGGAGACTTAGCCTGATAAGCCCAGATTCTGACTCCCAGACTTGTGTTTCTTTCAGTGATCACTAATCATAATGTTCCCCTGACCTCCTCTCCTATCCCTCCACCACAGCCCAACTCTCCATGCACCACCTGCACCTGGCTGCCCAGGGGCAAGGGCTGGGACTTGACTATGTGTGAGGGGGGCTACAAAGATGAGCAAGGCACACAGGGCCCCTGTCCTCCCAGGGATCTCAGACTGACTGGGGCAGTGGGCCCGGCACCCGGAAACCATAATACCCTTGAAAAGCACACGAGTCAGGGTCAGATGGAGAGCTAGGTGGTGCCTGAGCTGGACCTTAAAAGACCAACAGGAGGCAAGTCTATGAAGAGGTCGATGGAAGACTTCCTGGGCAGAGGGCCTGACAGGGGTGAAGCTCAGACTCACGTGAGCCTAAGTGTCGCATTGGTGGGGGCAGGGGGGGGTGCTCTTCGGCAGAGGAGAGAGGCAGCCAGTGAAGCTGATTGAGTGGGCAGAGGATGAATTAATAGTCTTTCCTAAAGGCCATCCATTCTTCATGCCTTTCACTTATTCCAGTGGTTCTCAAAGTGTGCACCAGGGCACATTGGTGTGCCCTAGAAGATTTCTAGGTGCACCCTATGGTATTCCAGAGAAATATGTGCCTGTTGGGGATCAAAAAACCAACAGGGTTTTTGGAGTTGCGATTTTGGGGGGACAGAGGATGAGAAATTGTCTGTAAGCTGACAGACTGCCCAACCCCCCACCTCACTTGCCCGATTACATTGCAAAAGGCTGTTAAGCTGTGGTGCTGGATTGTTTACACTACCCCCATGTTCCCCAGAATGACTGGAGGCAAGTTTCTTCTATCCTTTGTTTGGTGTAAAGTTAAGATTTGCTAATGGCCTCACTTTGCCCTATAAATAAAGCAAGATGTGGTTTTGGGGTGCACTTTGTTCTTGCCAGCAGCAATTCCAGGGCCCTCCTGACCCCATATTTTCTTAATTCTGCATATTTTCTTAATTCCACACTGTTCCCACTTGGGACCAGGAATTACTAGCTGTGCCCAGATATAAAAATAAATATAGTTACTCTATTATACTATTTCATTACAGAAATACCACTCTTTTTGTTAACACATTATTATTATATTTATTATTAACACACCATTATATTATTTTTATATAAATACACTCAAATAAAATGGATAAATTTCTCAAAAAGAAGCGTGATATTAAAGAATCTGATTCTGGAAGTGAGCAAAAGTGAAGTGCAAGTAAGAAAGCAAAATCGCAGCCTACTCACAAATATAGTGAAAGTTATTTAAGCTTTGGTTTCACTTGCACTGGAAGTGAAGATCATCCTTTACTGCTATGTTCAGTATGTGGATGTAAAATGGCAAATGAATCATTGCTTCCTAGTAAGTTGAGTAAACATTTTAAAACTATACACTCTAATTTACAAGATAAATCTGTAAGTTTTTTCAAGAGATTGTCTGAACAGCAAACAAAAGCGGCAAATTCTTTTAAAAGAATAATGACTGTTTCTGATAAAGCTCAAATCACTTCTTATCAATTCTCAGAACTGACAGCAAAAAAATATGAAAGCTCAGACTTTAGGTGAGTCACTTCTTTTGCCTGCATGCAAAAAAATGGTCGTGACAATGCTAGGAAATAAAGCAGCAATGAAAATAAGCAAGATTCTTCTGTCCAACGATACAGTTCACAGGCGTATCATAGAAATGTCTTCTGATATCGAGAAAAATGTATGCAGTAATAAGCTTCAGTATTCAAATTTTGCATTGCAAGTTGATGAGTCAACAGACATTACCAACACGGCACAACTCTTAGCATTTGTCCGTTTTATTAGTGAAGATCAAATAGTAAATAGTTTCTTTTTTGCAAAGAATTAGGTGTGTCTACAAAAGGTGAAGACATGTTTAACATTTTGAATAACTATCTTGATAAATGGCAGATAACATGGAAGTCATGTGTAGGCATTTGTACAGATGGTGCCCCTTCCATGGTAGGCTGTGTTAAGGGTCTTACATCTTCTGTAAAAAAACAAAATGAGAATGTTATCGTAGCTCACTGCTTTCTTCATAGGGAGGCCTTGATGGCAAAAACATTGGGAGAAAAATTAAGAGAAGCTTTAGATCAAGTTATTCAGATGATAAACTTTATTAAAACAAGACCTGTCAAATAGTGTTTATTCGAAAAGCTTTGTATCAATATGGATTCACAACACAGATGGCTGCTTTTACACACTGAGGTCACTGAGACGAGGTGAGTATCAAGGGGAGAAGTACTTACCCATGTACACGAGCTACTACAAGAACTTCTTGCATTTTTTGAAGAGATGAAACAGTTACATTTTTGTAACCTCCTTCAGTGCGAATTTTGGATTGCCAGGTTACAGTATTTGGCTAATATATTTCAGCAGCTCAATATTTTGAATACTAGCATGCAAGGGAAAGAAGAAAATATTCTCACATCCACTGACAAAATGAAAGCATTTCAGAGAAAACTACAGATTTGGAAAAGAAAAGCTGTTGAAGGTAATTTGGAAATGTTTCCATTGGTAAATAACACTTGCATTAATGAAACACTTCCGGCCCTGGCCGGTTGGCTCAGCGGTAGAGCGTCGGCCTGGCGCGGGGGACCCGGGTTCGATTCCCGGCCAGGGCACATGGGAGAAGTGCCCATTTGCTTCTCCACCCCCCCCCCCTCCTTCCTCTCTGTCTCTCTCTTCCCCTTCCGCAGCCAAGGCTCCATTGGAGCAAAGATGGCCAGGGCACTGGGGATGGCTCCTTGGCCTCTGCCCCAGGCGCTAGAGTGGCTCTGGTCGTGGCAGAGCGACCGCCGGAGGGGCAGAGCATCGCCCCCTGGTGGGCAGAGCGTCGCCCCCTGGTGGGCGTGCTGGGTGGATCTCGGTCGGGCGCAAGCGGGAGACTGTCTGTCTCTCCCCGTTTCCAGCTTCAGGAAAAAAAAAAAAGTAAAAAAAAAAAAAAGAAACACTTCCAACATTTAATAAGTTTAGAAGAAAAAGTGGGTTCTTATTTTTTATCAGTTAACACTGAACAATACGATTGAAGAAACCCATTCATGGAAGCTTCAAGTGATTTTGGTTTAACATTAACAGAAGAAGAACTGGCAGCTATATCCACTGATCGTGGATTGATGATTAAACATAAGGAATTGTCTCTTGAAGCCTTTTGAATTTCTATAAAAGAAGAATATGTGGCAGTATCTAAAAAAGCTTTGAACATTTTACTACAGTTTTCAACATTCTATTTATGTGAATTAGGATTTTCTACCCTCAGTACAATTCAGAGTAAAAAGAGAGGAATTCTTCAATGTATTGACGAGGAAATGAGAGTTTGCCTTTCAAATATAAGGTCTACCGGAAAGTTCTGTCCGTTTTTGGAATAAAACAAAATACAAATTTTTCTTACCATCAAAAAACTTTATTAAATAATATAATTGCCATTATTATTAATGATTTCTTGCCAGCATGAGGGCAATTTGTATATCCCATTTTTGAAAAATATTTTATCTTTTGTTACGAAAAATTGAACCAGTGCTTATTTGATATCTTCTTCATTTTTGAATTTTTGCCCTTCAAAAAATTTTGTAAGGACAAAAACAAGTGATAGTTGGAGGGTGCTAAACCCAGGGAATATGGTGGATGTGACAGACATGCTTCTGTAGCATTTCTTCCTTGTTGAAGTTCGTATACAATACAATGGCGTAATGAACTTTATCAGTAGCCATGGGTACACTATCACTTCACACATAAGACTAACGTGAATCAACTTTGTTTTAGTTAATTTGCTAATTCAGTATGTATATATTAAGTGATAAAAATAGAGAGGTATACATGCGCCAAATAAACATGTGCTTATGTGTCGAAACTTGTGATAGGAATGGACAGAACTTTCCGGTAGACCTTATATATGCCAAACATTGAAGAAATCGCTAGGACACATCAGGCTCATGTTTCTCATAAACACAAGAATGAAAAAACAACACTTTTGCGCCGGGACCTGCTGAATTTACTAAATCTTACTAAGAATGTATCTACATATATAAAAAGATAACTTTTTGTCATTTTTTTATTTTTTAACCCCTTTTTTACGAATTCTAAAAACCATAACTCAAAGATTGTAACATAAAATAAATTTAATTTTGTCAGAATTAAATGTCAGAATAAATTTAATTTTGTCATATTTATTTTGTTTAATTACCATAAAAACATGCTTGGACTTTATATTTATTTTAATATTTGACTTAATTATTATAACATATTTCTCAGAAATTTGTATATAGTGTGCCTACAATTATTTGTAGGATTTTAAATGCACCCCGACTTCAAAAAGTTTGAGAACCACTGGCTTATTCATTTAACAGTCATTGTCACGGGCATGTATTCGCCTTGCTTCTCAGGATAATAGCTGAACCAAACTTTTGTTGTGTGGCATCATTTATTTATTTATTAAATATCCACTCTTCTCCAGCGAGGCACTCTCCTAGGCCCTGGGATGTGTCCCTGCCCACACTGAACTTACAGTCTACTGGAGACACAGAGAATAACAGAAACAAATAACATACATATTCAGATAGTGAAAATTCATAAGAAAAAGGGGCAGGTGCAAAGGGGAGGGTACTTACACTTTTAGAGAGATGGGTGTTAAGGGCTCACTGAGAAGGTGGCTCTGAGTAAAGACCCAAAGGAACCGAGGGACAGAGTCGGGTAAGTATATGGGGGAGGAGCACTCCAGGTAGGGGAATGGCATGAGCAAAGGCCCTGAGGTGAGGATCTCTGCTGTGTCTGAGAGCAGGTTCCAGTGAAGGGGGTGGCAGGAAACGAGGTCAGAGAGGCAGAGCAGGGGCAGGTGGCTAAGGAGGAAGTCACAGAGGCTTTGTTCAGAGCAAGAGCAACTCAGTGCTGACTGCTCTGAAGTCTGGTTTCTTCTACAGAGTTCAAAGCAACGGAAAAAGAGGCTTTTCTACAGTTTGACTCTATAGATTTGACTGAGGTGTGAGGAGGTGAGGCCAGTGGGGCCCAGGAGGTCCAGGTCTTGGAATGCATAACAAACCACCACAAATTTAGTATCATAAAGTGACCACAATGTCATTATGCTCACGGAATACGTAGCCACAGCTCTCACCTGCCTCACCACATTGCAGGTCTCTCCACCCTCCCCACCCAGCCCCACCCCCACTACAGAAGACTCAAGTGGCTGGAGTGATGCTGGGCTTTAGAAGAGTGGGGCTGGGCTTGGAGGAAGCACAGTTAAGCCTGGGACTGGAATCCTCGCAGTGTGGGGCTTCCTAGTGAGAGGGTGGGTCCCCTGAGGCAGCCACCAGCAAACCAGTGTTTCTTGAGGAGCAGGCACAGCTGCCTGGCTGATTATGACCTAGCCTCAGAGTCCCGCTCACTCAACTTGCTGAATGAGTCACAGAACCCAGATTCAGGGGATAGCATGAGACCCCACTTCTTGATGGGAAGTACATCAAAGAATTAGCAGCATTTTAAAACACCATAACGATGTGCCTGTCCAGTTCCTATAGACACTAGTTTTCAGTAGGAAAACTCATGGGGCAGGTCAAGTTGCTACTGCCTGTGTGTTTCTGGGCCTCGTAAAAGAATGGGCTCTAGAGGACACGAGAGTCCATAGTTCATAATAGCCAAGTTATGGACACAACCCAAGTGTCCATCAAATATGAATAGGTAAATGAATAGGCAAAGAAAGTGGGGTGTATGTATACAGTGAGGACTTTAAAAAGGAGATCCTACTATTTTGACAAAATTGATGAACCCGGTGGGCACTAAGTAACAGGACAAATACTACACGATTCCACTTGTGTAAAGTATCTAAAATAGACTCATGGCAGCAGAGAATCCAACGTGGTTGATGGACTAGAGAAGGGAGTTATTGTTTAATGAGTGGAAAGTTTCAGCTATGCCAGATGAATAATACAATCTAGAGACCCTATACTCAACAATATGGTATTTGTGCACTTCAAAATTCAGATGGAAGGTCTTGTGAGCTGTGTTCTTTTCCCCCGCTTCATTGAGATATAATTGACATCTAATATTGTGTAAGTTTAAGGTCTACAATATGATGATTTGATACATGTATATATTGTAAAATGATTACCACAATAAGGTAAGTTAATACCTTCATCATTTCACATACTCACCCATTTTCGCACGTGTGGTAAGATCATTTAAGATCTACTCTCTTAGCAACTTTCAAGTATATAATACATTATTGTTAACTATAGTCACTATGTTGTACAAGAAGCTCTCACTTAACGTTGTCCATAGGTTCTGTGACTTTATGCAAAACTATGTATAAGAGAAACTATTTAACCACAGGCTAATCGATATAAATAGGAGTCAAGTTTCTATAACATCAAATCAATGTTATAACAAAGCAACATTGAACAAAATATTATTCAAGGACTTGGTTATTCATATTATGACTGAAAGTTTGAACCCTTTAACCCACATCTTCCCATTTTCCCCACCCCCAGACCCTGGCAACCATCATTCTGCTCTTTGTTTCTATGGGTTTGGTGTTTCAGATTTCACATATAAGTGAGATCATATAGTATTTGTCTTTGTTGGCTTATTATGTTTAGCATAAATTCTTCTAGGTCCATCCATGCTGTCGCACATGGCAGCGTATCTTCCTTTTTATGGCCGAATAATATTCTAGTGTGTGTGTATGAATTTGCAATAGCCAAGACATGGAGACAACCTTAGTCTCTATCAATATATATCAATAGTGAGTACACACACACACACACACACACACTCTCATTGCCTTTATCAGAAGTGGGGTTGCTGGATCATACGGGGCTCTATTTTTAATTCTTTAAGGAACTTCCATACTGTTCCCATAATGACTTAACACTGATAACCATTATGTTAAGTGTTCTTATAACAAAAAAAGGGGGGACACAAGGAAACTTTAGAAGGTGTTGGATATGTCTATTACCTGGATTATGGTGATGATTTGATGGGTCTTTGCACATATCCACACTCATCAAATCATCTACATTAAATATGTGCAGATCTCTGTCTTTCAGTTACACACAAATAGTGCTGATTTAAAAAAAAAAAAAGGTGCTTCCCGGAAGGTCCCTGCAACAAGGGCTGCCTCCAGGGCTCCTCCCAGCTGTTGGTTTTGTCTGTAAACATGTAACTAATCCCTGCTCCCTCCTCAAGGGGGACAGGACAGTGTCAGGTGCCAAACTTGTGCCAAGTATGTATTAATAAACTTGGAACCATACTGGTTGCTTTGTGGCTGGTTTTCTGCAGCCTTCTGCAGCCTGGAAAATGTTTTCTGATTAGAAGATCCTGCTGTTTTATCTATTACATGTGAAACCAAATAAGTTTCTACATGTCCATTGGGAGCTGGTGAGTAACATCAGAGCGTGCAGCGAGGGGAAAGGAATTAAAAAGGGAGCTAATGTCGTCCAGGGGGTATAGCTGTGGAAGGAAGACTGCTCTGGAGTAGGAGAGCTGCAGAAGGCTTTTCCACCATGTATTTTGACTACTTAGGACCGGAACACATGTCTGTTGTCCACACCCTCAACATGGAAAACACAGCTGAGAAGAAGGTTATGTACCGATTTACAGGGGAAAAATTTTCTCGCCAGGCAGATTTGATTTCCAAAGAGCCATATGCCTGCTTTTTTTTCCCCCAAAGAGCCCACAATCTCATGTGGGAAAAATTCAGGGTTTTATTGGCTTTCAGAGAAGAGGGAATTGGGAATGTTAGATAAATAGAGACCACATGGACTAAAATTTTGTAGCACTTCCCCAGGGCTGTGGCTGGTGCTGGAAAGTGGCAGAGCTGTGGACAGAAATGCAAGGCTGGCCCTGGCTGGTTGGCTCAGTGGTAGAGCATTGGCCTGGTGTGTGGTTGTCCCAGGTTTGATTTCCAAGTCAGGACACACAGGAGAAATGATCATCTGCTTCTCCACCCTTCCCCCTCCCCTTCTCTCTCTCTCTCTCTCTCTCTCTCTCTCTCTCTCTCTCTCTCTCTCATCCTCCTGCAGCCATGGCTCCATTAGATCGAGTGCATTGGCCTGGTGCTAAGGAAGACTCCGTGGAGCCTCTACCTCAGGAGCTAAAAATAGCTCAGTTGCAGCATAGCCTCAGATGGGCAGAACATCAGCCCTAGGGAGCAGCTGCCGGGTGGGTCTAGTTGGGGCACACACAGGAGTCTGTTTCTCTTCCTCCCCTCCTCTCACTTGGAAAAGAAGGGAGAAAAATAAAGAAAGAAATGCCAGGCTGATAAGTGGGAGCACTGCAGGCAGGAACCAAGAGACATGGGCTCGGCTTGCTCTCCAAACCATGCTTTCCCTGTAACATGGGGGCAGGGCATAATTTGTCTCATTTACCTGGCAAAGCCAGTGTGAGTATATAAGGGGTCACTGTATGTGGCATTGCTTTGGGACTCAAATGGTGGAGTCACAGGTCAGTCATTGTTACTATAGAGGATGTAACTTACAATCTGACCAAAGCTTAGGTATCCATTTGCCCACTTGTTAGGCACATACTAATTGAATGCTATCTTAGAATACTTTGACTATAGGTGGCATAAAGCCAACTGAAAAATATGTTACTCAAAATAGGGACATGATTAGGTCATTTATTCATTCATTCATTCATCATTGGATCAGTAAGTTGATAACACTTTATTGAGTACTGCTATGTGCCAGTTCCTGTTCTAAGAATTGGATATATAGCAACAAACAGACAGCTCAAGTTTTTCATGAGATGTATATACTAATGGGAGATACAGAAAATAGTCACACAAATATGTAAGTGCAATAAAGGGAAGACAGTTGACAAGGAAGTGCCATTTTAGGGAGGAATGATCAGGGTTAGCCTCATGGAAAAGGCAGCAGTTAAACAGAACCCTGAAGGAAAGAAGAAATAAGCCATGCAGCTCTCTGATGGAAGAGCATTCTAGAAAGAGGGAACAGCAAGTTAAAAGGCCCTGCAGTGGGGGTTAAAGGCCAATAAGGATGGGGCGGGCTGAGCAGTAAGAGGTGAAGTCAGAGGGTAGCAGAGAGGCCATGCAGGGCCTGAGAATCAAGATGAGGATCTTGGAGGTAAACAGAAAGCTTGTAGGGGGTCTTGACAGCAGAGGTATCATCTGACTTAGGTCTTAAAAGGATCCTTTGGTTTTCTCTGTGGAGAATAGTACATAAGGGATCAGAGTGGAGGCAGGGAGACCAGTGTGAAGGCTGTTGCAGTGGCAGGAGCCAGAGGACAAGGAATGTAGCAGCAGACCTACTAGAAGGGGTTGCAATATGAATACATTTCAAAGGCAGTGCTGGTGGGATGCCTATGAATTGGATGGAGGGTGCGGTGTATGACAAAGGTCTAAGAGTTGTTCAGGCACAACTGGACCCGTGGGTGAAATAATAAAATCAAGGCTCTTTCTTTCTACATCTTTTGGCTCTCCTTTCTTCTGTATTGGCTTTATTTTGGGGTGGGCTCTTCCCCATGGTGGTAAAGATGACCATTAGCAACTTATGAGTCACACTTCAGGAAGCTCTCTCAGAAGAGCAGGAAGCTTTTCTTCCAAAAGTCTTCAATAATTGTCTTCTTTAATCTCATTGGCTTGAACAGGGTCACATGCTCAGCCCTGACCTAGTGAGAAGAGCCAGGGATGAGTTGCATTGACAGAGTCTGGGCTAGTCCACATGCTCCCCTCCTGGAGGGATGGGAAGACTTAGCTTTCCTTCACTGTGTGGGAAGAGGCAGGTAATGGAAAGATAAGGATAATGGAAATAAAAGCAAGCATGGTAATTGAGAGTGGGAGATGGATGTGGGTTTGCTACCACAGTACTCACCGCAGGCAGGGAAAGTTTAAACAAGGGCGTCCAGTGCAAATAGAAGTGGGTATACATCACAGATGCAAATTGGGAAACTATTATGTGTGGAGGCTGAGGGACAAGGGAGCCTAGAGAAATTTCTAGAACAACTAGGCAATGATGCTAATAGAAATGGAGGCCGTGGGACCCAAGGTGTGTTTAGGTGGCAAATGAGTGAGGATGACTTAGGTTTTGGACTCATGAGAGAGAGAAACACATAAATACTAACCACAAGTCAAGGCAGAACAAAATAGATGGTAAATGAGAAAAATAAGCAAAATACAGAGGGAAAGCGATCACTGTGGTGCCTGCAGGTCAGAAATAGAGTGATGGACAGCAGTCAGGTAGATGTGCAGATCTGGCTCTCAACAGACCAGGAGTAGAGCGTCTCTGTCATTGGTAACAAGCACTTAATTACCCACGCCACTGACCCCACTAGGTGTGGGGTATGTCTTCAGCTGTTAGCTTCACCTCCCGTGTGCCTGAGCCACTAATGGGCAGCCCGTCTGACTGTACAATTTACCTCTCCCTCTTGCCCGGGGCACAGCCTTCTGTTGGAGCCAGGAAACAGGCAGGGGAAGAATTAACCTGCAGTCAAGGGGCAAAGAGCACTTTGGCTGCAGATGGAAGACTGGAGACACCTGGGTGGCAGTCAGGGGGGAAGCATGTGGAGGAGGAGGAGGGCGTCTGCCCATAATTAAAGCCCAGCCCAGCAGTTCTTTTAAAGGAGAAGCAAAATGCAATCCGTGCAGCTTCCTCAAGGCTGGCGAGAGAGTGAGGAGAAAGAAATACACTCCTGTCTGTGGAGAGAAAGGGCGAGCATTAAACAAAACACTGCATCAGTTAAAGCTTCCTGGGAAAAGATAAGAGTGGCGGAAAATCAGAATGAGATTACACCAGCCAGAGCAATTAAGGAGAGAATAAGATGTGCTTTTACAAACATCAGGGGAGAAGAGATTATGGGGAGGAAATAAGACTTAATAAGTGCAGAGGACCATGAAATTAATGATGACCACAAATGGCTGGAACACCCAATTCGTTCTTTGTTAGCCTTTAACTAGGAACACAAAGAAAAGAAATTGAGCAATTAAAGAGTAAGGACAACTTGAGAATAGTAGATGCTGATGGGGAGAAGGTGTCTACCCCCATGGTTTTCAAACTCTGCAGGCACTTTCTGGGACCTGACCCACCAAGGCCCATAGAGCGGCCCCAGCCTTGCATTTACTCTGAGCTGGGGAGCATGGAGCTCTCCATTTCCTCAGTTTAATGTGAAAGAAGAGGAGAGTGAGGAGGGCAATGGGAAGGGAAGCCCCAGACCAGGCACTCCTAGTCAGTGGTGAGTCCAGAACCATCCCGATGGCCCCAGACTAAGCAGTGAGCACAGTCAGGGGCCTTCTGCATCACCCCTCCTTTCCGTCTCTGCCCTTTGTTTTATCTCCCTCCCGCTCTCCTTTCTCCTCCAGTGTTTACCATCAGTGTTTAATGCACATCTACTGGTTTATCCCCTGCAAAGAGCCCACTCACAAGATTGTTCTGTTTGTGGGAAATGGAAGGAAGTCCTGTAGGCCTGGGATGAGCTGAGTGAACGAGAGTGGCTTGTCCTTTTTTGCTTAAGTGAGGAGATCAACTTGATTTCTGTAACTTGAAGCTAAGAGCCCTAATACCCCAGGCACTGTACCAGGCCCTGGGATTACAAAGGTATGAAGGTCAGGGTGCTGCTCTCAGAGAGCTCATGGCCTGCAAGGGAGACAGCATGGGAACCCAGCTTTGCACTACGGAGTGATGAACACAATAGTGGTGGACATGCGGGCAAGGTGCCCTTCTGGTTCAGAGCAGCAGGAAGCGTCTCTGCTCAGGTAGACAGTGAAGGCTTCTGAAGGTCTCTTTTACTTGCTTCTGATGCATGACCAGGATTTTGACAGGGGGCCAAGGAGCACTTTCCAGGCAGCAGGAAGCTCGTATGCAGAGGCCGAGGCACCGACAGTGTGTGGCATCAGTACATAAGTCATTCCCTGTTCTTTCTAAATCTTTTAAATATTGCCACCCTCTAGTTGCCCAATATTCTCTGGCAACTCAAATATTTCTTGCTAGAGAGTTCTGGGAATAGATTAAGCTGCTGGCTAACCTCAAGTGTCAGGGACATCCTCAGCTCCCTTAATTGTATTACAAAGAAGACAAAAATGTGAGTGAGGACAGTGCTTAACAAGGCAATATCCTTTCTGACTTATTGGTGGCAGAGATTTGGGGGAGATGGGAAGGACTGGAGAGTAACATATCAATGACCACCTCCTGTGTTTAGATAGCTTGTGGGCCTTTAGAAACTACTGGAAGCACAGAGCACTGCAAACAGCTTCTTCTCTTCATTCATTTGTTCCGGGAGCTCCCCTAGCATGGTCCCCACCCTCCCAGACACGGAATCATCACAGAACTGGAGCTACCACTGCCAATGGGAGAAGTGCTGGCAGGGAGAGGCCTGGGCACTGTGGCCAGGGACTCCAGGGAGACGTGGTCTGGCAGGAAGGTCCGGGAGGCATCCCTGAGGAAGCACCATGGACCGTCGGTGGGAAGGACGTGTAAACCTTTACTAGGTCATGAGGAACGGTGGGAAGAGCATTTGTTCACAGTATCTGGAAGGTCAGGGACAGAGGCCCCTCGGGGAGAAGATGTGGGTAGAAAGAAGGTTGGTGGGACTAGGATGGGAATACAAAGTAAGACAGAACAGGTGAGGTGTGCAGGTGCCAGAGCTGAAAGAGCAGGGCCAAGACTCTATCCCAACAGCACCGCGAGCCACTGAAAAGTGTGAACAGCAGGGAACAGGATGGGTTTCAATCTGTGTTAAATAAATTGGAATGAGCCTCCATGACATGGGGCATGTTGGATGACAGATGAGGGTGGGGCTTGGGTTGGCAGAGGGAGTGAAGATGGATGGAGATGGGCAGGATGTGGTGATGGACTGAAAATGTGGTGTGGGTGGGGGTGTGAAGAGGACAGTACCACATATCTGGATGTGAGAGGCACCATTAACCATGACAGGGACTCTAGGAGAGGACATATGGTCCCTTCTGCCTCGGCTACCCTGTTCATGCATGGGGACCAGCCCAAGGGTCGTTTAGAGGTGCCAGCACTGTCACCATCACCCCAAGTGTAGACCTGTATTTTGATAATCAGCAGATAATCCAGTGGAGGGAACATGGCACAGGGGGACACAACAGGACATTGATGTTGTAACTGTTATTGTCATTCTATATTGTTTTTGCCAACTTTCTTTTTTGTGTGTGTGGGAAGAAGAAGCTAATGATCAAGACAAAAAAGTAAATAGAAAAGAATTATTGACTTAAAAACATACTGAAGAGTTAGATGATCAATCAATCATACAGTGTTGGAATTGAAAGGAAACTTACTAAAAAAAAAGAGAAAGAAAAATCTCTCCTGGAGCAACTTTGATAGCTGTTAAAACACCCCCTGCTTCAGTGTTTCCAATTTCTGTCTCAGAAAGCAGCGGTTCCATTGTCAGAGGGCTCTAATAGCAGGAGAGAGGGTTTTCTTGCATGCAGCTGGAATTTATCTCCGACCAACTTCTACCCATTTGTCTTGATTCCATTTTATGGAGGCAGAGCAAGTCAATGTCCATTTTAAAGGTGGTACCCAGAAAATTACTCGGACTCCAAATGTGGTCTGATTTAGCTAAAGCCCTGTGGGAAATTTAAAGGGGAAAAAAAATAAAGCCACTGAGTTAACCAGCTTTAAAAAATGACAGTCATAGAAAGTGCCCATAAGCAGAACCTTAGAATCATAAACTAAAGGGAACTTTTGAAAATACCCAGCTGGTCCCTTTTTCCAAAAGAGGAAAATCACACCTAAATATGTCCAAACCAGAGACACTGACCTATTTTTTAAGCTCTCTAAAAGCAAGGGTTCCATGGATGTTTATTGCCAAGAGATTTATTACAAATCAATCATTATAAAATATTTCCAGATCCATGTTTTCTAGTAGACTAATTTGTTTTTGCATTTTCCTCTCTCTTGCTATTATCTCTCTTACCACATGCATTGTCTTCCTAATGAAGCTGCTGATTGTATCATATTCCAGGAGTGCTGCTCCTCTGCTCCTGGAGCAGTTCAGCTCCTACTGCATTAATTAACCACACTTCCCCTATTATTTCTCTCGCTTTTGTATGGGGTCCATATTTATCCTTATATTATTACATAATGCTTTGTGTGATGGATGTGTTCTCAAAATTGCATGCAAATCTAATCTTTGTGAATTGAGTCTCTTCAATGAGAAGTGCCTTCCAAATGCATTTCGAGCGTCATTTATTCAAAGGCACTCTGTGGGAGGGGGCCTGGTAGAATGGAAAACACTGGGCCTTTGGAGTCAGATGACACCACCCAGATCTGGGCCCTCCTCTTACAAACTGTGTAACCTTGACTGATTACTTAATCTATAGGAGCCCTGGTTTTTAATCTGTGAAATGGGGATAATGGCAGCACCTGAAGATGTTGTAGAAAATAAATAAGCGAAGCAAGATTTCTGCAACAGAGGAAATAGATGTACCTTCCTCTCTCTAAAATGAAGAATCTTTTTATTTATTTAATTTTTTTTTACAGAGACAGAGAGAGAGTCAGAGAGAGGGATAGATAGGGACAGACAGACAGGAATGGAGAGAGATGAGAAGCATCAATCATCAGTTTTTCATTGTAGCACTTTAGTTGTTCATTGGTTGCTTTCTCATATGTGCCTTGACGGGGGAGGTGAGCGGGGAGGGGGTGGCTACAGCAGACCAAGTAACCCTTTGCTCAAGCCAGCGACCTTGGGTCCAAGTCGGTGAGCTTTTTGCTCAAACCAGATGAGCCTGTGCTCAAGCTAACAACCTCAGGGTCTCGAACCTGGGTCCTCTGCATCCCAGTCCAATGCTCTATCCACTGCACCATCGCCTGGTCAGGCTGAAGTATCATTTTTTTAAAGTGAGTAATCTCAAAAATCTATTTTGCAAGTTCAGACAGTTCTAATCACACATTATTATAGAAGGACACAGCAGATATTAATTTCACTCTCTGAATTTGGAAGGTTTCTCCCAACCCTCTTCTTGGGGTTCTGCCCTCTGGAATCCCATCTGTTCTGGGCAGACTTTCTCATCTTGGTCCATAACTGAGGTTAACATCTGCTGCTTTGCCAGGGCTCTGCTTGAAATCACATTCCTTCTGTTCTCACTATCATTGACATATCTCCATTTGAGTATCTTCACCTGCCCTTTCTTTGTGTTATTTAGGTCTTTTTGCTTCCCTAAAGCTGTTCTCCTGAAGGGTGGGATTTTGCATCCACTCAATTTACCCATCTCTACTCCCTGACATTGAGCACCTCAAGAGGCCACATCCACAGGCCAAGCATGGTGCAGCACTGACGTTTGGAGCAGGTCACTTTAACTCTCTGGGATTTCATTTGTTATCTGTAAAATAAACAAATACAATGATATCAGTGGTTTCCAGGTTGCAGTTTCTCATCCTTAGGGATCCACAGTGGGAGAAATGGAGAAACCTTCTGAAAGTTTTAAAAGCACAAAAGAAAGTGTGCCCTTACCCAGTTAAAACTAAACTGGCAACAGAAATACAAAATATTGTAAGAAAATACTATGAAGAACCATATGCCAAAAAACTAGACAACCTAGATGAACTGGACAAATTCCTTGAAACATACAATCTTCCAAAAATTAATCTGGAAGAATCAAAAAACCTAAACAGATCTATTACAACAAATGAGATTGAAACAGTTATAAAAAAAACTCCCAAAAAAGAAAAGTCCTGGGCCTGATGGCTTCACAAGTGAATTCTACCAAATATTCAAAGAAGAACTAACTCCTATCCTTCTCAAGCTATTTCAAAAAATTTAAGAGGAAGGAAGACTTCCAAGCCCCTTTTATGAGGTGAGCATAATTCTGATTCCAAAACCAGGTAAAGACAACACAAAGAAAGAAAATTATAAGCCAATATCCCTGATGAATTTAGATGCTAAAATCCTCAACAAAATACTAGCAAACTGGATCCAGCAATATATGAAAAAAATCATACACCATGATCAAGTGGGATTTATTCTTGGGAGGCAAGGCTGGTACAATATTCACAAATCAATCAATGTGATTCATCACATAAACAAAAGGAAGGACAAAAATCACATGATAATTTTAATAGATGCAGAAAAAACATTTGATAAAATCTAGCACCCATTCATGATCAAAACTCTCAGCAAAGTGGGAATACAGGGAACATACCTCAACATGATAAAGGCCATCTATGACAAACCCACAGCCAACATCATACTCAATGGGCAAAAATTAAAAGCAATCCCCTTAAGATCAGGAATAAGGCAGGGGTGCCCCCTTTCACCACTCTTATTCAACATAGTTCTGGAAGTCCTAGCCACAGCAATCAGACAAGAAGAAGAAATAAAAGGCATCTAATTTGGAAAAGAAGAAGTAAAACTATCATTATTTGCAGATGATATGATATTGTATATAGAAAACCCTAAAGTCTCAGTTAAAAAACTACTGGACCTGCTAAATGAATTTAGCAAGGTAGCAGGATATAAAATCAATACTAAGAAATCAGAGGCATTTTTATACACCAACAATGAACTGTCAGAAAGAGAAATTAAGGAAGCAATCCCCTTCACCATTGCAACCAAAAAATAAAGTACCTAGGAATAAATTTAACCAGGGAGATTAAAGACTTGTACTCGGAAAATTATAAAACATTGATAAAAGAAATCAAGGAAGATACAGACAAGTGGAAGCATATACCGTGCTCATGGTTAGGAAGAATAAACATCATTAAAATGTCTATATTACCCAAAGCAATTTATAAATTCAATGCAATACCAATTAAAATATCAATGACATACTTCAAAGATTTAGAACATATATTCCAAAAATTTATATGGAACCAAAAGAGAACACGAATAGCCTCAGCAATCTTGACAAGGAAGAATGAAGTGGGAGGTATCACACTTCCTGATGTCAAGTTATACTACAAGGCCATTGTACTCAGAACAGCCTGATACGGGCATAAGAACAGGCATATAGATCAATGGAACAGAACAGAGAACCCAGAAATAAACCCACACCATTATGGACAACTGATATTTGACAAAGGAGGTAAGAGCATACAATGGAGTAAAGACAGCCTCTTCAACAAATGGTGTTGGGGAAATTGAACAGCTACCTGCAAAAAAATGAAACTAGACCACCAACTTACACCATTCACAAAAATAAACTCAAAATGGATAAAAGACTTAAATGTAAGCTGTAAAACCATAAGCATCTTAGAAGAAAACATAGGCAGTAAGCTCTCTGACATCTCTCGCAGCAATATATTTGCCAATTTATCTCCACGGGCAAGTGAAATAAAAGACAGGATAAACAAATGGGACTATATCAAACTAAAAAGCTTTTGTGCAGCTAAAGACAATAAGAACAGAATAAAAAGACAAACTACACAATGGGAGAATATATTTGACAATACGTCTGATAAGGGGTTAATATCCAAAATTTATAAAGAACTTGTAAAACTCAATACCAGGAAGACAAACAATCCAATCAAAAAATGGGCGAAAAAAATAAATAGACACTTCTCCAAAGAGTGGCCAATAGGCATATGAAAAAATGCTCAACATCGCCAATCATTAGAGAAATGCAAATTAAAACCACATTGAGATATCACCTCACACCAGTCAGAATGGTGCTCATCAACAAAACAACACAGAATAAGTGCTGGCGAGGATGTGGAGAAAAGGGAACCCTCCTACACTGCTGGTGGGAATGCAGACTGGTGCAGCCACTGTGGAAAACAGTGTGGAAGTTCCTCAAAAAATTAAAAATGGAACCCAGCCTTTTAACCCAGCTATCCCACTTTTAGGAATATACCCCAAGAACACCATAGCACTGTTTCAAAAGAAGAAATGCACTCCCATGTTTATGGCAGCATTGTTCACAATAGTGAAGATCTGGAAACAGCCCAAGTGTCCGTCAGAGGATGAGTGGATTAAAAAGCTTTGGTACATATATACTATGGAATACTACTCAGCCATAAGAAATGATGACATCGGATCATTTACAATAACATGGATGGACCTTGATAACATTATACTGAGTGAAATAAGTAAATCAGAAAAAACTAAGAACTATATGATTCCATATATAGGTGGGACATAAAAATGAGACTCAGAGACATGGACAAGAGTGTGGGGGTTATGGGGGAGGGCAGTGGTTGGGGTCCTTCGAGGAGCTTCCTAGAGAATAACAAAAAGTGAGCATTGATTGAGTGTCACCTTCTGCCAGGCACTGTGTGAAGACTTTGTTTCCACTCTCACCGCATTCTCACAACCACTCCACATGGCAGACACAGTTCTACTCAGCCTGCAAATGACAGAACCAAGCACTATTAGTCACAGTAAGTGTCCTGCCCGATCACAGTGTGTGGGAAGCCAGGATGGAGACCTGAGTCTGTCTGACTCCTGAGCCTGAGACCGTAATCAACACACTGTAGCTGTGGTCAGTGGTCATAAAGAGCTACGTACATTTTGATTTAAATAAATGAAAATGAAATTGAATTTAAAACTCCAGTTCTCAGTCTTACTTGCCCCATCAAATTTAAAACTCCAGTTCTCAGTCTTACTTGCCCCATCCCAAGGACTCAGCAGCCACACAGGACTAGCAGTTAGCCCATGGATGTGACAAGATAGACCGTGTTGGACATCACAGGAAGTTCTGTCGGGCAGCGCTGTGCTACAGAAAGAGATCACTTCCAGCTTTCGTTCTCCTCACGAATGAGGTCATGACATAATCTCTTTCTTTCTCCAGCATCCTTTCCTGTTTTCTGGTTGCCTTGTCTTGTCACACTGCACAGCCCAGCCATGCAAAGAAAGGGAAGAAATTCTGAAGGAAAAAAAAGAAGAATAGCCATGGAAGTTGAAAAGCAGCAGCTTGTGATAACTCTGCTGCTGCGGTGGTTGACCTCGGGGCCTGGGAGCCACTGCACGCAGAGCTGCGGTTGGCCTCTGCATCGGGGCAAGGGTGCTCCTGCCTTTTGCGGCCACCTTGGCTCACGGGGTGCCGACCAGACGGGCACAAATTCCCGAACACTAAGCAGCAGCCCTTTATCTTTTCATTCCTTTCTTTAGATTTTATTCTCTCCTTTCCCCATCTTGACACATGCCAAATATGATTCAGTTTAAACTTGCTCTTTTAAAAGGTTGCAAAGCTCCAGCTGCTGCAAAGTCAGGTTTTTAAGAACACATTTGCATCTTTTCTCAGTTGCTGCCTTAATTACACACAATAAAGGTATTTGGTTATAAGAGAATAGCTGATGAACCTGAACCATAATAAAAAGATCTTGCCAAGAGCCATTTCCTCTGTCAAGAGAGAACTTGCTCAAAGACAGCGGGAAGCCGTGATTCATTCTTATGCCACAAGTGTTACTACAAGAAATTCAGTTCCTTGAGAGTGGCTGTTGCCACAAACTTGAAGCAGTGACAGCGTCTCATCCATGTTCTGCAACCACTGCTGCTGCCTCAGCTAGAAATGTATGACAAGAGATGACTGACTCTGTGACTGGTTCATCAGGGTCAGTGGGCCTTACAGGCTGACCTCCTGGTTTTGTTTGTTTGTTTGTTTGTTTTTTGTATTTTTCTGAAACTGGAAACGGGGAGAGACAGACAGACTCCTGCATGCGCCTGACCGGGATCCACCCGGCACGCCCACCAGGGGGTGACGCTCTGCCCACCAGGGGGCGATGCTCTGTCCCTCTGAGGCCTCGCTCTGTTGCGACCAGAGCCACTCCAGCACCTGGGGCAGAGGCCAAGGAGCCATCCCCAGCGCCCGGGCCATCTTTTGCTCCAATGGAGCCTTGGCTGCGGGAGGGGAAGAGAGAGACAGAGAGGAAGGAGAGGGGGAGGGGTGGAGAAGCAGATGGGCACTTCTCCTGTGTGCCCTGGCCGGGAATCGAACCCGGGACTTCTGCACGCCAGGCCGACACTCTACCAATGAGCCAACCGGCCAGGGCTGACCTCCTGTTTTTGTAAGTAAAACTTTATTGGAACTTAACCATGCTCACTCATTATGGCTGCTCTCATGCTCCAACAACTGACTTGAGCAGTTGTGGCAGTCATGATATGGCCTGTAAAGCCGGAAATACTGTCTGACTCTTTCCCAGCCCCTGGCCAGACGGCAGGAGTTGGAGCAGAGAGCTCTCAGTTCTGTCCCATTTGAGAGTCTCTGGACAATTTGCATTGTCCCTGCCCTCCGCCTGGTCCAGGACACTGTCATATTACCACTGCATGTTGCTCTAGCCTACTTCCTGCCCACCTGTGTACCCCCTGGTCCACCGGCAGTCTATTCTCCATACTGCAGCCTGAAGACCCCTTGACACAAAAGCTGTTTCACATCATTGCCTTGCTCCAAACCTTCCAAGGGCTTCCATTTCACAGAGTACACTCTGAAGTCCTTAAAGTGACCTGCAGGGCCTGACAGCGTCTGCTCAGCAACCACTATGTTGCCTCCCTGAGCTGTTGCTCCACCTGCTCCTTCTGCCCCAGTCACACTTAACCTTGAACTGCCGGGCTGTCTGTTTACAAGGAAAGGTGGCTAGCTGGCCCCCAAAATGCCTGTCCATAGTGTGGCTTTGGTGCTGGTTCTCACCAATGGAACATAGCAGGATGTAGTTCCTGTCACTTCCAGCTGGGGGTGGTGGGGAGAGGTGCAGGTCTGTGCCTTCTCCAGTCCCAAAGACTTAAGGGGGAAGTCTTTGAGGTCCTTGGAAATGGGAAAGGCGCACGATAGAAGGCCTGATAGTCCCTAGACCCAAGTGAAGAATGCTGCCCATCAACCAGCAAGATGACATTGGACTGGAACATGAGCAAGAAATAAACAATTATTAGACCGTATTTGTATTGAGATTTGGGGATTTGTTTGCCCAACAGTATCACCCTAACGAACCCAGGGCCTTTGCACTTGCTGTTCACTCTGCCTAGAATGCTCTTCCACAAACATCAGCATGACTTTTCACTCAAGTCTCTGTTCAGAAGCTGTCTTATGCAGGAGGCTTTCCTAGACAAACCTAAATAAAAGAGCTGATCACTTGCCACCCCAGCACTATGGTCCCTGAACTGTTTTATTTTTCTCCATAACACACATTGTCACATGACATAGTCTTTATTTACTAGCTTATTGCTCAGTGCCTGAGTCATTTGCTGTCTTTCTCACTCAACTATAATGTAAGATCCCCATCACTTGGCACAGTGCCTGCCATAGTGTAGAGGCTCAGTAAATGTTTGATGAATGAGTGAATGAACTGATCAGCAATCCTGAGGACTGTCTTCCTGAGTATGTACACAAGGGTTAATGGGGAAAATAATAAGGTTTGGAGTAGATCATGGGGTGGTGGGGGAAAGAAAAGATGATACAAGACGGATGATTCTCTTTTAAATTTTTGACGTTAATTAAAGGATTATTTGATGCCAGAGACAATACATACACCAGGCACATGGAGTCCTGCTCTGGGTGGGGTGAAGGGTGCAGGTACTTCTGTCACAGTGTCTCAGAACATCAGGGGGAAGCATCAGAATTGGCCTGAGGGGTTGGGAAAGCTTGCCAAAAGAGGCAACTCCTAGGAGGAAGTGGCTGGGAGAAAAAGCCAAAAGCCGTGTTCCTGGCATGAGGGAGATGAGGGGACAAGCTACAACCTGGGGGGTTTGAGGAAGCCTGGGCAGTTTGACACGGCATGAACTCAAGGCAGGTAGGGTGTGGGGTAGGAAGGGCAGGAAGCCCTGTGGGGCCAGATCATGAACAGACTTGCTTGTTATGTAAGAAGCTTGCACTGTATCCTGAGAGCGACAAGAACCAGGCAAGAGAGGGCTGAGCAGAAAATGACTAATCGGAGGTGCATTTATGAGGCTCCTCTGGCAGTAGCCTGCACGCAGGATTAGAGTGGCATGAGAACAGAGGTCAGGAGAAGCGAACAGATGGAGATGTCCTGGGGCAGCTCCAGGATCCTGGCAACTAACTGCTGGAAGACAGCATGCACCTCATGGCGTGGCTCTACCCAGTGGGAGCCTGTGCCAGGTGAGGGGCGGGTGCCATCCGGGTCTGGTTTTGTAAAACCGTGGACTCCAGGAGAAGGCAGTGGTTTCAAGCAGTGGCACTTCTGAGTCCTGACTGAGTGATGCCTGCCACCCTCCCTTTCTCCTCAGTGGCGACCCTCCAGGCATGGTAGACCCTGATGAATCAATGCCACAAACTGGCACCTATGAATAGGCCAAGGGTCTTGGGGTCCAGCTAAAGGAAGAATATTTGAAAGGACCAGGCACCCGGGTCTGTCATGTTTTAACCAAAGTGGTTAGGGTCTTGGCACCTGAAGGGTGCCCAGTGAGGGGATATTTTGGGTGTATTGACTATGCAGCTGCATTTAAGATGAGTGGGGCTGGCATTCTCCAGTTGAGAGAAGCCAAGGATGATGTGGAGATGTCATTAAGGGGTAGCTGTGGCCACCCAAATGTCAGTAGTAGATCTGAGACTCTCAGTTTACACCCAGATGGGTGGTTTCCGTAGGACAACATCCGAACAGCGGAACTCGCGGTTATAGGAGAATGGCTGATGAGCCTGAACCATAATAAAAAGATCTTGCCAAGAGCCATTTCCTCTGTCAAGAGAGAACTTGCTCAAAGACAGCGGGAAGCCGTGATTCATTCTTATGCCACAAGTGTTACTACAAGAAATTCAGTTCCTTGAGAGTGGCTGTTGCCACAAACTTGAAGCAGTGACAGCGTCTCATCCATGTTCTGCAACCACTGCTGCTGCCTCAGCTAGAAATGTATGACAAGAGATGACTGAATCTGTGACTGGTTCATCAGGGTCAGCGGGCCTTACAGGCTGACCTCCTGTTTTTGTAAGTAAAACTTTATTGGAACTTAACCATGCTCACTCATTATGGCTGCTCTCATGCTCCAACAACTGACTTGAGCAGTTGTGGCAGTCATGATATGGCCTGTAAAGCCAGAAATACTGTCTGACCCTTTCCCAGCCCCTGGCCAGACGGCAGGAGTTGGAGCAGAGAGCTCTCAGTTCTGTCCCGTTTGAGAGTCTCTGGACAATTTGCATTGTCCCTGCCCTCCGCCTGGCCCAGGACACTGTCATATTACCACTGCATGTTTGCTCTAGCCTACTTCCTGCCCACCTGTGTACCCCCTGGTCCACCGGCAGTCTATTCTCCATACTGCAGCCTGAAGGCCCCTCCCATGGAGCACTCGCTGAGGATTCCAGGGTGAGAGGAGGACGCAGTGGAGCCCCTCAGGGTGTGTACAAAACGTGGAGCTGAGCAGTGAGGGAGCTCCAGGGGGCCGGCTTCTAGCAATGAGTCATGAAAGTTGGGAGAGGGCACAGCCCTTGTTTCGCATAGGGTTGTACTGTGACTGACCTCCTGCTTTCAAGGAGCTTAAGGCAGGTGTGAGGAGTCCAGGCGGCGAGTGTGTGAGTGAGGCTGGAAGCAGAGTAATCCCCAAGAAGGATTTGACAAATGCCTGAAACAGAGGGCATGATTGCTCATGACTGGCTTTCTGGGGCTCCCGTTATATATGGGTGGCCTGGGACTCTGAGCTAGAAGCTTAGAAGGGCTAACAAGCCATGCAGATGAGTAAAGTGGGCAGGTACAGACTGGTCTCCAGCCAACGGGGGAGCTATCCTTCATGTCCAACCATTTGTTGGGGACCTGGGGGACCAGGTCATCAGATCTAACTCTTGAAGAGAAATGGAAGACCCAGATTCCTATAAGATCTCTTCTCTATCGGTCAATTTTTTTTAGGTTAGGCTGTAGTAACAAACAGCCCCAAAATGCCAGTGGCCTATAATAGTAAAGACTCATTTCTGTTCCTGTTACACATCGGTGGCCATGGCTATGCTCTGTGTGTCTTCGCATCTGATCCACGATGGGAGCAGCCACCGTGTCCGGTGGCATGGGCCACTTCTGCTCACAATCATCAGCCAAAGCATGAGATGTGGCCTGGCCAAGCCTGAGAGAGGAGAGGATAAATGCTCCCCTCTCACCCACCTCTCCGGGGACATACTGCTGCTCACATGGCTGCTGGTGGGAGGCAGAGCATCATAAAGGCAAGAATATGACCTGCCACACTCTTTCTTTTTAAATGTTGGCAATGGAATCAAAAGCGTCATAAATGTTGGGCAGAGCCAAACAAAATACAGGGAACCACAGGATTCCAATTTGCAACCTCTAATTTTCAGGGTCAGAGATGAGGTGAACAATCTTGCTCTCTTCCTGCAACACAGACACTGTCCCAGTTTCCTGAGCATAAGGACCTCTCAAAAAGGAAAAAGCAGTTCCTGTGCCTTAACATTAGGGGTGACTCTACCCCTGCTCTGAGTAAACACTACTTCCCTGTTGCAGGTGCCCAGAAATTCCCTTTAAACAATTCGTTCATACATATTCTCCAGAATCTAGATCGTTTGCCATTCTGTGGTTTTCAGAATTCACCTTCTCCTATGTCCTGCATTCAGGACATCCACCTGGGCAGTCTCATTGCCCCACAATCCCTAGATGATTACTCATGGAAATCAGCAAGGGTATTTGCAAGATCTTGTCACATGCAAGGGTCAACAGTGTCAGGTCAAGAAACTTAACACCACTTGGGACAGTAAGAGCTCTTTCTCATTCCCATAGTTACTTCTTTGTAACAAGTGTGCCCTGGACAAAGCTGGCTCCTGTTTTCTTTGAGAACCATTGTGTAGACTGCTAGAAACTTGCCATTCAAACCTGCATTAATCTTTGTCCCAGAAAAAAGATGAGTTGAATCCATCTGGACAATCAACCCTTGGACCACACTTTGTGGGTCATCATGTTACGTACATGCACCATGAAGCAGAGGCCGAGTGTATGCTCTTTGGAACAAATACAAAGTCATCATTAATCTGGATGGTGACTGGAGGTTTGGATGAGAAATGTTTTGTTTTGGCAGTGTGTTTTTTGTATGTGATCAAGCCAACGCTAAGGCTCTGAATGTTTCTTGCTTTCAGAGAAAAGGACAAACATTTCTTAACTCTGTATGAATGTGCTGAATTACAGTGTTTGCTTAAGCTTGCAGAGCGGAGAGTACTTTTTGCCTGAGCCACTGTTTGCTGAAGCTGAGAGTCCAGAGGACTGTGAGGGATGTTCAGGCAGAGTACTCACCTCCCCCCCCAGAAGAGAGACTCTGAAAGAGAACTAAAGATGCTCAGAGCAGAGGAACTGGGGCAGAGACTGTCTTTCATGTGGCATTTTTTAATACCAATGGCCCCAAAGCACTTTGTAGTGCTGTGTTCTGAGGGGACTGTTCCACTGGCCATTGCAGGGTGTGGTCACAGGGCTGGGTTTCTCGTGGAATAGATGTCCAGCACCAATAACCAGGAAGCGTAGGCGCTGGGCAGAAAATGAGTGCAGGAGGCAGGCCTGGGAACCCTTTGTCCTTTCCAGGCCTGGTGGGGAGAGGAGAGGATTCCAGGTGGAGCAGACCTGACTCCAGGGTGCTAGCAAAAGGGCAATTGTGCTGGCTATGCCACATGCTGGCAGGATGGGAGCCCTGCAGGGAAAGTGCAGCTGGTCCATGAAACAAGGGCTAACACCAAGCCGTGTGTCCAAGAACAGGGCTGCATCTACCCCACTGGGATGCCCCCTCTGGGAGAAAGGCATGCTTTGTCTTCATACAAAGGTACCATCTACTAACCAAGCCCCTGATCCACAGGGTCATTCCCACCAGGTAGGGTCCCCTTCTGATGTATCTCCCTAAGGGAGCAGGGAGAGAAGATGCATTTTCCTACTTTGCCAGCCCAGTGAGCCCTTTACAAGGCATCTTCTGCACACAAAGCTGTAGACTTACTCAATGGAGTACTTTTTGTAATTTGTACAAAGGCTTTCCTAAATCTGGGCCTGATAGCCCCCAAATTATCAATTATTGTTAATTATTCTCTGCCTTGTTTTCTTTTTATTTTGGAATGTTTAGAAAAGACATGTTGAGAGTTGTAGATTTACAGAGCTCCTGCCAGGAACTGTTCTAGGCCCTGGATTGCATAAATGGGGGGCAGGGAGGGACAGACAAACTCCCTGGCCTTGTGTTCCAGACAGAGGACGGGCTGGTCTCAGTTGTGCTCTGGGGGAGTCAGAGGGAAGGCAGAGGTGGCTGCCATTGCTCACCCCAAGGCTCGCTGGAGGCACCAGCTGTGGAACTGCTGGCTCTGGCCCACAGGGGCTGGTCTGTTCAGTCTCATTAGCAGCAGGGGCAAGTTTGGGGTGGTGGACAGACATTCAGAGCCTGGCACCTTGGGCACTTCACAAATATCTGAGGAACACTTTGAGGGGAGCAAAATCCTGCTGGGGCTGTTAGGTATTTAATGGGTACGTGACATCTGCTCATAGCAATTATATGTGGCTTCACTCCCTCTAACTAGCATTAATTCTTCCATTTCCATTCTGAACATCAGTGTTCTTGACAGAGAGTTTGGAAGTAAAGTACAATTTGAGGAGTTCTGCTTTCTTGCTATCATATGTTAACAAAATACAATTAGCCTCAATTAGCCTCTGTTTCCTCTTGAGCTGTCTGCTTACTGAAAGTCTTGCTAGCAGAGACCCACCTAACCCGTCTCTGGATGTTTCTATTGAAATAAAACCCTCTTTCCTAATGGGTTTAGGGCCCTCATCGGGCCAGGCCTTGGATGTCCTCAGCTTTGTGAAAGCTGGTCCCTCTTGGCATTCCTGTGACTTCCCTTCTGTGAGCAGGATACCCTGAAGTTCAAGGGAGCAGTTCCTCTCATTTCTTTCTTTAATTTATGAAAGATGAAAGGTGTCAGGGGCACGAGAATTTACCAGACACCTGTGTCTAATAAGATGGGAGTCCTAACTATCCCCATTCTATCCAGCTGCTGTCCCATTGTACCACGCACCATTGGAAGGCCCGCTGGCGCCTTCACACCCTGAGGGCAGAGCCACCCGCATGCGGACAAGTATAAAAGAGAAAGCTCAGCAACAGATGGCCATCTGGTGGAATTCCACAGGAGCCTTTGTGTGTGCGGACTCCACACCTCCAGTAGAGCCACTTCTAGCTTCCAGCCTCGGCTCCTGGGTCCTTCTCTCTGCCTGTGTCTGACTCTCTGCATAAATCTGACTCACTAGTGTCACCTGCCTTCTGCCCTTAGATTGACCTTGAGCCATATCTGTCTACTCTTTAGTGGATCCACTTTGCATTGAATGTATTTCCTGCTTCCCATGTGCCCATTTTGGCTGCCAGCTGCCTGCTGCCCAGCCGGTCACTGTGGCCTGGCTTGTGTGCTGTCAAGTCCTCGCTCCTTGCTCCCAGTGGTCAGACATACCCCTTGGCCCCAGGCCAGTAGGAGGACAGTGACACTTCTCTGGAGTCTGTCATCCTTTTCTTCTGTCTGGGCACACAGCCCAAGCCCACTGCCTGTCTCTGCAGCTTCTCCACTGCTCTCCCTCCCCTGTAGTTGGTGGATTCCTGTGCAGACACTCTGTGCATGTGGTCACTCCCCACACCCCTTCCTACCGGCCTCTCCTCCTTTAGAGAGAGACACATCCACAGCTGCTGCCTCATCCCATCCTCCAAGGATAAGGGAACTAGCAGTCACACTTGTCAGGGAGCTCAAGACCCCCAGGCCATTTCTGTCATTACTTACACTATGTACTCTGTAGACTTCTAAGACTACAATCCTGTTCTCTTTAGTTATTTTGTTCCTGGGAATTACCAGGCATCCTCCATGTTTCTTGTTATCATTGCTTTTATTTTATTAAGCTTTATAATTGCACTGCCTTAGTTTATGTTTATTTAAAACATTTCTGTTTTAAAGAATGGCAGATATTCAACTCTAAACAGCTCAAGCAATACCAAGCCTGTGGAAAGAACTAAAACCTCAAATTCAAGAAGCAAACAGAACACCGAGTTTTCTTAACCCCAACAAACCTACTCCAAGACACATCATAATGAAGATGGCACAAACCAATGACAAAGAAAAAATTCTCAAGGCAGCCAGGGAAAAGAAGAGTACAACATATAAAGGAAGGCCTATTAGATTATCATCAGATTTCTCAGCAGAAACTCTACAAGCTAGAAGAGAGTGGACCCCAATATTTAAAGCCCTGAAAGAGAGGAACTTTTAGCCAAGAATACTATACCCATCAAAGCTATCCTTCAAGTACGAAGGAGATATAAAAACATTCAAAAATACAGAAAAGATGAGCCTGGAAATGCTGAGGTCGCCGGTTCGAAACCCTGGGCTTGCCTAGTCAAGGCACATATGGGAGTTGATGCTTCCAGCTCCTCCCTCCTTCTCTCTCTCTGTCTCTCCTCTCTCTCTGTCTCTCCCTCTCCTCTCTAAAATGAATAAATAAAAAATTTAAAAAAAAAAAGAAAAGAAAAGATGAGGGAATTTATCATCAGAAAGTTCCCACTCCAGGAAATACTAAAGGGGGTTTTCCAACCAGATTCAAAGAACAAAACAAAACAAAACCACAAGTAACAGCTCCACCAAGAACACAATAAAACCAAATTTATACTGTGACAACAAAAGAAAAAAAAGGGGGGGGGAGAGGATAGAGATTAACAGTAGCAAAGGACGATGGAGTGCAAAAATACTCACAAGATAGGGTACTACAATGAATATGGTAGGTACCCTTTTCATTACTTAATGGTAACCACCCTTGAAAAAACCACCACAAAAACACATGACTTAAAAAAAGTAGCAACAGAGGAAAGAAGTATGGAATACAAACAAACGAAAACAAATGATAGAAAAACAAAAGAGAAGAATCAAACAAGATACAAAACTAACAGAAAGCAATGTATAAAATGGCAATAGGGAACCCACAATTGTCAATATTACACTAAATGTAAATGGATTAAACTTACCAATAAAAAGACACAGAGTAGCAGAATGGATTAAAAAAGAAAATCCAACTGTATGCTGCCTACAAGAAACATATCTAAGCAACAAGGATAAAAACAAATTCAAAGTGAAAGGCTGGAAAACAATACTCCAAGCAAATAACACCCAAAAAAAAGCAGACATAGCAATACTCATATCTAATAATGCTGACTACAAGACAGCAAAAGTAATCAGAGACAAAAATGGTCATTTCATAATGATTAAGGGGAAGTTGAATCAAGAAGACATAACAATCCTTAATATATATGCATCAAACCAAGGAGCACCAAAATATATAAGACAGCTACTTATTGACCTAAAAACAAAAACGGACAAAAATATAATCATACTTGGAGACCTCAATATACCGCTGACAGCTCTAGATCAGTCATCCAAACAGAGAATCAATAAAGATATATTGGCCTTAAATCAAGCAATAGAGTTTATGGACTCGGGTAATCCAGACAAGAGGGGCAGGAACGGGGTTGGGATTAGCAGTGATAGGACCTGGGACCTGTAACCTGGAGGCTCCCAGGACACTCCTCAGCCCCCACGCCTGCCTGCGGCACAGGGTTCCAGCTCCCCACGGGCTATCCTCTCAAGATGGATGCAAGGCCTCCAGCAGCTCCAGAGTCACCTCGGACAGGGCAGGGCTTGCTTCTCAGTTCAGAAACCAATGGAAGTACTGTACCAGGTTGTTGTCTTAGGTGATTATATCATCCCTGAGACCAAGGGCAAAAGTGATAAAGGTTAAGTACATCCTGATGCTGAACACCCCCACCTCTACCCTTATAAACCCTCGGTGCAAAGTTGGGAGAAGTTTTCTAGTCCAGAAGTCTTTCTGTCTTGGTATATTAGGGTTATCCAGAGAAACAGAATCAATAAGAGATAAGTAGATTGGTATCTAGATAGATAAATAGACAGATAGATGCTAGGTAACTTTTTTTTTTAAGAGAGACAGATTTACTCTAAGGAACTGGCTCACACAGTGTGGAGGTTGAGGAGACCCTCAGCCTGTCCCTTGCAAGCCAGAGGCCCAGGAGCCAGTGATGGAGTCCCATTCTGAGTCTGAAAGCCCAAAAGCCAGGGGAGCTGAGTCCTGGAGCCAGAGAAGAGCGATGTCCCAGCTTGGCAGAGAGAGGAAGGATTCCTGCTTCCTTCGCCTTTTTGTTCTATCCAGGCCATCAGTGGATTGAACAATCCACACACCGTGAGGAGAGTGATTGGTTTACTGAGTCCACTGATACAAATGTGAACCTCTTTCAGAAACACTCTCACAGACACACCCAGAAAGAACATTTAGCTAAATATCTGGGCACCCTGTGGCCCAGTCAAGTTGACATAGAAAATAAGCCATCTCATCTGGCAACTTGGTATTATTTGGAATTCAGTACAAAAGGCTTGCTGTGGATAGGGACTGTGAACAAAAAAGGGGCCAAACGCCAAATCTGACAAACTCAGGGAGGCCTTCACAGCAAGTCCCACAAACCCCAAGACCAACAGTGACCACATAAGATGGTCTGAAATGAACTAAAAGTGAGTCATGGCGGTTAGTCACATCCTAGGCCAGTATCTTCCTTGACAAAGGTCAATCATTAGTTTAACTGAGCCTGTCTATTGTCTTTTTGCAACTAAGATAACATAGCAGTGTAATCTCCTTTTTTTAAACTCCTCAGGGCACAGCCACTGCACCAAAGCACTAATAGTTCATTGTTAACTATGCTGTACCCACTACTATGAAAGAAGTTTTAGTCATTTCATTTTAGTCTTTTTACCCAATCCCAGTGATTTCCCCGCTTTGCTGCCTTCTGTCTCCCTGCACTATCACCAATGGATTTCATGTAAGCCTCCTTACACCTCCTCCTTTAATTCTAATGCATAAAATAAACTGCAAAACTGCCATTCTCCAGCCTGACCAGGCGGTGGCGCAGTGGATAGAGCATCAGTCTGGGATGCGGACGACCCAGGTTTGAGACCCCAAGGCCACCAGCTTGAGCGTGGGCTCATCTGGTTTGAGCAAAAAAGCTCACCAGCTTGGACCCAAGATCCCTGGCTCGAGCAAGGGGTTACTCGGTCTGCTGAAGGCCCCAGGGTCAAGGCACATATGAGAAAGCCATCAATGAACAACTAAGGTGTCGCAACGAGAAACTGATTTTAGATGCTTCTCATCTCTCTTCGTTCCTGTCTGTCTGTCCCTATCTATCCCTCTCTCTAACTCTCTCTCTCTCTGTCCCTGTAAAAAAAAAAAAAAAGACTTCAAAAACTGCCATTCTCCAGAGTATTTTCTCAATCCGTTGAGATTTTTCTTCCCAGCAATTGTCGTCAGTTTGGCTCAAATAAACTCATAACAATTCTCTCCAGGTTTGGACGTTTCTTATGTCAACAGAATACATATTGGAAACAGTCGTGGAGGGATTAGAGAAGGGAGATGATATTACAGTTTTTACATCAGCTCAGCAGACCTAGACCAAGTCTCCAGCAACACGCTAACTGGCATAAACCAACTCAAGCACAACTTTGGCCATCACCATAGCAACAAGTGGCACTGGATGAGGAGAAGGGGTTCTGTGCTACAGCAGTGGTTCTCAGAGCTTCAAATGCAGCCGAGCTCCCTCAATTCATCACAAAGGACACGGCATGCAGAGCCCCAACAGGTGAGACAGACAAGAGCACAGTTGCTGTCATGAAGCTTTCCTGTGACGCCCTCCAGAGAAGCTCCAGGCTCCTCCGGACCTTGGGCAAGCAATTGAAACTGGAGAAACATCTTTGTTCTCTGGGATCTCCTCAGAAATGCTTCAGCATTGACAGTATGATCCGTGTGTGTGTGTGTGTGTGTGTGTGTGTGTGTGTGTGTGTGTGTGTGTGATTTAGATTTAATCTACACCCGAGGGATGGTCACTTCTCTAATTGGAAATGCACACTAGAGATGGTTAGCTAATATTTACCCACCAAAAACCCCAAAAACCATAGTCTACAGACAAGAAATCTGAGTTCTTCAGTTATCATCATCTCCAGTAATCAACAAGGCTTACTAATTAGCATAGTAGATCATAGAAGTGCTTTTATTGGTGACAGAAGTGGTAGTCAAAAGATGATGATTAGGTAGAGCTGCTCCTCACCACATAGAAACAGGCTACACGAATCCAGGAAGTGCTTACCTTTCACCCAGGTGCTATTCTGGAGCAATCCTGGGTAAAGGTGCTGCTTCAGAGGGTTCCTGTTCACCTGACCCCATTAACAGGTTAGCAGAATTCAGCCTTTAGAGGACTGTTGTTTGCCTCACACTAGCCTGACGTCCTGTCAGAGCACCTGAAAGGACACAGAACAGAACAGGATTGGGAATGGTCCCTCAACCGGCTTGGTAACACATATTTGTTTTGTTACTTGAAGCAGAATTTAATTGATACTTGCCTTTGTTGTAATATGGTAACAAGATTATGAAGGGGAGAACAAATACCGTCCCCTATTTAAGTTTGGATCCAACTTTTGTGAGGCCTGAGATGTATACATTTCAAGGGCTTTCTTTGAGAAAAGCATTAAAAACTTACAAATACAAAATTAGGTACAAAAGTAAACATGCAAAATAAGAAAAGACATTTTAATGTATTTTTTGAGTTTTAAAAAGTTAATAAATGCCACAAAGATCTAGAGAACAATGTATTTTAATTAATGAATGGCTGGTATATAGCTCTATAATACATATTCCTACATTTAAAAAAAGATTTTATTTATTGGTTTTTAGAGAGAGCAGAAAGAGAGAGAGAAAGGTAAGAGTAGAATGGAAAACATCAACTCACAGTTTCTTCTCATATGTGCCTTGACCAGGCAAGGCTGGGGTTTCAAACTGGCAATCTCAGCATTCCAAGTCAACATCTTATTCACTGCAACACCACAGGTCAAGCCATATTCCTACATTTTGGGCTGCAGACTCTTTGATGGCTTCTTCATGTGACAACTCTAATATTTTCTATAGAGAGAATAGAATAATTCAGCCTTTGATCTAACTTGATGGATCAAAATTTTTTTGTTATTAATTTTTAAAATTTATAAAATATGCAACTTCAGTGGACATGTTCCCTGTAGTTCTTCCATAGGACTTGTATCCTAGAAACAGAAGCATTCTGATCAATTTGAGTTTGCACAGTCCCTTAAAAAAAATAACACCGTGGATTGTTTATAATCACTGACACTGTATGTAGAGTATATTTCTGACAGTTTCCTTTGCTAAGAACTGGTGAGAACTGAATCTTCCAATTACAACTTTATCTGCCTTGATTGGAAGCATTTTCCACACAGAGTGGAAAATGAACAGAGAGGGGCAGAAGGTAAATAAAGTAACATTTATTTCTATGTTGTGGTTAAAAAGCTCATTATTTTCAACCATTATCTTATTTAAAAGAATCAAGACTTAAAAAAATAAAACGGGCCTGACCTGTGGTGACACAGTGGATAAAGCGTCAACCTGGAAATGCTGAGGTCACTGGTTCGAAACCCTGGGCTTGCCTGGTCAAGGCACATATGGGAGTTGATGCTTCCAGCTCCTCCTCCCTGTCTCTCTCTTCTCTCTCTCTCTCTCTCTCTCTCTCTCTCTCCCTCTCTCTCTCCTCTCTAAAATGAATAAATAAAATAAAAATAAAATAAAATAAAAAATAAACAAAAAATAAAACGTTCTCCAGGTTAGCTTCTGGTTTTGCACAGTTAAAACCTTGTTTCTCTTCCTCTCCTCACAGAGTTCCAGTGTGGGATGCCTTAGAACACATTCATAGTGACTCTTCTTTCTGGTCCTGAATCTTCCTACCACATCAGTGGGTAAGTTTGCCCAGTAGATGCTAAGAATATTCCTGCAAAGGGCATACATGGCATGTCTGCAAACTACACAAATACATCCTACGAAGTCAAAACTAAGTGTATTACCAACTCAACTATTCTTAGCTAGGTGCCCCGAATGCCTATGGCAATCAACACTGCCTGACAGGAAGGGAGATTGGCAGGAAGGAATTCTGAAAGGAAAGGGAAGAGTACCTTAATTGATTGTGGTTCATTAGCCGTCCTTTTAAAACTTATAAAAACATCTACAATGTCAACAGATTGCTAGGGACCCAGGGCCTTAAAGAAGAGAGAGCTTTCATATCTAGACTCATCTGTTGCGCAGCACCTTGCCTCTGCACCAAACTATGGAGGGCCACCAGTGTTTACCTCACAGGGAACAGCCAAATTGTCTTAAGTGGGTTTGCAACAGAAGGAGTAAGTAGAAGATAGGCTTTCCCCACTTATAATCTTCTTATAATCATCAGAAAAAGTCACATCTAACTGCCAATTTTTAAATTTTTTTTTACAAAACTTCATGGCCATAAGTGCAATAGTACAATTTGATGTAGTAGACACTACTACAAATCACAACAAAGGGTTGGTGAATAAGGAGGACTGGATGGATTAATCACAGGAGGCTTTCTGGAAAGGGTTAGGTTTGAGATAACTTTTGTAAGAGGTGAGACACCAAAAAGGAAGGGGAGCCTGGCCTGTGGTGGTGCAGTGGACAGAGCTCCCACTTGGAACACTGAGGTCACCGTTTCAAAACCCTGGGCTTGCCTGGTCAAAGTACACACGGACAAGCAAGACAAGCTAGAGTGAAGCAACCACTTCTCATTTCCCTCCCATTCCTCTCTCTGTAAAATCAATAAATAAAATCTAGAAAGAAAGAAAGGGAATTAAAAAGAAAGAGAATTGGAAAGAAAGAGGAAGATATAGTCTAGGAAGACACATAAAGTCTTAATACACTGAAGAACACTCAGCTGTTGATAGGAAATAGATTCAAATTGGATGGAACAGATTGCTTGTGAAAGCATAAAATTAAATTTTTATAAGACTGTTTCTTGCCTGACCTGTGGTGGAAGTGCAGTGGATAAAGTGTCAACTGGGAACTCTGAGGTTGCTGGTTTGAAACCCCAAGGTCGCTCGCTGGCTTGAATAAGGGGTCACTAGCTCAGTCCTGGTCAAGGCACATATGAGAAGCAATCAATGTACAGCTAAAGTGAAAGCAACTTCAAGTTGATGCTTCTCACCCTCTCTTTCCTTTCCTTTCTTTCTTTCACTCTCTCTCTCTCTAAAAAAAAAAAAGAAAAGAAAAAAAGACAGTTCTGGACATAATGGAGTAACTGGTCCCCAACTAGTTCAAAAAGTATAAACAACTAGAAAACTACACAAAATGTATGAAATATTGTAGTTATTTTCAGATATTGAACATCAGACATTTTAGAACTGTGATTCCTGAGAGAAAAGAACTGAATGAGGTGAGCCCTACCATGACCCTGGTACCCTGCTTACTACATTTTCTGGACTGGGAGCAGGAAGGAAGAATCCAACCCTCTCTTGGCTGTAGTAGATGATTTTTGGATTGTTCATCCAAAGCATCCTCACCCTTTTTTTTAGAAAGACCTCTCCTTATCAACATGACAACCATCAGAGCTGCCTTGTTTTTATATGACCTCCATCCCCACTCCTTAGAGCTGATTAGTCCAGGCATGGACACTTTATCCCAACTGGACCTGAGATTATTATTATCTTTTGTCCCGGAAATTATTCAAAATAGGACTTGATAGTGCAAAAGTCATTAGGTGCACATAGTCTCCATAATGGTAACAGGCATGAGGTACAGAATATGCTAGTTGTTTCCAGCTGTGTTAGAAACCAGCAGAGACAAATTCAAGACAGGTAATGGAAGAGAGACTGGGCAGTGTCCCAGTGCATCCCAGCTATTCCCAAGCTCAACCACATCCCTTCTTCTCCCATGATTTGGTTGTTCAATGCTCTGTTCCATCACCCAGAAAATTCCTCTGTTGCCTAAGTGAGCTTGAGTCACCTGCAGCAGAATCCTGACCCAGCAAACCTTCGCCCCCACCACATTTCCTGTGACACACCACTGGGCCTCTGCACCCTGTCTATTGTATCTTTCCCCAAATCCTTCCATAGGATGATACCAGGCCAGAACCAGCTGCCAGCCAGGGACCATAAACCCTGGCGTTGATCCTGGTGGATGTAACATGTCAGTGAACACCTGGGTACCAAATCCATGTGTTCGTGGTAACAGCTGAAAAGAGCCCACAAGTCTAATCTTCAGGGCCCAGGGCCTTCACCACCAGCTTGTTAGGACCCCAGGGGCAGAGCCTAATGTGATAACTATTTGCAAAGCACAATTTCTTTTTTACTCATTTAGACAAAATTAAATTCATTTTTGAATCCTTAAAGTTATTGTCTGTTGACTTTGCCCACATTACTTTGTGTTCTAGGTACATTCTCCTCCAAGCTCAAAGCCCCACCCTGTCTTTGCTTGCTGGAGGCCTCAGAAGCCTAGAGAGGTTCTAGCCCTTCTCAGTTCATTAGGATTAGCAGAATAAGTTAACTCTTTAACTGCGGAGACATTACAAAAACAAAAAAGAAAATCTGTCCTGCTAAAAGACAAGCAGTGTTAGAACTTCCCACTCTCTTTCCCATCTACACACACACACACACACACACACACACACACACACACACACACACACCCTAGGCCTGACTGAGAGCGAAGAGCCCACCTCCCGCCCCTCCTGCGGACAGAAATTCTGGCATTCGTAAACTGTCACTCTGAGGAGGAAAGCAGCTGTGTTAGTCTATGATTTATAGAGCAGATTTGCATTTCCTTGCCTTTGAAGCTTGCCTGTAATCTGCCACATAAATATATGAAGGACAGGACAGTGGAAACAGACCGAAGCAGCTTAATCGAATACTTGGCGGGCAGAGGACTTGGTCTGGTGTTCATTTCAAACAGCTCCATTGCCCTGGGGCCTCTTGGTGTGTGCATAAAATCGAAATTCAGTGTTTAAACCCAATTCTGCAGACAAAAATCCCACTTGAAGGGAAAGTCAGAAGGCTTGTCAGAAGACAGGCTTCATTTCATGTTTGATCTTTTAGGCCAAAAGCCGGCTGGCTTTCCAAAATCTTCTCCAGGAAGCAGGGAGTAGGGTATAAAAGTGTCTCAGCCACTCCAGAGGCCCAGCATGTGCTCACAGAGTGACTTGAGCTCCTCCCTACTCCCTGACACCCTGAGGACAAAGAGAGGCAGTTTCAGCAGGCAGTGTGTGCACACAGCTCCCTGAGATAATTGATACCTAAAGCATTAGTTTCCCAGGGAACCCAAAGGCCATGGCAGGGAAGCAGGGGACCCTCAGATTTTCCGTGTGGTACAGAGAGTTCTCTCTGCAGGTTCTATAGGTTCATATTAGGTGGTCATAGTCACAATGTGTTTTAGCCCATTATAAGCTCTAAATCCTGTAGTAAAAACAACTTTTTGCAGAAGTTTGTTTAACTTAGTTGTTTGAACAGGAAATATGCACTTTTATTGTCACAGTACTCTTATTAATACACTACGGAATAAGCAGAATGGAAACTTATGCTCTGCTTGGGTTCAATAAGTATATGCCGATTTCCATAAGTGTTAAAGGGGAGAGTGCCAAAGGTGGTATTCTCCCTCAATACAAACCAGGAACGCTGCTCATGGCCTTCACCCTTTCTCAGGGGTTGGACAAGGTTAGTGGGGGAAAAGGAAACGCTGAAGGATGGGATGCTCCAATCTTAAAGGACCTCTTATAAGAGGACCTCTTGTAGCTGGGAATAGACGTGCTATATTGCTAATTCACTGATATTAGTCTGACTGGCCATCAAGTGGAGCCAAGTAAGAATGTGCTAACAGCCCTGACAGATAGTTCAATTGGTTAGAGCATTATCTGGAAGCACAGAGGTTGCTGGTTCAATCCTCGGTCAGGGCACATATAGGAGTGGATCAATGTTTCTGTCTCCCTCTCTCTCAAATCAATATAATAAACATTAAAAAAAATCTTTTTAAAGAATGTGCTAGGTGTAGAGTGACGTCAGAGAAATGGCGCCGTAAGGAGTGATACTGATAAATCTTCCCAAAATCTCAACAAGATCTTCAACCAGAGACAGAAAAATCTATCCTTGGATCCTCCAGAAGTTTCACACTAAACGTGAAGGCAGAGGCAGCAGCAACCCCATAGCTGGATCATCAGGCTACTAATTCAGGAAGGAAAGACTAGGAGAGAGGCTCCGGGAACATGGACTCTCTTATTGGCAGAGCCTGCAAATGTTAATGAGCCTCGACTGCCAATGATACTGAAGCCCAATATATGACATTGCCATAGAGACTTATCAACTGCAAACCTCTACCTGAGCGTGCCAAAGGGGCAGAACCGGGGGTACAGAGTCACCGACCAGGAAGAGGGAGAGAAAAGAAAAAGCAAGAAGATAACCTCTCAAAATCAAGAATAATCCGCAGACTTTATAACCTATCCCATTTTATTATATTTGTTCATTTGTTTCTCTTATCTTCTTGTCTTGATTATTTTCTTCCTCTTCCAATTTGGTCGTCTAATTCTCTGCTGGTCTTACTCTCTCCTCTCCTTGAACTACACTACCCATAAGTGTTACATCTCCCATTATCTTTTCTTTCTTCTTCCTTTCTCTCTATGAGGGTTGAACTCCAAAACCCTTAACTCTCTCTCTCCTTTTATTCTTTTTTCTTCTTTTTGTATTTTCCTTTCTTTTTTTTCTCCCTCTATATTAGTTTCTTCTTTTCTCCTTTATTTTTCCTCTCACTCAATCCTCAACCACAAACAAATTATTTTATCTGGGACTCAAATTTTTCTTTGTGGCACTTTGGGGGTTTTTTACTTCGCTTTTTTAACTCACTAGCAGTGCTCCAAACCCTGGCTCTCCATTTTATCTAGTTATTGCTCCACTAAATACAATAGTAATTTTTTAATTTTTCCTCCTTTTTCCTGTTTCCTTCTTTTTCCTCTCAACATATCTCTTAGTCAACCATCACCTAAAAGCAAAATATTTTATTCTTGACCCAAATTATTCCCTTTTTTGCATTTTGTGAGTCCATACTCCCTTTTTTGCCCCTTTATCACTTCTCCCCAACTCAGGCCCTCCATTATAGGTAGTTTTTGTTCTATTTAGCACAATATAATTCACAGTTCACCACAAGATTTTCTCAAGAAGGAGGGGAGAGGAGAGGAGAGGAAAAAGAAAAGGGGGGGAATAATAATATTTTTTATTCTTTTTTATTTTCTTAACTTTTAATTCTTTATTAATTCTCACTAATACTATCAACAAAACCACCCTCAGATGCCATTAAGGAAAAGGAAATTGAATATCATTGATACAAAAGACAGCACAAATAGATGAAAAAATTTAATATATTGTAAACCTTGGAGCTAAATGACAGAGAATTTAAAATAGAAATCCTAAAAATACTCAGAGATATACAAGAAAACACAGAAAGGCAATTTAGGGAGCTCAGAAAACAACTCAATGAACACAAAGAATATATTACCAAGGAAATTGAAACTATAAAAACAAATCAAACAGAAATGAAAAACTCAATTCACGAGCTGAAAGATGAGGTAACAAGCTTAGCTAATAGAATAGACCAGATAGAAGGCAGGACTAGTGAAATAGAACACAAGCAACTTGAGACACAACAGAGAGAGAAAAAAAGAGACTCAAAAATTTTTAAAAATACGAAAGCCCTACAGGAATGGTCTGAATCCATCAAAAAGAATAATATAAGAATAATAGGTATATCAGAGGGAGAAGAGAGAGAAAATGAAGTGGAGAACATATTCAAACAAATAATAGATGAGAACTTCCCAAGCCTGTGGAAAGAACTAAAGCCTCAAATTCAAGAAGCAAACAGAACAATGAGTTTTCTTAACCTCAACAAACCTACTCCAAGGCACATCATAATGAAATTGGCACAAACCAACGACAAAGAAAAAATTCTCAAGGCAGCCAGGGAAAACAAGAATACAACATATAAAGGAAGGCCCATTAGATTTCTCAACAGAAACTCTACAAGCTAGAAGAGAATGAACCCCATTTTTAAAGTCCTGAAAGAGAGGAACTTTCAGCCACAAATACTATACCCATCAAAGCTATCCTTCAAATATGAAGGAGAAATAAAAACATTCACAGATACAGAAAAGGTGAGGAAATTTATCATCAGAAAACCCCCACTCCAGGAATTATTAAAGGGGGCTTTCCAACCAGATACAAAGAACAAAACAAAACAAAACCACAAGTAAAAGCCCCACCAAGAACACAATAAAACCAAATTTAAACTGTGACAACAACAACAAAAAAAGGGGAGAGGATGGAGATTAACAGTAGCAAAGGACGATGGAGTGCAAAAGTACTCACAAGATAGTGCATTACAATGAACAGGGTAGGAACCCTTTTCATTACTTAATGGTAACCATGATTGAGAAAACCACCACAGAAGCACATGATTTAAAAAAGATAGCAACAGAGGAAAGATGTATGGAATACAACCAAACAAAAACAAAAGATAAAAAAACAAAAGAGAAGAATTAAACAAGACACAAAACTAACAGAAAACAATGTATAAAATGGCAATAGGGAACTCACAAGTGTCAATAATTACACTAAATGTAAATGTATTAAACTCACCAATAAAAAGGCACAGAGTAGCAGAATGGATTAAAAAAGAAAATCCAACTGTATGCTGCCTACAAGAAACTCATCTAAGCAACAAGGATAAAAACAAATTCAAAGTGAAAGGCTGGAAAACAATTCTCCAAGCAAGTAACATCCAAAAAAAAGCAGGCGTAGCAATACTCATATCTGATAATGCTGACTACAAGACAGCAAAAGTACTCAAAGACAAAAATGGTCATTTCATAATGATTAAGGGGATACTGAATTAAGAAGACATAACAATTCTTTTTTTTTTTTTTTTGTATTTTTCTGAAGCTAGAAATGGGGAGAGACAGTCAGACAGACTCCCGCATGCGCCCAACTGGGATCCACCTGGCATGCCCACCAGGGGCGACGCTCTGCCCACCAGGGGGCGATGCTCTGCCCCTCTGGGGCGTCGCTCTATTGCGACCAGAGCCACTCTAGCACCTGGGGTAGAGGCCAAGGAGCCATCCCCAGCGCCCGGGCCATCTTTGCGCCAATGGAGCCTTGGCTGCGGGAGGGGAAGAGAGAGACAGAGAGGAAGGAGAGGGGGTGGGGGTGGAGAAGCAGATGGGCACTTCTCCTGTGTGCCCTGGCCGGGAATCGAACCTGGGACCCCCGCACGCTAGGCCGACGCTCTACCACTGAGCCAACTGGCTAGGGCCACAATTCTTAATATATATGCACCAAACCAAGGAGCACCAAAATATATAAGACAGCTACTTATTGACCTTAAAACAAAAACTGACAAAAATACAATCATACTTGGAGACCTCAATACACCGCTGACGGCTCTAGATCGGTCATCCAAACAGAGAATCAACAAAGATATAGTGGCCTTAAACAAAACACTAGAGCACCTGGATATGATAGACATCTACAGGACATTTCATCCCAAAGTGACAGAGTATACATTTTTCTCCAGTGTACATGGATCATTCTCAAGAATTGACCATATGTTGGGCCACAAAAACAACATCAGCAAATTCAGAAAAATCAAAGTTGTACCAAGCATATTTTCTGATCATAAAGCCTTGAAACTAGAATTCAACTGCAAAAAAGAGGAAAAAAAAACCCCACAAAAATGTGGAAACTAAACAACATACTTCTAAAAAATGAATGGGTCAAAGAAGAAATAAGCGCAGAGATCAAAAGATATATACAGACAAATGAAAATGACAATATGACATATCAGAATCTATGGGATGCAGCAAAAGCAGTGATAAGAGGGAAGTTCATATCACTTCAGGCCTATATGAACAAACAAGAGAGAGCCCAAGTGAACCACTTAACTTCACACCTTAAGGAACTAGAAAAAGAAGAACAAAGACAACCCAAAACCAGCCGAAGAAAGGAGATAATAAAAATCAGAGCAGAAATAAATGAAATAGAGAACAGAAAAACTATAGAAAAAATCAATAAAACAAGGAGCTGGTTCTTTGAAAAGATCAACAAAATTGACAAACCCTTGGCAAGACTTACCAAGGAAAAAAGAGAAAGAACGCATATAAACAAAATCCAAAATGAAAGAGGAGAGATCACCACAGACATCATAGATATACAAAGAATTATTGTAGAATACTATGAAGAACTTTATGTCACTAAATAGAACAATCTAGAAGAAATGGATAAATTCCTAGAACAATACAACCTTCCTAGACTGAGTCAAGAAGAAGCAGAAAACCTAAACTGACCAATTAGTAGGGAAGAAATAGAAAAAACTATTAAAAACCTCCCCAAAAATAAAAGTCCAGGCCCAGACTGTTATACTAGTGAATTCTATCAAACATTCAAAGAAGACTTGGTTTCTATTCTACTCAAAGTCTTCCAAAAAATTGAAGAAGAAGTAACACTTCCGAACACATTTTATGAGGCCAACATAACCCTCATACCAAAACCAGGCAAGGATGGCACAAAAAAAGAAAACTACAGACCAATATCTCTAATGAATACAGATGCTAAAATACTAAACAAAATACTAGCAAATCGAATACAACAACATATTAAAAAAATAATACACCATGATCAAGTGGGATTCATCCCAGAATCTCAAGGATGGTTCAACATACGCAAAACGGTTAACGTAATATACCATATCAACAAAACAAAGAACAAAAAACACATGATCTTATCAATAGATGCAGAAAAGGCATTCGATAAAATACAACACAATTTTATGTTTAAAACTCTCAACAAAATGGGTATAGAAGGAAAGTATCTGAACATGATAAAGGCCATATATGATAAACCATCAGCTAATATCATATTAAATGGCACAAAACTGAAGGCTTTCCCCCTTAAATCAGGAACAAGACAGGGTTGTCCACTCTCTCCACTCTTATTTAATGTGGTACTAGAGGTTCTAGCCAGAGCAATCAGACAAGATGAAGAAATAAAAGGCATCCATATCGGAAAAGAAGAAGTAAAGGTATCACTTTTTGCAGATGATATGATCCTATACATTGAAAACCCCAAAGAATCTACAAAAAGACTACTAGAAACAATAAGCCAATACAGTAAGGTCGCAGAATACAAAATTAACATACAAAAGTCCATAGCCTTTCTATATGCCAACAATGAAACACTTGAGAATGAACTCAAAAAAATAATCCCCTTCACGATTTCAACAAAAAAAATAAAATACCTAGGAATAAACATAACAAAGAATGTAAAGGACTTATATAATGAAAAATACAAACCATTGTTAAGGAAAATCGAAAAAGATACAATGAGATGGAAGAATATTCCTTGTTCTTGGATAGGAAGAATAAATATAATCAAGATGGCCATATTACCCAAAGCAATATACAAATTTAATGCAATTCCCATCAAAATTCCAATGACATTTTTTAAAGAAATGGAACAAAAAATCATCAGATTTATATGGAACTATAAAAAACTCCGAAAAGCCAAAGCAATCCTAAAGAAAAAGAACAAAGCTGGGAGCATTACAATACCTGACTTCAAACTATATTATAGAGCCACAACAATCAAAACAGCATGGTATTGGCAAAAAAAAAAAAAAAAAAAAAATAGACATTCAGACCGATGGAACAGAATAGAAAGTCCAGAAATAAAACCACATATATATGGTCAAATAATTTTTGATAAAGTGGCCAACAACACACAATGGAGGAAAGAAAGCCTCTTCAACAAATGGTGCTGGGAAAACTGAAAAGCCATATGCAAAAGAATGAAACTCGACTACAGCTTGTCCCCTTGTACTAAAATTAATTCAAAATGGATCAAAGACCTAAATATAAGACCTGAAACAATAAAGTACATAGAAGAAGACATAGGTTCTAAACTCATGGACCTTGGTTTTAAAGAGCATTTTATGAATTTGACTCCAAAGGCAAGGGAAGTGAAAGCAAAAATAAATGAATGGGACTACATCAGACTAAGAAGTTTTTGCTCAGCAAGAGAAACTGACAACAAAATAAACAGACAGCCAACTAAATGGAAAAAGATATTTTCAAACAACAGCTCAAATAAAGGGCCTAATATCCAAAATATACAAAGAACTCATAGAACTCAACAACAAACAAACAATCCAATAAAAAAGTGGGAAGAGGATGTGAACAGACACTTCTCCCAGGAAGAAATACAAATGGCCAACAGATATATGAAAAGATGCTCATCTTCATTAGTTATTAGAGAAATGCAAATCAAAACTGCAATGAGATATCACCTCACACCTGTTAGATTAGCTATTATCAACAAGACAGATAATAGCAAATGTTGGAGAGGCTGTGGAGAAAAAGGAACCCTCATTCACTGTTGGTGGGAATGTAAACTAGTACAACCATTATGGAAGAAAGTATGGTGGTTCCTCAAAAAAACTGAAAATAGAACTACCTTATGACCCAGCAATCCCTCTACTGGGTATATACCCCCAAAACTCAAAACATTGATATGTAAAGACACATGCAGCCCCATGTTCATTGCAGCATTGTTCACAGTGGCCAAGATATGGAAACAACCAAAAAGCCCTTCAATAGAAGACTGGATAAAGAAGATGTGGCACATATACACTATGGAACACTACTCAGCCATAAGAAATGATGACATCGGATCATTTACAGCAAAATGGTGGAATCTTGATAACAGTATACAGAGTGAAATAACTAAATCAGAAAAAACCAAGAACTGCTTTATTCCATATGTAGGTGGGACATAAACACGAGACTAAGAGACATTGATAAGAGTATGGTGGTTGGGGGGGGGGAGGAAAATGGGGAGGGGGAGGGACACTAAGAAAACTAGATAGAAGGTGACAGAGGACAATCTGACTTTGGGTGATGGGTATGCAACATAATTGATTGACAAGATAACCTGGACATGTTTTCTTTGAACATATGTACCCTGATTTATTGATGTCACCCTAGTAAAATTAATTTAAAAAAATGTGCTAACAAATTCTCATACAATTAAAAGGCCTGCTTCCCGTTGGCTGACAAACATCAAGGCTTAACATATGGGCAAGTACAAATATAAACAGATACACCTCAGCCTCCTCCTCCTTCTACTGCACCCACCTTGCTGAAGCTTGCAGTTCTGATTCTTGCTCAAGATCAAGAATACAACTTTTTCCCTCTTGGAACAAGGAACAATAATGCTGGTGATGAATCACAGATATCCAACTGAGACATATCAAGAGTTAACATCAAAATGAAAAAAATATATCCTCAGGCCCCCTCCTCTCCCACAACACTGCTATAAGGCCAAGAGGACCACAGAAGTCCAATCAGCCATGAAGATAAGAACTTCCCTCCCTTGAGAGAAACTGCATGTACACCTTCCTCTTAAGCATACTCCTGCTCTCATATTCCCCTACCCCTATACAATCTGGCCAAGGTGTCTTGGCTGAGAAGATCAGTTTTTGAGAACAGGAGACCTTATCTTTTTAGATGGTTAGCACTTGAATGAACTTCTTTCCTTTGCACCATCCTCTGTGTCATGTAATTGGTTTTCATGGTGACAGGCAGCTGGACCTGAAGGGGAGAGGGCAGTAAACAGAGACCCAGGTTGAAAGTCAGGAAATGTGGCCCTGGCCGGTTGGCTCAGCGGTAGAGCATTGGCCTAGAGTGTGGAGGACCGGGGTTTGATTCCCGGCCAGGGCACACAGGAGAAGCGCCCATTTGCTTCTCCACCCCTCCGCTGCTCCTTCCTCTCTGTCTCTCTCTTCCCCTCCCGCAGCCAAGGCTCCATTGGAGCAAAGATGGCCCGGCGCTGGGGATGGCTCTGTGGCCTCTGCCTCAGAAGCTACAGTGGCTCTGGTCGCAACATGGCGACGCCCAGGATGGGCAGAGCATCACCCCCTGGGGGGCAGAGCGTCACCCCATGGTGGGCGTGCCGGGTAGATCCCAGTCGGGCGCATGCGGGAGTCTGTCTGACTGTCTCTCCCTGTTTCCAGCTTCAGAAAAATGCAAAAAAAAAAAAAAGTCAGGAGATGTGATTAGGCCCACCTTGCCATGAATTCTGTGAGTCGGGCACTTCATGTCTCTGGAACTCTGTATGCCCATTGGCAAAGTCATCTTAATGACCCTTTCATGTTAACCCTTTGAGTAGTATGAATGTTTATGTATGCCGTCGTGTCTCCTGACCATCCAGACCATTCATTTTTTGAAAAAAAAAAAAAAAAAATCACTCCCAGGGGTCAGCGAGCATGAAAAAACTCATTACTCAAAGGGTTAATGTTGTGGAGCAACATTGTTGTGGGCTAGAGCCACAATTCAGTTACACCAGGGTGGTGGAGTGATCTCTTCTCTGATATCCAGCTGGATTTCTGGAGCTCTAGGGTTAGGATCTCCCCATGTCCACACCAGGTGTTACCTGCAGAACTTGAAGAAAGGAGAGGAGGGAAGCAGGGAAACTGGTGACAAAAGTCAGATATGGAGCCCCTAAAGATAGTTCGGCCTCAAGGAGAAAGGAGCCTGGCAGAATCAGCAGTGCAGCTTCAAGTCAGAAGGAAGCAGTTTGCTAGGCCTGTGTGCTGCCTCTACTGAGACCATCTACCCTGGAAGCAAGCACACAGCTGGGCGACTCACCAGCCACTCAGTCCCCAGAGGCCAGGCGACCCAGGCTAGGGCCCTATAATATTGTCACACTGGAGGCAAAGAGCCCCTCTTCTTCTCCTCCTCTTCCTCCTCCTCCTTCCTCCTCCCCCTTTCTCCTTCCCCTTCCTCCTTCCCCTTCCTACTTCCCCTTCCTCCTCCTCCTCCTCCTCCTCCTCCTCCTCTTCTTCTTCTCAAGAGAAACAGAAAAGAAAAGCGATGAGAAATATCAACTCATAGTTGTGGCACTTTCATTGTTCATTGATTGCTTCTCCTACGTGCCTTGACTGGGGAGCTCCAGCTGAGCCAATGACCCCTTGCTCAAGCCAGCAATCTTGGACTCAAGCCAGTGACCTCTGAGCTCAAGCCAGTGACCATGGGATCATGTCAATGACCTCATGCTCATGCTGGCAACCTTGCACTCAAGCTAGTGAGTCCGTGGTCAAGCCAGCGATCTAAGAGTTTGGAACCTAGGACCTCAGCAACTCAGGTGAACACTCTATCCACTGTGCCAGTGCCGGTCAGGTGAGCTGTTCTAATCTCAGGCAGACTGCCAAGAGCCAAAAACCCAGGAAGGCCAAGCAATTTGCAGACATGGATAAAACATCCCAGAGACTTCAAAAGAAACTGAAGGATTAAGAAACACAGGTTGATGTTCTGGGGCAGTCAGCCAGGGACACAGTATTGATGTTAATGCAGCTTCACTGGGATAGCCATGAGCCTACACTAGTTTTCCAAAAATCTTTAAAGAAACCAAAACTTAACATGGACCTGGTGACTGCATTCTGGGGAAGTGGTTGCCTGAAAGAGGGACCAAAAGAGACCTGTTTCTAGAGGAAGCCAGTGAGATGTTACAGCTGCTGGAGGAGGGAGGGAAGAGGACCTTGGTGCCCTCTGTCCTGACCAGGCTATGACAGGCATGACTAGCGTGAACCTGGCAGGACCAAGTGAAGATCCTGGGAGAAGCTCTCACTGTAGACAGAGGAGGAAAGAAGGAAAACATCCAGTCTCTGAAATGAAATGAGATTTGGGGACCCAGTGCATCAGTCGATCCTTATGTCCGCCCAGAAATGGGTTATAGAAAAGTAGGAGAGGTTACTGCACCAAGAATTCAGAACAGCAGCCCCTGCCTCCCCAGATCTCTGCGGAGCTGCCACCTACAGCAGCGGCACTGCCCCCCACCCCTGCCACATGAAGCAGGAGCAGCTGCCATCTCACAGTGGAGGAGCTGTGAGCCATGCAAGACCATGGGGGACACGTAAGGATACACACAGAAAGTCGTGCCATCAGTTCCCTTGCGCCTGTCCTTTTATACTCCCAGTAGATGTGACCGAGGAAATCTCTGCTACGTAATTTAGGCAGTGCCCAAAAAAGTCTTTGACCCCCACAGGTTCTTTGTCAAAGCTATGTCAACTTTTCCTTTTTTCACTGGGCTGAGCCCACAGCCAAGCCTATTGTCCTGTGACCTCTGACCTGGGCAGGGCTGCAAGTCTGAGCAGGAGAGGCTCAGGAAGCTGGAGTTGTTGCCAGAGATCTGTTCTCAGCCTGAGGCAGGAGCAGGGAGGGCTCAGTGCCAGAAGCAACTATGGATCAATCATTAAGCACAGACTTTGCTCCAGCAGGCAATCACTTCATTCCTGCCTTAAGGCCTTTGTACTTGCTGGTCCTTCTATTGGAATGTCCTTCTTCCTGATCTTTACTTGACTTGTGCTCCCTCCTCCATCGAATGGTGCCTGCTTAGATAAGCTGTCCCTGACCACCTAGGGTAGTGTAGCTTCTGTTCACTCTCTGCTATGCTGACCTGTTGATTCCTCTGAACACTTACAACAGTCTGCAATGATCTTACCTGTTTACATGTCCATTCTCTCTTTCCCCACTGGAGAGGATCTCCCCCTTCAGGACAGGGTCTTTTGTTTCTTGTTCACACTGTCCATAGCCTCTAGCGCAATGCCTGGGCATGACAGGTACTCAGTAAGTGTCTGCTGAGTGAATAAATGAAAGGATGAATGCTGCTGCTGTAAGCTGCATAGTCGCTTATCCAAAATAGCCTTCCCTCGTGCTCCCCCCTCCCCAACAAAAGCCTGAATTGTGTTTGGCAACCTGTCCTACTTAAGACTGTAGGTTCCACTGAGCGATTGTGGTTGCCCTGTCTTAGTAACTGCTTTCAGAAAAGACACATGACATCATTCTGACAGAACCGTGAGCACAAGTCTATTGGGTCAGGGTAGAGGGTTCTAAAAGGGGTTTTTCCTTTTATCAAAAAAGGAGAAGACTCTGCTTTTTGATCTGAATATGATGCCTAGTACCACTGAAGAACCTGGCTCTTTGAAGACAATACTGAGGAGTGAGACTCTGACCTGGGATGTGATAAATTTCTTGCTCTCTCTCTTCTTTTTTTAAGTTAAGTGAGAGGCAGGGAGGCAGAGACAGACTCCCACATGATGTGCCCTGACCAGGATCCACTCAGCAAGTTCCCTACTGAGCGATGCTCTGCCCACCTGGGGCTGCTGCTCTGTTGCTTGGCAACCAAGCTATTTTAGTGTTTGTGGCAAGGCTATGGAGCCATGCTTTGTGCCCAGAACCAACTTGCTCAAACCGTTTGAGCCATGACTGCGGAAGGAGAAGAGAGAGAGAGGTAAAAGTACGAGAAAAGGGGAAGGTGTGGAGAAGCAGATGATTGCTTCTCCTGTGTGCCCTGACCATCAATCAAACCCAGGACTTCCACACGGCAGGCCGACACCCTACCGCTGAACCAGCTGGCTAGGGCCAAATTTCTCATTATTAAGTCATTGCGAGATGCATCTCGTGTTACTTGCAGCCAAAGGCATCTGAACCACAGAGACTGTGGCAAATACTGTCCCTTAGTCCTAGTGACCGCCACTGGTCTATAGATTAGAGCATTGGCTTTTATACCCTGGGTATAGTGTCAAGTATACAGGAATTGATGAACTAGTTCCTTCCTTACTTTTTTCATACACCCAACAATCTCACTGAAGCTCTGTGTGCCAGGCAGTGTGCTAGAGGGATTCACAAGGCAAGGTCCCTGCCCTGAAGGGACCCAGAGCCCATGGGAGGAAGAATTATAAACAGAAACTGATAGGGCACCTACAACAAGAGAGGGGTACACAAGGTACCACAGCAGAGCTGAGAGCAGGGGGGACAGCATTTGAACAAAGGGAGCTGGGAGGGTGACTGAGCAGCTTCACAAACGATACTCTATCTAAACTGAGTCTTGAACAAAAAGCAAGAGTCACCCAGATGGATGTCAGGCAGAGGGAACAACAACGTCCCACCTTCCAGAGAACTAGCTGAATCACTTTATAAGTACTGACAGTGAGCCAGGCACTGGGCTACGTGATATCATATACATTTTGCCTCTCTAATCTTTAAAATATGTGCACAAGGTAAATACTGTTATTCCATTTTACAATACACATATGGAGGCTTCAAAGAGTTGTGACTTGCTCTAAGTCATACAGTCAGAAAGTAGTAGGACCAGATCTTGAACACAAAACATCAGGCCCCAGAACCCATATTCTTTCTACCATCCCAACGCCGCTCCTACAGAAGTGGACCTTGTTTGGGAAACACACACCGACCCAGTGACCTACAGAGAAAGGGAACACAGCTCTGTGAGCAGACAGGAAGTGTGAGTGAGTAGACAGTCTGCTCACCCCTGGGGTAGGGTAGCGGTGAGATGTGTGGTGATGGAGACAGTGCACAGAAAGAGAATGTAGGTCACCTAAAAATACCAGTCTCTTTTTCGCAGGCCTGGGTGAAAAAGGTGAAGGGTTTAAGCAAACAAACAAACAAAAATCCCTCATAGACACAGACAACAGCAGAGGTGAAGGGAGTGGAGGGACGCAGAAGAGGCTCTGGAGGCATAGATAGTAATGGAAGGAGACTTAACTTGGGATAGTGAACACACAATACAATATATAGGTGAGGTATTTAGAATTGTACACCTGAAACCTGTATAATTTTATTAATGAATGTCACCCCAATAAATTCAGTTAAAAATAAATTAAAAATAAATAAATAAAAATACCAGTTTCTCTGGCATTATATATTTATGTATTGTATAAATATATTTTATATAAATATATAAAAATTAGTTTTACTTTTATAAGTTGAACGACTATACTCAGGCTTGCAATCTCTCCATTTCCTTTTAAATCATGTTTACAACTAAATATTATCCTAGAAATTAAACAGGCCACATAGTTTTGTTAATCCCTGCTGCTAATGTTATACAAAAGGCAAAATAAATGAAACCTATCAGTAGTTACGACTAGACTCCCTGAAATATATAACTGACCTCAGGCTCCCAGGGACGTGGCTTTGAGAAGATTGTCTTAAATAGTAACCTGAAAGATGAAAGAAACATTTTGTCTCCAGGCACCACGGGGCAGTGCAAGTTGCACCCCAGCCCTGCAGACACCTTGATTTACAAGCTCTCTCTCATGAAACCAGAAGTATGACGGACACCCATCCCATCGTCGTAATAGAATAACGGCACCCGCCAATTCCCTGAGGCTTCAGTCTCAGCAGTGAAGGAGAGAATATTGTAAGCCAGCAGAAGCCAACCAAGTGGTGATAGAGTAGTCCTGTTTTACATTATATTAAATGTTACTATTTCTGAAGGGAATATCTGTGCAGCACTGGTGTAACCCATAGCAACCAGCTAATACATTGTAACTTACACTGCCTCAGCTATTGGAGGGGTAGAGAACAGCAGGGGAAAAAGGCCAAAAAATTTTTAAAAAGGCAAATCTAGCAAAAATGCCACGTGCAGCCCCCCACACTATCTCCACCCTCCCCCACCAACACACACAAATACAGGCTGCAGCTGCATTCTCCAGCAAGATTACTTAAGGTGACATGGGACAATTAGCAGCTAAGGGTTTAAAATTCTTGGCCTTTGTGTTTATATATATGACACCTTTCTGAAAGCTCAGACGGTGTACTTCAGTGTTCCTGACCCTGGGCCCTGCCCTCTGCCAGGATGACTCTCTGTATCATTCTCCAGCCTCCATGGAGGGGGACAGTCCTCAGCATCAAGATTGCACAGAGGACTGAGTGCTTAACTCACCTTTCTTTCCCTTCTGTCTGCAAATAGCTCATGCCTAATTGTCCTCATACTTCAAACTCTCAGAGGGCTGGTGAGCCTGGCGACACTGAGCCTACTCTCTGGCCTCTACTCCCATGGAGTCCTCCCATCCATTAACTTCTGTTCCCTGAGCCACTCAGTCTTTTATGTCCTCAATCAGTCTCCCTAAAATTTGGACAATGGATCCATGTTTACAGAAAATTTAATTATGAGGCACTCTGTGGCCTTCAGACAGTACGCTCACCTGTGAGGGCTGATTGTGTACTCTCCCTATCTATCCCTGTGAACAGTGCTGACCTTACTGGAATAAGTCCTTATTCTGAAAAGCCCATCACTCAGTCACCTGGGAGAAAGTGACCAAGGCTCATATCACCTGAATGAGTGTCACTGGGCATCTTTCTCCTGTCCAGCCACCTGTGCTCCCACAAACCAAGGAACACCTGGGACCAGCAGAAGCTGGACGAGGCAGGAAGGACCCTCCCCTTGTGTCTTTGGAGGGAGCATAGCCACACCATGATTTGGAGTGTCTACATTATGGCAGTCGAAGGAAATACACACATGGGTTCTCCCGGATACCAGCAGAAACTGACTTCATTCTCTTTCTTCCGTGACCTTTCCGTCCCCACACCATCAGGCCATTTGTCCCGACATCAAATTGCAGGTAGATCCCATAGCTTTTCTGGTCATTTTGAAATAGTAAAAGTCCAAGTCTGTCTAAAATCAAAACTTCAGTCCTTAACCCACTTAAAGTTTCTTCTCATTCCAATTGTAGGGTTAACTTGAGCTCAGGGAAGGTGGAACATAGGAAGTATTCAGGCAGTGAAACTACTCTGTGTAAAGCTGTAATGGCGGCCACGTGACATTACACATTTGGCCAACCCACAGAATGCACTGCCCAGAGAATGAGTCTTAATGCAAACTGTAGGCCTTAACTAACATAATCATTCAAATATATAGTAGATAACAACAACAACAAAGAAAGACTTTAACATCCACAGTGTAATTAATTACAAAGGTCAAAAGGTGTCTTTACCATAAAGAGAGCTGATGCAACTCCCTGAGCTAAATAAACATGGCATCACAAACAAGGAGGGCTGGTGACCGATGGCTTCTTGCTACATGCAGTGGGGAGTACACACATACATCACCTGTGTAGTATTTTTGCCCCAAACACTCAGCCTGCTTATAATCATGAAGGAGATGATCAGCAAAACCCACATCATAGCACATTCAACAAGCAACCATCTGAACTCTCCTATAACATCAGTGTCATTAAGACAAGAAAGTCAAAAGTCAGGGGACTCTTCTAGATTATGGAGACTAAGAATATATAAGAACAAAATTGCAATGACTAAACTTAATTAGACCCTGAATTACAAAAATGCTATAAAATACATTTTTTTAGATCATTGGACTACTTATTGGATAATAACTATTGCATTAATGTTAAATTTCTTCAGTATGATAATGACATTTTAGGAGAGTGTTTTATTCTTTTTTTTTTTTTTTTTTTTTTTTACTTTTATGAAGCTGGAAATGGGGAGAGACAGTCAGACAGACTCCCGCGTGCGCCCGACCAGGATCCACCCGGCGCACCCACCAGGGGGCAATGCTCTGCCCATCCAGGGTGTTGCTCTGCTGCGACCAGAGCCACTCTAGCGCCTGGGGCAGAGGCCAAGGAGCCATCCTCGGCTGCGGGAGGAGAAGAGAGAGACAGAGAGGAAGGAGAGGGGGAGGGGTGGAGAAGCAGATGGGCGCTTCTCCTGTGTGCCCTGGCCAGGAATCGAACCCGGGGCCTCTGCACGCCAGGCCGACTCTCTACCACTGAGCCAACCGGCCAGGGCCGAGAGTGTTTTATTCTTAGTAGTTATATAGCAAAGTGTCATTATGTCTGAGATTTATTTTGAAATGGTTTAGCAAAATATAAAAACACACTCACACAAATGTACTCATGTAAACGTGTACACTAATGCAGAAAAAGCAAACGTGGTAAAATACTAACTAGTAAATGTGGGGGAGAGGTACATAAATATTCATTGCACTATTCTTTCAAGTTTTCTGTAGTTTTGAATTTTTTCACTAAAAAATACGAGGGGGAAAGACAGCAGAGAGCATGGAAATCCTATTTACTCATTTAGACTGTTCCAGTTAGATGTTTACTTTGTGTCCATTTGGATTCTCTCAATTCATTATTAGGCATCTGTCTTTTGACTTCTTCCACCGGGCTACACTGGAAAACTCAGGGCAACCTTTAGAGTACACAGATTAGTAAAGATGCATCATTCTTTCAAAACCAAGAACTGGACTCTTGCTACATAGTCCTAGTGGGGTCCTAATCTCCTCTCTCTCTCTCTCTCTCTCTCTCTCTTTTTCTCTCTCTCTTTTCTCCCCTCTTTTCTTCCCACCAGTGATCTCAAGTGCCTCAGGCACTTAAATGACTTTGGTCCCTGCCCTACAGCACTGCATCGCCTAGGTGACATTTCCTTTAAACCAGGGGTCGGGAACCTTTTTGGCTGAGAGAGCCATGAATGCCACATATTTTAAAATGTAATTCCATGAAAGCCATACAACGACCCATGTAATTACGCATTATCCAAAAAAATTTGGTGTTGTCCCGGAGGACAGCTGTGATTGGCTCCAGCCACCCGCAACCATGAACATGAGCAGTAGGAAATGAATGGATTGTAATACATGAGAATGTTTTATATTTTTAACGTTATTATTTTTTTAATTAAAGATTTATTGCGAGCCAGATGCAACCATCAAAAGAGCCACGTCTGGCTCGCGAGCCATAGGTTCCCGACCCCTGCTTTAAACAGAAGCAAGGGAAAAGCACCAGTCACAGCCCCCCAGTGCCTGCCTCCCACTTGGACAAGAAAGGACAAGGAACTAAAATATAACTTTCGTTTATGAAGCCCTAGTAGAGGTAATATTTGGACAGGGAGTTGGTGGAGAAGAGTTCTGAGTTGTGGAAGGCTCAGTCTGGCCCTGGCCACTGAAATGGAGATCAGGCCGAGCCCAGGATGCCAGACCACCTGGCAAAGATTCTACAAAGGACAGGTCCCTGTTGCTTCTTATCCCTGAAGCCAAAGAGGCCAGCCTGTCCCACTGGCCACTGGTAAGTGGCCCTTTGCCTGTGGAGTATCCAGTCCTGGCTATGCTTACTTAGAAAACTCACATACCTTTGGAGTATCTGGCATCTTGTGGCTTCGTTCCTCAACTTTCCTCGAGTAAACTGCTTGCTCCCCAACAGGGCCAGCCTTTTCCAAAGGCAGAGTGGTGAGGGGACTATGATGACATGGCACCCTGTGGGACCCCATCTCACTGGATGTTGCTTAAATTTTAAGACAGTCAGGCCTGACTTATCTATTAGGTATAGAAGCAAAACACCTTAGGCCCACAATATTTTAGGGGCCCACAATATTTTAGGGGCCCACAAAAATGTTTTAATTTCTTTTAACATCAAAATAAAAAATAATAAACTTTTAGGGTCAAAGATTAGATTCTTCTTTATACCAACACTGTCACAAAACATAATGGGTAGCCTGACCAGGCAGTGGAGCAGTGGATAGAGCATCAGCCTGGGACACAGAGGACCCAAGTTCGAAACCCCAAGGTCACTGGCTTGAGCATGGGCTCATCCAGCTTGAATGTGAGCTCACCAGCTTGAGAATGGTGTCGCTGGCTTGATTGTGGGATCATAGACAAGACACCATTGTTGCTGGCTTGAGCCCAAAGGTCACTGGCTTGAAGTCCAACATTGCTGGATCGAGCCCAAGGTCACTGGCTTGAGCAAGGGGTCACTGGCTCAGCTGGAGCCCCTAGTCAAGGCACATATGAGAAAGCAATCAATGAACAACTAAGGTGTCGCAATGAAGAACTGATGCTTCTCATCTCTCTCCCTTCCTTCCTGTCTGTCCGTCTCTCTGTCTCTCTCACTAGAAAAAAAAAAGGTAATGGTAATATATATATATTTTTTTTATAGGTTCCCGACCCCTGCCCTAGTGGGAGGTTGGGTGAGGGAAATTTGAGGGTTTTTTAAAAATATTTTATTTATTGATTTTTAGAGAGAGGGGAGAGAGAGAGAGAGAGAGAGAGAGAGAGAGAGAGAGAGAAAGGGGAGGAACAGGAAGCATCAACTCCCATATGTGCCTCCACCAGGCAAGCCCAGGGTTTCGAACTGGCAACCTCAATGTTCCAGGTCAACGCTCTATCCCACTGCGCCACAACAGATCAGGCAAGGTAATATTTTTTATAGAAGAAGCCATACCCTCCACCCTCCAAGGAAAACCCAGGCCCTGGAAGGTCATGACACAGCCCTGAGGTCTGATTGGATCTACTTCCCCACCCTTCCCAAACCCAGGGTTCCCAGGAAGAAGTCCAGATGCCTCAGGACCTCTGCCCATGCCCCCTTCTCTGCTGTGACGCCTTCTCGGCTTCTCCCTGCACTACAGTTCAAGGGCTCCTGTTTTCATGAATGTGGAGCAAAATGAGACAAATAAGAACAATGTGATGAGCTCTCCACAAAGCTAAATTTATATCAATTAAAGGATATGGTTTTTTGTTTGGTTTAAGATTGATTTTAGAGATAGAGAGACAGAGAGATAGGTGGGGGGAGGAGAGGAAGCGTCAATTTGTAGTTGCTTCTCATATGTGTCTTGACCAGGCAAGCCCAGGGTCTCAAACCACCAACCTCAGTGTTCCAGGTCAATGCTTTATCCACTGCGCCACCACAGGTCAGGTCATTTTTGTTTTTGTTTTTTACTGAAATTATGTTCTTATTTATTTTCTTTTCTTTTGTTTTGGAAGGGATACGAAAATGTCCTTTCATCTATAACATTATGGTAATGGCAGATGATAGTTGAGAAAATAATAAATGACCATTATTTCACAAAATGTAAAGGTTGGCCCAGCTTCTGCCCCCAGTTCTGTGGGCAGTGTGCTGCTCTGTGACATCCTACACTCTGACAAGCACTGAGTTTAGACCATTTGAGTTTATTTTCAAGACATAGCTCATCCTTCCTAAAGCCTTCTCGGCCCAGGCTCTAGGCCCCACAGGGCAAGTCCCTGGACTTCCCCTTTTCCTCACTTCTCTTGTCCTGTTAGCATGTTCTTCTCCATCTCCCCTACTAGCCATCTCCTCTCCGTGGCACACTGCCTGGCACATGGTAACTGCTCAATCAATCTTTGTTGAATGAACAAAGAAACACACTGATTCCCAGAAAAATTAAGTTAATGGATAGAATTTCTCCAGTTTTTAGTCTTGTTCTCTCTACATTTTTATTAAATCTTTGGCAGCTGTTATTGCTTGTCCCCTGGCCACTGCTAGCAGATAACAGAAAGAATTAGCAAATAGCAAGTGAATATTAATGGACTCAGCCATCGTGCTAAGTTTGACAGCTTGTTTTTTCTATGGACAGGTGTTTGGGCTTATGGTTGTGGTTTTGAATTGTGTGTCAGTGTCTACAAATTTAATTAAATTGAACATTTCTAAGCAACTTAAGCACACAGTAGCTAAATATGTAATTTTGTGCTAAATCGGAGGCTGTAGTTTGATCTTAAATTTATTGGTTTTTCATGGTGCTCTGCAAAGGGTACCATGACTGATAGGAACTCCGCTGTATTAAATGTTAGAGACTAGAACATAGAGAACCACTGTGTAGTGCAAAATTAGACTCTGGGGGCAGATTTGAAATGGAAAAGGGATTCTCTTTGGTGATGGGAGCTTAAAAGGAGGTGGGCTACAGGAAGAAAGACTGGCGAGATCTGTACAAGGCCAAGGCAAATGATCCGTCCGGCTCCTCCCTCCCATGCTAGGGTCTGAGAGTGCCGTTCTCTCATGTTCGTTCTTGCTGAGGCTTCAGGTGAACCTTTATTAATGTCTGTGGATACTGGGGGCATATGGCAAATAACTAAAACAGTTATTATTGGGTGAAAAGGAAACGCCTCCAGTCCCTCTGCTAAAGATGAATCTTCCCATATTTGGTATTGATGGTGTTAATTGTCTATTGAGAAAATCTCCAGGGGCCACCATTTCCATCCTAGGCAACTCTAATTTCTTGGCCTGGTATTTAAGGACTCTCAAATCCTGACCCAATGTAACCTTCCAACATTGTTTGCATTTCTCTTCCACACACACTCCATAAACCAGCTGACTGAGCTTACCATGTGGCTTTCTACATCATCCACGTTCTGGCCTCTCCCTTTGCTAGTGCAGTTCCCTATGTTCTGGACCTGGGCAGTCTTCTCTCCATCTCTAAAAATTCTACTTGCTTTTCAAAACCCAGCTTACATTCTACCTACTTAATGGAGATTGCCCCACTTTCCCCAAATGGAAGTTATCACTGTCTTCTTTGACCTCCTATTTCTTTTTCCAGGTACTTACCAGGTTCTGTTTTCTAGGAGAGTGATTTTTATATTTTATCTCCTGTCCACAATACAGACAGATTTGTCAGAAGACATTCAGGGTAAGGAGTTTTATTCATCTGTGTCTAATACCATGCCAGGCATATTGCTCTCATTTTATTTGAGTTGAATTTGTGTCTTCAAGAAGGCCAAGCTGCATTCTGCAACTATTTTGCTGATGCTCTGTGTATCAGAATTCTCCCAGTTTGCCAGTCAGAGATGCCCCAACACAAAGGGCATTGTCAATGAAGAAAACATGTCACAGTATCTCACATACTAAGGTGTCTGGAGCTAGGGAGGCTCCAGGGTTCAATTCAGTGGTTCAGTGATATCATTAAAGACCTGCCCTCTTCAGCATGTGGCCACTGAGACCTGGTCACATTGCAGCTGCTGTGTGTCCAAGTTGTACACACACACACACACACAACACTAGGGAGCAAAGAAGGGCAATCCTTCCTTCTATGATTCTTTATCATAAGGAGAAACCTTTTTGAAGAGTCAGCCAGCTAACCTGCTCTCACACATTATTGATCAGAATTGGGATGCACAGCCACGCCTAAAACACTTGCTGGCAACAGGGACAGAATTATCTTTTTTGTTTTCCAATCCACAGTATTCAGATGTCACTCATTGTCCCACTCGTCCTCTGTAATAAGAATTTCTCAGGCCCAGGATCCAATCCATGGTCAGCTGTTGCATTTTGCGTGTCATGTCTCTTTAGCTTTCCTTCATCAGGATCAGTCTTAGTCTCTCTTTGTCCCTTCCATTTTGACATTTTGAAGAGGGGGGGCCAGTTATTTTGTGCAATGTCTCTTGATTTGGGTTTGTCTGCTATGTCACTAGATTCAGGCAGGGACATCCCAAAAGTGATGCTGTGTTCTCCTCACTGACCCTTTCAAGTAGCAGGCAACTGTGACTTGCCCTGTTGGTGATGTTAACTTTGATCGCCAAGTCCTGGACATGTCCTCCAAGGTTCTCTCCTGTAAAGTTACTATTTCCCACTTTGTAATAAATAACTAACCTGTGAGGAGATTATCTGAAGTTATGTGAATATCTTGGGAACAGAATTATCTTGATTGGCTCAGACTAATCAAGGTTCATGGCCTTGGTCAGAACAAAGGCTCAGACTCCCCTGAGCGCATGGCCACCACATATCTGAACAAAACTGAGTTCTGTGTCAAGCAGGAAGTAACAATTGTGCCAGCCAAAGTCACTCTATGGTATAGGCTATATAAAGCCTGGGCCTACCAGAACAGGAATCCTGAACTCTTCTTGATAGTAATGGGTAGGATGGGAGCCCTCACCTCTTACAGGGAGGTTATAACAATAGCTACCATTCATTTCTATTTCTTTCCTCCTTCACCTACTCCCCTATTCTCAAGCTCAGCCAATAACCCTGCTGAGAAAACATAAGCGAAGAAGTTCTATATTCCTCTCCCTGCATCTACCAACTTACATCATTGCCCACATAGTCTGTCTTTCTTCTCATATTACGTGTGCTCCATCTTGCTTCCAGCTTAGACCAGTGCCTCCACTTGCACCCTGGGTCCCATTACCACTCAGGTACTCAGGGACATCACCCCACAAGTCTTCTATCTCCCACATAACTTGATTCTCCTCTCTCTACCAGATCGTTCCCATCCATAACTACTACTCCCACCCTTAAAGCACCCTCTCTTGGCTGCCCGTCTTTCTACCACTATCAACCTATTTCTCCACTTGCCTCTATAGTAGAATTCCTCACAAGGGTTATCTATAGCCACGGCTCTAATTCCTCTCCTCCTAATCTCTCTTTGACTCCTTCTAAGCAGGCTTTCATGCTTATTGCTCCATTAAAACTGTGCCTTTCGGCCTGACCAGGCGGTGGCACAGTGGATAGAGCATCGGACTGGGATGCAGAAGATCCAGGTTCGAGACCCTGAGGTCGCCAGCTTGAGCAAGGGCTCATCTGGTTTGAGCAAAAAGCTCACCAGCTTGAGCCCAACGTCGCTGGCTCAAGCAAGGGGTTACTCAGTCTGCTGAAGGCCCGCGGTCAAGGCACAAAAAAAAAAAAAAAAAAAAAAAAAAAAAAACAAAACCTGTTCCTCTCTGCCCTGGCCAGTTAGCTCAGTGGTAGAGCATTGGTCTGGCATGCAGGAGTCCTGGGTTTGATTCCCAGCCAGGGCACACAGGAGAAGCGCCCATCTGCTTCTCCACCCCTCCCCCTCTCCTTCCTCTCTTTCTCTCTCTTCCCCTCCCGAAGCCAAGGCCCCATTGGAGCAAAGTTGGCTCGGGTGCTGGGGATGGCTCTATGTGGCCTCCACCTCAGGCACTAGAATGGCTCTGGTTGCAACAGAGCAATGCCCCAGATGGGCGGAGCATCACCCCCGAGTGGGCATGCCAGGTGGATCCCGGTCAGGCGCATGCGGGAGTCTGTCTGACTGCCTCCCCATTTCCAACTTCAGAAAAATACAAAAACAAACAAACAAAACAAAAAAAAACCTGTTCCTCTCCGGGGTTGGGGGAGGGGAGGGGCATAAAGAAAACCAGTTAGAAGATGACAGAAGACAATTGGACTTTGGGTGATGGGAATGCAGCATAATCAAATGTCAAAATAACCTGGAGATATTTTCTCTGAACATATGTACCCTGATTTATCAATGTCACCCCATTAAAATTAATAATAATAATTTTAAAAAAAACTATTCCTCTCAAAGTAACTAAAGATAACACTGGGGAACAAAATTTTTGTTGCGTTCACAAAAACACTTGTTCTTACCTAATTCAAGTGTGCTGATCTCAAATGTGACATTAGTTTTTCTCTGTAAGCTATAGTTATTTTGCAATTCAAAATTACAGGTTTTCATCTTATTGTAAAATTTTCAACATTTAGTTTAACATAATGAAATAGAATGTCTTCTTGGGCATTATCTTTGTGAAAATATAATAATTTATATAATATGCAAATACAATAATACACTAAAAGATATGATTGCATCAGAATTTGTCTATAATTTCAAAATAGAACATATTAAAACACTTATTTTAATCATAAAATTTGCACAAAACTTATTTAAATTCTATTGAGGCAAAAATTTGCATTTATAGCTCTTGCGTTTGTGTAGTTGTTGAGGACAATCTCGTTTGATGCTCCAGCAGTAGTCTGCTCATCACTAACAGCTCCAAGATTTTCAGGAAACTTATCAAGATGACTGTTAACGAAGTGAATCTTAATGCTCATTTACATCCAATGTCGTGAAAAGCCAACAGCATCCTTTGAACCAGAAGTTCAGTTTTCTGCTTTTTTGTTGCCAAGGTAGTTCTTTGTAACTGCCACAACAGACTGCCATGCTACTTTCTCCTCCTTATTCACCCTCCTGGCAAATTCTTCATCACGTATGAGGGTTCTAATTAGAGGTCCATCGAATACACCTGCTTTTATCTTCTTGAAAGACAAGGCAGGAAAAGCAGAAATAGTATGTTGAAAGCATTCACTTTCTCTATTCAAAGCCTGAACAAACTGCTTCATTAAGCCAAGTTTGATGTGAAGTGGGGGGAAAATGATCCTGTCCTCTCTGTTGTCCTAGCAGGAAATTTACCATTTTAAGATGCACACAAAAGATCCACACAAATGATCCAGTTATGCTCCTCATACTTCAGAAAGTCAAGGACAATTTTTATGTCATTATAATCTCCTCACAGATCAGTTGAATAACCAATTGGAACCGCTGTATAAACATTACTGTTGTGTAGGAGAACACATTTCAGACTCCATTTAGAGCTGTCAAGAAATAGCTGCCATTCTGTTGGACTGTAAGTGGTAACACCTACCTAGCTGAGAAGACTACTGATATCATGACAGTAAACAAAGTGTTTGTCTTCGAAAAAAAAGTCCTCAAAAATTTGTTCAGGCTTCCTGAAATGGGATACTTTAGCTGACCGGTGAAGTACATTCTTTTCTAAAAAGACTGGAGGCTAATAACTCAGCTGCTTTCTTTGATAGGCCCAAATCTCTTACTAAGTCATTCAATTCGGTTGGCTAAACTGCTGAGGAGTTAATGACTGCTTGGCATCAGAAGAAGACCCTTCAGATTCTATAACCATTTCCTCATGCATCTTATCAAAATACACTTGATCATCATGTTCACTTTCTTTGACCTTAGAAGAAATAAAACCATTGAAGACTGGAACCGGGTGTGTCTCAGAGTGTGGGATAGGTCGTATTGCTGAAGAAATATTAGGATATGTGATCATATGCCATTTTTTCTTGCCGATGCCCTTTGTATGGATCAGACAGAAATAACAGTCACTGCTGTGGGCCTTAGGTTCACGCCAAACCATGAGAATACCAAAAGGCATTCCTTTGCATTTTCCTTTTGTCCAGTCATGAAGCATTTCCTCACAATTATGACACACAATATGAGGAGCCCAATTCTTGTCTTGATCGCCAAGGGGAACTTGAAAATAGGCAATATATGCACGTGTCACAAATGATGAAATATTGCGCCTTTGATGTTGAAGTGTGTAACAGCCACATATATAACAGAAGGTATCAGGACTATTCTTACATTTACGTCTACTCAAAGAAGCCATGATTCAATCTTAAAACAAAATAAGAGGGTGTTTTTTATCAGATAATGATATTTTACATTTAAAAACAACTACAATTATGTAAAAGTAATGTTTGTAAAACATTAATTGCCTTGTAGTTATGTTCAATCCAAGAGTCGTTGTCCTTTAACTCCAATTTAAAAACCAATGCATGCCATTAACTGTAACAAAAAGAAATTAAAATTGCATAAAAACTAGAGCATGCACCAAAAAATGAATTTCAGATTTGGAATCAGCGATGCAGAAGTATATAGAAAGAAACAATTCTAAAACTTCATGAAACAGAAAATAAAAAATAAATTGTTCCCCAGTGTAATCATTGGCTAAATTCAGTGATCAATTCTCAGTCCTCAGCTTACTGATGGCCAGTTAGCAGTATTTGGTATCACTGGGTCCCGCTTTCTCCCAGAAACACTCTGTTTCTTGCTTTCCAGGACACCACACGTGCCTGGTTTTTCTCCTTGCCCTGGCTGGTCCTGCTCGGTCACATTTGCAACTCTTCTTTCTTCCTAAATGGTGTGGCATCGCAGAGCTCAGTCCTTGGACTTTTCTTGCCCTACCTACTACACTCACTTCCCTGGTGCTCTCATCGGTTCCATGGCTTTAACTATCGTCTATATGCTGATGGCTTTCAAGATGTGTTTCAGCCTGGACATCTCCCCTAGAATTCTAGGCTCAGAACTGCCTACTTGACCCCAACTGCCTACTTGACCCCCTAATTTGAATGTTCTGAAGGCATCTGACATTTAACCTGTTTTGTTATCTATTGCTACATAACAAACCCTAAAGCTTAGTGGCAATTCGGGCTGGCCTCAACTGGATGATTCACTGGCTGATCTTGCCTGGGGTCACTCATGCAACTGAAGTCTTTACTGGGGTTAGATGGGTGAAGATGCCCACATGTATGTGTCTGACCATTAGCTAGAGCAATTGACCAGGACACTTTGGTTGTCCTCCATATGACTCCCCAGCAGGTAAGCCTGAGTTTCTTACAAGGCTGAGGCAGCATTCTAAGAAGGCTAGCCCCAATGTGTGACTCTTGGGCTATTAAGGTAATCATCCCACAAAGTCAAACAGAATTCATAGCATCTCCTAGCCCCACCCAATCTGCTCCACCGACAGTCTTTCCCATCATGGTGAATGGCCATTCTATCCTGTTGGTTGCTCAGGCCAAAAGCCCTAGAGGCATTCTAGAGCTCTCTCCTTGTTTTTACAGTCCTGATCACATCTATCATCAAATTCTTCTGGTTCATCCTTAAAAAACATATCGTGACTCCAACCACTTCTCACCACTTCCTTTGCTACCATCTGGTGACAGCTGCCACTGTGTCTCACCTGGAGTATATCACACCGGCCTTTAACTGGTTTCCAGGCAGCTGCTCTTGACCCCCGCAGTCTATTTTCCACACATCCGCAGGAGCCATCCTGTTAAAACACTGATCAGATTGAATCACTCCTCTTCCTAAAACTCTCCCAGGGTTTTACAATGGCCAACAAGTACCTACACGATTGCACTCCCTGGTGCCCCTCCCGCGCATTTCCAGCTGTTATCCCCCAGATTTAGCTCAAGCCACATGGGCTTCAGAGACGTTTCTCATTCGTACTGGTGCACTCCTGGCTCAGGGCCTTTGTACTTGCCATTCCTGCTGCCCAGAATGTTCTTCCCGCAGACACTTGCCTGGGAGGCTCTGGGGCTCCTTCACCTCCCTCTGCTTTTTATTCAAATGACACTTTCACACAGAGTTTCTTATTGCTCTAGTAAAAGTTGTAGTTCCTCCTCCCCCAGCTTTCATCTCCTTCCTGGGTTTAGTTTGCTCGAACTGTGTTAGGTGGTTAGACAGACATGAGCAGAACAAGGACGATAGGCCAGGTACAGAGGGTCAGCAGGGCAGAAAGCCTTGGGTGCCTAGCAACAGCAAAACTGGGAAAACAATCAACTTGCCCCCAGGGTGACCTCTCCTCCTCTAGTGTGTCACTGGTTAGTCATGTGGTTTAGACATACAGTTCAGACCCTTCCCTGACCTTTCTTTCCTTGGCAGAAGAGTGGCCTCCTGTGACTCCCAAGCGGGCCCTTGCTCAACCATCCCCTTAAGCATCATCCCATAGAGATAACATCTAGGCCATAGTTGTGTTTCAGCACCAGGACCAAAAAAGCAGCAAAACCAGATAAGTGATGCCATGGCTGACCTCAGGACCAGCTGCAATGACTAAGGACCCCCTGCCCTGGAGCTGAAAGGGCACACCTGGAAAGTTGAGGAATATTCTATTGGGATCCTCTCCTAAGACTTCCCTTAAAACTCCCACCCTTAAAATCCCTTAGGATGGAGAACACAGCTCTTTGGAGTACCTTTCCCCACCCCAACCCCTAGGCACATTTTCCTTGCCTCTCCTAAGCTCCAAGGACCCTTCTTTCACCTGTTTTCTGAGCCCATTTCTTCTACCTCGGTGACTTTTATGTATGTACGTATGTATGTATGTATGTATTTAGAGAGAGAGAGAGAGAGAGAGAGATCAATTTATTGTTCCACTTATTTATGCATTCATTGGTTGATTCCTATATGTACCCTGACAGGGGATAGAACCCACAACCTTGGCATAAAGGGACAACACTCTAACCAACTGAGCTACCTCTGTGACTTTCTTTTTTTTTTTTTTTTTTTTTTTTTTATTAATGGTAATGGGATGACATTAATAAATCAGGGTACATATATTCAAAGAAAACATGTCTAGATTATTTTGTCATCAAATTACGTTGCAAACCCCTCGCCCAAAGTCAGATTGTCCTCCGTCACCCTCTATCTAGTTCTCTGTGCCCCTCCCCCTCCCCCTAACTCTCTCCCTCCCTCCCTCCCATGTCCTCCCTCCCCCCCCACCCTTGGTAACCACCACACTCTTGTCCATGTCTCAGTCTCATTTTTATGTTCCACCAATGTATGGAATCATGTAGTTCTTGTTTTTTTCTGATTTACTTATTTCACTCCTTATAATGTTATCAAGATCCCACCATTTTGCTGTAAATGATCTGATGTCATCATTTCTTATGGCTGAGTAGTATTCCATAGTGTATATGTGCCACATCTTCTTTATCCAGTCTTCTATTGAAGGGCTTTCTGGTTGTTTCCATGTCTTCGCCACTGTGAACAGTGCTGCAATGAACATGGGGCTACATGTGTCTTCACGTATCAATGTTTCTGAGGTTTTGGGGTATATACCCAGTAGAGGGATTGCTGGGTCATAAGGTAGTTCTATTTGCAGTTTTTTGAGGAACCACCATACTTTCCTCCATAATGGTTGTACTACTTTACAGTCCCACCAACAGTGAATGAGGGTTCCTTTTTCTCCACAGCCTCTCCAACATTTGCTATTACCCGTCTTGTTGATAATAGCTAATCTAACAGGAGTAAGGTGGTATCTCATTGTAGTATTGATTTGCATTTCTCTAATAACTAATGAAGCTGAGCATCTTTTCATATATCTGTTGGCCATTTGTATCTCTTCCTGGGAGAAGTGTCTGTTCATGTCCTCTTCCCATTTTTTTATTGGATTGTTTGTTTGTTGTTGAGTTTTATGAGTTCTTTGTAAATTTTGGATATTAGGCCCTTATCTGAGCTGTCGTTTGAAAATATCAGTTCCCATATAGTTGGCTGTCTGTTTATTTTGATATCAGTTTCTCTTGCTGAGCAAAAACTTTTAATTCTGATGTAGTCCCATTCATTTATCTTTGCCTTCACTTCTCTTGCCATTGGAGTCAAGTTCATAAAATGTTCTTTAAAACCCAGGTCCATGATTTTAGTACCTATGTCTTCTTCTATGTACTTTATTGTTTCAGGTCTTATATTTAGGTCTTTGATCCATTTTGAATTAATTTTAGTACACGGGGACAGGCTGTAGTCGAGTTTCATTCTTTTGCATGTGGCTTTCCAGTTTTCCCAACACCATTTGTTGAAGAGGCTTTCTTTTCTCCATTGTGTGTTGTTGGCCCCTTTATCAAAGATTATTTGACCATATATATGTGGTTTTATTTCTGGGCTTTCTATTCTGTTCCATTGGTCTGAGTGTCTATTTTTTTGCCAATACCATGCTGTTTTGATTATCGTGGCCCTATAATATAGTTTAAAGTCAGGTATTGTAATGCCCCCAGCTTCATTCTTTTTCCTTAGGATTGTTTTGGCTATTCGGGGTTTTTTATAGTTCCATATAAATCTGATGATTTTTTGTTCCATTTCTTTAAAAAATCTCATAGGGATTTTGATGGGAATTGCATTAAATTTGTATATTGCTTTGGGTAATATGGCCATTTTGATTATATTTATTCTTCCTATCCAAGAACAAGGAATATTTTTCCATCTCATTGTATCTTTTTCGATTTCCCTTAACAATGCTTTGTAATTTTCATTATATAGGTCCTTTACGTTCTTTGTTATGTTTATTCCTAGGTATTTTATTTTTTTTGTTGCAATCGTGAAGGGGATTATTTTTTTGAGTTCGTTTTCTAATATTTCATTGTTGGCATATAGAAAGGCTATGGACTTTTGTATGTTAGTTTTGTATCCTGCGACCTTACTGTATTGGTTTATTGTTTCTAATAATCTTTTTGTGGAGTCCTTCGGGTTTTCGATGTATAGGATCATATCATCAGCAAAAAGTGATAGCTTTACTTCTTCTTTTCCGATATGGATGCCTTTTATTGCTTTGTCTTGTCTGATTGCTCTGGCCAGAACTTCTAGCACCACGTTGAATAAGAGTGGAGAGAGTGGACAACCCTGTCTTGTTCCTGATTTAAGGTAGAAAGTCCTCAGTTTTATGCCGTTTAATAGGATGTTGGCTGATGGTTTATCATATATGGCCTTTATCATGTTGAGATATTTTCCTTCTATACCCATTTTGTTGAGAGTCTTAAACATAAAATTGTGTTGTATTTTATCAAAAGCCTTTTCTGCATCTATTGATAAGATCATGTGGTTTTTGTTCTTTGTTTTGTTGATATGGTGTATTACGTTAACCGTTTTGCGTATGTTGAACCATCCTTGAGATTTTGGGATGAATCCCACTTGATCATGATGTATTATTTTTTTAATATGTTGTTGTATTCGGTTTGCCAGTATTTTGTTTAGTATTTTAGCATCTGTATTCATTAGAGATATTGGTCTGTAGTTTTCTTTCTTTGTGCCATCCTTGCCAGGTTTTGGTATGAGGGTTATGTTGGTCTCATAAAATGTGTTTGGAAGTATTTCTTCTTCTTCAATTTTTTGGAAGACTTTGAGTAGAATAGGAACCAAGTCTTCTTTGAATGTTTGATAGAATTCACTAGTATAACCGTCTGGGCCTGGACTTTTATTTTTGGGGAGATTTTTAATAGTTTTTTCTATTTCCTCCCTGCTGATTGGTCTGTTTAGGCTTTCTGCTTCTTCATGACTCAGTCTAGGAAGGTTGTATTGTTCTAGGAACTTATCCATTTCTTCTAGATTGTTGTATTTGGTGGCATATAATTTTTCATAGTATTCTACAATAATTCTTTGTATTTCTATGATGTCTGTGGTGATCTCTCCTCTTTCATTTTGGATTTTATTTATTTGAGTCCTGTGTCTTTTTTCCTTGGTGAGTCTTGCCAAGGGTTTGTCAATTTTGTTGATCTTTTCAAAGAACCAGCTCCTTGTTTTATTGATTTTTTCTATAGTTTTTCTGTTCTCTATTTCATTTATTTCTGCTCTGATTTTTATTATCTCCTTTCTTCGGCTGGTTTTGGGTTGTCTTTGTTCTTCTTTTTCTAGTTTCTTAAGGTGTGAAGTTAAGTGGTTTACTTCGGCTCTCTCTTGTTTGTTCATATAGGCCTGAAGTGATATGAACTTTCCTCTTATTACTGCTTTTGCTGCATCCCAGAGATTCTGATATGTCGTATTTTCATTTTCATTTGTCTGTATATATCTTTTGATCTCTGCGCTTATTTCTTCTTTGACCCATTCATTTTTTAGAAGTATGTTGTTTAGTTTCCACATTTTTGTGGGTTTTTCCCCCTCTTTTTTGCAGTTGAATTCTAGTTTCAAGGCTTTATGATCAGAAAATATGCTTGGTACAATTTCAATTTTTCTAAATTTGCTGATATTGTCTTTGTGGCCCAACATATGGTCAATTCTTGAGAATGTTCCATGTACACTAGAGAAAAATGTATACTCTGTCGCTTTGGGATGAAATGTCCTGTAGATGTCTATCATATCCAGGTGTTCTAGTATTTCGTTTAAGGCCACTATATCTTTATTGATTCTCTGTTTGGATGACCGATTTAGAGCCGTCAGCGGTGTATTGAGGTCTCCAAGTATGATTGTATTTTTGATAGTTTTTGTTTTAAGGTCAATAAGTAGCTGTCTTATATATTTTGGTGCTCCTTGGTTTGGTGCATATATATTAAGGATTGTTATGTCTTCTTGATTCAACTTCCCCTTAATCATTATGAAATGACCATTTTTGTCTCTGAGTACTTTTTCTGTCTTGTAGTCAGCATTATTAGATATGAGTATTGCTACACCTGCTTTTTTTTGGGTGTTGTTTGCTTGGAGTATTGTTTTCCAGCCTTTCACTTTGAATTTGTTTTTATCCTTGTTGCTTAGATGTGTTTCTTGTAGGCAGCATATAGTTGGATTTTCTTTTTTAATCCATTCTGCTACTCTGTCTTTTTATTGGTAAGTTTAATCCATTTACATTTAGTGTAATTATTGACACTTGTGGGTTCCCTACTGCCATTTTATAAATTGCTTTCTGTTAGTTCTGTATCTAGTTTGATTCTTCTCTTTTGTTTTTCTATCATTTGTTTTTGTTTGTTTGTGTTCCATACTTCTTTCCTCTGTTACTACCTTTTTTAAGTCAAGTGTTTTTGTGGTGGTTTTTTTAAGGGTGGTTACCATTAAGTAATGAAAAGGGTACCTACCATATTCATTGTAGTACCCTATCTTATAAGTATTTCTGCACTTCATCATCCTTTGCTACTGTTAATCTCCATCCTCTCCCCCCTTTTTTTCCTTTGTTGTCACAGTTTAAGTTTGGTTTTATTGTGTTCTTGGTGGAGCTGTTACTTGTGGTGTTGTTTTCTTTTGTTCTTTGAATCTGGTTGGAAAACCCCCCTTAGTATTTCCTGGAGTGGGGGCTTTCTGTTGATAAATTCTCTCATCTTTTCTGTATTTGTGAATGTTTTTATATCTCCTTCATACTTGAAGGATAGCTTTGATGGGTATAGTATTCTTGGCTGAAAGTTCCTCTCTTTCAGGGCTTTAAATATTGGGGTCCACTCTCTTCTAGCTTGTAGAGTTTCTGCTGAGAAATCTGATGATAATCTAATAGGCCTTCCTTTATATGTTGTACTCTTCTTTTCCCTGGCTGCCTTGAGAATTTTTTCTTTGTCATTGGTTTGTGTCATCTTTATTATGATGTGCCTTGGAGTGGGTTTGTTGGGGTTAAGAAAACTTGGTGTTCTGTTTGCTTTTTGAATTTGAGGCTTTAGTTCCTTCCACAGGCTTGGGAAGTTCTCGTCTATTATTTGTTTGAGTATATTCTCCATTCCATTTTCTTTCTCTTCTCCCTCTGATATACCTATTATTCTTATGTTATTCTTTCTGATGGAGTCAGACAATTTCTGTAGGGCTTTCTCATTTTTTATTATTTTTGAGTCTCTTTCTTCTTCTCTCTGTTGTGCCTCAAGTTGTTTGTCTTCTATTTCACTAATCCTATCTTCAATCTGGGCTGTTCTGTTAGCTAAGCTTGTTACCTCGTTTTTCAGCTCGTGAATTGAGTTTTTCATTTCTGTTTGATTTGTTTTTATAGTTTCAATTTCCTTGGTAATATATTCTTTGTGTTCATTGAGTTGTTTTCTGATCTCCCTATATTGCCTTTCTGTGTTTTCTTCTATATCTCTGAGTATTTTTAAGATTTCTATTTTAAATTCTCTGTCATTTAGCTCCAAGGCTTCCAATATGTTAAGTCTTTTCTCCATAGATTTTTCCACATCTATTTGTGTTACCTCTCTTTCTTTTGTATCCATAATATTCGATTTCCTCTTTCTTATCGGCATCTGAGGTGGTCTTATTGATAGCACTAATTAGAGTTAATAAAGAGTAAAAAGAAAAAAAAAAGGGTAAAACACCCCACAAAAAAAAACAGTAATAATTTATTATTTCCCCCTTTTTTTCTCTCTTCTCTTTCCCTCCTCTCCCCTCCTCAGGGAAATATTGTGCCTATAATGGAGGGCCTGATTTGGGGTGAAGAGTTCAAGGGGCAAAAAAAAGGGAGTAGGGACCTACTAAATGCAAAAAAAAAAAAAAAAAGGAAGAAAATCTTAGACAAGCATAAGATGATTTGCTTGTAAGTGATGGTCAACTAAGAGATATAATGAGAGGGATAAGAGGGAATCAGAAAAAAGGACCAACAAAGAATAATAAAGAAGAAAAAATAAAAATAATCAGTAAAAATCTGTTGTATTAAGTGGAGCGAAGACTAAATACAATGGAGACCTTGGGTTGGGAGGACCCAAAATGCCACAAAAATAAACAAACAAGAGAAAAAAAAAATAAAAACAAAAGCAAAAAAGAGAAATAAAGCCAAAAAAAAGCCTTGAGTCCCAAATTAACTAATTTTTTCGTGATTGAGGATTATATGGGAGGAAAGTAAAATGAGAAAAGAAAAAACGAATAGAAAGGAAAAAATAAGAAAAAGAGAAAAACGAAGGAAGAAATACAATAGGAGGAGAAAAAAACAAAATAAAGCAAGACAAAAAAAACAAACAAAAAAAAAACAAAAGAGGAGAGAGTGAGAGTTAAGTGTTTTGGAGTATAACCTTAAAGGAGGGTGAGGATGAAGAAGAAAAATAAAATGCAACACTCATGGGTAGTGTAGTTCAAGAAAGGGGAAGCATAAGATGGGCAGAGAATAGAAGGACCGAGGTGGAGGAAATAAAGGCAAAAAGATAGAAGAAACAAACAACAACAACAACAACAAAAAATTAGTGGATCAAGTTGTAAAGTCTGTGGGTTTTTCTTGATTTTGAGAGGTTAACTTCTTCCTTTTTCTTTTCTCTCCCTCTTCCTAGTCGGTGACTCTGTACCCCAGGCTCTGCCCCTGTGTCACTCTTAGGTAGGGATTTGCAGTTGATGGGATTCTATGGCAATGTCATATAATTGGCTTTAGTCTTGCTGGAAGTAAAGGCTTGTTGGCGTTTGCAGGGTCCAACGATGAGAGAGTTTGCTTTCCTGGATTCTCTCTCCTAGTCCCCCCTTTCTGAATTAGCAGCCTGGTGATCCAGCTATAAGGCTGCAACTGCTTCTGCCTGGGGAGTAAGAGGCTCAAAGAGCTGGGAAATCCCCACTCTATCCCCACTCAGTGCAAGGCTTTGGGAAAGGCTCTGAGAGTCAGGGCCTCCAGTGTAATCAGGCGGGGGTGGGAGTCAATTGTTGTCAAGGTGACTGTTCAGCGCCTATCATTTAGTTGGACCTCTCAACCCAGGCTTTCCACACTTTGTAGCCTGTTTTTGCAGGGAAGAAGAGGCACTAGTCTCTGCTTACGACTAGTGTAGTATAGACCTTATTATCTGCCAAGTCCTTCTTGTTAGCGTTTATCCCTGAATATGGAGGCTCTATCAATCAGAAGTTGCCCCCGCCCCTTTAGCGAGAGGCACTAAAAAATATCACGCCTCTTGTCTTGGATCGCTGAACTGAGAGAGATCTTATCAATTAGAACCGAGGGTGCGCAGATTTTATGGGTTAAGCTAATTTCAGTGATTGGGTCGCAGCTGTGCTTCTGAAGGTATTTTAGGCTGCCTGCGCGCCCCTCCCCCAACGCTTGATTGTTAGCTTGAATGGCTGGGTGAGGTGCCCCGCCCACGGAGAGAATCTCCCAAGCCTCTCCCGCTCGGCCCGCCGCTGGCGGCTGGACCGCACCAGGCGCAGGATAATGGAGCCCCCTGGGTGTGCGGGCCAGCAGGGCGCCCTGGGCACCCTGGGCGCGTGGAATGCCCAAGGCACGCGCACGAATGGGGCACTCCGGGCACCGGTGGCCGGCGACCCCCACTCGCAGTGTGCGGGCCGCTGGGAACGTCAGCGGTGCTCAACCGGACCGGGCACGTGCACGGCTGCTCGCGTCGGCTCGCGGTGGCGGCTCGCGGTTCCCAAGTATATGGGCTGACTCACCGCAGGCGCACTCCCTCGCGGCTTGAATGAGCGTCGTTGCGGTAGCTTCCTCCACACCCTCGTCTCAAAGATTCAAGTGATAACAGTCCTTTTGCTTTCAGTTTGTGTGGAACTCCGGAATGCTCCGAGGATAAATTTTTCTGTTTCTAGTTGATAAATTTGTTGTGATTTAGGGGAGAGCTGTCGGACGCGCTTCTCACGGCGCCATTTCCGTGACGTCACTCCTCCTCTGTGACTTTCTAAATAAACTTTCTCTTAGAGTTTGAATCTTGACTCTGAATTCTTTCTTAGCTCGAACTCAATTACTGAGGTCAATAAACCAAGGTCCTGTCTGATCACTCTGACCTAACACCTGGTGCCATTTTGCTGCCATCAACAATAGTGTAACCAGGAATAAATATTCTGTTACTGGTTTACTGATCTTAGTCTGACTAGCCATATATTAGAGCTAAATAAGAATGTACTTACAAAGTAAGTTTATAAAAGAATTTCTATAAAATGTTAAATCCAGTTTATTGCTCTTATAACCATGATTTAATATCACCAGTTTAGTGATCACAGTTACGTATCCTGTAACCAATCAATAGTATGTAATCAATCCTGTGCTTTCACATCTGACCAAGTCCTCATTGCAGTTAAGGTCTGTCAGCCTCTGGCGAGCGAACATCAAGATTTAACATCAGAATGAGAAGAATGAATCCTCAGGCCCCCTTCTCTCTCCTACCATGCTGAAGCTTGCAGTTCTGATTCTTGCTCAAGGCCAAGAGGACAACATGCTCCCCTCCAGAATAAGGAACAACAACGCTAGCAATGAATCACAAACAGCTGATGTTCACCAAGAGTCAACATCAGAATGAGAAGAATAAATTCTCAGGCCCCCTCCTCTCCCACCACACTGCTATAAGGCCAAGAGGATCATGGAAGTCCACCCAGCTATGAAGATAAGAACTTCCCTCCCTCCAGAAAAACTGCACATCTGCCTTCTCCCTAGGAGTTCTCCCCCTTCCAAATTTCCCCAATTCCCTATAGAATCTGGACAAGATTTCTGTTCCATGGAGATGGGTTTTTGAGTACAGGAGTCCCCCCATCTTCTCAGGTGGTTAGCATTTGAATAAACCTCTTTCCTTTGCACCAGCATCTGGCCTACAATTATTGACTGTTCATTGTGACAGGTAGCCAGGCCTGTAGGTTGTTTTTCTGATGACAATAGCACTTTTCATCATCTGACACACTATATATTTTATTTATTTAATTGTTTATTGTCCGTGTCCCCTCCCAGAAGGTTAACTCCTCTAGAGTGGGATTTCCCTTTTATCTTTTTTTTCTGGAATAAAGCCTGATACTTAGTAGATGTTTAATCATATTTGTTAAATGACTGAATTTATTGAGCATTTACTATTTACTAAAAAAAAAAAAAAGAAAGAAAGAAAGAAAAAAGCACTACTATATCTTCATATACAATGCAGTGCTAATATCTTCATTTTACAGATGAGGAAACTGAAGCTAGTGTATTAAATACATTATCAGAGGTCACAGAGCCAGTAAAAGAGAAAGTATGGAATTCGAGCTCTTAACTTGCAAGCTACACTGTCATTTGCCTTCCCTATGTTCTCTCATGACCCTGGGTCTGGGGCCCAGCAGCTTTGTGACCCTTTGATCAAAATCTTTGTGGCATGATTTCTGACTGCCTTGATGGAGTTGCATGGCTGTAATGCCAGTAGCCACGGCCACCATCACAGCTGCCTGGCCCATGCAGGTTCGCATTAAATTTGGACAGACAGTAATGAAACAATGGAGCCAAGAATTGATGGGCCATTACTTTTAATCCTAGCTTGCACCCGGTGGGCAAGTAAAAACACACACTGGGCTCCAAAACCCACTCATTCAGTGCTCACAAAGCTACTGACTTATCCGAGTTTCCTAAAATCAAAGGTTTCAAGTTCACTAGCCTTATTCACTTCTGTTCTCCATCTCCTTCTCTCTGCACAAACTGGCTTCTCCTTCAGCACTCTGCCATCTTGGCTACTTCTCCTCGCCTCAACATGGCCTTTCTCTGCTCTCCTCTAGCATGGGCTTCTCCTAGAATGTAATCACTCTTCCCCTGGAACAACGTGATCTCTCTTCCTTTTAAAACCTTTTGACGCAAAAGCCCTGCCCCAACACATATTAACATAATCACGCCCATCCCAAGCAATCACCTGGGCAATGGGCTTCCACATGGGCAGCGCCATCTTTAACAAAATGAGCATAATATATTTTATATGCCCAACAATGGCTAATCCAAATCCACAGTTATGAAAGAAAAGGAGAAGAGGGAGAAGGAAGAGGAGGAAGAAGAATGGGACTAGAAAAAGATGAAGATCCAGGAACCATAAGACTGCCTCCTGAATCTACAATGAACTGAATATAGGACCACCAGGGAAGTGCCCCAAAAACAATAAAAACGGAGCCACTTAAAAACAGACTGCCATCCCAGAGGAGTGCCTTGCATGTCTTACTCCTCAGACCTTTGGAATGTTAAAACTGGGCATAATAAACTTTGGGCTGGGCCAAAAGTCACATTGTGTCCCAAACTACTATTTGCAAAGATAACAAGAAAGTGGATATTGTGACTACTGGAGTGAGCATTAAAAACATTCTTTAGAATTAGCATCACTAGTTAGCTGATCTGCATCTATAGAAATGCCTCCCTTCTATTGATGTGATGGCTCCCCTTCCCTTTCTCAGAAATACCCTTTGCTTTTGTTTCCTAATGGGAATACTATTTAGGTTCCTGCCTGAGTTGGTTCTTCCAGAATTTTAATTCTTTGGATCTCAAATAAATGCATGTTGCTTCTCACTGTGGCTTTTATTCTTAGGTTAGCACACCCATGGGAGGACACCCCCAGCTCATGATACTCCTTTCAAACCCTGGTGCTAGGTCTGTCCTGTGTTTCGCTTGTGGTAAGGGAAACTTACCTGACTGCCCAGGCTGAAAACAAGCTTTTTAATAAAGCAGTGGAACTTTGGAAACAAATCTCACCCCACCCCATCTGCATTCCCAGGCCACTTTGCTCACTCCACTCCTCACCCTCCCCTATGGCTGGCCTCAGGCAAGATTAGACCTCATTCAGATCTGGGGTGGGATTCAGAATGGGTTGTGAATTCCTACCACTACACAGGGTGACAGGGCTCTGCGGTGGGTGGGAATGAAAGGGAAGCACTGACTGTCTGACATCTGGCTGCCAGGCGGGGCTCAGGCTCTGCCGAATTCCATAGGTCCGCCATTGTTACAAGAGAGGCTGCTTTGGTCTTGTGACTGATATACACATGCACATAATTATTTTAAGTTTTGTTGTTGTTTTTTAATAGTCTAGGACCAAGACAGACGGCTGTGGTTGATAGGGTCGAGAGAAAAATAGCAACTACTGTGTTTGGGTTATCATGTGATAGCTCACCAAGAAAAGGGGCTTTGTTCTACATTGGTTTCTTTAGTCAATTAAATATTTAATATCTGCCATGAGGTTCCTGCTGTTTAAGTAGAGATACTTCAGATATATTTCATAGCCACATGTGTGGTTACTTCATTTAAGGGTTTTTCTTTCTCTCTTTTTCTTTCTTTTCTCTCTCTTTCTTTCTTTTTCTCTTTCTCTTTCTTACTTTCTTTTTCTTTCTCTGTCTCTCTTGCTTTCTCTCTCTCATTTCCTCTCTTTTTCCTCTGCTTTCTCTCTCCCCTTCTTTTTTCTTTTCTTTCTCTTCTGCTCCTTCCTATTCTTTTTCCCAACATTTTTTCTTTGGTTCAATCTTTCTTTTTCTACTTCTTTTCTTTCCTGTATACCCCCCCAAAAAATTCCCTCATCCATAAATGGAAAATTATAACTGAGGAAAAGAAAGGAAAGATTAGTGGTGTTGGCCAAATAAGTTTGTAAGACATAATTTTTATGTTTACTTGTGTAGGGCCAGTAGTTGTGGCTGCCCTCATCACAGCCACCTTGCCAACGTAGGTTCACATTTGATTTGGACAGACAGTAAAGAATTAAGAGAGCCAAAAACTGGTGATCCATTTTCCTTTCATCTTAGCTTATACCTGGCGGGCGAGAAAATATACGCAGTGGGAAACACTTCCCTTTCCATTCAGGGCTCCCAAAGCCACTGACTCATCCGAGTTTTCCTAGAATCAAAGGCTTCCACCCCACCAGTCTTATTCACCTCTGTTCTCCATTTCCTTCTCTTCCACAAACTGGCTTCTCCTACCCCCATTCAGCCGTTTTGGCTGCTTCCTCCCCTCCACGTGGCCACTCTCTCCTAAAATGGCCTCCTAGATCCACCTTTTAAAACCTTTTGGCGTGAAAGCCCCTCCTCAACACACATTAGCATAACCAAGCCCTTTCCCAAGCAAGAAGGTCATTAATATTATCACCTGGGTGACAGGCAGGACCATTTTTTAAGAAAAAGAGTGAAAAAAACCCAGAAAATACAGATTTTATAACTCATTTGCCCAACAGCTCACTTATAGTTTGTCTTGGGGGCTGGGCAGCACCAGGCATATGTGGTCTGTGAAATTGCAAATTACCTTCCTGCTTGGGAAAGGCAATTATTTTGCTAAGGTTTGCTGGAGGAGAGGTTTTTGTGCCAGACAGTTTTGAAAAGAGAGAAGGAGAAGGGGCAGAAAGAAAAAGAAGCCATGTTTGCAGAGTGAGAGAAGAAGGAATGCAGAGTGCTGAGGAAGAAGTCGTGTTGGCAGAGAGAGAGAAGGTGTGCAGATGAGAAACCAGAGGTTAAGGACTTTTACTGAGCTCCACTGAAACTGGTGGGGCCTTTGATTCTAGGAGAAACCGGAGAAGATTCTCCTGATTGTGGAACCGGAGAATGTGTCAGGGCTTTGGGAGCCCTTAGTGAAAGAGAAGTATTTTCCCTGTGTGTTGCTCATTGGCCGGTGCGAGACTTTAATAAAGGAATGGCCCACCATCTTTTGGCTCCACTTGTTTCTTAACCATCTGTCCAAATCTAATGTGAACCTGCATGTTCATGGCCGTGACGGCTGCAACTCCTGGGGAGTTGTAGAAATTATTAGTGATTATGAAAGAAGTTTGTTTATGTCTATATGTGATCATTTGTGTTGTGAACTTAAGGCACATGTGTGGGCTCCTAAACACTGTCAGCTTCATGTAAAGCCTCACTGGAGATGCTGTCCCTGATTAAGTCTCAAGGGCCAGGAGTCTGGGCTGGGGTGGCACTTGGAGCTCCTAGGGAGATGGGCAGTGATAGTGGAGGGCTGATGACCCTTGCCAGGAATTTTTGTAGATGGAACTGAAGAGGGTGATCAGTAATGAAGGTTTTGAGTGTACAAGTAAAAACAAAAAATTAGATATCCGACTTCTTTGTATAATCTGTCCAAAGCAGTTTGGTATCTGGTACACTGAAGACTAAGTCACTCAAAAGAAGCTCATGAAATGCCCTCAAGACCTGGCTGCTGCAGCTTCCTCAGCCCAGGAAGTGTTGGTCCCCACTGTTGGCTTGAGTGCCTACTGGGTACCAAGTAGAATGTGGGGAGCAGAGGCCTGGTTATATCAGTTATATCAGTAAGTCTGACTTTAAAAACTCTCCGGGTAACACATCATGTAAACAAACTACCTAAATCAGTGGAAAAGCACCACCTTGGAGGTCTAGACTCAACACAGAGTTTTCCTAGATGATTAACTCAATGCTGGGAGGGGGAAAGGAAGACGAGGAGAGGAGGGGGGTTCTCCATAGAAAAGCTGATGCTTCCGTTATTTCTGTAAGAAGGGTGGGAGTTGCCAAGTTGATAGGCAAGGGAAGGAGAAAAGGCAGGCCTAGCAGAATAATAGCGTATACAAAGGCACATCCAGAAAACCATTGGTAACTGGGTAAGACCAGATCAAAGTGGGAAGAATCAAGAGCATGGAAAAGTTGGAGAAAGATCAAGAGCACTTGGGGCAGGGGTGTGTGTGCTTATAACCCATCTGAAGGAATCTGACTCTTCTGGAAGCAATCGGCAGCCCCAGTAGGGGCACATTTGAAGTTTAAAAAGATGTGCACTTTAAAAGGATAGATGGGCAGGGTATGAGACCACCACCTGGGAAACCAGTTGGGAGGCCATGACAGTGTTCTAGAAATAGGCAATGAAGCCTGAGTTGGGACAGAAGCCACGAAAATACAACTGATCAGGCAGCTTCAAAAGATGTTAAGGAGATAGTGTTGGCAGTCCCATTTAGCAACTGCATATGGAAAGCAAGAAATCTAAAATTAACCCAAAGGTTCTGGCTTATATGATTGAGTGAAAAGTGGTATCATTCACTGAGATAGGAAGGTGAGAAGGAAAAAAATAGTTTAGAGGGAAGAACACTGAGCTGAGTTCTGGGCATGTTCAGTGTACAGTCTGGTGACATCCAGGTAGAACATCCCAAAAGGCAGTTAGCTTTGTAGGTATAAAGCTCAGAAAAAGGGAGCAGGCTGAAAATGCCAATTAAAAAGTTGTTTTCTGAGAGGAAAGGAGAGACCATGGGGTTAGAGGAGAAGGGGGTCACAGATAAGGTATACTGGGGTGGGAAATTGTTCTTTTTTAAAAAGGATTTTATTTATTGATTTTACAGAGACAGAAGAGAGAGGAACTGAAAATGAGAAATATCATGGTTGCTTCATTTTAGTTGTTCACTGTTTGATTGCTTGTTGGATGTGCCTTGACCAGGCAAGCCCAGGGTTTTGAACTGGCAACTTCAGCATTCCAGGTCGATGCTCTATCCACTGCGCCAGCACAGGCCAGGCTGGTGTGGGGAGCCATTCTGACCTGTTTCTCATACCCCATGGTTAACTTAACAGGAAGAACTGTCAGCTCTCCCTTCAAAGTATAGCCTGAACTTACTTCTCACTTCTTCCATCAGCTCCACCCTCGTCTAAGCCTCCATCATCTCTCCCTGGACCATACTACAGCCTACTAATTGGTCTCCTTGCTTCTATTTCTGCTTCCCTATAGTCTGTTTCCTATACAACAGTCAGATTGGCCTTTGAAAAATGTAAATTAAGTCTTGCCACTTTTTTTAAAAATTTATTTTTATTGATTTGAGAGAGAGAGAAAGATATCAGTTTGTTGTTTCACCTACTTAAGCATTCATTGATTGATTCTTGCATGTGCCCTGACCAGGCAACCTTAGTGTTTCAGGACAATGATCTAACCAGCTGAGCTAACTGGCCAGGGCCAAAGCCTGCCACTTTTAATTTTCTTAGTCATCCAGTGGTTTCCTTTGACTCGGAATAAAACCCAAAACCCTGAATTTATTTGCCTTCTTTTTTGAAATCGTTCTCCACTGACCTCTCTCTCTGGCTCTCTCGCTCCTGCCACACTGACTTTGTCTCTTAAACATGCAGGCTTGTTCCTACCTCAAGGCCTTGGCACTTATTTTCCTTGGAGCCTGGAATGCTCTCCCCCAGATCTCTCTGTGGTTTCAATTTCTCTAACGAAATCTCCAAGTTTGAATGTATTTGTCTGAACATAATAAGCATAAGCATAGTTGCTCTGTGGGCTGTGTTGGACACCATACCTCAAGGTTTTGCAGGTCTATTTCAGTTTTTGGTTGTTTCTGCTGGTTCTCACTCATACTGTCTTATTTTCCGGTTACATCGGATTATAAGCTGGAAACTTCATTTTGGGATCATTTGAGGGCCAGGATAATAGGTTCTTCTTCCTAAGAGAGTTTCCATTTGCTTCTGAAAGGTACGTGGTGCTACTCCCAGTCTAGAACCACTTTAACCCGAGTTCTGGGGTTAAATGTCCCCTTGCCTTCTTCTCTTTTTGTAATTAAAATTTTTTTCTTGTTTGACCTGTGGTGGTTCAGTGAATAAAGTGTTGGCCTGGAATGCTGAGGTTGCTGATTCGACACCCTGGGCTTGCCCAGTCAAGGCACATGCAAGAAGCAACTATGAGTTGATGCTTCCTGCATTCCTCCCCTCCCTTTCTTTCTCTCACCTCTCTTTAAATTCAATTAATAAAAGGATTAAAAATTATTTTTCTTTTTCATTGATTAGAGAAAGAGAGGAAGGGAAAAGTAGAGAAAGAAACATCAACTCGTTTCACTTAGTTCCATTTAGTATGCTCACTGATTGCTTCTTGTGTCTTGACCAGACGGTTGAACCAGCAATCTCTGGTGTACTGAGTCAATGCTTCATCAGCTAAGCCACCTGACCAGGGCTTCCCCTTGCCTTCTAGACCACCAAAAGCTCAACTGAGTTTTGTGGATACATATTGCATATCTATAGATGGGCTCAGGTTAACAGTGGCTCTGAGCGATGGTCCTCTCCTACTAGCTTTTGCCTGGAAATTCCTCACCATCTTACTAACTCTATTTTGAATATTATTTAAATTTTGTCCAGGTATTTTAGTTGACAGTGGGAAAATGGGTCCAAATTTCCTGATCTGATACTACCAAAAGCAGCAGTCGTTCTTCCTCCATTTCTTCTGTGACTCATTTTCTCATCCAGATCTCTGCGCAAATATCACTTCTTCTGAGAAGCCTTTCGTGACTGCCCCATTGGAAACAGCCACCTCCACCCCTGCATTCTCTGTTTTATTTTTCTTTATAGTACTTACCACCATCTGATATTTGGTGGCATATTTATTTGCCTACTTGTTTATTCTCTGTCTCCCCATCTAGAATTTATTTACTCATTTATTCAACAAATATTTTTTTAGCACATTCTATGTACTAGGCATTATTCTAAGCGTAAGCACACAGTAGAGAACAAAGACGAGATTCTGGCCCATGGGGAATGCACATGTTCATTAGGAGGAGAAACGATAAACAAAAAATAAATACAGAATTCAACTTCATGAGGCCAGAAGCAAGCACCTCAGGGTCTAGAACCGTGCTTTATGTTAATTTTCTATTAATTAAAAAAATTATTGTCCTGATGTTCTTTTCCAGTATTATTTCATCACTGGTGCTTCAACTGTACTGTTGGCTTACTGTTTTTCTCCTCCTGAGCTTATCAAGGGTTAAACAGACTGTGTCAGCTTGGAAATATAATCAGTGTTTATTATATGATGTTATGGGAAAATATGTTCTGAGTTCCAAATAATTAACTTCTAAGTGAACTTTTGGAAACTGTCAGCTGGGCTCATATATTTGGGTGAGATTTGCCAATGTCTTTGCACTCTTTTACAGAAAGAGGCAACGTGCCAGCCAGATGAGGCCAGATAGCCCTGGCAACCAGTAGGGTAGTAGATGTCTCAGAAAGGGGGCCTTCTCATCCAGAAGGCTTTGTTCTGCTGTACACTCATGGTTGTTTAGATTCTTAGAACATCAGCTCTATGGAGATACACCTTCTCCCATGTGAGGACAGAAGCTCTATGATCAAACTAACACTTTTTTTTTTCAACCAAAGGGGCCAAGCAAAATTCTTGAGTCCTCCATCTGGACAACAGCCTGGTTGAAAGTGGTAGCCAGTCTTGGCAGCCAGCCCAGCTGCCCTGGGACATTAAGAGAGAGTGAGGGAGAGATTGGGGGGTCAGCCAATCTAGAGCAGAGAAGTCACTCCAACGTGACAAGCGTTATGGCATCCAGACTGAGCCCAAATTCTTGCCTACCCACAGGCTCTGGGTCATGTGTACTCTTTAACAAAGGTTGGGAAGACGTGAGGGAGGATCACAGGCAGTGAGCCAGGGCTGGATATGAGAAGAGAGAGATCTAAGGCTGCAATTGGTTGAAAATAAAAACAAAACAAAACAGGACTTGCTGAGATTTGGGAAAATAAGAACAGAGAGCAATAAAACATTCAAGGTTTTTTGGGGGCAGGACGGGGAGCCTCTTGAATGGAAAATTGATGAAAAGGTGCACTCTTTTAACTCATTTGATTAAGGTGACAAGCTACATAGTTGAGGGACCAATCAATCAAAATTAGAAATTGACTTAGAGGAGACGGGATCAGAAATTTGTGAAAAGCCATCATATAATCATGAGCTGAAGAGCCCACTTAGTTTAGTCTCACACTGATGTTTGGACGGGGCCTGGGAATCTAATTTTTAATGCTTCTAAAGTCATTCATGCACAGCCAGTTTGAAACCTTCTGATCAGTCTAACCAACTTCATATTACAAAAGAGAACAGTGGGGTCTAGTGAGGTCAAAAGACAGCATAAACAGTGGAACCTGGACTGAAAGGCAGATTTTGGCTCCTGTTTTCCTGCTCCCTGGACTTTGTGAGATTCATAATTAGGAAAGAGACTAGCTAATGAGGACTGACTACTAAGTAGGAGGTATTTTGCTAAGTTCTTTCTTTATATCAGCTTATTTAATCCTACAGCCTCGCTGGGAAGGCAGGCGCTATGGTCACCTCTTTTACGAAGGATGACGGATGGTGAGGGAGGTGAAGTAACCTGACCAGTTAAGTGACAGTAAAGGCAGTATAGGACACAAACTCAGCTTTCTTCTCCAGACCCGCGCTGTTCTGTCAGCCATAGAATAAACGAGCATAGCTCTGGGGGGTTGTGCAGGGAGGACAGAATCTTCTGGCTCTGCGCACGCACCTGTGTGTAAAGCCTTAGGGACCTATACACCCTTGCCACCTTGATCTCCAGATATAATAGTCAACTCGATCCTTTTTTTTTTTTTTAAAGACAGAGGGCATCCTGTGTGAGCTATTCCTAGTCTTCAGCTTTGGGGATCCTTGCCTGTGTAAAAGGATAAGCACCAGGAAGAAAGCCTGATATCAGAACTATTTAGAGCAGGCCTCCCCAAACTACAGCCGCGGGCCGCATGCAGCCCCCTGAGGACATTTATCCGGCCCCCGCCGCACTTCCGGAAGGGGCACCTCTTTCACTGGTGGTCAGTGAGAGGAGCACTGTATGTGGCAGCCCTCCAATGGTCTGAGGGACAGTGAACTGGCCCCCTGTGTAAAAAGTTTGGGGACCTCTGATTTAGAGGCAGTTTTGTGAGGTGGGGAGCTTTGCTCCTTCCACTTGGCATTTCAAAGTGCAGTAGAGCAATTAACGTCCATGCTGTAAGCCCCAAGTGTCAACCTGCTTTACACAAAATGCCTTGGCCTCACTTTCTTTCAGTTGACAAAAGAGAACTTGGCTAACGCCCCTCACCGCTCCCCTTTTTTTCCATCTGTATCTTTATGTCACTTATGGTCTTATATTAGCCTTTGAATACAGCTACAGGAAGTCTGGAGACCTCAAACTGACAGAATCACTGGGTGTTCCTCCACAAGATTTCATTTATTTTGAAACACGAGCTTCCAATGAAAAGAGTAGGAAAGAATTCATCAAAAATCTGGATTTCCTGCTTTTCTTGAAAAGTAAAAAAATCAGGCAACCATGGACCTTTGTTACCAACTGACGCTCTGCTGAAGCTGAGTCATCCTGGCTCCTGTAGGCTCCTGAGTTTAACTTCCTGGGGGAGAGGATAAAAGAAGGAGTTTTCCAAAATACTCCCAATATCCACTTGATTCCAGGCTGACCTGGGAGACACCTCAACATTCCAATGAAAGATGTCTTGAAGGAAGCTACTAGTGTTCTGACCAGGCACCAGACACACTGGCTGACAGCGGGCTCTGTCCCCTCCTCTCCTTTGACACTTCTCCTTCCCACGTGGCTTTCTCTGCCTGCCTGCAGATGACTTCCTGAAAGGTCCACCATCATGCCACTCTTCAGCTCTTACCTCATTTGTTTCTATGTGTGAAGGGCAGAGGCATTCTTTTTGTGTGTGTATGTGTGTGTGTGTATTTTTCCAAAGTTAGAAGCAAGGAGGCAGACAGACTCCCACATGCGCCTGACTGAGATCTACCCGGCATGCCCACCAGGGGGCGATGCTCGGCCCATCTGGGGTGTGGCTCCGTGGCTGCCAGAGCCATTCTAGTGCCTGAGGCGGAGGCCATGGAGCCATCCTCAGTGCCTGGGCCATCTTTGCTCCAATGGAGCCTTGGCTATGAGACAGGAAGAGAGAGATAGAGAGGAAGGAGATGGGGAAGGGTGGAGAAGCAGATGGATACTTCTCCTGTGTGCCCTGGCCGGAAATCAAACTGGGGACTTCCATACGCCCGGCTGAGGCTCTATCCCTATTCTTTTCATTGAATTTCCTCTTCCTGCCCTACAGTTAGCACAGTTCTTTGAATATCTTAGTGCTAGGTTCGGGGAGGTGTGCTGTGGCTGCCAGAGTCTAACTCTTGGAGGAGCAGGAACAGGAAAGTGCTGATAGGGTCCTTGTGAGGCCAAGAACAAAGAGATCAGTACAAAGCTGGGCAAACATCCTGCATTCTATTGGTTAGAGACCCTTATCAGAAGTTTATGTTTGAAATTCGCCACTGAGCTAAGCCCTTCCCCTGTTGCTATGTTGCGCGCGACCTCCCTAGCGAATAGCGAACTGCCACATCTGCTTCTGTATAATGCTTGTTCACTTAGGATATATAAGGACGTAGTTGTAAGCACCAGGCGCGACTCTCGTTTGCAGCCCCTTGTGGGTACAAACTCCAGAGAGTTCGCCCCTGCGCAGGTTAAACTTGGCCAATAAAGCAAGATCTAAACCCCTGAAAGTCTCTGACATTTGTTCTTGTACCCAGTGGATCCAACATTTGGGGGCTTGCCCAGGATCTCCCTTGGCGGAGTTCTGGTTTGGAGACCAGAGGGACAGCTCGAGCTGAGTAAGTACTCACTGAGGATCCTCTTTTGGTTTGTCTTTTGGGCTCTGGAGCAAGCAATCCTGAGGTAGTAGGTGGGACACTGCCGGCAACCTACCCAGGACTTTCAGAAGCGGGACGCTGCTCTCTGAAAATTTGGATTTGTTAACTCTAGAAGTGACCGGTCACATTAGGAATCCTTTTTGCACTGTGCTGCGCTGCGTTCTGTCTGAGCTTGAATGACTGAGTTGAGTGTGAGAGAGGCAAGTGTGTTACTTGAGTTAATAGTGTGTATCGCCTGTATCCTACCCCTCCTCATTATTCCTGAATCATCTAGGATGGGACAACAGGAGTCTGTGCTGGGATCCCCGCTCGAGTGCCTGTTAAAGAATTTTTCTGATTTCCAGAAGAGGGCTCAGGGGTACAGAGGTCCGTCACCAAGTCCAGGTTTCCTCCAGACCCTGAGCCAGCTAGAATGGCCTGCATTTAATGTAGGCTAACCCTCAGAGGGCACTTTTGATCTTCCAACTTTATTTGCTGTCAGAGCCACTGTCTATAGGACACCCCACCCAGACCAATACCTGTATATAGATGTGTGGGTAGATATAGCCACCGAGCAGCCTGGGTACATTAGAAAGTGTCTGAAGGACAGCCAGGGAGGCAAATGGGTGGTTTGTCTCGCTACAGGAAATAGGAAAATTGGGAGAGTCAAAGAAAAGGAAAAGGGAGAAGCCCATCTCCTGACACGGCCTGGTGAGCCATTCAGGCTTTACCCTGTTTTGCCTGGGCCGCCGGAGGGCCACCTAGACCCGGTGAATTCCCCTCCACCCTATCAGCGGCAGGAGGAACCAGATTCCTCGCAGCAGGACGTGAGCAGGCTCTCAAGCCTGCCCCACACCCGAGGAGGGGCTATCTATGGTACGGGAGGTGCCGCCATTTTGCCTCCTTCGGCGGGAGGAGCAGCCATTTTGCCTCTCTGGGAGGCACCGCCGGCACCAGATGCTGGCCCACGGGCACCTCTTCGCCTCATCTATGTGCCTTTTTCTACTAGTGATTTATACAATTGGAAGCATCAGAATCCCCCATTTTCTGAGAAACCTCAGGGATTAATATCTCTCCTTGAGACCATTTTTAGGACCCATCAGCCTATGTGGGACGACTGTCAGCAGATTTTACAAACCCTCTTCACTTCTGAAGAATGGGACAGAATAGTGAGAGAAGCTGCAAAAGCGGTATTGGGAGAAGAGAGGGAAACTTGGGAGGGAAGAAGGGAAATAGAAGATGTTCTCCCATCTCAACCTCCCCTGGGACCCTAATACCACTGGGGGAAGGGACGCGCACCTCCAGTATCGCCGGGCTTTGTTGAGGGGACTCAAGGCAGCAGCTAGAAAGCCTACCAACTTTGGCAAGGTAAGTGAAGTCATCCAGGGAAGAGAGGAGTCCCCAGCAGCCTTCCTAGAAAGACTCATGGAGGCTTATAGAGTATATACCCCTCTAGATCCTGAGGCAGAAGAGAATAGAAGACTAGTAAATATAGCCTTTGTGACTCAGGCCCCTCCAGATATTAGGAAAAAGCTTCAGAAAATTGAGGAATTCGAGGGAGAGAATAGGAGTAAGCTTTTAACAAACTATAGAAATGATCCCTGAAAGTATAGTCTTAGGAGTAAGCTTTTAAAAATAGCTCAAAAGGTATACGTCAATAGGGATGATTCGGAAATTGGCAGAGCAAAGGAGGTAGCCAAAATCCTGATTGCTGCCCAGAAACCCCCCCCAAAGGAAAAGGGGGACAGCAAAAGGGCCAGGGACAGCAAATAGATAAGGATCAATGCGCCTATTACAAGGAGAAAGGACACTGGAAAAGAGAGTGTCCAAAGTTGAAGGCCGACAGCCAAAGGCCAAAGCAAGCTCCAGAGATCTTGCTCCAAACCTTAGACTGACGGGGCCAGGGTGTTGTGGACCGGTAATGGCAAAAAGCCATTATAGATTCAAGGCTTGGCAGGGGGCTTAAGTTCTACCCCCTCCATCTCCATATTTGGCTTTGATGCTCTGTGTTTGCACCCACTCCCCTTCCTTCCTTGGGTTGCAGGAAGCAATATACATACCCTTCCTCTGACTCTTTGTTTTCAGATGTTTGTAAAATTCACTAATGTATACTGTTTTTGCCTTGGGAGAGTTCCTGTCTTAGCCTTTGATGTGCAACTTTGTATCAGGGTCCTTGATATGCATAGGTCCATATAATAAAGCGAACTGAGGCTGTGAGGCACTCAGATGCTGCCAGGCAGTTTGAGGAGTCCTCCCGGTCCCATCGGTTTTGTTCTGACAAAGTGTGTTTCCTTAATTCCGCACCGTTATTTGTAAGCTGCGCTGGTCCGCGGCAAGTGGCGCCCGAACAGACGACTTGAGTATGAGGAAACTAAAACTGAAGGAAGGTGACGGAACTCCCCAAAGTGAAGTGCGCACAGTGAGTAAAGAAAGTTTTTGGGGAAAGTGTAGTTGGGAGTAAAAGAATATGGGACAGATAGGGTCAAAAGTAAGGGACCTTTTTGTAAAAATGTTTCCATATGAAGACAAATCATTGTCTGAAGAGTATCAGGGTAAGCCGGAAACAGAGGGATGTGAATATGAGGATAACTTGAAGTCTGAGGATGACAGGGGGGATGAAAAATCCGTGGCTATGGCTGCCTTAGCCGTGGGGCCTCCGCTGCCCTCAGCTCCTTCCTACATTCAACCCTCTGCTCCTCCGTTCCCTTATCGGGCTGATTCCATAGTCTATAGCTCAAAATCTGGGAAATCTCCTCTCCAACAATCTATAGACCAGGTTCGAAATATAGAGGAAACAATAGATGGCTTTGCCTGTTTTCCTATTGTGGAAAGACAGGATGATACAGGGAGACTAGTGCGAGAACATGAACCTGTACCTTTTAAAACTCTGAAAGAGCTTAAACTTGCTTGTGCTCAGTATGGGCCTACTGCTCCTTTTACACTTGGTTTATTAGATACCATTAGTGCAAAGGCTCTTCCCCCAAATGACTGGAAGGCGATTGCTCATGCTTGTCTCTCTGGGGGTGATTATTTGTTGTGGAAGTCAAACTTTCATGAAAAGGCTATAGAGCTGGATGAGAAAAATCAGCAAGAGGAGGTTGCTGTTACTGTAGATATGTTAACTGGAGAAGGACAGTATGCCCATATGGCAACTCAATTAGAATATCGACCAGCTATTTATGATATAATTAATCAGCTAGCCACACAGGCATGGAAATGCCTGCCTATTCCAGGGACCAAACCAGAAGAATTTGGTAAAATTAGGCAGGGTGCAGACGAGCGATTTCAAGACTTTGTCTCACGGCTAATTCAAGCAGTTGAAAGAATAGTAGGGGATAAAAATGTGGGAAGGGTTTTAATAAAACAACTAGCCTATGAAAATGCTAATTCTGCTTGTCAGGCTGCACTTCGGCCTCACCGCAAGAAGGGAGATATAGAGGATTATATTAGAATTTGCGCTGATGTTGGGCCTTCATACATGCAAGGTCTTGCCTTTACCACAGGTAATAAGGCAAGATTTCCAGGACAAAATTTTGATAAAGGACAGAACAAGCGAAGGAAGGAAGGTCAGGGAAGTACTTTTGCCCGTGGAAACTGTTTTCAATGCGGGGGTTCAGGGCATTTTGCTAAAAACTGCCCTGCTTTCCCCGGATATTGGTCTCGGCCTCTCCCTCAAGGACAGCCAGCCCTTAAGGCTCTGGACCTCTGCCCACTTTGTAGACATGGGAAACATTGGAAGAATAAGGGGAGGCCTAAATGTACTACCGCAGGGCAGGGAAACGGACAATGGGGCCCTCCCCGGCCCCATCAAACAATAGGGGCAATGTCAGTGTTTCCTCAGCAAATTCAGATTCCAGCAGGCCAAACATTGCCCAACTATCCCAGGCAACAACAGGCAGTACAGGACTGGACCTCAGTCCCACCTCCCAATTCGTATTGACTCCAGAGATGGGACCTCAAGCCATACCCACTGGAATTTTTGGGCCACTTCCCAGTAACACAGTAGGAATCTTGTTAGGCAAAAGTAGTTTAACTATGAGGGAATTCTTTGTTCTTCCTGGAGTGATAGACTCTGATTATACAGGGGAAATTAAAGTAATGGCTCACACTTTGAGGAATATAGTCACTATCTCCCCTGATATGAAAATTGCTCAATTAATCCTTTTACCTCTTTTAAGACAAGGCCAAACCCTGCTAAAGGGACCCCAAGAGAATCAAAGATTTGGCTCCACTGATACTGCCTATTGGATTCAAAAAATAGGTCAGGAACGCCCTGAAATGGAACTAACAATACAAGGGCGTAAATTTAAAGGGCTTTTAGATACTGGGGCTGATGTATCTGTTATTGCAAAGCTACATTGGCCTCCTTCCTGGCCCACTCATGCAGCAGCCACAGAATTACAAGGTATAGGGCAGAGTAAATCCCCTCAACAAAGTTCTAGTTTTTTACAATGGGAAGATAAAGAAGGTCATTCTGGATTTTTTCAGCCTTATGTGCTCCCTGGATTGCCAGTTAATTTATGGGGTAGAGATGTTTTGAAAAATATGGGGGCATTGCTTGTCAGTCCTAATAGTTTAGTTAGCACTCAAATGCTTGATCAGGGATTTTTGCCCACTAAGGGTCTAGGGAAAGAACAGCGAGGAATTCTCACCCCCATAGAAGTGGCACCCAATACCAGAAGGCATGGATTAGGATATCAAAATTTTGCATAGGGGCCTTGGTAGCTCCTGCTACCCCAATAATGCACTGTGCAGACCCAATTACTTGGAAATCAGATAATCCTGTATGGGTAGACCAATGGCCCCTTTCTCAGGAGAAACTTAGGGCAGCTGCTCAATTGGTATAGGAACAGCTACAGCTTGGGCACATTGAACCATCTAATAGTCCATGGAATACGCCTATATTTGTCATTAAAAAGAAATCAGGAAACTGGAGGCTATTACAAGATTTGAGAGCAATAAATAAGACTATGGAAATTATGGGTCCTCTCCAGCTAGGACTTCCTTCTCCTACTGCCATTCCATGGAACTATCACCTTACTGAAACAGTCACCTTAAAATCAGCCCAAAGAGTAGAATTACATGCCATTATCATGGCTTTTCAGCATTTGCCATACTCCTCCTTTAATTTATATACAGACAGCAGATATTTACTTATGGTTGTTTCCACTATAGAGACTGCTGTCTTAGGGACAACTGCTGATGAGGAACTATTTCAGCAGTTCCTCCTTCTTCAAAGACTTGTACGTCAACATACAGCTCCGTGTTTTATAGGACATATTCGAGCTCACTCCATGCTCCCTGGAGCTTTAGCGCAAGGGAATGCCCTTGTTGATCAAGCTACCCAAAAGAAAATTATTGGAGCAACCATGACAGATCAAGCAATTCAGTCTCATACTATCCATCACCAGAACGCTGCAGCCCTGCTTAAACAGTTTCAACTTTCTCGGGAAGCAGCACGGCAGATTGTTAAATCTTGTCCAAGGGGTCCTATACTACAATCTGTCCCTTCATTTGGAGTTAACCCTCAAGAACTCCTACCGGGGCAACTTTGGCAAATGGATGTTACTCATATACCTTCATTTGGCAAACAATCCTTTGTCCACGTTACAGTAGATACTTATTCTGGATTTATAGTAGCCTCTGCCAGAACAGGAGAGGCTGCTAAACATGTTATAGCTCACTGCTTGTATGCATTTTCTATTATTGGACTTCCTAAACTGATTAAAACTGACAATGCTCCTGCATATGTAGGAAAAGCATTTACTACATTTTGTCAGACTTTTGGACTTGACCTAAGGACGGGAATTCCTTACAATCCCCAGGGTCAAGGCATTGTAGAGCGTGCACATCAAACACTTAAAAACCAATTGGAAAAAATTAAAAAAGGGGAATTATACCCTCAAACTCCTGCAAATCTTCTTTGTCATGCTCTTTTCACTTTAAATTTTTTGAATACTGATGTACAGGGTCATTCAGCAGCAGAGAGACTCTGGAACCCTGCAAGGAAAGCCTTCCCTGAAGTGCGATGGAGGGACCCACTCACAGGAATCTGGCAAGGGCCAGACCCTGTTCTCTTATGGGGCTGAGGATATGTGTGTGTTTTTCCTAGGTCTGCTGAAGCTCCTCGGTGGATCCCTGAACGACTGGTGAGACACCATGATTCTAGATGAGAGACTCGCTTCACAAGAGCAATTGCATAAGAGTTACTATGCTCTTTTCCCTTTCTCAATTATTATCTAATTTTTTTTTAATGTTTTAGATCATTTTATTTTCCTGATCCATTGCTTGAAAAGAGGGCGAAAGGGGGGCCTGATTTGGGTATTGCTGAATAGAAATCTCATACGGCCGTCTTGAGATTTTTCGAGAGAGATCTCTGTTTAGTATATATCCTTATTACGTTCCTATTAAGATAGCCCTACTTAAGATCAAGCAGGCCATAGTTCAATCTCTAAAACCCCAGGTTTCACTCTTGATTTGTGTGATTGTATGTGAAGTCTTTGTTTAATGTCTAAGTGTTTTTGTTTATAAGGCCTGAATAAGTCCTTACATGAAAAGTAATGATAATAATAGTTTTGGAAGTGCCGGCTGTAGTATTGAAAACAAAATGGGAATAATTTCATTTCCCTATATAAATATAATTTTGTTTGGAATAAGTAGAGCATGCTCATTTTGGATCCAAAAGACTTGCTGGTTTGGCCAGGCTGCTCCAGGCCGCAAGTGAAAGGCTTGAAGCAGCATAGATTTACATAATAAAGGTGTAAAGATTTTTTTGCTGTAGAAGAATAATGAAGATCACAATGGGATTTTTCAGTTTTGATATGTACTCTCTAAAGTGCCTGTTAATTAATGTTAAGGGGGTGTTTTGATAAGTGTGGGAATGTTGTTTGGAGGTGCTTTTACTCTATTTTTGTTAAAAGTTAACAAAGTCAAGAATTTCTTGCAATATTTGAAGTCAAAATATTGTAAAGTGTAATTCAATTGTAAATAATATAAAAAGAAAGGGGGGGGGGGAGTCATGTCCTGGAGCTCCTGCAGGTCTACCCTGTTATGCTTTTTACTTCAAACAGTTTATCTTGAATGCTGATGTACAAGAGATGCCCAAATTTTTGTCCTGCAAACTACTACCCTTTTTTTTACTTTTATTTGATTCCAGCTAATGACACTGTTTTGTTCTATTCTGAATAGCTCCAGATATATAGGCAGATAGGGACCCTCAAGCCCCTCAGCGAGATCTTCTGAGCATGGCTTTTAAGGTACCAAGAGGCCGAAAAAGCCCAAAGGAGATCAGGTAAAATACTAGCTCTTGGCATACGCCCTCAGAGGCTCCAACGCTCCAACTGGAACTTCATCAGGGCCCTGCTTCAATAGTGGAAAGGATGGTCATTTAAGCCAAAGCCTGCCAGGCTTACATGCCTTTGCTGTGAGGAAGAAGGGACACACTGGAAGGTAGGCTTCCCCCTCACTCCTCTAAGGGAGGGTTCAGTCTCTTCCAGCCCTGCTCCATCCACCTGTGACCTAACCTTGCCCAGAATACTGGGATTTGCCACTGAAGGCTAAAAGGTGCCCAGGGCCGTCAGCCCCATCTACGACACTGTGGACGAGCCTGGGGTATTTCTTCCAAGTAGCTGGTAGACTGGTCTCATTTACACAAGGATCATTTAACTAGGTCTTGCCTGAATATTCAGGTTTTTTATTCTTCCCTCGAAGATCTCTGTTGTGGGTATTGATAGTCCTGTTTTCTGCTGCTTTGATTAATATACAGTCTTTCTTTTATTCCTCCTGCCTCAATGCCCCACTCATAGTTTAGGCTAGGACCTACTCCTAATTCAGAGCTCCTTTTTTCCTTTTTTGCCAATTTACAAAATTACCTCTGCCACCCAGCTTGGTGTATCCCAAGGTTCTCCTCACCACTCCATGGCTGTAAAGCTCCAGTATAGGACCCCTGGGTTCATCTTTCCAGTTTAAAGAAAACGGAAGCTCCGTCTTCATGCGTGCTGCAGATGGCTTTTCCAGTCTACCTGGGTCATTGCCAGCTGGGAAGCAGCGGTCATTGGGACTTTGATGCTAGCTGCAGAGTGTGGAAGTGTGACAGCAATTCCAGTGCCATGTGGACTTCTCCTGAAAGTGGACTTTTCCTGGACTCCTGCTCCTGTGACAGTTTTTGATGGACTGAACTGGGGTTGGGTTGCATTTGCAGAGATTTGGAATGGTGTTGGTGCCAACTTGGACTTGGTGAACACTTTAAGGACATTACTCTTTTATAGATTCTTATTGTATTATTAGCTTAAAGAGTTTGCTTAAAGGCTTTAATTACTATGATGTATTAGTATACTTGTTTTGGGTATCTGTTAGCATTGGCTATACTAATTTTGTGTTTATTCTGTATTTTCTCCGTCTGCCTCCAAATTAGAAAATCAGATGAGTGCAAATCTCCGCACACAAATTAAAAAGAAAAGGGGGATATGTTGTGGACCGGTAATGGCAAAAAGCCATTATAGATTCAAGGCTTGGCAGGGGCTTAAGTTCTACCCCCTCCATCTCCATATTTGGCTTTGATGCTCTGTGTTTGCACCCACTCCCCTTCCTTCCTTGGGTTGCAGGAAGCAATATACATACCCTTCCTCTGACTCTTTGTTTTCAGATGTTTGTAAAATTCACTAATGTATACTGTTTTTGCCTTGGGAGAGTTCCTGTCTTAGCCTTTGATGTGCAACTTTGTATCAGGGTCCTTGATATGCATAGGTCCATATAATAAAGCGAACTGAGGCTGTGAGGCACTCAGATGCTGCCAGGCAGTTTGAGGAGTCCTCCCGGTCCCATCGGTTTTGTTCTGACAAAGTGTGTTTCCTTAATTCCGCACCGTTATTTGGAAGCTGCGCTGGTCCGCGGCACCAGGGCTCCATTCCCGTCGGCTCCCAGGAGTCCATGGTCACCTTGACAGTCGAAGGAAAGCCAATAGACTTCCTAGTCGACACAGGAGCCACCTTCTCAGTCCTAAAGCAACCACAAGGGCAAATTCAGAAGGCAACCACCAAAATAGTAGGGGTAACGGGCAAAGCAGAAGCCTATCCATGGGCTACCGCAAGAATTACTAACTTAGGCCGAGGCACCATTACTCACTCCTTCCTAGTCATTCCAGGCTGCCCTTACCCACTACTTGGCAGGGACTTATTGCAGAAACTTCAGGCCACCATTACCTTCCGACGGGAGGAAAGCCCTATGAAGGACAAGGAGGTGAAGGTCAGCTTGGAGATAACTGTCCCACTGTCTGAAGAATACTTACTTGCCACAATCTAAGGAGGTAAGGAGGAAGGAGCAGAGGTTCTGGATGCCCTGCGTGCTCGGGTACCTGAAGTATGGGCAGAAACCAACCCACCAGGTTAGGCAACCCACCAACCACCTGTCCTAGTACAGCTGTTGAGCACTGCCAGCCCTGTTAGGGTCAGACAATACCCGGTCCCGGCCCGAGCCAGACAGGGCATTGCACGGCACTTGCAGCACCTGCTGAAAGCAGGCATACTCCGAGAATGCCAATCAGCCTGGAACACCCCATTACTCCCCGTCCAAAAGCCGGGGACCCATGACTACCGCCTGGTGCAGGACCTGAGGGAGGTAAATGCACAGGTAGAGACTATCCATCCTACGGTGCCCAACCCATATACCTTACTGAGCTCATTGCCTCCAACTCATACCTATTATTCGGTCCTGGGTTTGAAGGATGCCTTCTTTTGTATTCCTCTGGCATCTCAGAGCCAAGAGATCTTTGCCTTTGAATGGAATGACCCAGAAAATGGACTGGTGAGGCAGTTCACTTGGACCAGACTACCACAAGAGTTTAAGAATTCCCCCACCATTTTTAATGAGGCCCTCAGCAAAGACCTGCAGGCTTTCTGCTCCTCCCATCCGTCGATCGTACTGCTCCAGTATGTGGATGACATCCTCATAGCTGCCAAGGACGAAGGAGAGTGTGAGGAAGCTACCTCGGACCTGCTACAAGATCTCAGGCGAATGGGGTATCGAGTCTCCGCCAAGAAGGCCCAGATTGTGACACAAACTGTAAGTTATTTGGGGTATAACTTACAGGGAGGGCAAAGGACATTGTCCAGCCAGCGAATCCAGACGGTCTTGCAGATCCCTGAGCCTACCAGCAAGAGGCAGGTACGAGAATTCCTGGGTGCAGTAGGATATTGCCGACTGTGTATATTAAGCTTTGCAGAACTAACTAGACCCCTACACGAACTAACCAGGGGAAAGGAAGAACAATTCATATGGACAGATAAGGAAAAGCAAGAGTTCCAAGCACTCAAGGAGGCCCTAGTGACTGCCCCAGCTTTGGCCCTGCTCGATATGGCCAAACCCTTTCAGCTATTTATAGCAGAAAAGGGAGAGGTAGCTCTAGGGGTACTGATTCAGGAGCTCGGGCCGTGGAAGAGGCCCGTCGCCTATCTGTCCAAGAAACTTGACCCTTTAGCCTCGGGATGGCCAACATGTCTGAGGGCACTTGCTGCCACCTCAATACTAGTCAAGGAGGCTAGTAAGTTGACTTTGGGACAGGACATCCAAGTGATTGGGGAACACTACATAGAGCAAGTGCTACGAGCACCTCCTGACAGGTGGCTATCAGTTCCTCAAAACAACCGCCCTGAACCCAGCGACCCTGTTGCTAATACCGAGTCCACAGTGGATCACAGTTGCAAGCAAATCCTTGACACAGTGACTGGCTCCTGCCCGGATTTAAGGGATCAGGCCTACGAAAAGGCAGACCTGACTCTCTTTACTGATGGGAGTAGTTTTTTTTGTTTTTTTTTTTTGTTTTTTTTTTTTGTATTTTTCTGAAGCTGGAAACAGGAAGAGACAGTCAGACAGACTCCCGCATGCGCCCGGCCGGGATCCACCCACCACGCCCACCAGGGGAGACACTCTGCCCACCAGGGGGCGATGCTCTGCCCCTCCGGGGCATCGCTCTGTTGAGACCAGAGCCACTCTAGCGCCTGGGGCAGAGGCCAAGGAGCCATCCCCAGCGCCCGGGCCATCTTTGCTCCAGTGGAGCCTTGGCTGCGGAAGGGGAAGAGAGAGACAGAGAGGAAGGAGTGGGGGGGGAAGCAAATGGGCGCTTCTCCTGTGTGCCCTGGCCGGGAATCGAACCCGGGTCCCCCGCACGCCAGGCCGACGCTCTACCGCTGAGCCAACCGGCCAGGGCTGGGAGTAGTTTTGTCAAGAATGGACAATGGTATGCAGGGGCAGCTGTGACTACGGGAGATGAGGTCCTATGGCAGAAAGCTCTGCCCGCAGGGACATCTGTACAGAGGGCAGAGCTAATAGGACTAACTAGAGCCTTACAGATAGCGGAGGGAAAAATTGCCAACATCTATACTGACAGCCGTTATGCATTTGCCACCGCCCATGTTCACAGAGCCATATATAAGGAGAGAGGCCTACTGACAGCAGGGGGGAAAGACATTAAGAACCGCAGTGAAATTCTTGCCCTCCTCGACGCCATTTGGCTACCTACCAAAGTTGCCATCCACTGCAAAGGACACCAGAAGGGGGATTCTCCTATTATAAAAGGTAACAACCTAGCAGACTCAGCTGCAAGAGAAGCAGCCACTAAGTCACAAGAAAGCCTTCTGCCCTTGCTGCCTAAGCCAACACTACCTCCGGATCCTAGATACTCCCCAGAAGAAGAACAGGAAGGGATACAGTTAAAGGGGAGGAAAAATCAGCAGGGATGGATAGAACTTCCTGACTCCCAGCTATATTTACTCCAGGGAATAGTAAGGGAAATAGTAAAAGATACTCATACTAGCACTCACCTAGGGCAGAATAAGCTAGAACAACTTGTCAAGAAATATTATTCCGGGCCCATAATCAGGGATATTGTCCACTCCGTTGTCTCTAGATGCAGCATCTGTGCCAGGGTAAACGCCCAGAATTAGAAGTTGCCTCCCTTTGTGAGGTATCGGGGGAAAGCTCCTGGAGAATTATGGGAAGTAGATTTCACAGAGATGACCCCTGGGAAGTCAGGTTATAAGTATCTATTAGTATTATTAGACACCTTCTCAGGATGGGTGGAGGCATTCCCCATGCGAGGAGAGGCTACTTCCACAGTTTGCAAAGTCTTATTAAGGGAAATCATACCTAGATATGGCATTCCTCTAGCCCAGGGGTCCCCAAACTACAGCCCGTGGGCCACATGTGGCCCTCTGAAGCCATTTATCTGGCCCCCTGCCGCACTTCCTGAAGGAGCACCTCTTTCATTGGTGGTCAGTGAGAGGAGCACATTGACCATCTCATTAGCCAAAAGCAGGCCCATAGTTCCCATTGAAATACTGGTCAGTTTGTTGATTTAAATTTACTTTTCTTTATTGTAAATATTGTATTTGTTCTCGTTTTGTTTTTTTTACTTTAAAATAAGATATGTGCAGTGTGCATAGGGATTTGTTCATAGTTTTTTTTATAGTCTGGCCCTCCGACAGTCTGAGGGATAGTGAACTGGCCCCCTGTGTAAAAAGTTTGGGGACCCCTGCTCTAGCCCTAGGATCAGACAATGGGCCTGCATTTATCTCTAGAATATCTCAAGAACTAGCCACTAAGTTAGGTATTAATTGGAAATTGCATTGCATTTATAGGCCCCAAAGTTCAGGACAGGTAGAAAGAATGAACAGGACTCTGAAAGAAACTATAATCAAGCTAAGGGAGGAAACTAGCGAAAACTGGGTTGAGCTCCTCCCTTTCACCCTTTTTAAAACCAGATGTACCCCCTATCTCAATAAATGGACCCCTTATGAAATCTTATTTGGGCAACCTGTGCCCCTTGTACCCCTATTAACCAGAGAGGAACTAGAGGTTTCTAATCATAATTTCCTCAAGTCCTTGCAGGCCCTGCAAAACATCAGATGCGAGCCCTCCAGAGATCAGCCCAACCGGACCAGAAACACAGCTCCCGGTTACCAGAACAACCGGAGCCTGGACAGTGGGTGTGGATTCTTAATCACAGATGGGGCAATCTTGAGCCGCGTTGGAATGGACCGTTCCAGGTGCTTCTGAGTTCACCCACGGCCATTAAAATAGCAGAAAAGCCTTACTGGATCCATCTCTCCCACATGAAACAAGCTCAACTTGACGAGGTAACGGGAGCCCAGCATTCAGACCTGAGGAAGTGGAGGGTCCGCGCAGATCCCAAGGACCCCTTAAGATTGCAGTTCACATCTGCATCCAGGTAATTGGGGGACTGACGAATCCCACGAGGAAATTCATCATCCTAGGAGGACTACTGTATTTATTAAAATTTACAGAGGGTGGATTGGGGCCGACACTAACCGCTGAAAAGCTACTCCAGAAGCTGTATGGCCCCCCTTGTGAGTGCAGAGGAGGAACCTCTTCCATTCTACCAAAGCAGTACTCAAGACAGGTTGATTGTTCTAGTAAAATGGCATACCTCGCCTCAGAGAAAAGTATAGGGGGAGGTCTCACACAAAAGTGGGTCTGCTGGGACAAACCTCGCATAATTCCCACTGTTTTAGGCAAGCCAGGACCCTGTCCTGCTGAGTGCACTAACTTCCAGAATCAAATGCACTCTTCTTGTTATGAAAGTTTTCAGGAATGCACTAGTGGTAATTATACCTATTTCACTGCCATCCTTCAGAGAACCTGAGCTAGCATGAGCCCGGAAATAGGATCACATGGCCCAATGCAGGCCTCATGCAGAGGGGAGCCCGGAAAGTCCGTATGTTGGTCCAAGGTACCCCCCTCTACATATTTCGGATGGTGGAGGACCCCAAGATACTATCAGGCACTACCCATCGGGCACTAAATGCCACAAATCCTGCCCTAGCTACTGACTGCTGGCTCTGTATGACCCTAGGCACCCCCATGCCAATTGCTTTACCAGCAGCATTCAATGAGTCTTTGCTTACCACACACCCAAATTGCAGTGCTAGCATTCCTTTTAAAGTTCAGCCCATGGACTTCCTTAATACCTCTTGCATCTCAAGTCACCCACAAAATAACAGCTTTGATATAGACGTTGGGTTTGCGGATTTTGCTAATTGTAGCAAATTCATTAATTTCAGCTCCCCCCTCTGCCCTAGCAGGGGGCAAGTATTGCTATGTGGAGGTAACCTAGCTTTCTCCTATTTGCCCACCAATTGGACTGGGGTCTGTGTGCTAGCCACTCTACTACTAGACATAGACATTATACCCAGGGAAGAGCCTGTTCCCTTCCCCACTTTGGACTATATCACAGGACGCTCTAAGAGAGCTGTTACACTCATCCCACTGTTGGTAGGCCTAGGTATTACCGGGGCCGTAGCTACTGGTACTGCCGGACTAGGGGTTGCTGTTCATTCCTATGCCAAGCTTTCTAACCAGCTAATAGATGACATTCAAGACATATCTAGTACAATTCAAGATATTCAAGATCAGTAAGATTCGCTTGCAGAAGTAGTCCTGCAGAATAGGAGGGGTCTAGACTTACTTAAAGCAGAGCAGGAGGCATCTGTTTGGCTCTACAGGAACGTTGCTGCTTCTATGCCAACAAATCTGGTATAGTCCGAGACAAAATCAAAAGGCTACAAGAAGATCTAGTAAAAAGAAGAAGAGAGCTTTTTGAAAGCCCCCTGTGGAGTAGCCTCAAAGGTGCTTTGCCTTACCTTCTCCCTTTACTAGGTCCATGTACTGGTTTCCTATGCCTCTTGTCCTTAAGGCCCATTTTGTTCAACAAGCTACTCAGTTATTTTAAAGAAAGAATAGAAGTAGTGAAGTTAATGGTTCTGTCCCAACCTTATACCATTCTTCCCACTGATGAAGAATCAAGGGTTTGATTTATGCCCAAAAGAGATGGGGGAATGTTAGGTTCGGGGAGGTGTGCTGTGGCTGCCAGAGTCTAACTCTTGGAGGAGCAGGAACAGGGAAGTGCTGATAGGGTCCTTGTGAGGCCGAGAACAAAGAGATCAGCACAAAGCTGGGCAAACATCCTGCATTCTATTGGTTAGAGACTCTTATCAGAAGTTTATGTTTGAAATTCTCCACTAAGCTAGACCCTTCCCCTGTTGCTATGTTGTGCGCGACCCCCCTAGCGAATAGCGAACTGCCACATCTGCTTCTGTATAATGCTTGTTCACTTAGGATATATAAGGACCTAGTTGTAAGCGCCAGGCGCGACTCTCGTTTGCAGCCCCTTGTGGGTACAAACTCCAGAGAGTTCGCCCCTGCGCAGGTTAAACTTGGCCAATAAAGCAAGATCTAAACCCCTAAAAGTCTCCACATTTGTTCTTGTACCCGGTGGATCCAACACTTAGATGGTTCACCAATGTGGAAATTAGAAAGATTATATGCTGGGACCAGCCTAGGGCTGACAGGTTATTTAGACAGATGCAAGGAGGTGCAGTAGGTTGAGAAGAAACCACTGAGAAGGAATAATTGAGTACAGGTTCAAGGACAGAGGAAGTGGCTCAGGCAGAGAGGCCTAGAGAGAGAATGCTTGGGAACTGTGGGCTTGGAAAATGGGCTGGGCAGCTTGGTAGGGTTAGAGAACTCCAAAGAAGACTTAGGTGGATCTTTTGGGAGATTCCCTGACTCTTTTTTTTCTCTCCCCCTCTATATCCAATTCTCCAGAACATTCCATTGTGTCTACTTTGAAAATGTTTCCAGATGCCACACATTTCTCATAACCTATATCTCTACCACCTTACTCCTGGCTGAGGTCCTCTCTTACCATGGTGACTAGAAGACCCTCCTTTAAGTGTCCCTCCTCCCCTCCAAAGCACTATCCATTCTCTGCAGCCAGAGCGATCCAAACTGTCCGCCTGGCCTGTGAGGTCCTACAGGATTTGGCCTCTGTGACCTTTTTGAAAATATTCCTCCCTCTTCTTTCTTGGGCCCTTTCAGGCACGCCTTTTAGTTTCTGAGCATGTTAAGGGGCTTTGGACTTGGAAAAGCTTGGAATGCTCATCCTCCAGAAATCCCCAAGGCTCCCTTTCTTCCTCGGATCAGATCTCTCTGCTCAAATATCACCACCACACCTAGAGTGGAGCCCTCCTCTGCACCTCCCACACGCATGCACAATTCTCTTATTCTACCTTTCTTCAGAACACATCCTATTATGGTGTGTATTAATCTGTGTTTTCCCCTAGAATGTAAGCGCCAGGAGAGCAGAGACTTTTCTTGGCACACATAGCTGCTCAATAAATAGACGAAGGCATCTAGCAGAGGCGGAGAAGTGAGAGATGCCAGACAGGGTTGTCTTTGGGAGAAAGAGGTAATATTTAACACACAAGAGGAGGTTTTCAATACAATACTTGGCTTATGCGATAAATATTTAATTCAATTTAATTCAAGTATTTATAGCACAATTACTATATGCAGGTCACAATGCCAAGAGTTGTTTGTAATAAATGATATTTAAGATCCTGTTGGCAAGGAATATACAGCTAAGGGAGAGGATTAGGGGCAAAAAAGACCCCTTAGTTATTTTTGTATTTTGTTCTTCATTTCCCTGAGTAGTAGGGGTCTTAATTTCTTTTTTTACATAAGTGAATCATTTGTGTTTCTCTCTCTTTTTTAAAAAGATTTGATTTATTGATTTTACAGGGGAGTGTGAAGCGAGAAATATCAACTCATAGTTGCTTCACTTTAGTTGTTTATTGCTTGCTTGTCATCTGTGCCTTGAGTGGGCAAGCCTAGGGTTTTAAACCAGTGACCTAAGCATTCCAGGCCAATGCTCTATTCTGCGACACCACAGGTCAGGTGTTCTTTATATATATATATATAATATATAAAAAAAAAAAAAATATATATATATATATATATATTTTTTTTTTTTTTTTTTTTTTTTTTCCTGAAGCTGGAAACGGGGAGAGACAGTCAGACAGACTCCCGCATGCGCCCGACCGGGATCCACCCGGCACGCCCACCAGGGGCAACGCTCTGCCCACCAGGGGGCTATGCTCTGCCCCTCCGGGGCGTCGCTCTTCCGGGACCACAGCCACTCTAGCACCTGGGGCAGAGGCCAAGGAGCCATCCCCAGCGCCCGGGCCATCTTTGCTCCAGTGGAGCCTTGGCTGCGGGAGGGGAAGAGAGAGACAGAGAGGAAGGGGGGGGGGGTGGAGAAGCAAATGGGCGCTTCTCCTATGTGCCCTGGCCGGGAATCAAACCTGGGTCCCCCACACGCCAGGCCGACGCTCTACCGCTGAGTCAACCAGCCAGGGCCAGTCAGGTGTTCTTTCTCTATTTCTTCACTAAATCTTTTCACTGTCATACTGTCCTGTAGAGTGAAAAAAATGTCTTACAAATCCCATTGTTCCTCTGTGGGTTCTAAATTCCACCCCAGCCCCAATCCCAATTGCTTTTTGAACATCACTTGTATGACCCTGGGCATCTCAAACTCAGTCCATTCAGCCTTATCCTACATATCCTGATCTCAGCCTTTGAGGCTGAACTGGTTTTTCTGGCCCATCCTCACCCTCAAACCTATGGAGCCTACCTCTGCACATCAAGGGGATCTGTTTTCTCCTCTCTCTCCCTGTTGCCACTTTTGTGGTTCTGTTCACCTTCAATTTTTGTTTGGATTTTCAGCAACATTCCCAGACTTCTAGAACACTTCCCTTTCAAACACCCCCCCACACCTAGGCCAGAGTGGTCTTCCAACAATGGACATCTGATAACAATACTGTCTTATCAAACCTCCTTTGGCTAAGGCCCTAGGTTAAAGTCCAAACCCCTTAACACACTGTACTAAGCTCTCCTTGGTCAGGCACTGAATTTCTTTTCTGCTCATTCTTACAGCCTAGTTTGGGCCCAACAGAGATTTCTGGTCCTCTAAGTGGACCACCCTCTCTCTCCCCCTCTGGGTCTTCTAGGATGCTTATTCCAAGGCCTGTGACTTCTCATTCTTTCTTCTTCTGGTGCCTCTTGCTCCTTTGATTCTACCTAGTTTTCATTTCCTCTGAGAAGCCTTCCTGGGTGACCAATTTCCCCCACACCCCCATGTCTCAATCTCCAACACAGGTGCCTGTCTCTGCATTTGCTTCCTGAACACTGCTCTTTTCTTGCCATATTTGTTTTATGTCTCCGCGGGCAGGACTGTCCTAGTCTACCTTGGTCACCTTGTGAGGGCGCCTACCCCAGTACTCGTGTGTTGGGTATGCACTGAATGAATGAAAATGCACTTGCTGGGACAGGACTTCTCCATAAAATAGTTACAGCTGATATTTACCTAGTGCTTAAGATGTGGCGGGCACCATTCTGTTTTACAAGTGTGTCATGGACACCGCACACAACCCTAATAAGTATAGACCATTTCCCCAAATCACAGATATTTCAGTCCAATTCGGTCCCAACTTCTAGGAAATTCGGTCCAACAGCGAAGCGCATTCAGGGATTCCACTATATGAAGAGATTCAAGTCTGGGGTAAGGCTTTTGTTTTTGTGTCGCGGAAAGAGGACGCGCTCCCGTGCCGCCCTCCTCGAGGCCCGTGGGTCCTTCGCTGGTCTCTGGGAAGGGCCTGTGCATCTAGCTAGAGACCTGGGACGCTGCGTGTGAACGGAACCCCGGTTAACTTTCAGGGCTGCTGGCCCGCACGCCTGATGTGTCCAGGTGCTCGAGTGGCTCTCCCCACCTGCAGGTGTGGCACCGGCGTGCCTCCTCCGCTACCCCCTGCCCAGGTCCCCACCAGCCAAGTCCGGACCAGGCCCCCAGCCCCGCTTGCCTCTCCCGTTCTGTGGGAAGGGGCGGGCCGGGGGCGGTGCCTCTGGTCGAGGCTGCCGCGCTCGCTCGGCGCTCGCCCCGCGCTCTGCCCGCCCTGGTGCAGCTTCCAGAGCTAGAGGGGGCGGGGACTCGGGAGGGGCCGAGCGCGGCGGCTGGTGCCGTAGTGGGTGGAGAGGGAGCAGGCGGTGCGTCCCCAGAGGCGTGCGCTGGGCCGGCAGACCGACAGACGGACGGACGCGCGGAGGGAGAGGGCCGCGGTGAGGCGAGGCTCTGAGGAATCGCGGGCAGCGCCGAGAGGGGCGGCAGCGAGGGGAGGTGGCCCCGGGAGAGCACGGGGAGGGGCGGCGGCGGGCTGGGCGCCGGCTGCGCACGAGGGTCGGGCCCGAGACCCTCTCCTGGCCGGTCGGGCGCATAGCGAGCGCGCCCCGGCAGCGGAAAGCGGAGCCCCGGGTCCCTTCTTCCTCCGTCTGTCTTCTTTCCACTCAGCGAAAAATAAACACCCGGGAAGGTAAAACAATAGCGGGCCACCTGGAACGCGACGCGCTCCGAGCTCCCACGGCTGGGGCGAGGACAGGGGCTGGGGGTGGAACCAGGAGTGGCGGCCCCACCTCGGAGCCCCTTCTGGATTTGCCCGGGCGGAGGGTGGGGTTGCCCGCGGTGCCGGGCTCAATGGGAAGCGAAGGGAATTACCAGGAGTAAAGCCTTTGGCCAAAGTGTGGTAGGCACAATCGAGCTTCCCACAATTGCCTTGCTTGGGGCGGGGAAACTGAAGCGGAGGCAAACGTAGCGACTTGCCCAAGGTCAGAATGCGGAGGTTGACGGTCCTGGTCAGGCCGCGGGAGCCAGATGTTCGGACCCGCTCAGCCCCTCTCGGTTTTTCGGCGGTCGTGTTGGCTTTTGATAAATCTCTGTTGTGTTTGTTCTAGGAATCTTCTGGCCTTGTGGGACCGCCTCAGGGCTCCGAAACGTCAACTTGCTTTGTGTGTCCAGGCAGGTCTGGGGCAGGTGACAGCTCGGTGATCTACCATCATGGATGGGAACGGACTCTTTGATGAGGAAACCCAAGCAGTCGATGCTGGCCAGGGCTATTTGGCTGTCAAAGGCTTTAACAAAACCTACCGTGTTTCCTTTGGGGAATCCGAATGAGGGAGCATGCTGACACCTTCACTGACAAGCCAAGGACATTTCTGTATAATCAGTGGATGAAAGGATTTTCTCAGACTCTTTCCTTCTTTTCCTTGAGGATTAACCCACCGCAGTCGACAATTCCAGTGGAAATCGCACGGAACGCGATGTGGCAGAAGCCTAGAGCCTCTGCAGGGCTTTTCTGGACCCTTCCTTTGCGGTGGGGAGTTTAGCACATGCTGCCCTCCCCATGGCCTCTTGCTGATCTCTTCTCTTATTTTTTGAGTTAAGTTCTGTTTCCAAAACTGTCCCCTGGTGCTCTTAAGTGGATTGCCAGAAATGAGAGATTAAGTCCTGGGAGAGGAGGAAGTGCCTGGTGCTGTGTCTTCCCTCCACTGCCGACATGAAGTGCTTTTTCCCCGTGCTGAGCTGTCTGGCCATGCTGGGTAAGTGGCGCTGCTATCAATGCGATCAATGGGAAAATTTAGCCTGCTATTGGTTCCTCTAATTCCTTGTGGTTCTTTCCCGTCAACACTCGGCTTTCGAGACACCAGGAGGCAGCTGGCTTGTGACACAGGTTGGAATGTAGTACCAAGAGACCAGTTTCTGACCCAGGAGGAATGGTGGAATAGTAATAGTGTTTGTTCTTTAAGAAGGAACATTTGTCGTCCTTTAAGTGTCTGTTCCAGGCCTCAAAGTGGCGAGGTCCCCCACCTGCACGTCGGTGGTTTAGGGACTACATGTGGATTATGGGTTTGTTCTTTGCAGTATTTATTACAAATGTCATGCTTGAGTGGCTTCACCTCTTGGATGGTCCATAGAAATTCCTAACCCAGCCTGGCAACACAATTCCCACAGTGTTGGGAAAGTTGATTTGGTGATGATGATGGTGCTTTCTTGTTGAGGAGAGTTGGGTATGGTTGGAAAAGGGTTCTGCCCTACATAAGTAGTATGGATACAAAAACTGTTAGAGGGTACTGATCATGTATCCCGTCATGAAGGAAGCTTGGACCACTGCTCAGGCAGGAAGAGAGACCCGAGGGACTGAAGTTGCCTGGTTGGGGATGTGGTGGGGTTGGGTTTTGTGCCCCACGGGCGATCAGAATGCTTAGAGCTGGACCAAGAAACTGGCTGTGAGAGGCAAACCTTTGACACCTCTCTCAGGGGTTCTCCTCCCAATGGAGAGCACCCCGTTTTCCCAACACTTGTCTATTCTCAAATTCAAAACTACTTTCCATGCCATTGAGCTTAGTCTTGAGTGTGGTACCTTAGGACACATATTGGGTCTAGGATAAACTCTTTGGCCAGGATCTATCTCTCTTTCTCTCTCTGCATTGCCTCAGACCTCCCACATGAGCACACCTCCTGCCCTCTCCGTGTGCCTGGGCCTTCTGCATTCAGAACAGGTCATCACTGCTGCTTAGGTGTCTCGTGTTTACAGAATGTATTCATGACCCATGCCAGGGAAGATTGCTTTCATGCATTGTCTACACCAGCGGTTCTCAACCTGTGGGTCGCGACCTCGGCAGGGGTCGAACAACCAAAACACAGGGGTCGTGTTTTGGTCCTTCGACCCCCGCCGGGGTCGCGACCCACAGGTTGAGAACCGCTGGGTCTATACCCTAGCAAGAGTTCACAGATGGGTGGAAAGTGAATGGACTCTAGAATTAAGGAACTTGAGTTCCAATCTCAGCCCCACGGGGACTGACATCTGAGTTTCTGTAAAATGGGACGATGTATCCAAGGGTTATCTTGACATTAAAAGGCTAGAAGGTATTCTAAACATCTTGACTGCTTTGAAAAATGTCTGAACACATAATACAAGTGTGCAGTCTGTGGTTCTCCAACTTGAGTGCATGTTGGAATCACTGGGGGAGTGAGCTTTTAAAAGTCCAGGCGGCAACCCCAGATCAGTTGAACCAGATTCTGTGGGAGGCTAACCCAGGCTTTGGTCTTTCAGCTCTCCTAGGTAATTCCAAGGTATAGCTGAGTTAAGAGACCAGCATGGTTCATTCGTGCCGGCCCTTCCCGCCCTAGTGCACGCATAGATGCCTGGTCTGTGCGGGTTTAGTTCATTTTCTGCCCGGTGTGGGTTAGGATATAGTGTCTCGATGTCGCCTGTGTGCTCAAGCAGACACAAGAAGGCAGGAAGCTCTCTGCTCACCAGTCCTAAATATCATATTGGTATTTGTTATATTTGTCATTCACTTAGTGTCTGGGTTTAAATTAGTAATTAGTGATTCATGTGGATTGAAGAAGACAAACAAGGAAAGACCTCTGGGCAGTTTGGGTGGATTGTGTGGCTAATGTGGAAGAAGGGCTGAGTGGTCGGGTAGGGCAGAAAGAACCACCAATGGGAATTCAGGGAATGTGACGTTTGTGCCTTTTGTTTCTTCTGCTGCTCAAGAAATGTAAGGCTGCTGTCTGGTCCCTCTGCTGGGCCACTCTGTGGAATGGAAGCTTGGGACCTGGTACCTGGCACCTGGTGCTATCGTCTTCCCTTCATTCCTAGCCTCGTATATAAACAGGTGCCATGGAGGAAAATGAGTGTCAAGGTGGCATTGAAGGGGAACAGTGGCAGAAGACCAGACATGGTGAGAGTGGTAAGGTCTGAAACTGTGGACATGCATATTAATCTCTGCCTGGGATTCTGAGCCCCGTTGGTGAAATCTGCTCTCTTCTTATAGCCCAGTGACTCTCAGCATGGCAGGAGGGGCTTTGCCACTGCTTTGTTAACCTTGGAGAGCAGAAGGTATTTGGAGAGGGGGCTAAACCCACATTGGGGTCTTATTTCCTGCTTGCAGTCTGGTGTGGTCTGATTCATGCGGCAGCAATCTTGCTGTGTAATGCAAATTAATGTGTAATGTGAATTTAAAACAGCAAAGAATTTCAAGGTTTTATGCCCATGTGAGTCATGCCCCTGAAGTAAAAAAAAAAAAAAAAAAAAAAAAAATTTTTTTTTTTTTTGTTAGAAGTAGGCTAAGGCCAAGTACTCTGCAGAGTGAGACTGATCCATGTGCAGCAGCCTCCAGAATGGCAAGGAGAGTTAGAAATCCCGTGGCCCCTTGCAGAGGTGGGGAGCATCCAGAGTCTCTCTCCAGGCTACGCATCCTGCTCCCACCCTGTGCTGTGTCTGCAATCGGGTTCCTCCTTTTCTCCCTGTCTGGGTACTGATCCCTGCCTCTTGACCACTGTCCCATTCTTCCTGTTGTAGCTCTGTGTCCCCCACACAACAGAGGGAGCCATTGGCTCCCACAGCCACCTTTATTCCAATTCTAAAGCCTGGACATGTTTGAACCACGAGGAGGACAGTCAAGTTCTACTAGTGAGAATGGTTGAAGCCAAGAGGAGCAGAAGATGAGAGGGGGAAAGAGAGTAGGGAGCGATGTGAATGCGGTATCCGTGTGAAAAAAAGGGAATGAAGAGAGAAGGAGTGGTGGTTGTGGCTGTACCTGTGCCTGGGAGCAGTGTGTGTGAGTGACAGTGACACGGGAACGTGACAGCTATGTGGGAGAGACAGACTAGGATTTGTCTGAGGAACAGGAAGGGAACCATCAGGAAAGATGAATGTGAGCTTTAGGTGCATAAAGCAAAATTTGATTTTGTATTGCTGTGAAGAGTTATACCTCCCAGATCAGTGCTGATGCTGCAAACAAGGTGAAATAGCTTTAAGAGTGTTAGCTATGAAAAACGGAGGCGATTGGGGCATCTCTGATCAGTGCAGGGGAACCTGTTCATGGCCAGTGATGCTATGCGTTCCTCTCCAGTGGGAGAGAATTTCACTGGGAGAGTTTAGGAAGCCTCTAACTCACTCAGGAAGTGATCGCTGACTTCCCAGTTAGTTAGGGAAGCCTTCTTAGGGAAGAGGCCAGAGGGTGCTTCCAGAAGAGATTGAAAGGAAATTTGATGTCCTGGTGGGAATGAGCCCAGAGGCAAGACTGAAGTGATCAAAGGCAGAGAGAAGGAGGCAGAGGAGAGAAGTGAGGCAGATTAGAAGGGATAGATAAGGATAGTGATTTATGAATGAGTGAACAGCCCTATCCCAACTGTTGTCCCAGAGATAGTGCACTTCCTGGGGGGCCTTTAAACAGTGGTACCAAAGGAGGGAGTTCTTGCCTGAAGCACTAGAGGGGCTAAGGTGCCTTTCAACTGTGCAGCTCTGGACATCAGGGCTGTGTTAAGATGTCTCAATACCCAACATTTTTCACTGCAGAAAGAGAAGAACAGTAGTAGTGTAGCCTCTCCTAACTCTAGCCCTTACTGTGATTGCAAGCCTTATCTCATTAAGTCCTCAAAACATCCTTGCTGGGTAGATACCTTGTCTTATCACCCTTTATAGTTGTGTATCCGGAGGTTAAGGAACTTGCCCAAAGGAGAATACTATACCAGCTAGAAATGGTGCTCCACAATGGGAGGGACCCACGCCCCTTCTGTCTTGTTCTGTGTACATGCCTCCATTCCCAAGGTCATCGCATGTCCAAGGTGGCTGTGCTAGGAAAAGGGTGGGTGAAGGCAGGCCGTCTTAATTTAAGGACACTTCTTGGAAGTTGTACATATTGCTTCTGCTTACATCCCTTGGCTAGAACTTGATCGCATGACCATACTTCGCTGTAAGGGAGGCTGGGAAATATTTTTTTTAATTCTGAGTGTCCATGTCCCCAGCTAAAATCTAGGAGTTCTATTACTGTAAAGGAAGGAGAGAACAGATTTTGGGGAACAGCTACTAGTCTCTGGTATAGTCACAGAGTTAGCAAGTGGCAGAGAAGGGTTGAAGCTAGGACCATTTATTTCCAAATCCTATGTTCTTGCATCTAACAAGCTACCTGATCTGTGAGTGTGACACCCAGCTCCTAGCCTCTGAGAAGCTTTGTTGGGAGAGCAGGAGCTAGATGAATCAGCAATTGATACACAAGAGGCAACATGAATCAGCATAGAATGAAACACTAAGTGTTGTTAGTTTAGCAGTAGTACTATGTAGTGTTTATAGGACGCTTGTGTGCCAGTCACTGCTAAATACTTGCTGTAGCATGATCTTCTGTATAAAGTACTGAAGGAACATCTCTGTCATGTCATTACTGTAGTCCCAGAACTTGATCTTGTGCTAGCACAAAGCAGGTAGGTGTTCCTGAAGTTGTGGATGGATGGATGGTTTCACAGGGTAGACGTTGTTTCTGTTTTCACTCCCTTAACCGAGATGGAGCACCTTCAAGGCTCAGAGAGTGTAAATTATTTTGCTCAAATGAAAAGAACTAGGAATTGGCAGAGCCTGGATTTGAATCCAAGTTTTTCTAGCGATAGTGTTCATGCCTTTACTTCACCAGAGGTTCTTCACCAGTGGTGGGATTCAAATAATTTAACAACCAGTTCTCTGCCCTAATGACCGTATTAAGTATTAAAAAAGTTATACTGAAAAGTAGGTTATTATTTCATGCATTTAATACTTAAATAAGAACAACCTGACCTGTGGTGGTGCAGTGGATAAAGCGTCGACCTGGAACACTGAGGTCACCGGTTTGAAACCCTGGGCTTGCCTGGTCAAGGCATACATGGGAGTTGATGCTTCCTGCTCCTCCTCCCCCTTCTCTCTCTCTCTCTCTCTCTTTCTTTCTCATCTCTCTAAAATGAATTTTATAAATCTTAAAAAATTACTTAAATAAAAACAATAAAAGAGGTACACAAAACTAGATTATAAGGAGTTTTAGAATATTAATGAAAAAATGTTAAATAATACCTGACAAAAACAATAAAACTGTTACTTAAGATATTTCCTTATTGCTTCTTGATTGTCATCCTCATTTGCCATGTTTTTTCACCAGTGGACAGAATGAACATTACTACGGGTGCTTAGAATATGCTGTTGTGCAGATGAACATTAAAAAAGAGTAAAGAATGTAAATTTGTGATTCCCACACTGGGCGGCAGCCCAGGTGCCCAATTGAGAGAGAATCCTGATTACAAGTGCCATTTCAACAACATGTTTGCCGAACTCAACAAAAAATTAGGTATCAGTTCTGCTGAACCAGTGCAAACTGGCTGAATCCCACTGCTGTTCTTAACCTTCTTTGTGCCATAGAGCCTCTTGGCAGTCTGGCGAAGCCTCTGAACCCCTTTTTAGGATAACATTTTAAAAGGTGTAAATTAAAATGCATAGGATAACAAAGGAAATTAGTTACACTGAAATATGAATCATTAAAATATTAAAAAAGTTTATGATATAGCATTAAATAACATCAAATAACAAGGTCTAACAATTCTTATAATTTTGGCATAGTAAAGAGTGAAAGGCTATTTTGAGGTGTCTGCATCAACTGTGATGTGATATGAAAGGAGGTATGTTTTCTATTGTGACAAAGTCACAGGTTCTGGACACTTGACCGTGAAGGTCACCTACATCCATAGCCAAAGGCACAATTAACATTCACTGAGAGGTTAGCGGAGATAAATGCGTACTTTTTTAATTTTCCCATTCAAGTTCACATACATCGTGAGTTCTATCCATAGACCCCAGTGAAGTTCAGTGTTCAGTGTAGGTGGTGGTTGTTGGGGAAGACACTGTAGGAGAGGACTTAGGCTGGGCTTTCAGATGGCAGGGTTTGGAGGGGAGGGCAGTCGCTTCTCAGCAGAGTTCTGATAATTCAGAGAACCAGACATCCTGATGGTGGCAGTCGCCCTTTAGAGGTTAGAGAAATGACTGTCGTGGTTTTACGTACCAGTTCATATGGGACAATGTGGACACGGTGAATTGGTTTGGATTTGGGCTTAGACTGGGTCCCTAGAGCCTGGGCCTGGGAACTGGATGGAGTGGCTCCAGGTGCTGGCCTCCTTTGGTTCCAGGTCTTGTGAGTCCTGAGTTATGGCTCTGTCATTCATATTTTAAGTTCCTTTGGGAGTTCCTCATTCATGATTGGACACCTGTTTCTTTGCTGTTTCAAAGTGAGTACAGCTTTTTCTCATAAAGGGCTGGTTTTTTTACTTGAAGGAAATTTAAGACACCTGTGTGTGAATTCTCCCTGATTTTCAGAGAATAAATGGTTGCATCAAGATCAAGCTTGTGTTTGCAGAAAATCACGTTGCCAGATTCCCTCATCAAGAACCCTTTATTAAGGGGCCACAGTGGCAGACACTTAACAAAAACTATAGCAATGGACCTCCCTTCACTGGAATCCTCAATTAAGTGGGGTTTTGTTTTTATTTGGGAGCTCTACTTTCAGAAAGGCGAAAATCACGAGATGTGGTAGTGAAGGCTTCTTCTAGAAATTAGCTTCCAGAACACAGGTGGCCCAGTCTCTACGTTGCTCGCATCTATAATTATAGTAGCAGAAGAGACTGACGAGCCTCAGGCACTGCAAAATCCTAAATCAAAGATCGAATTATATTAGCTCTACCCAGGCTGCAGTGTGGTCACGTGTACTTTAAAAAGCTTTGTAATAGGCTTTATAATAACGAAGGAGAAGCAAAGTTTCTGCCTAGCCCTCTTTTAACTCTCTAATTAAATTTACTCAAATACCTTATCCCTTACTATCCAGGTGACCCAGGCTTTGCTGGACACAGCCCAGTCCTGCCCTCTAGGAAATGATAATCTAAGGTCAGAGGTAAAGCAAATGGTGAATTTCTTTGCAAATGGCCAGGAAGACATTGGTATCTTATGTTGTCCAAAGAGGGTTATTTCTTGCAGAAGGAGGCCAGGCAAGTGTGTTCTTGTTTTCATTGGGAAGCATAAGGGAGTTCTCTGTCTAGGAGAGGCATGGGGCTGGACTAGGTCATGGGTGGTCACTCCGGAAAGGCTTTCGGAGGAGCTGGAATGTGAGACATTTCTTGAGTAATAGAAGAGTGAGGTGCTGGCAGCATTCTGGGGTGGAGGACACCCTGGGCACACAGGGCTTTTCAAGGGTGGGGAAGCCCAAGCGTCCACAGGCCAGGGCCCTAAAGATGTTGCTTAGTAAGAATTGGAGAAGTTGTTTGGTGTGAGGTCTGGGTATTTGGGCCAGAGACAGATGGAAGATAACCAGATAGCTGTGGGTAATCTGGAGGACCACGAGGAGGAGAGGCTAGGTCCAGAGTGGGAGTGAAGGGGCCTGTTGTACCGAAGGATGAGCTTCTGTGTGTCCATCAAAACATCATCTGGATAAAGACATTGAAACAAAACCGTGAACTCAAAGAGATTGTTGTCCCCTCTTCCCCTCAGCTCTCAGGTTCCAGGGCCTGCCCTTTGTTGAGACGGGAAAGGAGTCTGATACCAGTTGTGTGCTTGTTCCGGGAACAGTTCTTTGATGCAGTCAAGTGTGGTCAGTGCTGCCTTAAGTCAGTGACGTTCATGTATTTAATTCTGCCTTTGTTTGTAACACACATTTTCCCATAGCTCAGAGTGCAGTCTGCTCCTCCTTTTTTGTGGTAACTTCTGAGAACACTGTCTCTACTCTCAGCAGGGCACTGGAACCTATCATGGTGAGTTGGTGACAGAGCCTTGTCGTAAAGGGGGCTGTCAGTCTCCTTCTCAAGGATTCCTTTTATTCATTCCCTTTCCCCAGGAGCCCCATAAACTTGAAATCCTCTGTCTGACAGATAGACAGCATTTATTAAGTATTATCAGTCTGTTTTTCCTGTGTAATAATCAGTATGGTCACTCACTTTTGATATAATTTAGCTCTAAAACAAATTTAGTTTTAATGTTCTGGGTTGCTGATGCCCAAAGAACACACAAGCCTGGCCTGTTAGATACCTTAGCCTTAGCCCTGTATCTTAGCAGTTTAGGGGAAGTAGTGTTATTGTTAGATGTTCTTGAAATCTCCAAAGGTGGCAAGCTTCTGGACACCAGGTGTTACTGTGAGAACTTGGGCAACTAGGTTTTTGTTTGCTTTTGGTATAGAGACAGGGCCTGCTGATTATTTGCCATGTGAAGAGTTTAAAATGCTCATGAGTGTGACCACTGCTGGTACCGAGAACATGACAGGTCAAACACTTACGAGGATACCGTCCAGGCTCGTTGGTGTCTGTGCAGCGCGTTTACCCATAGGTTGGTTGCATTGATGACCTTGATTGGCTTTCAGTAGCAAGAGGAACAGGAGACCTGGAGTTGAGTAACCATTCATTGCTTCAGGTCACCCCACATCTATCTTGTCCTGGCCAGGTACAACCTACACCCGTTTTTTGATATTTGGTTTTTTTTTTGTTCGTTTGTTTGTGTTTTTTTTTCTGAAGCTGGAAATGGGGAGAGATAGTCAGACAGACTCCCACATGCGCCCGACCGGGATCCACCCGGCACTCCCACCAGGGGCGACGCTCTGCCCACCAGGGGGCGATGCTCTGCCCCTCCGGGGCGTCACTCTGCCGCGACCAGAGCCACTCCAGCGCCTGGGGCAGAGGCCAAGGAGCCATCCCCAGCGCCCGGGCCATCTTTGCTCCAATGGAGCCTCGGCTGCGGGAGGGGAAGAGAGAGCCAGAGAGTAAGGGGGGGGGGTGGAGAAGCAAATGGGCACCTCTCCTATGTGCCCTGGCCGCGAATCAAACCCGGGTCCCCCTCACGCCAGGCCAACGCTCTACCGCTGAGCCAACCGGCCAGGGCCTGATATTTGTTTTTAAAGACTTCCAGAGAATGAAGTTTCATAACATCTTAGGTGTAACAACCCTATCAGGAAACCTTCATTTTCACTGAAGATTTGATTTGAAGTAAATCATAATTTAAAACAGCATGTCTTGGCTGGGTTGCTCAGTGGCTAGAGCATCGTTCTAGAGTGTCAAGGTTGTGAGTTTGACCCTTGGTCAGGGCACATACGAGAAGCAAGCAACAAGTGCACAACTAGATGGAACAACCAAGTGAAACGAGGAGTTGATGCTTTTTTCCCCCAGAGATAACAGTTGAATGTATATAGTTCTGTTGTTAAAAAAAAGCAAACAGTGCACACAAAGTAAAATGTGCAAGTTTTCCTGTCTGCCCCATGCCCATTATTGAGTCTGATATGTAGTTTTTACAGTTTGATATACAATCTTCTAGACCTTATCTATAGGTTCCATACATATAATCACAGGAATATAGATGTTTTTCTGACATACATGGAACCATATAGAATACATTGTTCAACAACTTGATTTTAAAGGGGTGATTTGCTTCCCTGTTTCTCAGGCTTAATTTTATGGCCAGATCAGAACTGATTTAGTTATCTTATAGCTAGTTAAAACTGTAATTTGTGCAATCATTGAGGAATAGTGAGTTTCATTCAATAGCTATATAATGGAATAATTTTGTCTTGCTTTATCTAGGGCAGGAGTCATAATAAAAACACCACTTTTAAATTTTAAAGTATTTTATGAAAATAATTGACTTGTTCTGAATATTTTCTCCAAAACCACATTTAACAAATTAAGCACACATATTTTATTGACTATTTTAGTTATAATTTTGAAAGTATGTTGAATTAAAAGGAAGCCTGTGAACACTTGTTAAGAGGAAAACAACCACTCATGCTGGGTTTTGTGTTTAATTCAGTTGAATGTTCTTGTTTGTTCATAGACTGAAACAAAAATGAGAGATATTTTCCTGCTGTTTCAATTCCCAAATGATTCTTCCATTTAGAATGAGCTGGACCAGAGTCACCCCCAAACAGCAAAGACCTTAACCCAAAGTCAGAGAACTTTTCTTCTCTAGCCCTGGAGAAACAGCTCTTGCTGTAAAAAGATGATTATTTTCAAAGTGTTGGTTATTTCTTAGGGTCATGGGTATGGCTTTCTTGAATGCTTCACCTTTAGACCCGATTTTTTAAACCATTGCTATTTTGGAGGGAGGGTTGTTAGATTCACACAGCATAGTCAAACCTTCTAACACATCCCTTTGATCTACTACCAGCCATCCAGAGACCCTTGTTCCCTTAGAATCTTCTGACAACACTTTCCTAAGAAGACTTTTCCTCCGTTTATTTACCAAATATTTGCGTGCCCGGTCCGAGCACTCATTGTTCTCTCGTATACCGAGAATTAGAAGGTCAGATCATCAATGAACATTTTAGGTAGTCACTTGATACGAATTTTAATCTTGAATAAATAGATAAATTAAGAACACTGCATTAGGGAACACTTCTCTATCCCTATAGTCTTTCTTCCTCCTCCTCCTCCTCCTCCTCCTCCTCCTCCTTCTTCACCCCTATGGTAAGTCTTTCTTCTTCTTCTCCTTTCTTCTTCTTCTCCTCCTTCTCCTCCTCCTCCTCTTCCTTCTCCTTCTTCTTCTTCTGTCAAAGAGAGGGATAGAGAGGGACACAGACAGGAATGGAGAGAGATAACAAGCATCAATCATTAGTTTTTCTGTTGTGACACCTTAGATGTTCATTGATTGCTTTCTTATACATGCCTTGACTGCGGGCCTTCAGCAGACCAAGTAACCCCTTGCTCAAACCAGCGACCTTGGGTCCAAGCTGGTGAGCTTTGCTCAAACCAGTTGAGCCCACGCTCAATGTGGCGACCTTGGGGTCTCGAACCTCGGTCCTCTGCATCCCAGTCCGATGCTCTAAACATTGCACCACCACCTGGTCAGGCTTTTTTCTTATTATTACTTAACATCTTTTCTTCCTGTTTTTTCACTCTTCTTCAGCATCTGTTGTGAGTTCAGATACCACAGCAGTCCTAATGAAGGCCCCCCAGGAGTGAGAGATAAATACCAGTCATGGGGTGATGGGATGGAGAGTCCATAGGGCAAATTCTTTCTTTTGAAAATATGCAAGTATATCGAGTTCTGGATATGCGGAATGTTCTTGTTAACTGCCATGAATATTGTCTTGTCTCTGGGAATTGGGAATTTCATACTTAGCCTTGAATTTCTAGGAAGCCAGAACAAATGAGAAATAGAACAATCCCATACCCACCCACCCCCACCCCACCCCCATCAGGTAGGAGACAGCATGCTGATGCTGGGGGCGGGGGTTGGGGTTGATCTCCTGCTGTGACTGTACTGGCTCCCTGACTCCCTGCAGAGTGAGCCCTCTCAGGAATCCATGGGAGGGGGGTTGAAGGGCAGCTCAGGATCCTCACAAAGGGGAGGCTGTTTTCCAGAAGCTGTTGTGTCAGCTCAGTGGGGTGCAGGCTCTTCCAGGGCAGCACCTTGCCAGGTAGCCTGCCCCTTTGCTTCAACCCTGGGGCGACATGACTCTGTACCTTTTACGCCTGTCACTAGTGCTGCTTCCTTCTTCACAAGTCCCCTTCTCTGCAGGTCCCAGGAAGGTTGTGTGCTGGGCCTGGTAGAGATTGCCTTAGCCCCCAAGCAGGTTGGGGCTGCTTCTGGTGCTGACCACCCCTCTACCCACAGGCACTGCCCTCCGAGGCCGTTCTGGTTTTCATCATTGGTTTTGTGCACAGTGGTTTTCTGCTGGTTTGGAGATGGACGGCCTCTTGGGAATTCTGCCTCACAGATGGACATGTCTGTTAGTTTATTAGAAGAGTGACTATGTAGGTAGAGCTGGCTAGGCTCCCCCGGAAACAGCCCTCTACAAAACCGTTTAGGGGTGATTTGCTGAACAGTTTCTGAATGTCTCCTGATGTTTCCGTGCAAACAATAGTTTGCGGAACAGTTTTGCAATCTGCCTTCTGGCGTTTCATTACTAAAGATGAAATCCTCATTCCCAGCACCCTGCCCACTCTTCTTTCCTCTGTCACAGTGGGCGAAGGCCTAGAGCTGGGAGCAGTGCCACTGGCATCTCCTTTATCACACTCTTATCTCCGATCCAGCCCTTCAGGATAGCTCCCCTAGGCAGTGGACTTCTGGAAGGGAGAAAGTGGATGGAGAACTACTGTGTCTCCAAACTTGAATCTGTTTAGAAGGAATCTTTATGGATCTTATGTGTAACCTGTTATTTTAAAGGGGACTTATTCTGGAGGTGAGGAGAAAGCAGTGTTGGCCTTGATGGGAGGAGAATGGAAGGAGGACTGGACACCCCTTAACAAGAGAAGCAGACTGGTGTACGTCGTCTTTGGTTTTTTGTTTTTTTGGGGTTTTTTTTTGTATTTTTCTGAAGCTGGAAACAGGGAGAGACAGTCAGACAGACTCCTGCATGTGCCCGACCGGGATCCACCCGGCACGCCCACCAGGGGCGACGCTCTGCCTACCAGGGGGCCATGCTCTACCCCTCCAGGGTGTCGCTCCGCCGTGACCAGAGCCACTCTAGCGCCTGGGGCAGAGGCCAAGGAGCCATCCCCAGCGCCCGGGCCATCTTTGCTCCAATGGAGCCTTGGCTGCGGGAGGGGAAGAGAGAGACAGAGAGGAAGGAGGGGGGGTGGAGAAGCAAATGGGCGCTTCTCCTGTGTGCCCTGGCCGGGAATCGACCCCGGGTCCCCCGCACGCCAGGCCGACGCTCTACCGCTGAGCCAACCGGCCAGGGCCTTTGTTTTAATTAAAACATTACACAGCATAGACATTTGCGCTCCCACTCTTAACCCCACCCCAAAAGAGCTGTAATTTCCCATATTTGGAATCTGGGGAGAGCCAGGCCTCATTTGAGGACCAGGCCAGATTTAATCTATGCTTGGCGGAAAGTAAGTAAATACGAGCCCAGAGGGCTGTGGTATTTATGGCGAATTTATGATTACTGTGCTTGTCTCCTTGTCATGATTTATTCAGCAGCCCGATGTCCTGGCACTGGTGCCGTGCCCATCAGTAATCTGACTCTTGTTTTCTCCTGCATGTTTCCCTTTTGCAGATGTATAGGCATTCAGCTTTAATCAAGAAGGCTTTTCCTGTGTCATCAGTAACCAGGATGACTGAAGTCATGTGGAGGGTTTTAAATAACTAATCTTTTAAGACATTCTGAGCATAATCTCCATGGGCTCCTAATCATCCTGTCTGCATCCCAGAGATTGCGAGGTTCTGCATAGGAGTCTGGTTGGGGACTTTGGCGTCCTTTGGGAAGACTGGGTGTCCTCCTTGCTGGTGATAGGTTTTTGTTTGCTTTTGGCATAGGGATGGGGTCTGCTGATCGTTTGCCATGTCAAGAGCATTCAGGATGCTCCGTGAATATGACCAGTGTGTGGATACAGAGAACAGTGGCCAATTCATTGGGGTCAGTGTGGTGTGTCCAAGGCAAGCTCTCAGGCAGACTCTGCAAAGCAGTTGACAGGTCTGCTGGTCCGTGGTGTCCACCGACACCTTCGCTAAATTATATCAGGTCAGTTAAAAAAAAAATCAGGAATGCAGGATCTAAAATTTTCACACCGTACTTAAAATTTCAATGTGTCTTTGTATGTATGGCATTTATGAAACTACGTTGGATTACAATTGCTCTTTAAATTGTCATTTATTTTCTATTTCTACCCACTTTCTGATGGTAGCTCAGGTTCCTGCTACCATAGTGTTCTTGCAAAAGAATTTGGTGACTTACTCCAAGTGCAGTCTTTGGTACTTTCTCTTACTAGACAAGACTCCAACAATATAGACTAATGAGGAAGGTGAGTTTGAATTAGTATAATATCTGAATTATTGAATATGTTTCAAGAACTTCATTGTTACTACTTTTAAGTAAATATTGTAACTCAAATGAGGCTAGTAGAGCACCTAATAAAGGTCCTTGGGGATCCTGCTCTAGGAGACAAACAAGAATGATTTGCAATTATCATGCCAATTGTTTATGTAAATAGTGTTTCTGAAATACTAGATTGTGTTAGAGAACAGTTTGTTCTCTGAAGTATTTTAAATGGTTCCTCAGAAACCCCACGTGCAGGTCCTGCTGGTAGTTTATACATAGTATAAAGATCTGATTTGTGAAGACCTAATTCAATCTTATAGCAATGTCAGAAATTCCAAGTTAAGGAAGTCCCTGATCCCTATATCCCAAGATTATGTTGATCACTCTGCCAAATGCTTCCCAGCACCTGCACTTGTCTCTTATAACAGGAATTAATAAGTTAACAAATATCTAGTGTGCTCTGCTGTGTGCTTGGCAGTGTGTTGTATGGAGACACAACCATCATTCTTGTGTAGTTCATTGGTTAGCAAAGATGTCAAGCAGCAACAAATAAATACATATATAATTAACTATAGTTGTAAAGCTAGACTGTATATTACCTTTTTTCTTTTAATTTGAGATTGCTTTTTAACTAATGGTTTAATGTACTAGACCAGTGGTAGTCAACCTGGTCCCCACTACCCACTAGTGGGCGTTCCAGCTTTCATGGTGGGCGGTAGCAGAGCAACCAAAGTATAAATAAAAAGATAGATTTAACTATAGTAAGTTGTTTTATAAAGATTTATTCTGCCAAACTTAGTGAAAATCTGACATAAAGTACTTGGTAAGTAATTATTATTATATGCTTTAACTTGCTATAACTCTTCTTTATAAATTTTATAAAGTAAAGTGACTTCCCTACTTTATAAATCACCATTACTGTGGAACCAGTGGGCGGTTAGAAAATTTTACTACTAACAGAGATACAGAAGTGGGCGGTAGGTATAAAAAGGTTGACTCCCCCTGCTCTAGACTATAAGTTGCATCAGGACAAGGGTTACGTTGTTGGTCCTGGTGTCCCAAGCCCCTCTTTACCCTGTTGCTTGGCATAGATATTATTTGAACTGGATGACATTGCCTTGTTTGTAGATCAAAAATAGTAATGTCATATGGTTCAACCTAATAGTTGCTCAGTTAATATGTTATATGGAATGCTGAATACATGTCCTAATCAATGGGCTCTTAATAATAGGGGGTGTTTAACATACTTTTCTTTAGCCCAGGAATTGCCAGCTACAGTTTGAGAAAAGGAAATTCAAAACTTGAAATAGCTAAGACTTGTGGACCTGTGATATAGACATCCAGGTTCGATGGGGCTTTGGAGCCTGTGTTCGGTTTGTGATCTGCACAGTGCTGGGCGCATTCCCAGCAGGGTGGAAGCATGTGTATTTTCGGGCCTCTACTGCTGTCAGTAGCCCAAAGAATCTGGGGGACTGTGCTGGGAAGCCAAGATGGAGGGTTCAGATGGAGCAGGAGGAAGGAGAGAGACCTACCTGCTTGGCTCAAGGAGTGAGTGAATGAGTGAGTGTGTGTGTGTGTGTGTGTGTGTGTGTGTGTGTAGGGGTGGCACTGGCTTTGATGGCCCAGACCTGTGTGGTCAGGTTTTCAGTGCATTTGTGGGCACCTGCGACGTGTTCAGTTACATGCCAGGCACCAGCTGTCCTCTCTGTGAGCCTCCATGGTGCCTGAAAGGTGTGGGTCAGGCGAAGACTGCCAGCCCTTTGGAGGCAAGGGATGAACTGAGGAGAAGCCCAGCGGGGCCCTGTTGAGAGAAGCCCAGCACGATGGCCTGGTCCTGCTCCCTATCTGTGGAACTGGGAAATGGGCCCAGTCTAGGGCTTGGATCAGAGCTTTCCAAACCTCTTTTGCTAAGTACATTTTTTGCATCTGTTTGAATGACTTGGCCCTCTGTCCAGTTTCTATGCACACATGTCCAAATGTGCCACTCTATTCTAATGCTTACTGTTTCCTCACACCCACAGGGTAATTTCCGGTTCAGCTCAATGCCCTGGCTATTGGTTGAGCATATCTGTACCAGCACAGGGTGGGGGAGGCATGTGAGGGCAAACACAAATGTATGGCATCGGGCCGGCCCATGTAGACACTGTTAGTTGCCTACACAATAGCCATTCTTTTCTCTTCTTGATGACAAGGCCCTGATTTGCTTTGAATGTCACGCTGCCCCCTCAGGAAAAGCTGACCCTGCTTCCAGCTCCGGGTGAAGGCTGATCCATCTATGCCAGTCATGGAGGCCCAGAGTTTAGACATGAGCATGTGACACAGTTTTTGCCAGGGAGATAGGAGGAGAAATCTGCTGGGGGAATTCTGGGAAAGACGTCTTCTATTTAAAAAAAAAAAAACACAGAAGAAGGGATAGTTCTCTCCTCTGGATTCTTGGTAATGAGGTGGCCATCTTGTCACCATGAAGAAAGCAGGCTGTCAGAAGGGAAGAGAGGGGAGGAATAGGGTCCTCGCTGCTGCAGACTGGCCGGCCAACCGCATGCTTTCTGTCCTCACTGTTTCAGCTAGCTGTTGGGGTTTTCTACACCTCATAGTTGAAGGCAGCCTATGTTAGACACAGGCTATGTGCCTATGTTAGAGCAGGCAATGGGATTTATTCTTTTTTTTTAATCCTTTTTTTATTTTTTATTTATTCATTTTTAGAGAGGAGATAGACAGGGGGGGGGGAGGAGCTAGAAGCATCAACTCCCATATGTGCCTTAACCAGGCAAGCCCAGGGTTTCGAACCGGCAACCTCAGCATTTCCATGTCGACACTTTATCCACTGCGCCACCACAGGTCAGGCATTTTTAAAAGATTTTATTTACTGATTTTACAGAGAGAGGAGAGAGAGGGTGGGGAGTGAGAAGTATCAACTGATAGTTGCTTCATTTTAGTTGTTCATTGCTTGCTTGTTGTATGTGCCTTCATGGGGGAAGCCCAGGGATTCGAACCAGGGACCTCAGCATTCCAGGTTGATGCTCTGGCCACTGTACCACAGGCCAGGCAGGATTTATTCTTATAAAACAGTGCAGTTGACATTCTCATCAGAAGGCCTACCGTTCAGAGCTTGTGCTCAGCCCTGTGGTGAGGCAGCAGGAAAGAGGTAAGGATGTTGGTGAGAGCGGCCTGAGTGAGGAGATTGGGTTTGCAATGGATCCTGGGGTCGGATTAGGGTTTGTGTAGGAGGAGCAGGAGGCGTTAAGGAGCAATGGTATGAGCAGACCTGTGGAGACAGGAGAGGGAGAGGACGTAGCCTTGTCAGAGGACCGTGGGATTATGTCCTGACTAATTCCACAGGCCAAGTCTGGAAGGCTGTGGCCTGCAGGCTTACACAGTGACCCCTGATCACGCAGGGGGGAGCCGTCGTGGGCCCTTGAGCAGGGCAGAAACTGAGAAAGGGGGCCTTGGGAGAGAAGATTATTAGGCAGCAGTGTACCAACCAGGTCAATTGGAAGGGAAGAAAGGAGAAGCCAAGAGACTGGTTCAAGCTCCTGGAATAATTCAGTTTTAGGCGTTGAGATTTGAGTAGAAAGCAGTAAGAATTAGAGGACGACATCAAAGGACAATGGTAAAGGACTAAGATAGCTACTAGAACATGCGTTGATAAAATGTTGAGGCAGGGGAAGACTAAAAGATGACTCTAGGGATTCAAGCATGGAGATTTGAGAAATGGCATAAAATGGATATTTGGAAGAAGGAATTGATTTTAGGAAGATGCTGTTGGGTTTTGCCATTGGGGTTTTGTGGCAATGAGGGAAGGTCTTTGAAATGGCACCTTGAGGTCATCTGAATACATGGGATAGTTCTTGGGCATGAGAGGTCAGTTTAAGATGATGTGGCAGAGGTGAGAGCTCTCTGGATACGCACACGCACACTTCCAATTTTCCAGCCTCCTTCGCAGATTGGTTGGGGCCTTGTGACTAGTGGTGGTCAATAACATGGGAGAGGAAGTGGTGGGTGTCATTTCCGGGGCCAGCTGCTGAGTGCCTTGTGGGTATTTCTCCATCTCTTCCTTCTGTGTCAGCGACCTCGGGGCCAGGGACTGGAAAGGTGGCTCTAGGGGGAGAGGGCCGTCTCCTCCCAAGACCTGGATTGATCCACCATTAACCAGGAAATCCTTGTGGGAGCCAGGTCTGACACTGTGACAGGGTGGCACTGCCAACTGCTATTTGGGAAGGACCCAGGTGATGTGAGGTCTTGAGGTCATAGCTTTCCACCTACTTCTGACTTGACTGGCTCACAGAGCTGCAGTGAACAGCCTAGAGCTTGCTGGCTGGCTTCCACGATTCCACCTCTGGGGTCCTCGGTGACTTTGAGGATGGGTTGACTTCTTGCCCCTTCCCCCAAGGCCCTTTAGCTTTCCAGGGAACAGGATCCCTGTTCATGAGCGGCGCTAGTGAGGCGGTTGCTCTCTCCACGGGTCACCAGAATGTCGAATGGCTTGCAGAGGGGAATGTTTTGGTGGCTCATATCCACTGGTGACCAGCTTGAGCATCTCAAACTGGTTAAAAGACTAGACTTCAGAACGAGGTGCAAAGCCCAATGTTGTAATCTTTCCTAGTCTCAAAAGATCCAAAATGTGCCCTTTCTTAAAGGCTCAGTGGTGTGGCGCCTGGTGCTTGGAGTGTACTGCTCTCTCTTTGTTGCAGCTCCGTGTTCATTTTGCCCAGCTGACTCACATTATTTTTCTAAGGGCAGAGGCCCTAGTGCAGTGCTGGGAGGCACTTGGCATCTGGTTTTCGTCAGGCGGTGAGTAAAAGTGCAGACGTCGAATTTGATCTCGCTTTAAACAAAACAGAGCAGGGTGTGAGGAAAGGGCTATGGCGCCTGTCCTGCCCCGAGTGTGAGCCCCGCTGTGTTCTGTTTCTCCTCTCACTGAAAACTTGGCCCCATAACATGTGGGAGACACCCCTTCAGGCCTGGGAGGCTGGCCACTCTCGGGCTTATTTTTTTATGAGTTTGAAAATGTGAAGATGAGAAGGGACCATATCTTTGTCTAATTTTTTTTTTATTTTTTAGAGAGACAGAGGGACAGATAGTGACAGACAGACAGGAAAGGAAAGGGATGAGAAGCATCAGTTTTTTGTCGTGCCACCTTAGTTGTTCATTGATTGCTTTCCCATATGTGCCTTGACCAGGGGCTCTAGCCGAGCCAGTGACCCCTTGCTCAAGCCAGAGACCTTGGGCTCAAGCCAGTGACCTTGGGTTTCAAGCCAGCGACCATGGGGTCATACCTGTGATCCCATGCTCAAGCCAGCAACCCCATGCTCAAGCCGGTGACCTCGGGGTTTCAAACCTGGGTCCTCTGCATCCCAGGCCAACGCTCTATCCACTGCACCACCGCCTGGTCAGGCAGAGAGTTGGTGTTTTTTGTTTTGTTGTGTGTTTTTCCAAAGTGAAAAGCAGGGAGAGGCAGACAGACTCCCACATGTGCCAGACCAGGATCCACCTGGCATGCCCACCGGGGGGCAATGCTCTGCCCATCTGGTGCGTTGCTTTGCTGCAACCAGAGCCATTTTAGTGCCTGAGGTGGAGGCCATGGAGCCATCCTCAGCGCTGGGCCAACTTTGCTCCAATGGAGCCTTGGCTGCGGGAGGGGAAGAGAGAGACAGAGAGGAAGTAGAGGGGGAAGGATGGAGAAGCAGATGGGCACTTTTCCTGTGTGCCCTGGTTGGGAATCGAACCTGGGACTTCCACACACCAGGCTGACGTTCTACCACTGAGCCAACCGGCCAGGCCCGAGAGTTGGTGTTTTTATTTTTCCTTTACTTTCAACAAAATGAGGGGTGCTGTAAATATTTGTTGATGCTATTCTGTTCATGGGTAGCCCCTACCGAAGTGCTCCCTGCTTCCTCCACCAGGCCTGGAAGGCCCGAGTCTAGACTTGGAAGAGGAGGACACTGGAGTCATCTGTCCTTCTAGTCATCCATCTATCTGTCCACCCAACCAGCATTCCTAGGCCTTTGTTATTGAGCCAGCAGTAGGATTTGGGGCAAGCTACTTAACTACATGAACCTCCCATTTTCTCATCTGTAAAATGGTAAGAGGTCCTCACTTGGGTTACTGTGAGCCTGAGATGGGGCCCTGGGAGCAGAGTGCTCTGCAGCACTCCTGGAACGTGGTAAATGCTCAGTAAATGGGCCTTGTCATTATTGTTGTCCAGGGCCAGGGGTGCCACCCTGCTCAGCTGACTGGCCACAGGTTTCCTTAGACACGTGTGGCCATTTGGAGGTTGGATTTAGGCCATAGTACATAATTGCTGAGCCATAAAGGCACAGCCTTTGGACCACATTGTCACCTCCCTTGGGCTATCTCGCTGTTCTTGTTCCAGGCTTGGCGAGGCCATTGTAGCTGGGCTCCAGCACTCTGAGCCATTGACGGTATACACGGGTCCCCAAGTGAGTGTTCACCAGCCCTGTGTGGTCTGATGTTGAGAGCAGTGGGAGCCCTGAGGCAGCTGGGTCTCCCCTGCCCTTCACCTTCACCCTCTGGCAACCTGCCAGCCCGCTGCCTCTACGTGTCCCACCGCTGAGTAAGCCCTTTTCCCTCCCAGCCGTCTCCATCTGCTTCGCTCCCGTCTGAGAGCACTGCTGCTGTCCGGTGTGTCCTTTAGCCTTGCCTTTGTGTTGACATCCCAGGTGCCATGCTGCTTCTCACGGAAAGAACCTGCATCCAAGTGCCCAGGAATGGCACAGTAGCTAATGAGAGTGTCCTGGGGACAGTGCGTGATTGTCCCTGATGGCACATCAGCAGGTCTGGGGGGAGATCTGCGCTCCTGGAGTTAGCATCGCCTGACAGACAGGCATCCCGGAGACAGGGGTACGCTGGTCAGCCGCAGGCTTACCTGCTGGCGGCAGCGGCCCATGGCCTGAGGGGCCCACGGTTTGTCCCCTCAGCCTGGCTGTCTCCTGTTATGATATTTCTCCACTGACAGCTCACTTGCCTCTGCCTGCAGCCGTCTTAATTTCCTGTGACCACTAGTCACTGGACACTTTCTGCCACATTCTACCTCTCCACCAGTGATTTGAGGAAATTCTCACCTTCCCTGTTTCAGAGCCAAAAACTAACCCTGTCTCGGCTGGTACGTGTATTGTGCTAAGAGGAACTTCTGAGTAAAATTGGACATAATAGAGAGCTGCCAGCACTCACCTCCAAGCCTTTGAATGTTCCTAGAAGTCTTCGGATTCATCTTTTTTTTAAACCCCCCCCCCCCCCCCCCCCAGTCACCAGCTTCCTTTTAAAGATAATGATAGTGGCATTTAACCAGAGCCAGGCAAAGGAATGCTCTGTCCTGGCGCCTGTGGGAAGTAATGAGTAATGCTGCAGCTTGTGCTGCGTGTCACAGAGCCTGAGGGTTCAGGGCGCTGGGAGCGATCACAGTGTGCTTGCTATAAAGGAGACTTTGTACGCTCCAGCTCTGCAGGCTCTGGGTAGGGAGATGGTACAGTTATGGGAAGGCACTTACAGGAACCCTCCTTAAGGTAGAGGAAATGAAAGGCCTGGAGGCCGCAGCCAGGCTGGCCTGGGGCAAAGTGGTCAAGTCAGCAGTGGTCACCACTCTCAGCACTCCCCCCCCCCCCCCGGTGCTATTCCACAGCCTCCCCCCTCACCCAGCAGCCACATCCCTCCGTCTGTGGGCCTCCCTCCCCCAACCCCTCGCCCCACCCAGCCTGCAGCCTTTGTCCCTCACTCTCCTCAGTGGTTCCGTACTTCACTGGGGCCTCCGGCCCATCCTGACCAGGGCTGAGGGGAAGGTTTGCAGATTAGTCAGACTGCCCATTGACACTGACAGGGGGCAGCGAAGCAGCCATTTATTGACCCTGGTGTTGCCTCAGCTCTGTGGTGCACTCACACCCTCTGACTTCATCATTATGTAAGTGTCTTGGCCAGAGGACTGTCATGCAGCCCCCTGTACAGAGGAGGCGCTAGAGCCACAGCAAGGTTATGTGACTTCTCCAAGCCACAGCTAACATAGGCCACTTCTCTGAGCTCTAGTTAGGGAAAAAGAACCGGTATTTTTTAAACCTCTTTATTGTGGGATAATTGACACAACAGAATTCATTAGCTTAAGTCTGTAGTTCTTTGAGTGTTGACAAATAGAAACAGTGTGTTGCCATCACAGTTAAATATAGAATACACTCCCATTACCCTGAAAGTTCCCCTTCCTGGAACCTTAGACCTCGCAAGCACAGATCTGATTTCGGTTACTACAGTTTGGTGCTGGCCAGAACGTGGTCCACATAGAAGCTGCAGTATGACGCCTTCTGACCCTGGCTTTTCTCCCTCACCACATGCTTTGGGGATTCAGCCTGTGGTTGCTTGTATGTACTTCTTTTCTTTTTATCGCTGAGTAGTAGTGTTCCAGAGACAGGAAGCGTGGGTCCTCCTTTCTACAGGACTGATGTCACAGACTGAGTGCTTAGCAGACGTTAGTTCCGCAGCTCACGGGTGAACCCCCCTGTTGGGTTGAAAAGACTCCTGTCCTTTCCCTGACCCCTACTAACCTTATGACCTTGAATGAACCACCTGTCCTTTTTGGACTTCAGCATCCTCACTGGAATAGGAATAGTTGCATAGAGGGTTGGATGGTCAGCCACATTACGCACAGGAGAGCCCTCCTTACATGGGCACTGGAGGCCATGACTTACCTCCCCATGACTTACCTACCTTCTGTGGCAGTTCAGGCTCACACCAGAATGCCACCTCCTCATCCTGGCCTCTGCGATCACTGTGCCCATCCCTGCTGGAGGACAGGGAGTGATTGGGTGTCACTGGGGCAGGCTGGCCCCAGGTGATGTAAACTGAGAATGTGCCTGGCCTGGAAACTTCCTGCTTCTCCCTCAAACTGTCAGTAATGGATGCACAAAAGAAGACAGAGCGGCCAGGAGGTGAGACAGGGGACTGCCAGCAGAGTGAGTTGGGCCCCTGAAGGTCACTTGAAGAGTACCTGTCCGAAATGGGGCTTCTCAGTGATCCAGCAGCCTTGATAGAAAAAGAGCAGGGTTTCCACACTGAAGAGACTGGATCTTTAGACAAGGGACGATGGACGTAGTGTGGAAGGGACTAGAGCACTGATCCATCCAGGAAGATAGCGACCTGGGTTCTTGAAGCCACTTTGTCAGGAACTAATCATGTGCACTTGGGCAGGCTGACCTCAGTTTCCTTTTTTGTAAGTGAGGGATAGAACCGGTGATTCACTCTGGGCCCTTGGTAGCTTCCAGTTGTGTTTGCTGAATGAGGCCGGGAGGAGGAGTGGGCACCACAACCCAGCGCCTCCCACTGTTCCCAGTGTGCTATTCAGATCTAGATGCTCAGGCAGCCTCTTTGTTCTGGATGATAAATCCCTGTGGTTAATGAATAATTGCTTCAGGGGCAGAGGTGGGGGCCCTGGAGACTGCAGGTAAAGAGAGTAAAGACTGTGGGACACCAGAGTTCCACTCTGCTGACAAGCAACAGTATGCAGAAGAACCTGAAAATGACTTTGATAAACGATTTTTGGGTTTTTGCCAAGGGATGGGGCGGGGCCCTCCCTGGCAGGTGGCTCTGGTGGCCCCCTGCTGACATCTGTCCCAAGGCCCAGCCTTTCAGTGGCAGCTCTGCCCAGAGCAGCTCTGTACCCGCCACTGTCACACCCTTTGGTTCAGGACACTTCCTTTTCTTCTTCTTTTTTAAATATTTTCAATTAAAATGTATTTTCTCCATCACCATTTATCCCCTTATGCCCTCCCCCCAGCAGTCACCATCACTGTTTATGTATTCATTTTAGAGTGGAAGGGAGAGAGACAAACAGACACTTTGAATGGGCAGCCCCAGAGTCCCCAGTTCTGAAGCACTGGCTTTAATTCTTATTGAGGCTTTAACTTTTCCACATGTTCTTACCCCATTGAGCAAGTCTGCTTCCCACTGGTACAACATGAGGGAATACCTTCTTCCCAGGTCAAATTTTGCTCTGTCCAAAATCCCAGTCTCCGTATTGTTTCTCTAACATTTATTTTTTACATCCCGGGAGTCCTGGACGTCAGGTCCCATGAATCCAGCCCTCACGCACGGGGACTCAGGCCCTCCCTGCTCTAGCTGCTTGGAAGCATCCAGGATTCTCATAGTATTCATCATGATTGATTGCAACACTCCAAAGTATGCAGTATGACCTCTTTATCCTTGAAGTCATCCTGAATTTTAAACAAAAAACATAAGGATCAATTTTTTTCACCTAATTTTGTTGGTAATGGATAATTCTTGCACATATTAAAAAACAAATCTGAGAATATGAAAAGAAGTGGTTTTCTGTATTTCAGAGTAAAATTTTATGGAACAAACCCTTGAGTGATTTTCAGTGGTGATCCTTCTCTCAGTCGCACTCTAAGACTCTGATAACGTTTATTAAGTGCTGCTGGGTTGTGAAGGGCTATCAGAAACACTACGTTGAGAGCTGATGCTCCTCACTCTTATGACTTAAATCACAATGCCATTGGACAGCTCTTCCCCCAGCTTCTTTTGTCCTTGCCTGCCTGCCAGCCCTCTGGCTCTGTCCCTGCCAAAGGCTGCTCCGTTGTGATCAGTGCTCTTTGGATGTGGGTTTTTGCTCTGAATGCTGCTACCACTTTTCTTTATTATGTGACATTTCAGATACACACTAAAGTGGAGAGAACAGGGTAATGCACCCAGTGCGCCCTCACCCAGTTCCAGCAATCATCAGCTCATGGCCAGTCTCTTCTGTTTCTGTATCCTCACTCACTTCCCTGCCCTTGCTGCATTATTGTCAAGAAAATTCAGGGAACACTTCATACATTCCCACGTGTTGTGGAAAGCTCTTGTCTACCAAGCTGCATGTATTAGTGTATTTTTTTCACTTAAAATTAGTTTTCAGAATAACGGGAAGGTAACAGTTTGTCCACATCAGATTGTTAAAAATGTAATTGTCACACAGTACCAGGAGTTGATGAGGACATGGAACAAAACGAACACTTAACCACTGGCCTTGGGAGTATAAGTGGGCGTGGCGATATTGCTGACCGATTTGGGCAGTGTCTGATGTGACTGGGGAGACTCCTTGGTGAGCATTTACAGGATGTTTGCTGCAGTGGGAAGTCGGAAACCACTTAGAAAGTCATCAACAGGGAAGTGAATAAATACATTGTGGTTTTTATGTGTATATATATATACTAAATATATACACATATATATTTAGTGACTACAGTGGACTATGACCTACAGCAGTTGAAATGATTACACTGGAGTGACGTGTCAGTACAGACGACACTCAAAAACGTTTTGTCAAGAGGCAAAAGAATGCATATAGTGTGATGCCATTTTAAATAGTTTTAAAACATATAAAAACTCTATATCGTTTTTGGGTTCATATAGGAAAAGCATAAAAATGCACGGAAGTGATAAATACCAAATTCAGGATGTTATTTCTGGGATGGGAGAGGGGTGATGGGGTTGGGAAGGGAGTGAAACAGGGACTTGAGCAGGGTCTTGAAAGCTTGCTTTCTTGAAAAAAAAAATCTAAATCAAATGTGGCAAAATACCAGGATTTGACAGCTGTGAGTGAGCACAAGTATATTTTTCAGTATGTATTAAATACTTCCTTGTTCACCAATTAAAGAACTGTTTTCCACCTTCTCCTGAACTTGAGTTGGCTGTTGTTGTCATGTGATGTTGTTAGCATCTCGACTAAAGCTAGGAAATTTGTCCAGTCTGAGGAAATACATATTTTCTTTGTCATCTGATGACAGTAGATCGTGTATCCCCCTAAATGTAATGGATTTCGAGAGGCCCATGATTTCATGTATTTTTCTGACACAGTGAAAGAAAAAGCCAAGTAATGAAGCCCTAGTGATTTGACTGTAACAAGGTTACCCAAGAAGCAATTACATGTTTTCTTTTTCTTTTGGAGCAGGTTAAGAGGAATGTGATGGGAGGAGGAGGACATCCTTCCTCCCCTGTGTGTGGACTGGTCCCAGAGGCAGCTTTCCTCTGTTCATTAGCAGCTGTCTGCACGCCTGAGGGCTGCACTGCTGTAGGCGGAAGAGCCGCACAGGAAGTAGGGTTTAGATAATGAGGCGTGGTTGACAAGAAGTGTCTTGGGGCTGAGAGCCTGTCTTTATCAGGACGCCAGCCCTTGAAGACCAAGACCAGAGCTGAAGTCCATCTTCACCTCTGCTCACTGTCCACCTCCAGGCACCCTTCCAGTCACAGCCTACGCTGGCCCTGTCTGTGGACTCACACTTTGTCCCTGAGCCTCTGGCTTTGCGTGTGCCTGTCCTCTTATGTGGAATGACTGCCTGTCCATCCCTGTTCCTGGGCTGCCTGCTGGACTCCTCCTTACTTCTCAAGACTTACTTAGGTCAAGGCGATCTCCATGTGGCGCCCTCTCTGACTCCCCAGGCTGACCCCACCCTCCCTGTACAGTCAGCTATTTGATTGGTACTTAATTCCATGCTCGTCTCTGCACCTATGACTTTTTCCTGGGCAGTGATGCAGGTGCAATATTTCATGGTTCAGACTGCACGTGTGGCCCTTGGCTGATTACCTAAGCTCTCAGGGCCACACTTATCTGCAGATGGGGATAAGCATGACACCCATCTTACGTTGCTGTGAGAGTTAAAAAATGTATATATATGTGAGGCATTTAGACCAGAGGCTGGTAAGATTCAGTGCCCTGAGGTTGTGCTAGTGCTACTGTTATTTTCTTTGGTTCTTCACTTCCTCCTTTCTCTTTGTTGTTTTCTTCCACTTCATTTTTCCTTCTTGATTTTAGCTCAGTGCCACAGACAGATGGAAAACATTGTCAGCAAAACCTATGCGTGTGAATGATTGATGGAGGATTAAGGGGAGAAAGGCAAATTTTGGAAGGATGAATGGGAGTCAGATTGGATAGATGGGGAATGGGGCCAGAGTCTGTTAACCTTGAATACCAACAGGAGGACTCTGCATTTGAGGGCAGTGGCAGAGTGGAGTCCCTGGGCTGTGGTTTGTATGCCCAGGAGCTTCACGGGGTGGACTGGTCAGGGTGCAGGGAGTGGCAGGAAGGGCACCAGTTTTAAAATAGGCTGAAGATCTTCCATACTGAGCAGAAGAGCGCCTGGATAGGGCAGGGATGGTGGCTGCGGGACAGTAGGTTCTGGGAGGAAGGAGCAGAATGCGCAGTCTGGTTGGGAGGGTGTGGGACGCGGAGCTTCAACGTTTGGGAATAAGGTTTCTGGCCAGTTCAACTGCAGGAAGTCACAGAAAGAGGGAAGACAGCATTCATTTTTTTAAAAATTATTTTTAACGCATGTGGAATGGCTGAGTCTTGGCATCAAATCAGTGTGTTTTTGAGAATACCTACTGTGGACTCCAACAATAGGCACTGTGGCCGGAAGCACCTGCAGCAGGACAAGAGCAGGGGATGCCGTGCCCAGCCACTGTCCTCTGCCTGGATTTGGGGGTTGCAGGACCCTGGCCTTGACATTGCTGCATTTTTCTAGTGAGTTTTGATGAAGGTTGAAGTCATACTCATCCAGATCACTTGAAGTCATTCACATGACTTTAAAACAGGGGTCGGGAACCTGTGGCTCGCGAGCCAGATGTGGTTCTTTTGATGGCTGCATCTGGCTTGCAGAAAAATCTTTAATAAAAATAATAATAACGTTAAAAATATAAAACATTCTCGGCCCTGGCCAGTTGGTTCAGTGGTGGAGCGTCGGCCTGGCGTGCGGGAGTCCCAGGTTCGATTCCCGGCCAGGGCACATGGGAGAAGCGCCCATCTGCTTCTCCACCCCTCCCCCTCTCCTTCCTCTTTGTCTCCCTCTTCCCCTCCTGCAGCCAAGGCCTCCACTGCCCAGGCGCTGAGGATGGCTCTGTGGCCTCTGCCTCAGGCGCTAGAATGGCTCTGATTGTGGCAGAGTGACGCCCCAGATGGGCAGAGCATCACCCTCTGGTGGGCGTGCCAGGTGGATCCCGGTCGGGCACATGCGGGAGTCTGTCTGACTGCCTCCCCGTTTCCAGCTTCAGAAAAATACCAAAAAAAAAAAATATATATATATATATATATATGTATATATATAAAACATTCTCATGTATTACAGTCCATTCATTTCCTACTGCTCATGGTTGCGGGTGGCTGGAGCCAATCACAGCTGTCCTCCGGGACAACACCAAATTTTTATTGGATAATGCGTAATGTACATGGGTCGTTGTATGGCTCTCACAGAATTACATATTAAAATATGTGGCGTTCATGGCTGTCTCAGCCAAAAAGGTTCCCAACCCCTGCTTTAAAACAAGAAGGACAGCAAGTGTATTGGTTGACCAGGAAAATAAAAAATGAGATAGGCTGAAGGAACAGGGATAAATGCAAGGTTCTACATCCAGTGCACAACAGAGGGAGAGGCTTTGGGAAGGAGGGACAGTTTCGATGGCAGGTGTCAGCTATGTGATGTGGCCACCAAGCAAAGCTGTCTTGTCTGCACTGAGAGAAATGTCATGTCTAGAACCAGGGGGTGATGGTCTGCTTGATCCACGCTGATCAAACCATATGTGGGGCACTGCACATCATTCTGGGCAACCCACTTGGAGGGACAGAGGCAAACCACAGCCTGTTTGTCAGAACAGGGGCAGGAGCTGAGCCATGTCATACACACAGCCGTGAAAGGCCTCGGGCTGTCCAGCCTGGAGAGGGGAAGATTCGGAACGTCCGGTGGGGAACTGCCTGAGAGCCAGGAAGGACTGTGCCCGGGCATCTCACTGTAGCTTCAGAGCCTGCTTCAGTGTTCAGTGTCTAGAACGTGCTCAGTTATTGCCCACTGAATGGGTAAGTAAGACTGGGCTTGTCCTGTGTCCAGGACCCCTGAGCCCAACTTCAGTTTGAGGTAAAGAGGAACTTTCTCATAGAGGTCCCCCACCTGGGCTACCATCAGTGCAGATGTGCATGTGTGGGAGTGTCCCCAGGTACAGTGGGCTGTTAGAACAGAGGGCCCCAAGCATCAATCATTTTTTACATGAGTCAGGAGTTTTGGTGGATGGAGGGGGCAGAATCTGTGATCACTCAGGGAACAGAAGATTTGTAAATGAATCTGCTGGCAAACTTACTGACAAGTGCACCCCTACCCGCAACAGTGCTTTTTATAATTTCTAGATAAAATGCCCTCATTTGAAATAGCATCAAGTAGAATTTAAGTTAATAGTGTGAATTGCAGTCCCATCTGCTCAGCCTTCATGGCCCAGCGGATCTATGGAGCCAATTGTCACAGTTTGTTTTAAAGCCAGGACGAAAAATACTCCTGGATGGTGTCCAGACCTCCTTGTGGGGATGCTGTCTTTGGAACACGGAAGGGGTGGGTGGTGAGAAAGCCGGGGTTGGGCAGAAGGAGGGCCGTGTGCTGGAGGCAAGGGACAGGGTTCCACTTTCTTTACTGGCTTGCTGGTGACCTTAGTAGTCAAGCCACCTCTGAGGCCTCGGTGCCTACTATAGTGGGGCCTGGCAGACCAGTCAGGGCCAGGCTGGATGACCTTCATTCATTCATTCAGCTTATACTTTTGAGCTCCTGTTGTGTGCCAGGCACCATTCTAGAAGCTGGGGACCCTAGGATGCTGAGTCAATAGTTTTCTAGCTGGGGAACCTAGGATGCTGAGAACACCATCGTCCATTTCATTGGTATTACTGGGGAGCAGCACTTCTTCTGGACATAAGAACTACGTGCCAAAAACTGTTCTGAGTTCGGGAGAGGTTATCACTCACCTTCCTCCTGATGTGGTCGAGACCTAAAAGGGAACTGGGGACTTCTGAGAAGTGCACGAGCATCAGGCTAGGGAGACTTGGGAGCGCTGACTAGATGCTTCTCACAGCACCTTTGAGTGTGGAAAGAATGTCACCCGGCAGTGGGGAATGCTTCCCAGGGAAGGTGATTGTGGAATGGGGTTCTCAAAGGGACAAGGGGCCTGCTCTGATCCAGGAGAGGTGGGGTGGGGGTGACGTGAGGCACCTTTCAGGAGGAGAGTTGTTCTGTGGAGTGGAGGGGCACTGGGAAGGGTGTTTCAGGAAAATAACCAGTGTATTCATCCCACAAACATTTATTGGGCACCTGCTATCTAAAGTGCAGAAGGTCACAGAGCTGAATTAAGATAAGGCTTTCACTTCAGGTGCTCGAAGTCTAGTGAGGTGGGTGAATGTGCAGATGAATTTCAGTGGGTACAAGACATGAGAACAGAGTGACTGCCTGCCTAAGGGAGAGAGGAAGGCTTCTTGGGTGAAGTGACAAATGAACTGGACCTAGAATGTGACTTGCAGTTGGCTAGGGGTGGGGTGGAGACAGTCCATTCCAGGTGGAGGGCTTTGGGATCCTTCTGAGTTTGCCTTGATATTGTGGGCAGAGCCAGTCACCCCATAACCAGGTGTTGTTCATTTGATTCTTGGGATGATGGGGGATATACTTCACTGTCCCCCAAAAAGAAGCTAGTCATCACATTTGAGGATGAGAATTCTTTGTGCTTAAGCTGCCTCTGGCTTTTCTGGAACATCATGGTTATAAAACAAGACGAGTCCTTGTTGCTCTGTGTTGGAGAGGACGTTGGAAAGGTGAGGGGCTGGAGGTGCGAGTGCAGCCCCGTTGCGGGGGTGGGAGGTGGGTGGAGACAGCGGCGCTGCAGCAAGGGGAGGAGGCGGGGCCCAGAGCAGAATTTAATGACAGTTCCATGAGTGAGGGCGAAATAAAGAAAGAGAAGGAGAGCTTGGCCCACTCTGTGCCAGGAAGAGTACTGAGGAAGGGAGAACACAGTGGGGATTGTTTTGGGAGGAGCAGGCAGTATAGGCAGTCACAGTGAATTGATTTAAACAGATTTCTGGATTAAATAGACTGCACATAAGGGCCTGGTCAAGCTCATTGACTTTGAATCTCTAAGGAGTGGGAACCTACAGTGAGTTTTGAGATGGGGCCTAGACAGTTGAGATTCTCCTGTTCAGAAGGAGGTGATCAGTTATCTAGTACTGCATAGCCCACCATCCCTAAATGTAGTGGCTTAAAGTTAGAGTCATTTTACTCTCTTTCAAGAACTCTGCAGGCCAGGACTCAGGCAGGGCTTGGCTGGCTCAGCAGCCTTCATCGCCAGGACACCAGGGACCTGCATTTCACTCCCGCAGGGCTGGTCGCTCCTGCATGCTGGCGTGGGCTTCCTCTCAGTGTATTGGCTCAGAGCAGTCAGGCCTCTTACGTGGCAGCTCAGACCTAAAAGTGGACATTCCAGGGAGCCAGGTAGAAGTCTTTTATGATTTGCCCTTGAAGTCACAGTGCCACTCTGCCATAGCCATAAGCCACCCAGATTCAAGGGGAGGGAACACAGATCCCATCTCTCAGTAGGAACACTGTTGGAGTCACACTGTGAGCAGAGCATGTGGGGTGGGAGACAGTGTTGCAGCCGACTTTGGGAAACACACTTTGGCCCAGGGCCGAGCTCACAGGAGCAGATGAACTGCCAAATAGTGAGGTTGCAGGCAGAGGAGAGGAGAGTGGCACACTGCCTGAGGTTGGTGGGCAACCCCGGGCCAGAGGTGGGGGAGGAGGCAAGTGACCAGGGAGGCATGGCAGGGATGGAGGAGGAAGGCTAGGAGCTGAGGGACGTGGCTCTTGTGTTTTAATGGTTTTCTCCGCCAGCTTGAGGCCCCACCCCCCAGTTTTCCCCATAGATTTCCGAGTGACTTCTCATTAGGAAAAATTTCAAATCATCTTTGATTATATTGTCTCTCTGTTTTAGTTTGGCCTGGCATGTCTTTTTATTCAAATAGGTAATGTAGGCACGTGCTTAATTAAAAGGTAGGAAAGGATGTAGATGGGGAAAATTAAGTCTGTTTCTCACCCCATCCCCAGAGGCCATCGCATTAGCAGGCTCACATGAATCCTCCAGAAAACGGTCTCCCGTTGCCGCTGCCGCTGCCGCTGTGCTGCTGACTGCAGGCTCGCCGCCGGCCAGCTGGGAGCTTCTCCCTGGCCTCCCCCTCTCCAGGCCAATTTTGCATCCCTTGCAGGAAGGGGGTGCTGCAGACACAGGGCTGACCTTAGCCTGGGATTCCATCCAGGCTTTCCTGAACCTGTCATTTTAACTGTTGCTTCTAATTCAAGTCAGACCCTTTGCATATTGGTTGTGCTTTGTACTTTGTGTGGTTTCTGAGTATTTGTTTACTCCCCGGGCCCAGATTCTGATGCTCTTTGTTCTGTCGTTTACATGTTCCTTTACCTGGCAGAAGGAAGTGGATGCGGTTAGGGGAGGCCAGGAGCCGTGAATTTTGGTATCACAGAATCACATAATCCTGGAGCTAAAGAGGGACTTTAAGGATTGTCTAGGACTAGGTTTATTCTCTTTGGTTTGGTTAAAAAAATAACTTATTATTTACTTTTGTACATAAGGAATTCAGCCCTAGAGAAGAGACTATCTAAGGCCACCAAACACCACCACCCTACCTCATCTCACTGCCCCTCCCAAGTCCCCAGGTCAACCCTGCAGCACTTCCTGGGGTGGGTGGTGGCCAACTGAGACTCCTGTGTGTGGGCAGTGGGAAGCACATGATCCACTGTGGACATGAGTGCTGAACCTTGCTATTCCAAATGGTTGGAGTGTGGGGATGCTGGTGCTGTGCCCAGGCCTGGGGCTGGTCCCTTCGCTGGCCTTCCTGGGGACAGGTTATGGCTGAACTCGGCGCAGTCCCCAGATGCAGCTGCTTGGAAGGCAAAATGATGTCTCTGCAGTGCGCACCATCGATCCATGGCTTCTGAAGCTTTTTTTTTTTTTTAAATTTCTCGGTGTCCACAAAATTCATGACTTTGCTGTGAGCCTGCCAGAGATGGCTGTGGTGAGTAGTGCTCCCGCCGGGCCCAGGGTCTCAGACTGCTGGAGTTTTGCCTTAGAAAGTAAATGAAATGTTTTGTAAACACACTGATGTCACCATCTCTACCCTTGCGGTTTTTAAACTTTTTCCAAACTCCTGACTCCTCACCTGTTCCTCCCTGCAGCTCTTTATTTCCCTGGACTTGGCTGTCAGTCCCTATAGAAAGAATCCACACAGCAGCTCCTGTGCCCCTAGAAAGTCCCCGGTGCACTGGGGTCTGTTCTGTCGGCTATACAGGTATGGTGAGGTAATCCTGCCCGACAAGGGTGGCTCTGAGTTAATGAGCATGGTCTCTCCTTTTGCCCCCTAGAGCATGGATTTCCTTTAAAGTGCTTCCTAAATCTGGGGAGACAGAAATATATGGCTGAAGAAAGTATTGCTGGGCAGAATTAAAATCGAATCCCGCAGCAGCCCTGTGCCCATCGGTTGCCTTCTGGGTTTGCTTTCTTTTTCACCTCTGAGTGCTCCTCGTTCAGCATATCATGTGGTTAGTTATTCTCTGGTTATCTTTAAAGTGTTTCCTGAGATGCTTTTAAATCCTGGAGCATGTCAGCACTAGATGACAGTCTTCTGTGCCAAGAGACGCTGGCTGCCATCCACCACCTGCACAGATCATGTCCCCAGCTGGACACACAGGTGGCTGATGAGAACTCCTGTCATCAGCACTGGGGGAGTTGGAGACCTTTGGGGACGGTTAACACATTCTGGTTTCGATGACCCCGAGAGTATCTTAAATGTGCAGCTCTAGCAACTTAATAATCTTCACACCCATATCATCAGAGCCCTCATTAACGCAGTCATGTCCTGTTTGGAACATCTTGGCCGTCTTCCCTCTTTTTTCTCAATGAAGCCTTCATTGATTGAGTGGCCTCAGTCTGAAGGCCCTGCGTGTTTTCCAGGAACGAGCTCTGCCCTGGTGACTCCTGCTCTGTCTTGACCTTTGCAGTGATGACATCCATTTGGGAGCTACGGAGTCTGCAGCAGATGGAGACTGGGAGGACTGAACGCTAGGTATTTGTGAGCAGCCTTGAGTTAACAGTTGTCTGGCATCTTTCCCAAATTGATCAGTGAGTTCTCATGGCCTAGGTGGCACTTCCCATCTGAATGCTGGCCATCCATCAGCTGTTTGCCTCTTCCTCGCTTCCTCTGTCCGGCTGAGGGCTGGCTGTGGAGATGGTTTCTAGAGAGTTGGATAGGCCCAGGGAATAGGTTCTTAGTCCAATGATGACCTCATCGTCTCCCCTTCCCCCACACCTTCCCTCCTCTGCCTCCGTTCTCATACCTACCCAGACGCCCAGATCTGGGAACTGTTCTAGACAGCTCCCTGGACAGCCCCACTGGCTCTTGACTCTTGATCACGTTTCTCAGCATTTCTTCTTTCTGACCATCTGCCTCCACCCCTGGTGGTCTGCTCTAGTTGGAGTCCCGTAGCTCTCATCTGGATCACTGCAGGCATCTTCTGCCCCTTTCTCATCATTCCTGCCAGAACCATCCTCCAAGACATGATTCAGAATATATATTCCCTGCCTGACCAGGTGGTGGCGCAGTGGATAGAGCATTGGACTGGAATGCAGAAGACCCAGGTTCGAGACCCTGAGGTCACCAGCTTGAACCCAAGGTTGCTGGCTCCAGCAAGGGGTTACTCGGTCTGCTGAAGGCCCACAGTCAAGGCACATATGAGAAAGCAATCAATGAACAACTAAGGTGTTGCAACTCTTAATGAAAAACTAATGATTGATGCTTCTCATCTCTCTCCGTTCTTGTCCGTCTGTCCCTGTCTATCCCTCTCTCTGACTCACTCTCTGTCTCTGTAAAAAATAAATAAATAAAAGAATATATATTCCCTTATTATGCCCCTCAGTGGCTTCCCTTCTGCCCACAAGTGGAGCCCCTTTCAGCGTGGCAATGAACCCACCATGACCCATCCCTCTTGACTGCTTCTTCCCCATCTTCCTTTACCGTGCTGTTCCCCACACCTGTGGTGGAAACTGTTACAGCCCTCCGGGCCTCCTGGCTCTCTCATGTGGCTCTGCGTGTACTCAGTCTGCTCTCCTGAGACCTTGGTCTTGGCCTCCTGCCCTCACCAAGCAGGAATGCCCACGTATTCTAATTATGAGCTGGTATGAAGACGCTCTCTTCTCTACAGCCTTCCTTGACTCCCCGTGGTTAGAAGGGGCCCTTGCCCTGTGTCCTCCATGTGTCCCCTATAGCACATGAGCACTTGGCAGCCTCTGTTTGTACATCCATCTTGCATGCTGTGAGGCTTTGGGTCTTGGAGCTCATCAGCCTAGCACAGTGGCTGGCAGAGAAGAGGCACCCTCACTGTTTGTGGAATGAATGGGAAAGGAGTTTGGAGCCAGACTGGAGCTGTGGTGCTGCCTGTCTGTATGGCCGCTGAGAAGGTTTGTTCATCTGATCTGTAAAATGGGGACAGTGCACTTCCCACACAAGATGGTCATGAAGTTCAAATGAGAAGACACTTGTGGAAACGCTGTATGTATGGTGCAGATTTGGCTAAGTGCCTGGAATTTAGCAGGTCCTCAGTCCTTATTCCCCTTTTCTGACTAGAACTGGTGAAAGCTTCCATTTCAAGATAAGCATCTCATTACCTTATATCTCTGCATCCAAAAAGTTTCTCACCTGGTTCCTAATAGGGAGGGTGTGCCTGGGAGTGTCCCACAGCGGCTGGGCTGGGTGGCCACCAGGGGGCAGAGGCTTTTGAACTTGTCTACTTTGTGAGCCATTCAGCAAATGTTTAGAACCCAGATCTTGAAATTGCTGTTCCTCAAGGTCTCTCCAGGGCCTTGGGTAGCGCGGCCTACCCTCGCGCTCAGCAGAGATTTATAAACAGCCTGTGCCATGTGTCATGTCCTTGGCCCCGTGTAAGTCAGTGGCAGCCTGCATGTTAATGTCCAAACTGTTTTCTCAGGACCCCTCCTGCCATCTGTCATTCAGGCGCCTTCTTTGTGCCCTGGAAGGATGGTTTTCATCAGGGCTCGCGGGGTCTGTCAAGGCCAGCCGAGGCTTCGAGTGGAGGGAAAAGAGATAAGAGACACGTCACAGGGCTCAGAAGGAATCGCATGGAATGGAAAGTTTAATAACTCAGAAAATGAAGATTGCAGGAAAACGACTAACAGCTTTAAAAAAATGAAAAAAAAAGGAGATGAGGTCAAACCTGTTCAACCAGGCCCTTGAGCAGTGCCACGCTCAAGTAGAGGGCAACTGATTAACCCTGTGACGTGTCCCACGCCTGCCAGGACAACGGCCAGTCTGCCCACAGCAGATGTTGCCATCATTTTTTCCTTCAACCCCTCCCAATTTCATTAACCCCCTCTGCACCCACCATAGCCCCCTTGGCTACTTACACCCGCCCCACATACATAACCTCTGATTCATCTGCATAGCAATAGTCCCTCCCCTCTGACTTCTTTTCTGGGGATGAAGGGAAAGATGGTCTGAGAAATGACTTTTGACCGCTTGTCCTCATTTCAAGAGCGTCTGTTCAGAGTGCAGGATGTCAGAAGACACAAAGTGCAAACTGCCCCCTGCCTCTTTCAGCAGCTTCCTGTGTGCTAGCCCAGTACAGTACTTTCCTGCACAGACGGAGAAGTGTGGGGTGTGTGCCTTTACAAAAGCAGTTACAACCCTCTTAGAGCCAGCCCCTTTCTTCTTTAACCTAGTTAGGGGTTTTCAACATTCATAATATTCATAATATATTTTTCTGATTTTTAACAGCTGTATAATATTTCATCACATGGGGCAGTGCTGTAATTTATGTGACTGAGTCTCTCTTGGCAGACCTCTTCCTGCTTCTGGAACACCCCCGACTGCGCCTGGTGTGGGGTTCACTCTTCTCCCTCTGGACAGTGCCTCTGCCATTGGCCAGCGCAACAGCCACATCCAGGGCTGGGTTCAGACTCCTCCTCCTGCATTCTCCTCTCCAGCATGCCACAGGATTCTCCACCTCCATGGTTCTGTCCTATGCGTATATACCCCCAATAACAATGAGCAAGGGCCCTGTGCTCACTACCTTTCTACAGTCGTACTCAAAGCATGTGCCTTGAGTTTAATTGGAAAATTATGTAACCCAAGGGCTGTGCACAGAAGAGGACAAGAATCTGAAGCACCAACAGTGAGAGTCAAAGCTGAGAGAGAAGCAATGGCCATGGACTGTTATGATAAAGTAACTGGCACTGTCAGTCCCCAGAAGCAGCCAGTGCACTTCACTATTAGTGCTTATACGAGTGTAGACATTGGTGCTTAGTGTGCTGGATATATTTCAGGGTTTCTGTCACCCACACTTGAAGCAGGGGTGACCCCCTCCCTTCATGGCCCCCACTGCCCTGAGTGCTTGTACGCCAGGTACTGGACTACAGATGCCCCCAGTCAAGTCTCTCTGGACCTGGCTGGGGTGGAGTATGCATCCACAGTGTCAGAAGCCTCATTAAAAAAGGACTTGCTGGGCCATTGAGCTTGCTGTATGGGGACTTTGCACTGAGAGCTGTCTTGGGGAGCAGACCATAGGTGTAAGTGAGCTGAAGTTTTGGAGCCCGGAAACTGTGGTCAAGCACAGGAAGCTCTTCCCCGAAGAGTGGGGTGGAGCTGGTTGCTTGGGCTCAGCTTCTGGGTGATTTTCTAGCTAACAGCCCGGAGATTGGCCCACATGTGTGTGGGGACAGTCACGATCAAGGAAGACAGTCCTCTGCCGCCGCCTGCCTTTGCCCACAGGGACCTTTAGCACCAAGTGTGTGTGTTCACAGCTCTTCCTGATCTTAAAGAAGTGGACACTTGGAGCCACTTTCCTGCTGGACTTTCTGGCTCGTTCACTTACCACCAGTACCATTTGCTGAAGTATCTAATAGCTCCCAGCACCGACCTCTGCTCAGGGTTTGCAGATAGCAAACACAATTGCTCATTGTCTAGTGATTCCACCCCCAGGAGAGGCAAGGCGGTGGCCTTGGAGGCCAAGGGAACATGGGGACAGCCTTGGTGGCTTTGAGAGAAGAGCAGCCTTAGTGTTTACAGCAGGAGTGCTTGCTGAGGGGCGAGCTGAGGGGCTGTACCTGGAGTGTCAACTGCTCTGAGGCCCCTCTGAAGACCACCCACTCAAAGCCTGCCCTCTTCAGCAGCGAGGCAGCCCCATTTGTTAGCTCTGTATTTGGCCTGGGCAGTGAGAGACACATGGGCAGACTGACCCTCTTGTGAGCTTCTCGAAGCTATGGCCACCCCTCCACATCAGGCCTCATTCCCGGAACCCCTAGATAAGCCCCTCAAGGTCTTCTGCTGCCCCGTGAGCTGACACCTGATGATGCCTGGAAGAGGTCTCTAGCATTTTCCAGGAAGCACCTGGCCCTAGTGCCCTCTTCCTGGGGCTGTGAGGGCATCGAGGGGGACAGATGGAGCCCTGCCAGCTTCCAGGAGGAACAGGACTGAGTGTGTTCCAGGTGAGGGAGGAGTTGTTCTGTTCCTCAGGCAGGGAGGGTGGTGGAGGAAAGAGACGGCTGTGAAAACAGTGGATACCTTTCAACCAGACTGAGAATTGGGAGAAACTGGGGCATCCTAGGTCCAGACACATAGCCTAAAATAGCAGCAGCAGCAACAGTTCTGACATGCGCGCTTGTGAGAAGGAACAAGGCATTGTCTGGTTCTGACTGATGGTCATTTTACTGGAATTCACTCGCTTGTGGTTCCTGGGCCACTGGGCTTGGCCAGGGAGCTGTGCCATGAGGCTGCCCTCAGGGTAGAGTCTGCCTGACACAGCCCATTTCTGTTATCTTTGAGGTGGGATTGGAGGAAACAATGGCCAGTGGATCTGGGGTAATTATAGAGCATTTACAGGCAAGTCATCTGATCTCATCTTCTAATTTTTTTCCCTCCAGAAAATAGGAGGCAAACACTGGCAGTTATATTTAGTTATAAACATTTTCCATCAGACTTGCTGCTGTGAAGCCTGGTGGAGTTGGGAGCAGGGTACCATGCGTTCAGGCTGGCTGCAGGCTCCCTCCGGGAGCCTTTCCTTCCAGGTGCTAATTCCTTGCCGTCCTTGAATGGGGACCAGGAATCTGAGGGGGTGGGTGTGACTCTGGGGCATTCATTATCCCAGCCTTTTCTAGGAAAATGTGAACAGTCCTGGCAATAGGGGAGTGGCTGGAGAGGAGGGGCTGGGACAGAAGAGCAGGGAGGTGTGGTCTTTGGGCTGGTCCTAGTGCCCAGAGTATCATGGGCTGAAAGAACCAGCAACATCATGGCTCCCCTGTAGCTTTCATGGTCAAGGCAAGAGTGGCTGGGGGATTGTGATTGTGTAAATTCGGGGAGGAAAGGAGAGAGGTAGGAGGCATGTGAAAAGAGAAGGGTTTTTTGATTATAGCAAACAGATTAGAAATAATCTACCATATTTCCCCATGTATAAAGCACTCCCATGCATAGGGCGCACCTTAATTTTGGGGCCTGAAATTTGAAAAAAAAATGTATTACATAAAGTTATTGGACTCAAGTTTTATTCATCATAAAATTCATACAACTCCTCATCACTGTCAAAAGTCCCATCCATTAGCTTGTCCTCATCTGTGCGAAAAAGTGGGAAATGCAAGTAAAAAAATCTACAACCGCTATATTAAGATGCACCCAGTTTTTAGACCCCGAATTTTTTGGAAAAGGGATGCATCTTATACATGGAGAAATATGGTAAATATCTAAATTTTGGGAATAAATAAAATGTAGTTTAATCCTGTAAGGTATTTTTTTCCACCGAGGAAGAAGGAAGGGGCGTAGCCACAAAGTGTGGAATAATAAAAAGGCTTTATTGAGTACAGAGCGCTTCCCGCCCAATGAGGTCCCCTGGTTCCGGGGACAGAGGCCAGAGAAGTCGCATAGGGTGACCGTGTGGGGGATATTTAAAGGGTCTCTAGGGTAGTTGGGCTAATATGACGTGGTGAAATCTCTCTGGCTGATGGACAGTTGCTTTTTTCCAAAGAGGCTCCTGGGAAGTTTCTTTTGGCGTGCCCGAGTGTAGGCGGTTCTAGCCAAAGTTCCCGGGCCTGGGTTCCTCACATGACCGTCCCCCATTGCCCACCACCCTACATTCCGATCTTTCGTGTTAATTAGGGGCGCTGCTCATTCGTCTGACTACTTCCTGCTGATTAGGGGCATCGTGGGGAGGGGGAAATCGGAAGGCGGTGGCTTTGAGAGGTGTCAGGAGGAACATCTGTTTGGCTGTGACTGGGGAAACTTCGTGGATGCGGTCCTGTAAGGATTTTTTTTTTTTTAAGAGGAGTAATAGGGGGATTTGCAGGGTCCAGCATTTTGGTGAGCTGGAGATGGGTAGGGTCTAGCAAATTTGAGGCAAAACTATGCCAGGAGTGGCGTACGAAGGGGAAAAGAAGGGTCCCATCCACTCCCATAACCGAGACCTGTGAGGGAACTAGAGGTCCAGAGTGTGATGGCAAAACAGAGAAGGCAGCTCCCATGTTCACAAGAAATGAGGTGGACTTACCTGTTCCTGCAGTATTACCCTGGGTTCTCCGAGTCCAGGCCATGTCAGCCGTCCATGATGTCTAGGAGTTCAAGTGGTGGGCCCGCCTGGCTGGACCAGCCTCCCATCTGGGTGGCCTGTTCTCCATGCAGAGATGTTGAGGAAAAGCCTGTTGCCCACAGGGGCAATCGCTCCACCAGTGACCGGGCTGTTTGCAGTCTGGGCAGGGCTCAGAGGGCAGCCGCAGGCAGGGGCCCTGCCGGGACCAGTGACCCTGCTTGCCACACTTAAAGCAAGCTGCTGTTGGGATTTATCTTTGCGGCTTGGATTTGGGTTGGGCACTTCCTGTGTCTTGCCTCTGTTGCTCTGCGGGTCTCAGGGTTGCCACAAGAGCCTGGGTTTGGAGCATTACCTTCTGCTGCATGTGGGCCTGGCGAACAGCCTTGGCCTATTTCTACTAGTTGGGACCATTAAAAACTTTAAATGGTCTTGGATAGGAGTTAGAATAAGAGGAGGTGGGATCCTGGGAAGCCCAGCACCTAGATCCAGCAGGCAACGTGGCAGGACAGGGCCAGAACTTCCTGTAAGAAGATTAGGGTTGAGCATCCTGCAAACCAGTGTAAGGGCCAATGGCAGGCTGAGAATGGCCTGATGGAGGAGGGGCTTAAGAACACAGTGGAGAAGGGAGGGGCCCCTGGCCAGCAGGAGAGGAGAAAGAGAGACTGGTATTTGCAGGTGAATGAGAAACAGGATCCTGCGAAGGGAGGGGTCTCTTGGAGGGAAGAGACCCGAGTGAAGAGATCCACAGAGGGACCAGAGAGGAGTCCTGAGAGAGAGGTGCCCTTGGGAGTCAGGTAGGAGGGGGATAGAGTTGGTGTTCGGTGGAGAAGGAAAGATTAGGAGCGGAGGTTTTAGGTGAGGTTTCGCTGGACAAAAAGGGCCTGTGCGTAGAACAGGCGGCACAGAGATTAGATTAGAGATAACTAGAAGCCCTGAATGTAGGGGATCTTCAACCAGTTCCCAGCTCTTTTGGCGATAGTTAAATTGGTGAGGGTGTTAAAACCGAAAGTCCCTTCGGGAGGCTACCTGGTTCAATGATCCAGTGGGTTCTGTGGCCTGGCCACAGCAGAGAAGAACAGTTTCTTCTTCTGTAGGGAGGGAGAGATTTCGGATAAGGTAACCCCAGGAGTATTTTTGGATTAGGTTTAGATTCCTGTGCCTCTATGGCCGCCCTCAGTTCTCGGAGTGGTCAAGTTGAGCATTGGCATCCCGCAACTTAAGCTCTGGCCACTGGACAGATAAGTAAAGTGGATGTGCTCAGGACGTCTCCATGGGCACACACGTACTCAGAATGGAAAGAGGTCCCTGATGCAGTTGTGGTTTCGGACAGGGAGTTGTGGAGGAAAGAACTGAGGGGAGGCTGGAGGCAGGGGACTTACCACACCGTGTGCCTAAGTGGGTGGGAAGTCGGAGATCCTGGTTCTTTCTTGGAGGGGAAGGGGAGAGGAGCGGCCCTTGCGGACTTTGACTCCTCCTGGGTTTCGGCACCAAAATGTAAGGTATTTTTCCCCACTGAGGAAGAAGGAAGGGGCCAGAGCCACAAAGTGTGGAACAATAAAAGGCTTTATTGAGTACAGAGCGCTTCCCGCCCGATGAGGTTCCCTGGTCCCAGGGGCACAGAGGCCAGGGAAGTTGCATAGGGTGTCCTGTGTGGAGGATATTTAAAGGGTCTCTAGGGTGGTCGAGCTAATATGATGTGGTGAAATCTCTCTGGCTGATGGACAGTTGCTTTTTTTCCAAAGAGGCTCCTGGGAAGTTTCTTTTGGAGTGCCCAAGTGTAGACGGTTTTAGCCAAAGTTCCTGGGCCTGGGTTCCTCACATGACCATCCCCCATTGCTGACCACCCCACAAATCCAATGATGGAATACTGTACAGCTATACAAAAGGAAAGAACTAGAATGACATTTCTTTGTAAAAATGTTGAAGAAGAAAACCAAGGAACATGTTTGGAATGATAATGTTTATGTAAAATATGCTGAATTATAATGTATATATATTTTTTAATAAATTTTTATTAATTTTAATGGGGTGACATCAATAAATCAGGGTACATATATTCAAAGAAAACATGTGCAGGTTATCTTGTCATTCAATTATGTTGCATACCCATCACTCAAAGTCAGATTGTCCTCCATCACCTTCTAGCTAGTTTTCTTTGTGCCCTTCCCCCCCGCCCTCCTTCCCTCCCCCTTCCCCCGGTAACCACCACACTCTTGTCCATGTCTCTTAGTCTCGTTTTTATGTCCCACCAATGTGTGGAATCCTGCAGTTCTTGTTTTTTTCTGATTTACTTATTTCACTCCGTATAATGTTATCAAGATCCCACCATTTTGTTGTAAGTGATCCGATGTCATCATTTCTTATGGCTGAATAGTATACCATGGTGTATATGTGCCACATCTTCTTTATCCAGTCTTCTATTTTTTTATTTTTTTATTTTTATAGTGATTAAAGCCTTTAAGCAAACTCTTGGCCAATACAGCAAGAATCCATAAAACAGTAGTGTCCTTAACATGTTCACCAAGTCCAAGTTGGCCCCAACACCATGCCAAGTCCCTGATAAATGCAACCCAACCCCAGTTCAGTCTGTTAGGAGCTGTCACAGGGAGCAAGAGTCCAGGAAAAGTCCACATCCAGGAAAAGTCCGCATGGCACTGGAATTGTTGTCACAATTCTATACTTTGCAGCTCACGTCCAAGTCCCAATGACCGCTGCTTCTAGCTGGTAATGATTCAGGTAGACTGGAAAAGCCATCTGCAGCATGTGTGGAGATGGAGCTTCTGTTCTCCTCTGCCAGTCTCGGTGTGGCTTCTTCAGTGTACCTTGGTTGAAGAGTCTTCTTAGTTTAGGCCAAAGTTGGTTTTTCCAGATGATAGTTCTTAAAATTATTTTGTAATCCACTTTGGTTCTGGGAGGTGGATGTTGGTACGTCCGCCTACTCCAGCACCATCTTGTCTTCTAGCAAACTTTTTTTACCACTTCATAATGTATATTTTTAATGGTCATATATATATGTATATGTATTTTTATTTATTTATATTGAGAGAGAGAGAGGCAGGATGAAAAGTATCAACTCATAGTTGTTCATTGACTGCTTTCTCATACATGCCTTGACGGGGAGGGGGTGTGTGTGCTCAAGCTGAGTCAGTGACCCCTTGCTCAGGGTAGCGACCTTAGGCGCAAGCCACTGACTTTGGCTTCAAGTCAACAACTTTTGGGCTCAAGTCAGTGACCATTGAGTCATGTTGATGATCCTGTATTCAAGCCAGTGGCCTTGTGCTCAAACTAATGAGCCTGCACTCAAGTCGGATGAACCCGTGCTCAACCCAGTGACCTCAGGATGCAAATATGGGTCCTCAGCATCCCAGGTCAATGCTTTATCCACTGTACCACCACTGGTCAGGCTGTATGTAAATACATATTTTTTAAAAACCTGAAAAAAATCTGAAGCAATGTATCTCTAAGTTATAGCAGTGCCAAATCTCTGGGGAAATGATGGGGGAGTAGGATTAGGATTGGTAACCAGAAGAGATCGAAGGCTTGTAATATTTTAATTAAAATTTTTATAATGAATATTCCAGTTTATTAAATATTAGAATGTTTGAAATAATTTTTTTTTTTTTTGTATTTTTCTGAAGCTGGAAATGGGGAGAGACAGTCAGACAGATTCCCGCATGCGCCTGATCGGGACCCACCCGGCACGCCCACCAGGAGCGAAGCTCTGCCCACCAGGGGGCGATGCTCTGCCCTTCCAGGGGATTGCTACCAGAGCCACTCCAGTGCCTGGAGCAGAGGCCAAAGAGCCATCCCCAGCGCCCGGGCCATCTTTGCTCCAATGGAGCCTTGGCTGTGGGAGGGGAAGAGAGAGACAGGAAGAAAGGAGGGGGGGGGGGGGAGAAGCAAATGGGCGCTTCTCTATGTGCCCTGGCCGGGAATCGAACCCGGGTCCCCCGCACGCCAGGCCGACGCTCTACCACTGAGCCAACCGGCCGGGGCTGAAATAATTTTGAGGCCATAGTTCAGCAGTCCTCTAGGTGGCAGCTTCAACATTTAGTAATGAGTGACTTAGGCAACAACTTGGAGGCAGGGATTCAGCCTAGGGCTTGGTAGCTAAGTGTCCTGACAGAGGACAGTGACGCAGCCAGTGACTCAGCAGTGCAGATGTCCGGGAGGTCAGAGTTGCTTTGGAAAGAAGTGAGTTACTGAGCTGGCCGTCCTCTTGGCTGGTTCTGGGGCTCCAGTAGTCATACCTTTTTAGAAGTGGCATCAATAATTTAACATTTATAGATCATTGTCTTTTGACCAGTTCTATTTTAAGTACCATTGGGGATTCAAATGAAGGAATGAAGGCGTGATATTTTTGTCCTTGAACTTAAAACCAGGCCAGGCCCTCCTGACCTCACCTGATCGTGAATTTGGCCTGCCTGCCTGCAGTCCTGCCCTCTGCTCTATCCTCCACCTGCCCCCGATGGTGATGCAGAAGTGCAGATCTGATCGATATCCTCGCTCTCTAATTAGGCTAGCTTTTTCCTCCCATCCTTTGAGACCCAATTCAGATGTCTCTACTTTTGCAATGCCCTTTTGGACCTGCTTTCTCCTTCTGAGTCAGAGGTGAATTAAAATCGGTTGAGGCCCTGGGGTGCAGAAGAAAATATTGGGCTCCTTGTCATTAGAAAAAAGTATAAAGTTGGCATTTTGAAGGGCCCTTCAGAAGTCTGGGCCCAAGACATGCGCCCGTTGCGCCTGTCATTAAATCCGCCTCTGTTCTGAGTGGTCAAATTTTCACTTTGCATGTGCTATTGTCTATTGATAACTAGTTATGGGTATTTCCTTTGGGATTATCAGCTTAGGATAAAAGTATGCCTTGTTGCCTGACCAGGTGGTGGCGCAGTGGATAGAGTATTGGACTGGGATGTGGAAGACCCAGGTTCGAGACCTCGAGGTCACCAGCTTGAGCATGGGCTCATCTGGTTTGAGCAAAGCTCACCAGCTTGGACCCAAGGTTGCTGGCTCAAGCAAGGGGTTACTCGGTCTGCTGAAGGCCCGCGGTTAAGGCACATATGAGAAAGCAATCAATGAACAACTAAGGTGTTGCAACGTGCAACGAAAAACTAATGATTGGTGCCTCTCATCTCTTCGTTCCTGTCTGTCTGTCCCTATCTATCCCTCTCTCTGACTCTCTGTTTCTGTTAAAAAAAAAAAAAGTATGCTTTATTTATTTCTCCCTCACTGTTTCTGTCTTGGTACCTTTTCATATAATAGATTCTCAAAATACGTTGATAGAAAGTATAGTGTATGTCCCAGTTACCTTTACTGTGTAACAAATTACTCCAGAATTCAGTGGCCTGAAACAACCATTTCATTATGCTCATGGAATCTGTGGTCAGGAGTTCATGTGGGTACAGTAGAGATGGCTTCTCTGTGCTCCACAATGTCTGGGGCCTCAGCTGGGGAAATTCCAAGTCTGAAAGGCAGCTCACAGCTGAGGCCTGGCAGTGTACAAAGGCCCTGTATGCACAAGCCAGCTGCTGGAGCCGACTGTTGGTTGTGCGATCCGCCAGGCTCCACATGTGGCACTCCACAGGCCTTGGGCTCCCTCACAGCATGGCCATCTCAGGACACGATGGTACAGGGCACCAGGTCATAATGTGGAAGCTGTCTCATTTTTTATGACCTAGCCTTGAAAGTCATAGTGTCACAAGCCTACCCAGATTCACAGGGAGTGGAAGAAGTGCCACCTCTTGATGGTATAATCATATTACAGGAGAGTTTATGGGACAGGAGATATTGTTACTTACTCAGTACTTATTATGGGCCAGGTTTTAAATGTAGCAACTCATTTAGTCTTCAACAAAGCTATGAGGATTATGTTACTTTACAGATGAGGACCCTGAGGCACAGAGCAGTTAAGAAACTCGCCACACCCTCACAGTGACCACCTATGCTGCGAGAGGTCAGGGAAGAGAAAGATTCCAGAATTATCTCCGTCCTTCAGGTCTGCTTCAGGGTTGTGGCATTGCACTTACACATGGGTGTACAATGGCTGCTTCATGGGATGGCTTTGATAAAAGTAAGGACACAGATGCATATTCTTGTGCCTGTGGTCTTGGGAAGCTGAGCTGTGAGTTATCCTGGCTCTCTGACTCCCTTGTGTGTGCGGACCTTGGTTAGGCTGCTCCTGGAGGCATTGACATTGACCTAGTGAGACCTTTGTTAAGGTGCTTTTCGTACTGCTGGTGTCTCTGGCCCGACCTCATTGACAGCCCTGCTCCTCGCCGCAGGACCGCATGGGCTTGCTGTGGGCATTAACATTGACTGATACATGTGAGGACCTCATCAGCCCAGCAAGTGCTGTCATTGTTGGTCGGGGCCAACTTTGTGTCTGTCTGTCCCCTGGTCCAGAAAGGTTTTTTTAGCTCCTGCTACTTCTCGTCTGTCCTTCACTGGCCGAAGGCTGAAGAATAGGAATTCCCAGCCCTTGTCACTGGAGTGGCCGTCCTTGCCCTCTCTTGGGAGCCCTTATGTGCTGTGCAGCCCTGCTTACCTGGTCTGTTTGGCACTCTTCACTTGAGGTTCTGCAGACCCCTGTCACCGTCTTCAGGACAGGGGGGCAAGGAAACCCCATTGGTGATCGATCCTCACTTATCACTGGTTCTCACGGACCACAATCGGTACCAGCCACAGACAAAGAAGACTGTGTTCTTTGTCATGGAGAAAGTGACTTAACCTTGTCTGGTAAGTGTGGCTGTGATGAAATGACCCCGTGAGGTAGTTGTAGGATTAAATGAGATTATGTACACAGGGCAGTTAGGACAGTGCCAGGCACGCTGCAGTGCTGGTCATTAACAGGAAAATAGAGAAAAGGAAAAAGGGGGAATCACCCATATTCCCAACATGCAGAGATTTCATCCCGATTTCATTAGTGTTTTGTGTGGTTATTTTCCAGGTACAGTATTTTTTTAAACATAATTTTACTGCAGATGCAATTTTGCATTTTGAACTGAAATTTGAATATTAATGTTCTTTTTAATGATTTTGTACTTACAGAAGTTTTTCCTATTTTGGGATTACTATCTCCCAATGATAGAAATAAGATGAAATTTAAAAATATTCATTTGGGCCCTGGCCAGATAGCTGGGTTGGTCAGCATGGTCCTGAAGCACAGACGTTGCTGGCTTGATCCCCGGTCGCGGCACATACAGGAACAAATGTTCCTGTTTCTCTCCTGTTCTCTCCTTTCCTCTCTCTAAAATCAATAAAATAAACATTTAAAAAATATTCATTTGGTGATTTTCACAGTATTATTTAATCTCTAGGGTTACCTATGAGATTAGCAAATGGTGCGTTACATTATTTCCATTATACAGATGAAAAAATGTACTACTGTGGCCGAGTCCCTTGCAGAAGTTGTAACGACTGGCTGCTGATTGAGCTCTGGTGACTGTGAAGGCCACAACGAAAGAATAGGTGCGGAATGGTGAGGTGGCTCCTTCTGACACCTCGACATGCTCTGTCACACACCTTGCACATAGAAATTGGATTCTGTGCCTAGAAATGTGGGTCCCTGAGCCAAGATGTGTTCCAAAAAATACATGAGAGGCTGGCTTTCACAGGTGCAGCGACCTCTCCCTGCTCACTGCCTGCTGACTCAGACTGCCCCTCGCCAGTTTCATCTAGGACTTAGCACAAGGGAGAAAGTAGAAGCAGACTTGGGCAGGCAAGATCTTGAAAAATCAGTTAAGTGAGATTGTGCATTTATGTGACCAGGGACTCTCAAAACTAAATCTGAAAGGCCATGGCCTGTCCCACTGACCATTTATTGCCTAAAGCAGTGGTTTTTAATATTCTTTCTTGGCCTCAAATCTCTAAGAATCTTTTTAAATTAATGGACCTTTTTCTAGAAGAACACACACATGAACATGTAATCCAATTTTTAATTTAATCTTGGGACCCACAGGTATCTACGTTAGTCAGATATTGGAATAAAACAAATTTCCTAAAAATTAAGGCTTCAAACAACAGTAAATCCTTCTCAACTTTATTGTTCACCTAAGACTGCTCTAAAGAAAAGTTGGTCGGAGAAACTGTGCTCTACTAAGTGGAGAGGAAGACGGAGAGGTATCCCGCACACACCAGCCCTACACATGCGTGGCCTCCCTCGCCATCAGTATCACTCACCAGAGTGGGGCCTTTTTAAAAAAAAATAAAGGATAAACCTACACTGACACATCATAATCACCCCAGAGTCCATACTTTACCTTAGGGTTCACTCTTGATGTCGTAAGTCTATGAGTTTGGACAAAGGTGTAATGACATGCATTCATCATAATATCATAGGGAGTATTTGAACTACCCTAAAAATCCTCTGTGCTTTGCCTGTTTATGTCTTTGAACCCTGTAATTACTGATTTTCTTATTGTCTCTAGTTTTACCTTTTCCAGAATGTTGGGACTCGGGCGGAGTGGAACCTTTTCTGATTGACTTTTTTATTTAGTAATATGCACTTAAGTGTTCTCCACGTCTTTTCGTGGCTTGATAGCTCATTTCTTTCTAGTGCTGAGCAGTGATTTCATTGTATGGACATGCCAGTTTATTTATTCACCTACCAAAGGACAACTTGATGCTTCCAGGTTTTGGCAAATATGCATAGAGCTGCATAAACGTCCATGTGCAGGTTTTTGTGTAAACAGAAAATTTGAACTTCTTTGGGTAAAAACCAAGGAGTACGATTACTGAATTGTGTGGTAAGAATATGTTTAGTTTTGCAAGATACTATGAAACTGTCTTCCAAAGTATCTATACCCTTCTAATTCCCACAAGCAATTAATGTTTCTCTTGCTCCACATCCTCACCAGCATTTGGTGGTGTTAGTGTTCTGGCAGTTCTAATAGGTGTGTAGTGGTAGCTCATTGTTTTAATTTGCACTTACCTGATGACATATGATGTAGAGCAGCATTTTCAACCACTGCAATGGCACACTGGTGTGCTGCAAGAATTTTTAGAACATTTAATATCTGAATATTTGGTCAGGGACACTGACCTCTTTTTGATTGTCAAATAAAATATATGAAAACAGCCAACACAATGATAGCTGTCTGGCCTGACAAGGCGGTGGCGCAGTGGATAGAGCATCAGACTGGGATGCAGGGGACCCAGATTTGGAACCCTGAGGTTGCCAGCTTGAGCATGGGCATATCCGGCTTGAGCTCTGGGTTGCTGGCTTGAGCGTGGGATCATAGACATGACCCCATGGTCACTGGCTTGAGCCAAGGTTGCTGTCTTGAGTACAAGGTCACTGGCTTGAGCAAGGGGTCACTCTCTCTGCTGTAACCCCTTCACCCCCCGTCAAGGCACATATGAGAAAACAATCAGTGAACAACTAAGGTGTCACAACAAAGAATTGATGCTTCTCATCTCTCTCCCTTCCTTGCTGTCTGTCCCTATCTGTCCCTCTCTCTGTCTCTCTGTCTCTGTCACACACACACACACAAATAGCTCTCTGGTGTGAATAAATCAAAATTATACTTATTTTTTGTCAGATCGGCAAAAAGTAATAAATCTTTAGTGTGCTGCAGATGAAAAAAAGGTTGAAAATCACTGATGTAGAGTAACTTTTTATATGCTTACTTGCCATCTGTATATCTTTTTTGGTGAGGTGTCTGTTAAGGTCTTTGCTCATTTTTTATTCTATTTTTATTTTTTATTGTTGAGTTTTAAGAGTCCATTGTATATTTGGACAAATTGTACAGATATTTTCCTCCAGTCTATGGCTTGTCTTCTAATTCTCTTGATATGTCTTTTGCAGAGCAAAAGTTTTGATTTTGTGTGTGTGTGTGTGTGTGTGTGTGTGTGTATGTGTGTTAGAGAGAGAGAGAGAGTCAGAGAGAAGGACAGATAGGGACAGACGGACAGGAAGGGAGAGAGACAAGAAACATCAATTCTTCGTTGCGGCTTCTTCAATTGTTCACTGATTGCTTTCTCATATGTGCCTCGACCGGGGGCTTCAGCAGACCGAGTAACCCCTTGCTCGAACCAGCGACCTTGGGCTCAAGCTGGTGAGTCTTGCTCAAACCAGGTGAACCTGTGCTCAAGCTGGCCACTTCGGGGTCTCGAACCTGGGTCCTCCACATCCCAGTCCGACAACGCTCTATCCACTGCACCACTGCCTGGTCAGGCCAAAAGTTTTGAATTTTAATAAAGCCCCATTTATCAATTATTTCTTTCATAGATTGTGACTTTGCTTTTGGGTCTAAAAAGGCATCCCCATACCCAAGGTCATTTGGACTTTCTCCTATGTTATCTTCTAAAATTCTATAGTTTTCCATATTATATTTAGGTCTGTGATCTATTTTGAGTTAAATTTTATGAATTGGTAAGGTCTGTGTCTAGACTCATTTTTATATACATATGGAGTGCCTTGTTGTTAGAACAGCGTTTGCTGAAGAAACTCTCTGCTACACTGGAAGCCTTGAAGCTGGGTAGCGTCAGTCCTCCAACTTGGTTCCTCTTTTAGTGTCGTGTTGCTTATTCTGGGTCTTGTGCCTCTCTATATGAACTTTAGAATCAGTTTGTAGATAAAATACCTTGCTGGGATTTTGATTGGGATGGCATTGAATCTATATGTCAACTTGGGAAGAACTGGCATGTTGATAATATTGAGTCTTCCTATTCGTGAACATAGACTGTCCCATCATTTATTTAGTTCTTATTTGATTTTGCTGGCTTGCCTCAGATAGATTTTATATCTATTTTGTTGTAGTTATACCTAACCATTTCTATTTAAAGGTGCTAATGTAAATGGTACTGTGTTTTTAATTTCAGATTCCATTTGTTCATTGTTGGTATATAGGAAAGCAATTGACTTTTGTATGTTAGCCTTGTACCCTGCAATCTTGCTGTAATCCCTTATTAGTTCCAAGAAATTTTTTTGTCAATTCTTTGACATTTTTACATAGGAAATCTGTCATTTGTGAACAAGGACAATTTTGTGTCTTCCTTTACAATCTTTGTATTTTTATTTCTTTTTCTTGCCTTATTGTATTAGCAAAGACTTCTAGTTTGATGTTGAAAAGGAGTGGTGAGAGGGGAAGTCCTTGCATTGTACCAATCTTAGTGGGAAAGCTTTGAGTTTCTTACCATTAAGTACGACGTTAGCCATAGGGTTTTAACTATCTATCTATCTATTGGTAGATAGTCTTTATCAAGTTAAGAAAGTTTCCCTTTATTGCTAGTTTACTGAGAATTTTTATCTCATGAATGTGTTGAATTTTGTTAAATGCTTTTTCTTTTTCTTTACTTTTTTTTTAAAGACAGAGACAGACAGAGAGACAGATTAGGACAAACACAGAGAAAGGGAGAGAGATGAGAAGCATAAATTCTTTGTTGTGGCACCTTAGTTGTTCATTGACTGCTTTTTCACATGTGCCCTAACCAGGTGGCTACGGCAGACTGAGTGACCCCTTGCTCAAGCCAGCAACCTTGGACTCAAGCTGGTGAGTCTTGCTCAAACCAGATGAGCCCGCACTTAAGCTGGCAACCTCGAGGCCTTAAACCTAGATCCTCCTGCATCCCAGTCCAACGCTCTATCCACTGTGCCACCGCCTTGTCAGGCATTAAATACTTTTTCTATGTTGATTGATAAGATCATGTGATTTTTCTTTTTTAGTTTGTTGATGTGATGGATTATATTAATTGATTTCTGAATGTTGAACCAGCCTTGCATACTTGGGATAAATCCCATTTGGTTGTAGTATATAATTCTTTTTACACTTTTTGGATTTTATTTGCTAATATTCTGTTGATTTTTTTTTTTTTTTTTTTTTTTGGTATTTCTTCTGAAGCTGGAAACGGGGAGAGACAGTCAGACAGACTCCCGCATGCGCCCAACCGGGATCCACCCGGCACGCCCACCAGGGGGCGACGCTCTGCCCACCAGGGGGCGATGCTCTGCCCTCCGGGGCGTTGCTCTGCCCCGACCAGAGCCACTCCAGCGCCTGGGGCAAAGGCCAAGGAGCCATCCCCAGCGCCTGGGCCATCTTTGCTCCAATGGAGCCTCGGCTGCGGGAGGGGAAGAGAGAGACAGAGAGGAAGGAGGGGGGGCGGAGAAGCAAATGGGCGCTTCTCCTATGTGCCCTGGCCGGGAATCGAACCCGGGTCCCCCGCACACCAGGCCGACGCTCTACCGGTGAGCCAACCGGCCAGGGCCTGTTGATGTTTTTTCATCTGTGTTGAAGAGACATATTGGTCTATAGTGTGCTTTTCTTGTAATGCCTTTGTCTGGTTTTGGTAGTAAGGTAATGCTGGCTCATAGCATGAATTAGGAGGAAGTATTCCCTCCACTTTTATACTTGGAAACAGACTGTAAAGAATTGGTATAGTTTCTAAAATATATTCAGTAGAGTTCACCAGGGTGACTCTATTGGGGCCTGCTGCTTTCTGACCTGGACTGTTATTATTGATTCACTGTCTTTAGTAGGTATAGGTCTATTCATTATCTTTACTTCTTATGTGAGTTTTCATAGATGTATCTTTCAAGGAATTGGTCCATTTTATCTCAGGTATCATATTTAAGGTCATAAGAATTATTTACCGGATTCTTTTATTATTCTTTTTTTTTTTTTAATTTTAATGGGGTGACATCAATAAATCAGGGTACATACATTCAAAGAAAACATCTCCAGGTCATCCTGTCATTTAGTCCTGCTGCATACCCATCACCCGAAGAGAGATCATCCTCCGCCACCCTCCATCCAGTTCTCTTTGTACCCTCCTCCCCCTTCCCCTTTCCCTCTTTTTTATTATTCCTTTAATTTCCATGTCATCTGTAGTGATTTCCTCTCATTTTTTTATATTTATAACTGGTATCCTCTCTCTTTTTTTCTTAGCTACTCTAGAGGCTTATTGATTTTATTGATATTTTTCAAAGAACCAGATTTTGGTTTTATTGGTTTTCTCTATTGATTCCCTATATTCAGTTTCATTGCTTTCTGCTCTATTTCTTATTATTTATTCTGCTCACTTTGGATTTAATTTTGCCTTGTTTCCTAAGGTAGAAATTTAGATTATTGATTTGAGGTCTTACTTCCCTTCTAATATATGCATTGAATGCTATAAATTTCCCTCTAAGCACTGGTTTTCCTGCATATAACAACTTTTTTTTTGAGAGAGAGAGAGAGAGAGAGAGAGAGAGAGAGAGAGAGGAGGGGAGAAAGTGAGATAGACTCCTGCATATGCCCTGACCTGGATCCACCCAGCAACCCTATCTGGGGCTGATACTTGAATCAACTGAGTTGTCCTAAGCGCCGGGGGCTGACGCTCGAACAAGTTGAGCCACTGGCTGCGAGAGGGGGAGAGAGAAAGGGGAGAGAGAAGAGGGAGAGAAGCAGATGGTTGCTTCTGATGTGTGCTGCCCTGACTGGGGATGTCTGCATGCCAAGCCAACGTTCTATCCAATGAGCCAACCAGCCAGGGCCTATAACAACTATTGATATGTTGCATTTCAGTTTTCATTTAATTCAAAATATTTTAAAATTTTTATTGAGATTTATTCTGTGACCCATGTGTTATTTAGAAGTGTGTTGTTTAATCTCTTTAAGTATTTGAGGTATCTTTCTTTCTTTCCTTTTTTTAAATTCAGTGAGAGGAGGGGAGGCAAGCCCACTAGGGGTTGATGCTCTGCCCATCTGGGTTGTTGCTCCGTTGCTCAGCAACTAAGCTCTTCTTAGCACCTGACGCAAAAGCTGTGGAGCTATCCTCTGTGCCCGTGGCCAACTCACTCCAGTCAAGCCATAGCTGCAAGAGGGGGAGAGAGAGAGAAGCGAGAGGGGAGAGGGTAGGGGTGGAGAAGCAGATGAGTGCTTCTCCTGTGTGCCCTGACCAGGAATTGAACTCAGGACAACCACACGCCAGGCTGACACTTGACCACTGAGCCAGCCGGCCAGGGCTCGAGGTATCTTTCTATAATTGATTTCTAGTCTAATTTCATTTTGCTTTGAGAGCAGACATTGTATGATTTCTGTTCTTTTAAATCTGTTAAGGTGTGTTTTATGGCCCAGACTGGTCTATCTTGGTGAATGTCCCATGTAAGCTTATTGTTGGATGAAGTAGCCTATCGATGTCTGTTGTATCCAATTGATAGATGGTACTGTTGAGTTCCACTGTGTCGTTACTGAATTTCTGCTTGATGGATTTGTCCTTTTCTGGTAGAGGAGTGTTGAAGTCACAACTGTGAAGGTGGATTCATCTATTTCTCCTGCAGTTCTATCAGTTTTTGTGTCGTGTAGTTTGCTTTGTTGTTAGGTGTGGACACATTGAGAATTGTTATGTCTTCTTTGAGACTTGACAATTTATCATTATGTGATGTCCTTCTTCATCACTGATAGGTTTCCTTACTTTGAAGTCTTCTCTGTCTGAAATTAATATAACTAAATACTCCTGCTTTCTTTTGATTAATGTTAACATGGTATATTTTTCTTCATTTATTTTTCATTTATATGTGTCTTAATATTTAAAGTGGGTTTCTTGTAGACAAGATATAATTGGATTGTATTTTTTAATTCATTCTGACAATCTCTGTTTTTTCATTGGTACACTTAAGACCATTGACAGTCAGTGATTATAGATATAGTTAGATTAATATCTGTCATATTCATTGCTATTTTTTTATTTGTTTCCGTTGTTTTTTGTTCTTATTTTATTCTGCCACCCTTTTTCGGTCTTGTATGTCTAGCCATTCTTATACAGTTAGAATACTTTGATCTTTTCTTTTTTTGAAATTACAGAAGTGATATTTGTTTACTGCAAAGTAATTCAAAGAGTACAGGAATGTCCAAAGTAAAAATTGTTATTTTTTAATAAAAAGGTGACCCTGCCCTAAGGAGCCTTATGTCCGAGGCTGAGAGGGAAGACGGGAGGAGCAGAGAAGCAGGGGGGCAGGGGATGCCTCAGTCAGGACTGGAGACCAGGGTCTGTTTGGAGGAAGGAGAGGGAGGCCTGCACTGCAGGGGCTGTCTCAGGAGAAGGAACTGGACAGGGCGGGGTGGAGAGGAAGGGGAGTTAAGCTGCTGAGGAGGAAAAGTTAATTTTTATTTCTGTGTTAAGACCCACTTCCTAAGAGCAGCATTATTTTCAGGGGTCAAAGGCCCTTTGTGAAGTGGGATATAATTTAAGGAGACATTTCATAGGCAGGTGCAGCTGACTGTGTGTGGTTAAAGTACAATCCAGTATTTATCTGTCAGGGAAGTTTATAACCTGCTTCCAGCTTGAACAGTTGTTTTGACTCGGATGCGCTGGCTCATTCAGGCCACTTAACATTGTTTACCTTTCAGGGGGTGAGTGCCTGATCCAATGATCAAATGCTCTTGTGTGTGCATCTGAAAGGGAATATACTCTGGGTGAGCTCAGCATTGTATCACAGTGGTCCGTATCTGATGGGTCTCTGCTGCTTTCTTTCTCCCCTTTTACTAGAGGAGAAAGGAGCTTTCTTCATCCAAGTCAGTGTAGAGTCTCTGCGGAAGGGAGGAGCTTAAAGCTATTGAGAGCCTTCAATTAGCAGAGGTGCTTTAATTTGGGCATCAGGCTGGCATTGGGCAGGCAGAGATATCGTAAGGCAGCAGATTTGACCCAGGCTGCACCCTGGACCAGTGACATCAGGTGGGGTTCAGGCAGTGGTATTTGTTTTGTTTTGTTTTTCTTCTTTTACGGAGACAGAAAGAGAGTCAGAGAGAGGGACAGATAGGGACAGACAGGAATGGAGAGAGATGAGAAGCATTAATCGTCAGTCTTTCGTTGTGGCACCTTAGCTGTTCATTGATTGCTCTCTCATATGTGCCCTGACCATGGGGCTACAGCAGACCAAGTAACCCCCCACTCGAGCCAGTGACCATGGGTCTAAGCTGGTGAGCTTTGCTCAAACCAGATGAGCCCACGCTCAAGCTGGCAACCCCGGGGTCTCAAACCTGGGTCCTCCTCATCCCAGTCCAATGCTCCATCCACTGCGCCACTGCCTGGTCAGGCCAGTGGTATTTGTTTTAAAGTTGCAGTGTGAGTCCAAGGTTGAGAATGAACCCTTTAAGGAAGATGCTGGCTGGTCCTGGATTGCCTCCAGCCTTCTCAGCAGCAGGTGGGGAATGGGCGTGGCCACTCAGTCACAGAACACTGTGATGCAGGGAGACCTAAATGTTAGAAATGTCATTAAATTGTTGCCAACTTTCTGGGATTCTGTAATACTGCAACCATTTGTTCAGATGTCACTATATAAATATTTTAAATTGTCATAAAAAGAGTACACAGTCAAAATGTTATATGGCAGATTTTAATGTACTGAAAATAACTAATAGACTGTCTTCTCGATGACTTTTGATATAGAACTAAGTACTGTCAACCAGAATGTATGAAGTAAATCAACCACTTTGATCTGTTGATTTGCGGTCACCCACCCCCACTTTCACGCTGTTTCAGTTCCCCTGCTTAGGGGTTCTAAGGTTTTGTTTGGAAGAAAAGGGTCTGTGCAGATAAGAGTTTACAAGCTACAAGGCTTTCCTTGTAGGGTCTGAATGAAAGTTGGTCATTTTGCATATTAGATCAGCGTGCTTTGAGCACAGACACGTACATACACCCCTCCCCCTGTAGGGCTTACTTCTGAGCCCACTAGGACTGGAGCTGCTCCTGGCTGCTCAGTGGCTGGATCCACCGTAGATAGGTTTCTATTGGGGCAGCAGCAGTTCTGTTTGGGAGGGAGGGGGAGGCTGCAGCTGTGGGTGGAGGTGGGTGGCCCAGAGAATTATCAATGGCCAAATCCTGAGGCACAGAACGTTCTATCCAGAAGGAGTCTAAGCTAGAAGCTCTTTATTGAGGACTAAGTGTGGGCTAAGTCCTATTCTGGGGTTTTTATCAGTTTTATCTTATTTAGCCTCTTAGATAACTCTGTAAGACACATTATTATCTCCACCTTACAGGAGGAAATGGAGGCTCAGAGAGGTTAAATAACTTGTCCAATATCACAGCTAATGCCTGACCAGGTGGTGGCGCAGTGGATACAGCGTCAGACTGGGATGCAGAGGACCCGGGTTCGAGACCCCGAGGTCGTCATCTTGAGCACAGGCTCATCTGATTTGAGTGGGGCTAACCAGCTTGGACCCAAGGTTGCTGGCTCGAGCAAGGGGTTACTCGGTCTGCTGTAGCCCCATGTTCAAGGCACATATAAGAAAGCAATCAATGAACAACTAAGGTGTCGCAATGAAAAACTGATTATTAATGCTTCTCATCTCTCTCCGTTCCTGTCTGTCTGTCCCTATCTGTACCTCTCTGACTCTTTCTCTGTCTCTGTAAAAAAAATAAAAATAAATAAATAAAAATTAAAAAAGAAAAATCACAGCTAATAAGTGACAGAGCCAGCCTTGCATACATACCAGTCTGCTCCAGAGCTTTCTCAGACATCATTTTGTAGACAAGAAGATCAAGTTCCCGAGGAAAAAGCAACTTGTCCAGGATGACACAGCCAGTTCCAATTCCTGGCAAACTACACCTAGACCTCACCTGCCCTTTCTGCCACACTGCTGTGCCCAGCTGCTGCCCAGGGTGAGGCTGAAAGGGTGGGCCCCTGGGCCTCTCCCACCTTCTTGGTGGCTCAGGCAGAATCAGTGTTGTGCTGTTGTGGAATGAGAAATTGAGAAATTAAACTCACCATATCTCCCTGCCGAGTCTACAAGGGAAACCTTGCTCAGAACAGGCAGGAGCTACCTTGGGAAGCATGTCCCAGCCAGAAGGTGGGGCCAGTGGGTGAGTCAGAGCTGTGATCCTAAGGTTCAGCCTTACTTTCCTGCCACCTGTCTGTGGTCAGCATGTGGGCATCTGGGCAGCAGGGACCTACTTCAGCCCTTCACATTCAAGTGGGCGTGTACTTGGCTTAAAGCTGCAGCACCTGTGGGCACTTGGCTCTGTCCCCATTCATGACAGGGGGCGGGGGCAGATGAAATAAGGACTGCTCATCCACAGGGCGTCCTGGTAGTAGCTACATTTGAGAATAAAGGGCGCAGCACCAGAGAAAGGGCCCATCCTTCCTACCAGACCTCGAATCAGGGAAGGAGTGCTTCGTTCCTGCCAGATTGCAAGAAGGGAGCTTTTATTCGTTTTCATCTGAATTTGTGTCAATTCAACTTTTCTTGTTTATTTTATTAAAAACCTTATAAGTAGCATTAATAATAGCATTTATATATCAATAGTTATAAAATGCCATATACGTGAAAAACAGAGGGACCAAAGGACGTTCCCAAGGGTCAGCTGCTAAGTAACCACATCCTTGCACAAATTCCCATATATGCCTGTTAGGGACAGTGCTTTACCATGGAGTGTCTTTTTTTTTCTTTTCTTACCCCCCCCCCCCCCCCGAAGCTGGAAACGGGGAGAGACAGTCAGACAGACTCCCGCATGCGCCCGACCGGGACCCACCCGGCACGCCCACCAGGGGCGAAGCTCTGCCCACCAGGGGGCGACGCTCCGCCCCTCTGGGGCGCCGCTCCACCGCGGCCAGAGCCACCCCAGCGCCCGGGGCAGAGGCCAAGGAGCCATCCCCAGCGCCCGGGCCATCCCGCTCCAACGGAGCCCTGGCTGCGGGAGGGGAAGAGAGAGACAGAGAGGAAGGAGGGGGGGTGGAGAAGCAAATGGGCACCTCTCCCATGCATCCTGGCCGGGAATCGAACCCGGGTCCCCTGCATGCCAGGCCGACGCTCCACCGCTGAGCCAACCTGCCAGGGCCTTTACTATGGAGTGTCTTAATTAATATTAATAAATCATGGAACACCTCAGAAAGGACCCGTAAGCTATCTATATTACTGCCATGTCACACAAGTAGCAAACCCTTTGAATATCTCTGCCTACTTTGCATTTTGGTCTCAGAAGTAAGTGAGCCTGTCATGTGTATGTCCCCCACAGGTGTGGTGTTGGCACAGCGTCAAGTCGCTGTCCAGGAAGGACCCTTATACCGCACAGAGGGCTCCCACATCACCATCTGGTGCAACGTGAGTGGCTTCCAGGGACCTTCTGAGCAGAATTTCCAGTGGTCCATTTACCTGCCCACCGCCCCAGAGCGCGAGGTCCAGATCGTCAGCACCGTGGACTCTTCTTTCCCTTATGCCATCTACACCCAGCGTGTCCGCAGTGGGAAGATCTACGTGGAGAGAATCCAGGGCGACTCGGCCTTACTGCACATCACCGATCTCCAGGCCCGCGATGCTGGGGAGTACGAGTGCTACACGCCCACCACCGATGAGCGGTACTTTGGGAGCTACAGTGCCAAGATGAACCTAATGGGTGAGGAGATGACTGCGTTTATGGGGCCGTGTCCTGCCTGAGTGTCACAGTCAGTGTGGGCTGCTGTAACAAAGGTCCGTAGGCTGAGTGGTTTAAGCAACAGCATTTATTTCTCATAGTCCTGGAAGCGGGGTGCCAGCCTGGTTGGTTCTGGAGGGAGCCCTTTTCCAGCTTGCAGACTGCTGTCTTCTCATTGTATCCTCACTTGGTGGGACGGGAATGCAAGCTCTCTGAGGTCCCTTTATGAGGGCACTGATCCCATTCATGGAGGCGCCAGTGTCACGACCTAATCATCTCCCACAGGCCTCCTCCCCAGATGCCAGCACAGCATGCCAGGGATTAGGTTTCAACATATGAATTTTGTGGAGACATAAACAAACATTTAGTTCGTAACATTGAGTTACTTCTATTAGAGTAGAAATTTGACAAAAATAAAAAATAAAAACCCACATGGATTCCTGGACGGCTCCATGCTTCACTCCTCGGTTAACCCTTGAATAAGGGATGGTGCAGTGCTCCAAGTTCTGCTTTCCCCATGACTTAGTTTTTCAAATGTGGGTAAGTCAGCAGAATTTAAAAAAAGATCCCCAGATATTTTAGAGGTCAACTAGTAACATAACTGAATAGAGTTTGTGTTCCTTTATAAAATAGAAGGTTGAGGCTGAAACTTAAAAAAGTCTAAAGCAGAAGTTAAGTTTTCAGAGAAAGTTAACAATTCCTCTACTTAGTGAAAGGGGATGTGAAAATAGGAGGCAAGGATGTTTGTGATTGATTATCTGAAGAATGATGAGGATGGTGAAGCAAATGATGTCAGCTGGGAGACAGGTGAAACCTCTCGGAAATGGGCCTGTGGACGGGCTCTGGGAGACCTGTAGCACCCCTGACTCAGGAAGTAAATGCAGCCTCAGGTCCCTGCTCGGACTGGGTGCCTGGAGATGCTGAGCGCATGAGGGAGGCATGTGCAGCAGCGGCCCAGTGATCCCCGAATGATGGAGGGATCTCTACATGAAAGGCTTTCAAGGCTGTTCTGTTTTTCTGCCCCATCCTAATTTCCAGATTTATTTGTGATAATAAAAACTGGAATAGTTGGTCCTTCCCACTGGCAAACACTGCCATCTCCCCACTCTTCTCCCCTCCAGCTTTTTTTGGTGGTTCTTCCTTTCTCTGACAAGCCTGCACGCATCAGGAGCCTGTGGCCCAGCCCTGAGGTGGGTGCAGCGAGGAAGCACACACTGGCTGTCTTTGGAGTGCCTTTAGCAGTCACGGGGTGGTATTTAATCCCAGGGTGAGATCCTGACCAGGGGACCACAGGGGAGCTCTCCGTTTGCCTGAGTCACCCTCATCCTGTGGCTTCATTCCAGTGTAGACCACTTTGGCACGTAAGTTATAGGAAAATTGAAACTATTAAAAAATCAAGAATGATGATGCCTTTCTCTACCAAAAATGTTTTTTATTTTTTTATTTTTAAATAGCCTTCCTAGAGCAAAGCATTGCTGAAGTCAGTTGGGGAATATGGGGTGGTGTCTGCAAGGGAGGAAATGAGGAAGTTGTGTAGAAATGGAAATGCCCCAAATTCCAGGAACGATTCCCATTTGAAGACCAGTCAGAAGCCAGTTTCAAATATCTTGAAGCAATGAATGAACAATAAAATCTAATTTTGCCTAAGAAAAAAATGCTTTTTACACAGTATTTTCGGGGAGTTCATTTAATATGTAAAATGAAATACAGCCTACCTTTTATTTGAGTGTTATAAAAATAACCAAGCAGCTAAGAATAATTGCCAAAAACTTGCAGTCCAAATCCAAACAGAAAACTCCTGTTCTGTGCCTGCCGGGGTCCTTCGGGACTGCAGAGATACACGGGGTGGGAGCTTTGTTGTTGTTACCTGTCGCTGAGCTGGCTCTGACTCCTGGGGACCCGATGACTGAGTGGCGTCCACAATGCCCTGTCCTTGACAGCCCTGCTCAGCTCCTGTAGACTCATGCTACAGCTTCTTTCACAGAGTCAGTCCACCTCAGATTCAGTCTTCCTCTTTTCCTGATGATCCCTACTTTTCCCAGCATTATTGTCTTTTGCAAAGAATGCTGCTTTCCCATGGTGTGCCCAAAGCAGGACAGCTTCCGTTTGTCCCTGTGAATATTAAGGTTCTGCGGCTCTGTTGTGACTGTTCACTTGGGTTGTTCCTGTGTTGCAGTGATCCCAGACTCCCTGCAGACCACCGCCATGCCCCAGACTCTGCACAAAGTGGAGCAGGACCCTCTGGAGCTCACGTGTGAGGTGGCCACAGACACAGTCCAGCACAGCCACCTCTCGGTGGCCTGGCTCCGGCAGAGAGGCAGCGAGAAGCCGGTAGAGGTCATTGCCCTGAGTCGAGATTTCATGCTTCACTCCAGCAGCGAGTATGCCCAGAGGCAGAGCCTAGGGGAGGTGCGGCTGGACAAACTGGGGAGCAGCACCTTCCGCCTCACCGTCTTCCACCTTCAGCCTTCCGACCAGGGCGAGTTCTACTGTGAGGCCGCTGAGTGGATCCAGGATCCTGACGGCTCTTGGTATGCCATGACCCAAAAGCGTTCCGAGGGAACCATGGTCACTGTCCAGCCCACAGGTCAGTCTCTCTCTTGTCCTCATTCTCCACCTGGTTGTGAAGGTTGTCACATGCAGGAAGGGTGTGCAGATGCCTTTCGTAGTGACCTCTGAAAGTACACTAGGTTTTCCTGGGAAGTTAGAGATGGTCCTGCCTGAGGACCAGAGGAAGCTAGGGATGGGTCAGGCCCAGGGCTCCTAAGATCTACCTGCACGTGAGTCTCAGAGAGGAGTTGCACGGGCTGAATCCTGCGGATAGACTGGCTTCTTTAACCCACGAGGAGTCTTACATTTTCTTGAACTACAAATTCTTTTCAAAAATTGAGAGATGCCATAGAAACAAATTGTATCCTATGACTGGGTTTGCATTAGTCACATGCCTACCCCTTTGATGACGTTGCCTACTTCAGTGACTAATCCTGTTTCTTTCTTAGAAGACATTTGAAAGTAGGAGCCTTCCACTGCAGGTATGAAATCCTGAGCTAGAGAAATTTTGGTGTAAAGGGTTACTTTTTCATATTATTTCTTTGGTAATGTTTTATGATTTCCAAAATGCTTTGTCACAGTTCTTCAGATTTTCTAGAGATGAGTAGGTGGGGTGGGGGGCGCGAAGAAGCCGAGTCAGGTGGCTTGATGACGGGGCCGCAGGAGAAGTCACAGGGTGAGGACAGCCACAGGAGTACTAGGGTCCACTGTGAATGTTTTTTCAAGGGAAAGACCTAGAAGGCTATCGCCTGAGGAGGTGACTTATGTGTTTAGAGCTGGGTCAAAGGTGCTGAGGTCCTACTGCCCCTCGTGTTATCCTCCCGCAGTGCCAGGTGGCGCTCTGCATGCCCCACATGACCCTGTGCCCTGGATCAGCTCCGAGAGCTGTGCTGGTGGCGTCTGTGGGCCAGGGCCGGTCTCGTGGGCCAGGGCTCCCCTGGCTATCGTTGAGGACGGTCATTGTGCTGTAATGAGATGTAGTGGATGGCTGAGTCTTTCCTTGTATTCTGCTGAGCTCTGGTGAGGGCCTGTAGCTGTCTGGTGGGTGGAGGGTAGTTTGTGGGAGTCTGAGAGGCAGGTGAGGTCTCCTTGGCAGCACTGTTTAATGACATCCCTATCCTATTTGCTGTGGTCAGTGGTCTTGGTCTTTACATTAAAGTTCTGCCACTTGTTCTTCTGTCATTGTAGAGCAGGGCTTCTGACTTACCCAATAGTGCAGACTCCTGGGCCAGGCTCCTGGGGCGGGACCTGCGGGGCTGTGTGTCCCATGTCCTTCCCAGGGGGTTTCTGCACGGTCTGGGTTGTGTCACGCGGAGCTGTAGAGGTAGCAGGGCAGAAGGATTCTCTGGACAGCGAATGGATGTGAGGGCTTTCATGAGAAGGATCGGGCTCCCGAGTCAGCAACACCTCATCTGCTCTGGGAGACCCAGAGCATGTAGCAGCTTCCGGACTTCCAATTCTAAGACATCTACAGAAGGCGCTTTAGTTCATATTTATTGTTTCCCTTCTTGGATGTTTTTTAAGATCAGCTTCAAAAGTCTGGACCAAATTTTGAGTCTTAATACTTTTAAATTAGGATGCATCAGCCTGACCAGGCGGTGGCGCTGTGGATAGAGCGTCGGACTGGGATGCGGAAGTACCCAGGTTCGAGACTCCGAGGTCGCGCGCGGGCTCATCTGGCTTGAGCAAAGAGCTCGCCAGCTTGGACCCAAGGTCGCTGGCTCCAGCAAGGGGTTACTCGGTCTGCTGAAGGCCCACGGTCAAGGCACGTGTGAGAAAGCAATCAATGAACAACTAAGAAGTCGCAACGCGCAACGAGAAGCTGATGATTGATGCTTCTCATCTCTCTCTCTTCCTGTCTGTCTGTCCCTGTCTATCTCTGCCTCTGTAAAAAAAAAAAAAAAAAAAAAAAAATTAGGTTGCATCAGCTAACCTACTTTATTTTCATCTTACCAATTTGGAATTAGGAGTTTTTACATTTTCTCAGCAAATTTTTCCAGACTAAGCCAGCTAAGGGAAAACTCAATGAAATAAAAGTTGGTGACTTCACGCTGCGTCCTAGTGGTGGGCAGGCTGGGTGGCTGCAGCCACACCCGGCGCTCTCACAGCTCAAGCCGGCAAGCATCGAGTAAGTCCCCTCAGCGTTGAAGGCATGGGATAGCACTGGGGATTCAGAGATGATGAGCACTTGGTCCCCGCACTCAGGGAACTTGCTGATGTCAAAGCCAGTGGCTCAGCGGAGTGTGCTAAGTGCTATGGTAGTGTTGTATATAGTGTGCTGTGGACCGCAGTGAATGTGACCTGCTCTAACAACAGTCAGCTTCCCTGGATGGAACAGTTACTAAGGCACATCCAGGAAAACCAGCGAGTTTAGTGATTTGAGCTGAGCCTTGAAGCTTGACAAGAGAGCAGGAGGAGAAGCACAAGACGGCTTGACATGCTGGGCAGGCAGAGAGAAGTTGAGCATGAATAGATGTTGAGTTCCAGATACGCATGGTGAGAGGAAAAAGGAAAGGAGCCTGAAGCCTCACGTGCTGTCATGTGGACCTTGGCCTTAACTCTGTGGACCAGGTATTTTCAGACTGTTCTCCTTGGAACCTTAGAAATCTTAGAGGTGTCTGAGAGGCTGCATGTGTGCACATTCTTGTGCGCGTGTGCGTGCCTGGGTGCTAGAGGAGGGCCTGTGACGGCCCTAATTCAGTCCTGCCTTGATTCAGCCAAGTGTTTTCTATATTGGGCACAAAAGACTTTGTAAGGAAAAAGAAAGTCCCAACCCCAGAAAGATAGTGTCTGCGGCGCAGGAGAGTGACTCAGCTGATGGGTTCCTGTGGCTGTCCCCTCAGCTTTCTCCGCAGAGCCTGCGTCCTCTCTCTGCTGGAGCCCAGGTCCCCTTGATCAAGCAGTAGAATCCAGTCTCCCGTGTTCACTCCTGGCTTCTGCTGGTGCGTGTTGTTTGCTTGCATTGAGGAACTGAGCCTCATGCCAACAGCTACACGAGTGAGCTTGGAAGATCCTTCAACCCCAGTCTAGTCAGTGTTCAGCTGATTATAACTTCATCTGATATATTTTATTGTTATTATTGTATGTGTTGATTCAGTGGTATTAGAAATGAGTATGTTGTACTAACAGAGCTCATTCTAACTTTAATGAAGATTGTTTTAATGTATAGCTGGGAGAATAAAAAAAGTAGTAAATGTAGACTTTGAAATACTGGTCACCAAAGATGTTCTAGAATGAGGAACTCAAAGATAAAGGTACATTATTAGAGTAAAAGAGGGGTCAGCAAACCATGGCCTGTGCCTCGACAACCAGTTGTTTTAAAAAACTCCAGATGTTATATTTTTTTTAAAAAAAAAGGAAGTCCCCTTCCAAATAAGTTTGAAAACCACTGCTGCAGACAGTGGGGGGAGGGGGGAGACTTTTGAGCAGGAATGACCCAAAGTCTGGATTTAGAAGGAAAACATGGAGGCCACATAGAAGTTGATTAGACAGGTTGGATCTGATTCCAGAGACCAGGTAAGAAAGGACTAATAAGACCATGACAGGTGAGCGCCAGCAGCCTGGAGAGGAGGCGGTGAGTGGGTGCTGGAGGCAGAAGAAGGGCCCTGTGGAAGGAGGAGTTCAGCTGTCTGGGGGCCTGCGGCTGGAACTCAGGGGGGACGCCCTGAATGGTAAGGAGGACACGCCGGAGAGTGTCTGCTCCCCCATGGGTGGCAGCTGCAGTCTCCTTTCCCGTGAATAGTAGTCAGGGAGTCCACCCTGCAAGCAGACTCATCGTCGTTCAGCACGTGAAACACCAGCATGTCATCGACACACAGCTCAGTCAGATTTGAACTTGGGAGTGATGAGGCCCAGGAGAACAGCCTCAAGAGGAGCAGGTCCAGTGAAAGAGAGAAACCGAGTGGTCAGGCAAGGGAGAAGCAGGAGGGGCGTTGTCATGGAGCCCAAGGGAGAGGCCAGGCCAGAGGCTGAGAGCTGCCTGGGAAAACCCTTGGTTGTGATGGGGGCAGAGGGGCCTCGCTGATGACGTTTGCTGGGGAAGTGAAATATGGGAAAAGGGCCGGAAGCCAATTTAAGTGGGCTGAGGAGTGAGGGAGGTATTCGAAAAGGCCTAAATCAATTTCTAGTGGTTTAATTGGGTATAACTAAGGGCAAATTGTAGTGCAGATAAAAGGGTGATCAGTTATAAATCTCGTGTCTGTAGCCTGAGGCCGTCAGGGCTTCCCTAGCCGAGGGGCACTGCCTGTGCTCAGTCTTTGGCTGCCAAGCAAAGAAAGCCACAGTTGCAGCCAGCCTAACCCCAAGGAAATGGGGCATCTGAGGTCTAGGGCACCTGTTCACATGTCTTCAGGGGCATTTGTATGGAAGGGGTGCTTTTTATCAATGATGTTGAGATATAAATCATTGTAATTGGGTTGACCAGAGAGCCAGGATCTGGCAGACAACATGGGCACAGGCCACGTAGGTGCATTCATCTACACAGAAGATGACAGGAAAACCTGCCTATCTCCACCCCTGTCTCTCGGGAGTAGTCTTTTGGGAAAGGGAAGCTGAGGCAGCAGCTCTCATGTTAGAGGTGAGCTCTGGGAGCTGTTGAGTGGTTTCTGTTGTTAGGAAGTTTAGGTAATGAAGCTGATTCACTGGGGAAAAACAGGGGTTTGGGCAAGGTGCTGGCCCATATGGGAGGGGCGGGGCTGGGAGCCGGGTACAAAGCCAGGCTGGGCTGGAGACTAGGAATGCGGAAGCAGGGCTCTCATGACTCCTGTGTTTTCTCGGAGGGATAGGAGTTTTACATGGCGCAGGGGTCTTGCAGATAGTAGTAGAGGCTCGGACATGCCAGTGTAGGGAAGGCAATCAGGTTTGGAGTCATTGAGTCTACGATGAATGCAGAGGTCTCTTTAAAGTGATTGCCCCTCTGTTCTCTCTTGGTGAGCAGAACTGGGAGGAAGGACTTGAGCAGAGTGGTTGCAGCTACAGCCTTCCCTACCCAAGATTCTTTGGTTCTGTTGTCTAGAACGGAGTGTTTTCTCCAACCATTGACTCTTTTTTTTTTTTTTTTTTTTGTATTTTTCTGAAGCTGGAAACGGGGAAAGACAGTCAGACAGACTCCCACATGCGCCCGACCGGGATCCACCTGGCACACCCACCAGGGGCGAAGCTCTGCCCACCAGGGGGCGATGCTCTGCCCCTCGGGGGCGTCGCTCTGCTGCTATCAGAGCCACTCCAGCGCCTGGGGCAGAGGCCAAGGAGCCATCCCCAGCGCCCGGGCCATCTTTGCTCCACTGGAGCCTCGGCTGCGGGAGGGGAAGAGAGAGACAGAGAGGAAGGAGGGGGGGGTGGAGAAGTAAATGGGCGCTTCTCCTATGTGCCCTGGCCGGGAATCGAACCCGGGTCCCCTGCATGCCAGGCCGACGCTCTACCGCTGAGCCAACCGGCCAGGGCCCCATTGACTCTTTTGTCTTACCCTGTCCCCCACTTCTGCCATGAGCTAGGAGAACTGTCCCATAGAACCCATGGAAATGACAGTCACCACACACCGTTACTCAGAGTGCTGGGACACGTTGATGGTGATGGGCTCTTCTTTGATCACCCCTCATGCTGGATTAAACACCCAGCTCCCTGGAGGGGGTTGGGGTTCGGGTTCATCGGCCATTTCACGGGTGTTCTGGTTTTCAGTGTAATAGGTATTTTTTATTACACCTTTCTAAATATTTGACAGGTGGTGACTAGTGAAAAGCCATTAGTTTTCATTTGTCCTGTGCCATTTTGTTAGGGTTGGTCTTACGTGTGTCTTATTTCTAGTATTCACATGGGGATGAAGAACGTATTTCAATGTGTTTATTTTTTAGTTTATTAGGATATGAGGGCCAGCACCTAGGCTATTGTATATTTTTGCCTCAGAAACCCCAGTGGGGTAAGTCCTATTATATCTGCTGAATGTGTTTGTAATCCTGTTGTTTAGTGGGTTATTCTGAGTGTAGAAGTCAAGGCTACTAGGCCTTTGCTATCTGCCATGTAGTGATATTCAGAGTTCCTTATTGGCTTTTGGGGGGTGAATCTAGGGCAGTGTAAGCTGCAGACAGAGCCCATCGGTCGTGACTGGGATAGCAGCCCCTTCAGACTACCTGGGTCTGGCTACCTTGGTTTCCTTCTGTGATGTTTAAGAATTTAATTTCTCAGGTCACCTGGGTGCGAGCTGGAGTTTGTTCTCAGGACAGTGTGGTGGTGCCTTCTCTGTAGTTTGCACTGGAGAGAAGGCTTGGGTGGTGGGACCGTGCAGATGCAGTCTGCGTAGCTTGGCTCCTCACTCACCCAGAGTGCACCGTTCTGTGGTTTTTTCTTAGACAAAGAGTTCACTGTTCGGCTGGAAACAGAGAAACGCCTGTACACAATGGGAGAGCCGGTGGAGTTCAGATGCATCCTGGAGGCTCAGAACATTCCCGACCGTTACTTCGCTGTCTCCTGGGCCTTCAACAGCTCACTCATTGCCAACATGGGGCCTAACGCTGTGCCTGTCCTCAACAGCGAATTCGCCCATCGGGAAGCCAGGGGGCAGCTGAAAGTGGCCAAAGAGAGTGACAATGTCTTTGTGCTGAAGATCTACCACCTCCGCCAGGAAGACAGCGGGAAGTACAACTGTCGTGTGACAGAAAGAGAGAAAACGGTCACCGGGGAATTCATCGACAAGGAGAGCAAGCGGCCCAAAAACATCCCCATCATAGTTCTTCCCATCAGTAAGTACAGAGACAGCTGCTTCCCCTCCCACCGGTCTGGTCCCATAGTTGCAGTCACTGAGCAAGGTTAGGGAGAGAAGAATATGTGGGGAGGGAGGGAAGGACAAGTGGACTCTAGTTCAGTGGTCTCCAACCTTTTTTGGGCCACAGACCAGTTTAATGTCAGAAAATATTTTCACAGACTGGCCTTTAGGGTGGGACGGATAAATGTATCACATGATTGAGGCAAGTGTCAAGAGTGAGTCTTAGACGGATGTAACAGAGGGAATCTGGTCATTTTTTAAAAATAAAACATCGTTCAGACTTAAATATAAATAAAACGGAAATAATGTAAGTTATTTATTCTTTCTCTGCAGACCGGTACCAAATGGCCCACGGACCGGTACCGTTCCGTGGCCCAGGGGTTGGGGACCACTGCTCTAGGGTTCAGGCAGGCAGAGAAGCCCAGTTACCCACTCCCCTCTCCAGCAGGAGGGCTGTGTTTGTTCCTGGAGGGGGCATCACAGACACAGTTCTGAGTCCACAGCAGCAGTGCCAGCTCAACTAGGAGGGAAACTAGGAATTCAGGGCAGCTCTTTGCTCCTGTGTGGCAGTTAAGTCCCAGAAGTGGGGAGATGCCTATCTTGACATCTCAAAAGAGGGTGGGTGGATTTTACGGGAGAATTTTAAATCCTAAAAGCTCACTATTAAGAAGGCTTGGCTGTCTGGGTTTGGGGGTGGGAGGGTTGGCATTTCATTTCCCTCATTGTGTCTTCCCTGTTGAAATTGTGTTTTTAAATGTCAGTGGCTGGGACCTCTCCCATCTTTCTGGGGCATAGACTTTTAAAGCTGAGCTGATTCTGACCTGTGGTGGCGCAGTGGATAAAGCGTCGACCTGGAAATGCTGAGGTCGCCGGTTCAAAACCCTGGTCTTACCTGGTCAAGGCACATATGGGAGTTGATGCTTCCAGCTCCTCCCCCCCCTTCTCTCTCTCTGTCTCTCCCTCTCCTCTCTAAAATGAATAAATAAATTTAAAAAAAAAACAAAAACATAAAGCTGAGCTGATTCCAGGGCTGCTTAGGTGGGCTCCCTGCCCCATAGCGTTGTTTGGGTGGGTCATGGTCATGGCTGGGGACTTGGAGACTGATTATCTGTGTTTGCCTGTGTTAATCATTCATAGTGTCAAGATGTTCTTATCAATGTCTCACTTCTCTCATAGTTCTATTTTTAGTGAAAAGGGAATTAGAAAACATAATGCTCCGATTTTAAACAAGATGATGAAGTTTTAAACTAACCGTTAACCTTTCTCAACTGCTTCAACTGTTCTTTCTCTTACCCATGATTTCCTTTCCATTTTTATTTATACTTTTCCATTTTTAATCTAGTTCTCTTCAAGTATGAAGAAAAAAAAATACAGGAGTCTTGTCACTCTTTTCATTTCTCACCAACAGGATTATTTTCTTTTCATGCCTTTTTTTTTTTTAAATCACAACACCCCTAATTATCTTGAAATTCTTTTGTCATTGGACTTTTTATCCCTGCAATGCCTAGCATGGTACTTTGCATAGGGTCAGTGCTTGCTGAATCTGCGTAGACTTGAAATTGGAGTCAAATGTCCACGTTTGCTTCTTTTCTGTCGGTCAATGCCTACCTTAACCACAGACTCTGCTTTTAAATGTGCAACTAATCCCTCGTGGTTTTGTGAGGATCTAGGGAAGGGCAGCCACAATATTTACTCCCTATATCTTTTGTACTAAGAGATTGCCCCCAACCCCTTCTGAGAACTTGTTTGATGATATGTGGCCTGCTATATTGCTTTTCCAGCAGATGAATGGGTAGTTAAAGTCCCCCAGAACCACCAGATCCTGCCCCAAGGCCACTTGGGTAAGTCTACCAAAGAAAATGACCACATCAGTAATGGTGATAATGCCTTGGATTTTAATGGCACTTTTCCTCTCAAGCCCGAAGTGCTTCTGCATCTATTGTCTTCTTCTCCCCTCTCAGCCCTCCAGTCCCTGCGGAGGCCAAGCTCATGGCCACCCCACAAGGAAGAAGCCAGAGCACCATCCCCGAGATGTGGCTGAGCCAGTTCCGTTAGTGGTTGAACTTGTGTTGCATTAGAAATAATTGCTTCTAACTCCACACCCACTGCTCTTTGCTGAGCCTGTGTTGCACCACCAACCTCCTGATTTGAAATTTCGTTTGTGAACATGCACTGAAATCCGCATTAGTTCTCTCCTGGGGTGCACTTAATCCGGAGTGTTTTAGATCGTCAGCGGCCTTTTCTCAGGCCCAGGAACATTCCTAAGTAGTCTTAGTGGGCAAGGTCTGTGTTTGCCTTTGCCTGGGCTGCCGGAGTGGTTTGTTCCCTCCCAACTCCACGTTCTGACTGTGCAGTTTCCCAGGCTTGCTGGGGCAGCAGAGCCCCCAGCAGCAGCCCTCACAGTACACGAGCCAGGGCTCCCGCCCACGTCCCCGGGCCTGACAGGAGGGGACTGGGGTGACGCCCTGGAAGGGAATTTTTCCCCGTGAGGCTAACATCGCCCTCACTCACAGATTAACACTGAGGAGAGTCTTTAATCTAAGGAGGAGTATTGTTACTATTAATGATGAGATGAAAAACAAAGGACCCCACCTAACACTCTCAGTGTCCTGACCCTCAGACTTAGGAACTGTGAGTATCCCCACTCAGCACAGAGATTCTGAAGTGTGGTAGGGTTAGGTAAGAAGCCAAGATTGCAGCATTAGAGCCCAGGCTTGTCTGCCTCCAAATCTATATTTTCAGCCACCAGTGCTGTAGACTGCGGCTCACGAGGAGCCTGTTATCTCCTCGAATCCTCTTGGTGCAGCTCCAAGGAGGTTGCACTCCTCTGAATGTTCCTAGTCCCCACCTTGTGAGGACCTGTTTTGTTTCAATTCCATGTGAAACGAACCGGCCCAGGCTGAGGAGCAGGTAGTGCTCATCGTAACCAGAGCTCACGCAGGGGCTCAGGGCTCATCTTCACCTGTTTCTGCCTGTGGGGAAAATACAGGGAGCCAAGATTGACTCCATGCACAGTCCTGGGTGTGGGGGTGTGTCCCCTCTGTGATTGGGTGCGCCTCTTAATCTGGGGTTTGATTTTATTGATTGATTTAGAATTCTTGCATCTGTTTCATGTGAGTGATACCCAGAAAATTGGAGCCAAATTAGTTAATGGTATTTTGTGTTCTTTTATACTTATGTGTCTTTTTTAACTCAATACAGGTAAGTATACAAAATAATATGCTCATGATTCAGATAGATTAGAATACCCTGCCTGACCAGGCGGTGGCGCAGTGGATAGAGCGTCAGACTGGGATGCGGAGGACCCAGATTCGAAACCCTGAGGTCACCAGCTTGAGCGCAGGCTCATCTGGTTTGAGCAAAGCTCACCAGCTTGGACCCAAGGTCGCTAACTCAAGCAAGGGGTCACTCGATCTGCTAAAGGCCCATGGTCAAGGCACATATGAGAAAGCAATCAATGAACAACTAAGGTGTTGCAATGAAAAACTGATGATTGATGCTTCTCATCTCTCTCTGTTCCTATCTGTCTATCCCTATCTATCCCTCTCTCTGACTCTCTCTCTGTCTCTGTAAAAAAAAAAAAAAAAAAGAATACCCATGATGTTGGTAAAATCAGAGTCACTGGAAGTAGTAAAATCAATCATAATTATGGTGACCAATTTTTGAAAACTTCATGCTTTAAATGACTTATGTACATTGTTTTGTTTAATGTTTAGAAAACTGCACGAGATAAATAACACTCTCCCTGTCTTATAGAAGAAAGCATGTAGAGTTTAAATACTTCGACTGATTGAGTTCATATAGCTGAGTAGCAAAGGAGCGACAGGAGAGGAATCCTCATCCCAAACTGATTGGCAGAATGTTTCAAAGTCAAGAGGAATGGAACTGTAGGGCTGAGTGTGGACAGGCAGAGGGCGAGCCAGTGCCTTAGGTCTGTTCCTCAGTGTTGGTGAAAGTGTGAAAGCTCGTTCCCTGATGAAAGTGTGAAAGCTCGCTCCCCACACACTGTTTGAAACTGGACCATCTGTGCCCATTACTGTCCATACCCAAGCATGCGTTATCTTTCAAATACTTCCTGTCATTTATTCCCACTCCCAAATAGTGTCCTGAAGGACTCAAATGGCACATTATGCATGGCAGCTTTTATTTGACTGCTCTAGTACTGAATGGTGGGAGTAGAATTTTCAAGGAATTTAACTTAAAAAAAACCCAAATCGAAAATCCTTGAACCCCAGCTGAACAATAACCTGATAAATTGTTCTGTTCCCTAAGTATGTGGCAGTGGGTAGTATTTCTGGTTCTGATTCAATCCCAGGTCTCAGTCCCTCATGACCCTAGTCTTCTGCACACGGCATAGGGACTCCTAGGTTACCAGAACCAAAAGCATGGGCTCAGTGCCCAGATCCAGATGGGGCTGCACCCGTGTCTGTGCTTTTATCCTGCAATGTTCACTGCGCCTGAAGAGGATGTCATTGGCACCCATCCTCCTTTTGCGTCTGCGGGGAGGGTGCAGTCAAGCCCTGGAAGCCCCAGCGTGGCCCTCTCTCCCCATCCCCAGAGAGCAGCATCTCCGTGGAGGTGGCCAGCAATGCCAGCATTGTCCTCGAGGGCGAGAACCTGCACTTCTCCTGCAGCATCCGCACGGCGGGCCGGCCACAGGGCCGCTTCTCCGTCATCTGGCAGCTCGTGGACAGGCTGAACCGTCACAGCAACATCATGTGGCTGGACCGGGACGGCACCGTGCAGCCTGGTGCATCCTACTGGGAGCGCAGCAGCTTTGGTGGCATCCAGATGGAGCAGGTGCAGCCCAACTCCTTCAGCCTGGGCATCTTCAACAGCAGGAAGGAGGACGAGGGCCAGTACGAGTGCCATGTGACCGAGTGGGTACGGGCAGTGGATGGCGAGTGGCAGGTGGTGGGGGAGCGCCGGGCCAGCGCCCCCATCTCCATCACAGCTCTCGGTGAGTCAACATCTAGAAGTCTCCGTGGGGAGATGGCTTCCATGTCGAGAACCATACCCTGACTTTTTGTCAAAGAGTCCTGCTGGGAAACAGGGTGCTTTCTGAGGGTTTAATGGGGCGAACACTCTATGGAGGTGCAGTCAGGGTTGAAACAACCAGCCATACATGGCAGGCCCGTGGGGACTGGTGATGGTTGGGCACTGTTGCCACTCGTGGGTCTGAGTGCTGGGAGTGAAGTTACAAGAATTCTGGACAGAGGAGTAAGGCCACTCAGCAGGAAATGGTGACCCTGGGTGGAGGAACGTGGCCACCTGCAAAACAGGCCTAAAGACCAGTAGCAAAGCCACAGAGCTGCTCTCCTGCCCCAGGCCCTCCTGCCCTCCCCCAGGCCTTCCTAACCCCCCAGGCCCTCCTGCCCTCCCCCAAGCCCTCATGTTCCCCCCCCCCAGGCCCTCCTGCCCCCCCAGGCCTTCCTACCCCCCCCCCAGGCCCTCCTGCCCCCCCAGGCCTCCCTAACCCCCCAGGCCCTCATGTTCCCCCCCCAGGCCCTCCTGCCCCCCCCAGGCCTTCCTACCCCCCAGGCCCTCCTGCCCCCCCAGGCCTCCCTAACCCCCCAGGCCCTCATGTTCCCCCCCCAGGCCCTCCTGCCCCCCCAGACCTTCCTACCCCCCAGGCCTTCCTAACCCCCCAGGCCCTCCTGCCCTCCCCCAAGCCCTCATGTTCCCCCCCCAGGCCCTCCTGCCCCCCCAGGCCTTCCTACCCCCCCCAGGCCCTCCTGCCCCCCCAGGCCTCCCTAACCCCCCAGGCCCTCATGTTCCACCCCCAGGCCCTCCTGCCCCCCCCAGGCCCTCCTGCCCCCCCCAGGCCCTCCTACCCCCCCAGGCCTTCCTACCCCCCAGGCCCTCCTGCCCCCCCAGGCCTCCCTAACCCCCCAGGCCCTCATGTTCCCCCCCCCAGGCCCTCCTGCCCCCCCCAGGCCTTCCTACCCCCCAGGCCTTTCTAACCCCCCAGGCCCTCATGTTCCCCCCACCCAGGCCCTCCTGCCTGCTGCCCAGGAGTCAGCCCTCCTGAAAAGCTCAGAGCAGGGCAGAGGAGGGTCGAGAATCACCTTTAGCCATCTATTTAGCATTTACTACATATATTCCTGGCTGAGTCTAAGCACCTAGCCAAGAGGTAGGCATTTTCATCTTACAAGGAGACTGAGTGACTAATTTGGTCAGGGTTATTCCTTTTAAATGACAGACCCACAGTCTGAACCCAGGAAAGCGGCGATCTGTCTCAATTTATTTTCAGAGCCTGTGTCTTGTTCTCTTTTCCTCTATGGCCCCTCCTTAAGAAAACTATTTCCTCATTAGCGTGAAATTAAAAGATACCTTGAGATTTGCTAAAAACCAAAGAATATTAGATTTGCTTCTCATGGGGTAAAGAGGCTTCTGTCAACATTTATATACCTAATACATTCAGTGTCTTACATTTTAAAAGGTACTCTCTACTTTGCTGGGAAGGTAACATCATGTAAGGTTGTCTGTTTGTCAGGAGACTCTGACATCACCTGTCCCTGTGACTTTGTGTTCCATCCCCTGAGGCTGTGTCACCCCTTCCCCACGACCCCTGAATATTCTGCAATGAAGATGGCAGTCCCGAGCGGTTTGCCCACCACAGGGTCCTCCATTTCCATGCCACTCCCAGATTAGAATGACGTTCTCTTTCTAAAAGCTTAATCCTAAAAAGATTGACCTGCTTTCCACAGTAATCATCCAACTCAGATTTCTGCCTCTAGAAACTTCACCCAGTGGCTGAGTTTCCTGATTTGCAATGGCATGCACCCGTGCAAAAGGAACCTGGGAGGAAGGTTCTGGGCATCCGACAGTGGTATAGCTTTCCCATCCCATGAGGTTAGGGACATCTGAAGAGTGGTTAATCAGGATTATTTCTCTAGAAGTAATTTTATAGTTTCAGATTATCCCCTGAACTTTTAAATACTCGACATGTGCCTGGTGGTTCCCACAGCCAGCATTTACCAGGGGCTCTGACCTGGAAGCTCTGCTCACCTGGCCTCCAACCCTGGGTGCTTCCGGCGAAAGCCATAATCATGGCAGCCCAAGGGAGTGGAACAGGGCAGATAGGAGGGCACCCTGGAGTGTGTCACTTTTTCAGCCTAAATAATAGCACACGAAATTTTTATATTGGTACAATTGAGCTATGGACCACCTTTTAGCGGAGAGGTAACAGAGACAGATGCCCAGGTGAGGTATTAGGTGGTTACAGTCCCCAGCCGTACATGGGCCATTACGACTGTTTAGTTAGGACAACTCGGGTGCTCTGTGAACTGTGACCGCGGTACGTGCCTGTGCCAGGCCAAGACAGAGTCGCTCAGAGAAGCTCGCCCTCCTGCAGGTGCTATGGCCAGGAACACCAGGGGGAGGTCCTGTCCCCGAGGTCCTGTGCTCCGCCATCCTCATGGCAACACATTCTGCACACAGGTGCACAAGTGACCATCACTATCATTTCCTGTTTAAGTATGGGCCTCTGTATTATACCTTTTTTAAAAACAGGAAACAGAAAGATAGCTAATGAAATCCAAATTGAAGACCCAGAGTCTTTAGCAAATCACGCCTCTTTGTTGACTTAACTGCCCCATGTAAAGCCAAAGGATTCCTTTTGTTCCTACTTTTTTACCTCCAGAATTTAAAGTACTTTTCCTTATGCGTCTTTGTTTCTTTAACAAAATACATATTTTAAAAAATATGGTATATACTGTGTCAGATCCTATACCAAGTACTTTACAAATATGAGCCCCTTTAATCTTTGCATAGACCTGTTTTACAAATAGGGAAGTAGAGGCAGAGAGAAGTTTAGTAATTTGCTTAATGTCACACAGCTAGGAAGTGTCAGGATAGGGCTACTGGCTCCAGGGTCTGTGCCTTTAACCACTGCCTCAAGCTTCCCATGGGTTACACAGCCTAATAAGTCCCCTGGAATCAGCAGATTTGTAGCCTCACTACTGTTTATGGGCAGCTCAACATTGGGCAACTTTTTAAACCTATATGTGTGTGTCTTAAACTGAGGTGTCCTCACCTGTAAAAAGAGATAACAAGCCTACCTGTCCTAGAGGTCATTTGAGGATACAGTGAAGTGTGGGGAAAGTAAAGTGATTGGCACCATGCCTGGCACAGTAAAAGTACCCAGGAAGTAGTGACCACTCAGTTTTATCATCACAACCAATGTATGAATATTAAGTAGAGTTCAAGGCTGAAGGCATTGGGATTGCTCCTACTGAAGAGTCCATGTTAGGGACGTGCTATTTTTCGTTCAATAAAGACCACATCTCACCCAGGTCCCCACCTGCTGGAGGTCATTCTCTCCTGCTATGGGCCCCTCACTACCTCTCTTCCCTGGATTTTATGAGGAAAGTGGGAAAGGGACCCGTGGCCAGGCCCGTGCTGCCCAGCCAGGGAACACCTCCTCCACCTGTCCCCCTGCTCCAGCACCAACGTGCTGGTGGCCAGGCAGAGGAGGTGTCGGGGCTTGGGTGATGCAGGCACATCACAGGTGATGAAGGAAATTGCTTTGGGCCTTTCTTCTCCTGAGTTAGCATGGAATCCCAGGGTTTCTATTAATGGCCCTGCACTGGGGACTGATGGCCCTCTAGCTTCTAAACAGCCTCCGAGAGGCCATTGTGAAGGCTTCATCAGAAACAGATGGTAGTGCTGCTGCTCAAGGAGAACTGCCAGGCCTCTTTCTGTGGGGTCTTGTGAACCGAGGTTTGTGCCCCCACGTGATAGCTAATGTAACTCTGGCCCAGGCATCAAAGCAGACCCCCGAGCCTTCACTCGCTCCGCTAGCTTTACCAGGAACCCCATTGCTGCTTCACACTACCCTGAGAAAGCCAGGTGACTCCTCTGGCTTGAGCTGCTCTGCTCTCTCTCCAGAAACGGGCTTCGCGGTCACAGCCATCTCCCGCACACCGGGGGTGACCTACAGTGATTCCTTCGACCTGCAGTGCATCATCAAACCCCATTACCCAGCCCGGGTCCCCGTGTCAGTGACCTGGAGGTTCCAGCCGGTGGGCACCGTTGAGTTCCATAACCTGGTGACCTTCACCCGGGATGGAGGGGTCCAGTGGGGGGATAGGTCCTCTAGCTTTCGAACCCGAACGGCCATTGAGAAGGCCGAGTCCAGCAACAATGTCCGCCTGAGCATCAGCCGAGCCAGCGACACAGAGGCGGGCAAGTACCAGTGTGTGGCGGAGCTGTGGCGGCAGAACTACAACCACTCCTGGACGCGGCTGGCCGAGAGGACCTCCAACCTGCTGGAGATCAGGGTGCTGCAGCCAGGTGAGGGGCTTGGGCTCGTGCTTGCGCTGGGTGATGAGACACGTTGGCGGGGGCAGGGTACAACATGCATGTATGGAGCCTTCGGTGTTTGACTTCCCAACTTTTGATGTTGAGAAATATCAAATCCATAGTAAGTTGAAAGAATTATACTCCCTTTTATTGATAGCCAGTTTTGAATGTCTTATAGCATTTGTTTTCTACCTCTGTTGATATTTTGTTGTCATATTTGAACCATTTGAGCTTCCTCTAAATACTCTATTGTGTATCTCCTAAGAACAAGGACACTCATGCTGATAGGACCTTACTAACATTTTCCCGGTTGTTCCAAATGCCTTGTCTAGTTTCTTTCCTTCCAGACTAGTCAAGGGTCACACATCATTTTGTTGTCATATCTCTTTAGATCCCTTTAATCTAGAGCATTTCCCCAGCTCTGTGTGTGTGTGTGTGTGTGTGCATGTATAGACACTGGCATTTGTGAAAGTGTCCCGGCCAACTATTTCGCAAGAAACTATCTCCTGGTGTCACCTACTGCGATCCGTGCAACAACGATGTGCAGGCACCCACCTGGGCAGCAAACTGCGGGAGTCGGAGAGGAAGTGACTTTGCCAAGACTTTTTTCTGACTTTCTGACCCACCCACTTTGTGAAGATGGTTTGAACACCTTGTAAAAAGGATTTTTCTTTCCACTCACAGACACGGTTAGTGTCTGACCCCATCGGCTAGACCACTTCTGATGGCCATGGTGTTGTTTTCAGTGATGTGAGGTTGAGGAATGGCAATGTCTGAGTTTGTCCTTCACCTTTGGTAACCCCATACAGAGTCCTGTTCTGTCCCAGAGTTTGGAACAAATGAGTTGTATGAGGAAAAGGACCGTTCCTTGGCCAATTAGAGCCTAAACCTGGATGACAAGATGTTCTGGGAAGAAGCTGTTGTGTTTAGGTGGATTTTCAGGTCAATGGAGGGTTAAGCGGAGACCCCATTTCCTGTGAACCCTTGTGGAAGGCATCAAGGGATGCACTTGCCTGCCTTCCTGAGCAGAACTTCAAGATTGTAATTGCACCCTCGTGGCCTCCCCAGCCCTCAAGGTCGGCTGTGTGAGCTGCAGCTCGCATCACATGCTTCTGCAGCCCTAGAGGGCGGAGGCAGCGCTGACCCAGGGCCTGCCTGGCATTGCCTTTTTGCATAAATCCCTGATATTTGCTTGTTTCTGTTGCTCTTTGGAATCTAAGACTAGAACTCATAATGGAAGTATAAGGAATTAATTTATTGATGGTTTACGTTATTTTGAGTCTGATCAATTCATGATGTTACTAAGGGAGATAAGAGACAAAAATGTGATAGTAGGTATCTCTTGGGTGCCAGATTTTGGGTGTAGGACTTAATGTTTTCTGTTTCAGTTCATTCACTAGTGAAATCATGGAGATGTTCATGGAAACCAAGGCCCCAGGTGTTTGGGAGCCTTGATGGAGGCAAACCCGCTTGGTGAGGGGGAAGCTGACACTAGAATGGAGGTTGGAGCTCAGGTCCCTGTGACGTCCATACAGCTCTGTTTCCATTCTGCCATTTTGCTGCCTCCTGAGTAGAGAAGGTAGCTGGAGAGTTGGGTCCTGGTCTAAGGACTAACTGCCTGGTCTGGGGACTAACTGCCTGGTCTGAGGACTAACCACTGAGGCTGTGGTTTGTTTTCACTGTGAAAGAGGGCTGTGCGGTGCCATCCTGCCGGGCTGCATGTGGTGAGGCCTGTGCCGGAGTGCCCAGCAGTGCCCTTGCCAGGCCCTCTGGAGGCCACAGAGAGAGGGCAGCGCTGCGACCACTCATTCCCAGGGAGTGGCAGAGGCACCAGCAGAGTGCATCCCTTAGCGTTACTATCTCTCCTTTATTAAATATTGATGCATTTAGCACTTCCTATTTTCCTAAGAGCCTCATGTTCGCTTTTGCTTTTCCTCACATGCTGTGGCGGGTCCTGGAGCTTTCATCTAGGGGACGCAGAAGAGGAAGGATACCCGGGGGCTGACCCTGCACCCAAGACGGAGTTGGACACAGAGTGTGTGGCACACACAGTGTGTGACCTCCCGTCCTCCTCACTGCAGCCCCGGAGGGAGGGACTGCTCCCACATTGTACATATGGGGTGACTGTGGCTCAGGGCGGTCTGGATTGCCGCCGCTGAGAAACCGTGAGTGGGAAACAAGCGTGCCTTATTAAAGAGCAGCTGGGGCAGAGGAAGGGGGACTTTGACCCCCTTCTTAAGGCCATATCATCAGAAATTGCTCCTCGGCATCCACTGCCAATCCCCTGTACAGAGGAGGCCACTCTTTAGATGGCCGGTGAGTCCTAGCCCTGGCGGCAGGAGTAGTACCAACAATAGAGCAAATAATGCTCACTCGGCATTTCCTGTGTGCCCGTCGCCATCCCAGTGCTTTACCCACCAACACCTAAAACTTCTTTCCTAACCTGTGCTGTGCCAGGAGGGGGACTGCTTCATTCATTCTGTAGATGCAGACACTGACACAAAGGTGGAAGAAATTATCTAGAGATCTACAGTAAGAGACAGAGGCTAGGTTCAAATACAGACTGGCAGTCTAGCTCTGAAGTTCAAGCTCTTAATGTTATTATACAACAGACATTTTTCCTTTCTTCTTGGGAATCCTCTTTGGCACCATGGATCTTCCTTCCGTTTCTGTTCTGTCCGGTTTACCAGCCCTGAATGTCTGATCTCCTTTAACAAATATTTACCTTTGTTTTTCTTTAAGTTTGGGTCACAAGGTACCCATAGAGGTTCCTCTGTGTGCCAGTGGTGTAGGAGTTTAATTTGTCCCTCCTCAAACTCCTGTTTCTTCTCATTTCTGCCAGAAGATGGCTCTAAGACTTGGGGACACTGAAACACAAAACCAGTGCTTCCTTCTCTTGTTTCTACTCTCCCTCCATACCTGGTCCCTCAAAGCACGGCTTCTCATCTCTACGCTGGTGTCTTCCATAGGAGGGTCCCCCACTGCCTGTCCCCCAGCCCATTTTAAGAATATTATTTTGAATGTTCTCATTCCAACAGAATCAAATAGAAACCAAGAGACTGTTGGCTCACTGGTCCATTTGTCAGCCTTCTGCTTCTGATGTCATCCACTTCTAAGAAGGCTCTGTGTGGTCTGTGCCCCAGACCAGCCCTTGCCAGAGCCAGCTGCTACCTGACCACATCGCAGGTGTTTGATTCATCAAGATCTCTAGATGGATGCTGTGTCCATTTGCTGTGGGTCTATTATCGACCATTCTGTAGGCGTGCTTCCAGTTTGGCACACACATCCCCAAGGAAATCTCCAAAGAATGCCATCACTCCCATTTCGTTGTGGATTTTGCTCAGCCTTACTCTCATTGAGGGCACAGTGTGACCCCCCAAGGGGCACTGTGGTAAGACTTGAAGCCAGTTCAACATACTTGATTCTTAGTTCTCAATAAATTCTTTTGTCTTTTAATTTTGAAGCATGGCTTTGCTTCCTTCTGGTTTTCTTTAGCACCAAAAAACACCCTCCAATTACGTATTCATAAATACAGAGCAGTGGGGGAAATGCCAGCACTCGCTCTCAAATGTTTACAGCCAGACCTGGATCTGGCTACTAAATACTGTACATTAAAAATGACAAAGCAATAAACAAGCTTCCAGGAGGGCAGCCTCCGGTCTAGAAAGCCAACTTGTCAGAGGGTGTATTCTGCTGGGATTTGACTGATAGGTAGTCAGGATGAATATTTAATACCCTCTGGATGCTGCCAAACCTGTTTTCTCTAGTTTCTTACTGCTGACCTAGCAGACTGGGGCTGCGGAGGACTTTTTCTCTGACTTCTGTGAGTCCGGGCAGGTAACAGTGGCTCTCCTTGTCACAGTCTGGTGGGTGACAGGCTGCCTCATCCTTCAGAGGGGTGATCCCTGCTTTCTTTCAGGAGTATGTGGGGTTTTCCTTCTACCCCATGTGCATCTGACTTCTGCCTGCTGGTGCTCAGAGACAGCGTGAGCACGAGGGCACGAGCCCTCGGGAGCCCAGCCTCCTACCACCGTTGGGCCTCATTGTCAGGGTGATCCAGGTGCATCTGTTCGGAGTCAGTGAGCCAGGGTCCCGCTCTGTCTGCAGACAGGTCAGGCAGACAGGGCATGTCCAGGTTACTCTTTGTGTGTGTGTGTTTTTTAACTTCTTGATTTTAGAGAGAGCGAAAGGGAAGGAGAGATAGATAGATAGAGACAGGAACATTGGTCTGTTCCTGTATGTGCCCTGACCTGGGATCGAACCCACAACTTTTGCATATTGAGATAGCACTCTAATCAACTGAGCTACCTAGCCAGTGCCAGGTTACTCTTAATTAGCTCTTTCTACTTCCAAATTTTTTGTTGCTTTCTCCTGCCCCTCCCTCCCGGTACCTTATGCAGCCATGTTTGAGCACCTGCTATGTGCCAGGGTCCCTGCTGGGCACTGCAGCTACAGAGAGGGGTGTGCCACAGCCCTCGCCCCACGGGCTATCCTGGGAAAAGGGCAGTGTGGGGAAGGAGGTCTTGCAGGTAGTGGGGTGGAGGCCTGGGGGGAGGTGAGCTTACATGGAATGGGCGCAGGGAAGGAGCAGTGGGTTTTTTCAGGCCCAGACAGGATGTGAACGCTTGTTGGATATGATTGAAGCGTGGTGTGAGGAGGGACTCCCCTCTGGCAGTTGACCGGGGCCAGGGCAGCCCCTTTTGTACTGGGAAGCATGGAGAGTCACCACATGTGGTGGTTAACAGCAAGGACAGCCCAGCCTGGGGTGGAATCCCACTTATCAGTAACCTACCACTTATCAGTGATGTAACCTTCGGCAAGTGTTTTTATAAAACTGGAGATAACAATATTTACTTCACAAGACTGGTGAAAACCAAATAGTCCATATTTATAAAGTGCTTAGAATATTGCTCAGCACATAGGGATTATATATGTTTGTTAAATATGAATATTCCAAATGAGCAATTAGGACTTTATATCATATTCAGATCATGTATTCCTTTTTTTATATGCTCCTTTTTAATAACAATTTGTAATAGTCCCTTTACTACTTTTACTACTCTAAAATGAAATTCATAGACAGTTTAACATTTCTACTCACATAACCTTTAAAAATTGTTACATGGCCCTGGCGGGTTGGCTCAGTGGTAGAGCGTCGGCCTGGCGTGCGGGGGGACCCGGGTTCGATTCCCGGCCAGGGCACATAGGAGAAGCGCCCATTTGCTTCTCCACCCCCTCCTCCTCCTTCCTCTCTGTCTCTCTCTTCCCCTCCTGCAACCAAGGCTCCATTGGAGCAAAGATGGCCCGGGCGCTAGGGATGGCTCCTTGGCCTCTGCCCCAGGCACTGGAGTGGCTCTGGTTGCAGCAGAGCGACACCCCGGAGGGGCAGAGCATCGCCCCCTGGTGGGCAGAGCATCGCCCCCTGGTGGGCAGAGCGTCGCCCCTGGTGGGCGTGCCAGGTGGATCCCGGGTCGGGCGCATGCGGGAGTCTGTCTGACTGTCTCTCCCTGTTTCCAGCTTCAGAAAAAAAAATAAAAAGATTAATTGCATATTTATTCAGTTACCCATCTATTAACTTAATTAACAGATGATTGGGTCATAATCTCTGCCCTTCAAATGCTTATAATTTAGTAGGAAAGAGTAGACCTTTAGAAAAGTTACTCTGTCAATAAATCAGTAAGTATTGGTGAGAATGTGGAGACAAGGGAATCTTCACACACTGTTGGGAGTAAATTAGAGCAGCACTATGGAAACCAGTAGAAAAATTCCTCAAGAAATCAAAAGTAGAGCGGCCATTTGATCCAGTAGTCTGACTTTTATGTTCATTGCATCATTATTTACAGTTGCCAAGATATGGAAGCAACCTAAGTGTTCACTGATAGATGAATGCATTAAAGAAGAAGTGGTACACATACACAATGGAGTATGACTCAGCCACAAAATAGAATGAAATCTTGTCGTTTGCAACAACATAGATAGACCTAGAGGGTATTGTGCTAAGCAAGATAAGTCAGACAGAGAAAGGCAAATACTGTATGAGCTCACTTATATGTGGAATCTGCAAAAACAAAATAGAAACACACAAAGTATAGAGGGCAACAAGAGAATAGGAATACAGAAAAGTAAAATTTTTAAATTGAAATTAAAATTTAAAAAAAATTTTAGGCCCTGACTAGTTAGCTCAGTTGGTTAGAGCATCTTCCTAAAATACCAAGGTTGTGAGTTTGATCCCAGGTCAGGGCACATACAGGAAGCTACCAGTGAAGGCACAGCTAAGTGGAAGAACAAATGAATGCTTCTCTCTCTCTCTCTCTCTCTCTCTCTCTCTCTCAAAGCAATCAATGAAAAAAAAATATTTAAAGGGGGAAAAGAACTTTGCCTCAGAGCAAAATGGTGCTAAGTAGTAATTCTCTGCTCTGAGATTTGGTAAAGTTAAGATAAGCTTTGATATGAAATGCCCTTGGCCCAGGCCAGGAAAAGGTAGATGCTAAATTAAAGACGAGTGAAAGGAGCACCCGCAACCCATCTTGTCTCCCTTCATGGCTCCATCACCTGCGGGACCCCAGACTCCCTGGCACGCTGGCAGGAGGGGCGAGAGAAGACAGATATGAAGGCATCAGATGGAAAAGAAAATGAACTTCAGCATCAGGCAGCATGTCACAGGGCTCTAGTGGGGGTTAGGGGAACCCCTTATTGATGGAAGAAATGCGTTTAGAGTGAGCCGTGCCCACACAAGGTGGAATCTGCAGGGTGGGGAGGTTGGCTAATGAAGCAGCTGTTCTTGGCTGCACATTCCTCCTCCTTCCTGACTCACCATCAGACCGCCCAGTCCTTCCTGTGAAACAGCAGCCTCTCCTGATGCAGAACACACTGTTGTCCATGTTTCCATCTGAGGCCCAGGAAGGAAACTCCAGATACAGACAGAAAGGGCCCTTCCCTCCAACAGGGGTCACTGGCCGCCCTCACCCCTGCCCCGCCCCCACCCTTGCCCTCGCCTTCCCCCTTGGAGTCCTGAGTCTGCTCGCAGGAGGGGCCTCCCTGCAGCCTGCCTTAGTTCTGACCTTTCTTCTGCCTCGTCCTCCTAATGAGTTGCAGCAGGGGGCTAACCAAGCCTCTGCCCTTGGCCTCTTTCTTTCCCCTCTAACTGTACAGCCTCCAAGTCCCTTCACTCACACACAGCCAAGTCCAAGGTTTCCCAGGCTTTCAAGTGCACACTAGTCACCTGGGGATCTTGTTTAAAAGGCAGGTTCTGATTCAGGGGGCCTGGCGTGGGGCATGCCAGTCTGCACTTCTAACACACTCCCCAGTGACACGGAGGCTGTGGTCCATGGACGGCAGTTTTAGTAGGAAGTTTGTCACTTACTGTTTGACAGTTCTCAATTTAATGTGCTTTGAACATGGGACTGAGCCTGGAAACCAACAAGAAATGGGCACAGTGAAAATGTATTGCGCGTTTGTTACATGCTAGGCTCTGTACAAGCTCTTCTTCGATGCTATTGCTATTAACCTGCACACATTCCTCTCAAGCAGGTGCTAGGATTGTGCTAATATCGCAGAAAAAATACCTGCCAAATTTATGGGGGCTGGGCTCTCCTCACTCTGGACGGTGACAGCCAGGCTGCACACCACCCAGGGCGTCTGGGGCAGCACGCCGGAGTGCCTCCTAATTAGTCACGGAGGCTGCAGTCTGGTCTGGGCTTCAGGAAACGTCCTTCCTGACCTTGAGATGTGGGAGGGAATTCATAGCGTGGAGTAGGAGCTGACCTCTCACCCACCTGCCAGGCAGGCACGAAATTTCAAAACTGCCTCTCTTTCAAGCGTTTCAACACTTCAAAATATTTTGACACAAGAAAGAAAATAAAAATGAAAATCCTTTGAAACATTTTCTTGGATTCTTGTCCTCAGGCCATGTGACCGAATTGAAGTTTAGTCATAGGGTTCCAGTTTAACATATGCAGTTACTATAGCAATTGAGGTTTCCTTAGTAACAGCTGCAAAAATAATCTGGCCCCAATTAATAATACATTTTAGAGCTCTTTCTGCCCTACACTGAACAACCTGGGTTTTTTGGCCAAGGACTAGATAATTCAGGTGGTGTCGTTTTCACTGATGGAGATATCATTTGCATGCAGTGAATTGGTTTGGAAAGGAATGAAAAGGGGGTTGGTGGTTTCAAGTATTTTATAGGAACCCGATCTGAGAAGTCTCGCCTGGCAAGCTAATGTGAATCAAGTTTTCAAAGCTTGGGAGCTGACTGGTAAACTCCGCCCTGGACCCCAGTGTGCCCGGGACAGAGTGGACTCACTCGCAATATTTGCAAGCTGAATGGAAAAAGTTTGCTCTGTATCCTGGGGAGCTCACAGACTAGAGTGGGGTAGAGACTTCAGGAAAACGGCCTGAGGCCACACAGGGAGCAAGGCCCGGGAGGCCTTTGTGTTTGAAGAAGGGAGAGGGCAGGAGACGGGCTTGTTCACAGGAAAAATGAACTGACAGGGTGGGGTTGGGACCTGGGGTTTCTTTCATGTGGATGCTCAGGAAGGTCTGTGGGTCTGTGAACTCAGTCCTTTGGGAAGAGTGTTGCCTGATTGACCAGGTGTGTCCTTTACTGAGATGTGTCCTTGGAGTTGCTTTGGCAGTCATGGCGCTGGATGTCAGATCCGTGCCTTCGCTTGCTAACTCCTCTTAGCCATTCAGAAGTTTGTCTGTGATGCCAGGATGCCCCAGCGACAGCCTGGGGCTTTCGAAGGCTTCAGTTGCCTCGGCACGTGTGACTTAGACCAGGATGCTGTCTGTCCACACCCAGCTCTAAGCTTGCCAGCCGGCCAGCGCTGGCAGAGGAAGCCCAGGCAGAACCAGTGGTTCAGTCCTCGATCTGGACCAAGAGACTGACCAGCAGGGGTGCTGGAGCCGGGCCCAGCCAGACCTGCCCTGGGCTCCCCTCTGGACAGGCTCCACGGAGGAAGCCCGGCTCCCTCTCCCTGTCGGGGTCTGTGCTTGGCCCTGGGTTTCTTTCTCAGCTGGTGAGTAGTTTGGTCTCAAAGGGCAAAGTGTGAAGAGGGGTGGAGGTGGAATGATGCTTTTACTCTCAGCTTCCTAAGAGGAACTTGGAATTGCTGTCTTTTTCAGTGGGGTGAGGGGATGGTGGGCAGAGGGAGATGCGCCAAGTGTACTAATGATGAAGTGGGTGTGATCTTAAATTACCTTCATGAGATATATTTCGTTAGAAGGTGGCTTGTTGCCACCTTAAAGGGGAGCGTAGCCCTTAATTAGCAGGTAGGTTCACTCTGGAGTCTGCTCTCCCCCCTGGATTTGAGCAGGATGAGGTGCAGGGGAGGCTGGAGTGTCCCTCTTCTGTCCTGCTGCTTCTCCTTTCTTCTCGTCTTCTCCTCCCCCTGCCTCCCCCAGAAAGATCAGCCCAGACTGCTGACCACAGTTCTCCCACAAGCCTTTCTGAAGCTCCGGCCACTGTGCCTGGTTCCAGGGGTGTGGCGATGAGACTATCCGCTAAGCAGGACCATCTCATTCCTTATTCATCAGGGCAGCTCCAGCCCTTAGCCCCATGAAGGGACAGAGTGGACTCACTCGCAATATTTGCAAGCTGAATGGAAAAAGTTTGCTCTGTATCCTGGGGAGCTCACAGACTAGAGTGGGGGAGAGACTTCAGGAAAACGGCCTGAGGCCACACAGGGAGCAAATGGAAACACAAAGGAGGGGGTAGTGCCCCCCCCACCCGTGGAAGAGGGGCGGGGCTCTGGGCTGAGTGGAGAGAAGGGGCAGAGGGAGCTGGCAGAGGAGACAGGCAGAGAGGACAGCTGGGCGGAGACTAGAGCAGGGGTGGAGCTCGAGGGGCACTGCTGGGTGTGTGTGTGTGTGTGTGTGTGTGTGTGTGTCTGTCTGCCTGTCTCTCTCTCTCTCTCTCTCTCTGAGTGAAGACAGGTCCTGGAGGAACTTTGTACTGTGGAAAGGACTGCTTTTTTTCTCTGTAACCTAAAAGCATTTGGGAACCATTAAACTTTTCAAGCAGAGAGATAATGTGGGCAGATTTGTGTTTCAGCCGGGTTCCCCTGGAAGCCATGTGAGGCGGGAAGAGATGGTGTGGCCTCAGCCAGCCAGGCAAAGAGGCACCACGGGCAGGGGTGTTTGGGGTCAACGCAGCTCCGTGCAGCGTTGCCTTCCATGCTCATCCGCTGGGAACAGGCTGGGAGCCGAGGCTAGGTCTGAGACGCACTGCAGTTCCAGAGGTGTATGGTGACCCTCTGAACTGCCCTACCCTCTGCAGTGACAAAGCTGCAGGTGAGCAAGTCCAAGAGGACCCTCACCCTGGTGGAGAACAAGCCCATCCAACTGAACTGCTCGGTCAAGTCTCAGACCAGCCAGAACTCCCACTTTGCTGTGCTCTGGTACGTCCACAAGCCCTCGGACGCTGACGGCAAGCTCATCCTCAAGACCACGCACAACTCGGCCTTCGAGTACGGCACCTACGCCGAGGAGGAGGGCCTGCGGCCCCGGCTCCAGTTTGAGAGGCACGTGTCTGGGGGCCTCTTCAGCCTCACTGTCCAGAGAGCCGAGGTCAGTGACAGTGGCAGCTATTACTGCCACGTGGAGGAGTGGCTGCTCAGCCCCAACTATGCCTGGTACAAGCTGGCAGAGGAGGTGTCAGGGCGCACTGAAGTCACGGTGAAGCAGCCAGGTGAGCACAGAGGTGGGGGTGCAACCATCTGGGCCAGTGGGTTTAGGGCAGAGAGACTGCCTGTTGGCACCTGACCATCGCCCAGCGCACTGCAGGCCCACCCATGTTGCCTGTCGGGTACTGGCGCTGGTGGCCATGTCAGCATCCTTGACCCCGCCATGGTGGCCACCATCGTCACCAGGAAGAGGCCTGGGGGTCCGCGGGGGTTGGCGGGAGCAGCGGGCGGGCTGAGGCCGCTCAGGCTCCCTTTCCTGGCTTGCAGTTCTCACCCTGCATTCGGGTGGTACCAGCTCTAACCCCAGGGTCCTGCCTACAAGGCATCTTCTGATTTCCCTCTTCTGCTTCCCCTTCTTCTTCCCACTGTCCCCAGCCCAAGAGGAGCACTTCCTGTCTCCAAACTGAGTCACCACTTGGCCCCTTTCAGACCTTGTGGTGCAGCCTGATGGGTGGCATAGGACCTCTCCTGAAGGCCTCCGGGGATGGAGAGTTCACTGCCCCTTTGGGCCTGCGCTCCACTTTTGGGCACTCCTTGTGGTTGAAAGTCGCTCTCCCCGTAATCTGCTTCTCAGGTTTTAGATCTGTCCCTAGAACAACCCAGGAGAGGTACTGGTCATGTCCGTCCCAAATGTCATGCACCACGTAACGACGTTTTGGTCAACAGCGGACTGCATATGTGATGGTGGTCCCATAAGCTGGTCCATAAGGTTATAATGGAGCTGGGTTTCCTGTAGAAATGGTGTGTTGTTCAGGAGGACTTTTTCCCTGACAGGAGCAGTGTCTGTGGGGCTTGGCAGTAGATTCCCTCTCGCTCACAGCACCTCAGTTTTGAGGCACAGATTATATCTACTGACCTCTCTCAGCACAAAGGAACCTATCAGCCCAGTGCTACAGAGTTCTTTTTCCTACTGACCCTCCCACCACCTCCCTCTCCCTCCTGACGATCCCTGTAGGGCGACCCACGCCTCACCCAGCCAGTCTCCTCGATATTTCCAACCAATCCAGCGCACACCCCTGGTCAGGGAGTGGCTCTGACAGCTCTGATGTTCTGTGTCTGGCCGTGTTGTTAGGAAGCAGGGGAAGGCTTGTGGGACAGTGTTACAGAGTCCACAGTCTTGCACAGTAATGTCCCAGTGTTCACAGTCACTCCCCACGCCCCACTCAGCCAGAGCCGCTTCTAGTCCTATGAGCTCTGGTCACGTCACGTAGCCCAAATAGGTGCACGTTTTTTAGCTTTTGTTTTTATTGTACCTTTTCTATGTTGAGACACACAAATACTTACCATTGTGCTGCAGTTGCCAACAGTGTTGAGTACAGGAGCATGCTGTACAGGTGTGTAGCCTGGAAGCAATAGGCTAGAGACCAACTGTAGCCCAGGTCTGTGGGAGGCTGTACCATCTAGGTGCGTGTAAGTGCACTCTGTGATGTTTACACAATGACAAAATCACCTAAGGATACATTCTCAGAGTGTCTCCCCACTGCTAACTGATGCCTGACTGCATGTGAAGGGAGCTCTGTGCCCTGTCAGTCTTCCTTCTCCTTGTTAAAGAAGCTCCAGAACTTCTCACACACTGTGGCCCTGGGCTCCTTCTCCATCCCTTACTCCTGTGTGCTCTGCAATTTGTTGTCCCTTCCTGTCCTTCCTGAGGGCGGTGGGGAGCTGCACTGCCCGTGTGTCCCATCTCCATGCCTTTTCTTTGCTGCCATCTCCACCTGGAATGCTCTTTTCATGCTTCTCCCCTGTCTTCACCCCATTCCCAAGACTTCACTCAGCACCACCTCCAGGGAGCCTTCCCAGATATCTCCCATATCACTAGAGGTTTCTTATAAAACACATAATAGAAAAATTGTTTGTTTGCATTTTCTCTCCACTATAGGATATCGTATTTCCCCACATATAAGATGCTCTCATGTATAAGATGCACCTTTCATTTTGGGGCCTGAAATTTGGAGAAAAAAAAATACAGTGTGTCCGTAAAGTCATGGTGCACTTTTGACTGGTCACAGGAAAGCAACAAAAGATGATAGAAATGTGAAATCTGCACCAAATAAAAGGAAAACCCTCCCAGTTTCTGTAGGATGATGTGGCAGCATGTGCGCATGTGCAGATGATGACGTAACACCATGTATACAGCGGAGCAGCCCATGGCCATGCCAGTCGAGATGTGGACGGTACAGAGGAAAGTTCAGTGTGTTCTGTGGCTCGCTAAATTCGAATCCATGACCAAAGTGCAACGTGAATATCAGCACGTTTATAACAAAGCACCACCACATAGGAATAACATTACTCGGTGGGATAAGCAGTTGAAGGAAACCAGCAGTTTGGTGGAGAAACCCCGTTCTGGTAGGCCATCAGTCAGTGACGAGTCTGTAGAGGCTATATGGGATAGCTACCTAAGGAGCCCTAAAAAATCTGTACATGAGCCCACATCGAACTGCACTGAATAGGTATGAAACTGGGAGAGTTTTCCTTTTATTTGGTGCAGATTTCACATTTCTATCGTCTTTTGTTGCTTTCATGAGACTGGTCAAAAGTGCACCATGACTTTACGGACACACTGTATTACATAAAGTTATTGAACTCAAGTTTTATTCATCATAAAATTCATACAACTCCTCATCACTGTCAAAACTCCCATCTGTGTCTGATGACAAGTCACTGTCTTCAACAATGAGCACAAAAAAAAGCATGAAAAAGTGGAAAATGCAAGTAAAAAACCCTACAACCACTGTATAAGACACACCCAGTTTTTAGACCCCAAATTTTTCTGAAAAGGGTGCGTCTTATACTTGGGGAAACATGGCAAGCACTTGATTTCTTTGTGTCTGCAGCCATTGGCACAGCCCCCATGATAAACATTGGTTGAATAAGGAAGGAATGGTTGCTCTTTTCAGCACCCTGCAGGTTCTTTGACTGCTCTCTTAGCCTGGAATGTGTGGACCATAAATATTCATTTATTTCGTTCTTCCTCAGAGAGGCGTTCTGGCACTTTTTAAGTAAAACAGCATTCTAGTCACTCTGTTCCTTTCCCCAGCCCCTTCATAGCACATAGCACCACGTGGCATTCCATTTATTTACGTATTCCTATACAAGTAATTACAAGCCCTAACGTCTATTCAAACTTAGGGAAATTCACTTATTGTTGGTTATTTTGTATCATTTATTTATTATTTATGGTTTCGTTGTCTGTCTCCTGCACTAGACATGGCACTCCCTAAGTGGCCACCGTGCTTTGTTTCTGTCACCACTCTGTTCCCACGTGTCATCTCTCAGGAGGCCCCAGTAGGTGTACAGAGCCCACATGTGGCCTGGCCCATGCAAAACAACGTGGGCTGTTCCCTCCTTTTCCTCAGGATGTTGTATTTCTAAAACTGCCCATCCTCATTGGCCTCACAGTGACATTTTGTGCTAACCCTTCTGCTGGTGCATTAAAAAGGAAGCTCTGGTCTAAATGCATCCTGTTGGTATTTCCAGCGACCTGTGTCCTGCCACCCACAGATGCTTTTTAGGCTCCTGTTCTTCCTGTGTCTTTTCAGTTCTGATCATGTTCCCTACTGAGAACAGAGCCACCCTCTACGAGTTCCTCTTATTCAGCATCCACCCTTTCCCTTTTCTCATTTGTGCTGAAACTAAGAGATTCTCGGCAGACCCTAAATTTACCGAGGGAGTTCCCCCATCTGTGACTGCAGACTTAGATCAGGCTGCTGGGGCAGTGCGAGCGGCTGTAAGGATGCTTGTCAAACACAGTAGTAACACCCTGTGAATGGGGAATAGCAACACCATCAAGAGAAAACTTACAGGACTCTGATTAAAACAACACATTCCCCCGTTTCTGTGAGATATTTTTGGTTTGTATGTTTTTCTTTTTTTGTTTCTTTTGTTTTTCCCTGCTTCTAGTTCTTTTTCTTTTCTCCCCCCTCCCCTTTTTTTCCTGGTGAGAAAGAATATACTTTAGTGTTTTTGGAAAATAACGAAAACACAAAGAAGAAAATAATCTTTCAACCCAGAGATAACGTGTGTGTGTGTGTATTTTGGGGAGATTGGTTATTTAAAATATTTTGGGGGCCCTGGCCGGTGGCTCAGTGGATAGAGTGTTGGCATGGTGTATGGGCATCCTGGGTTCGATTTCTGGTCAGGGTACACAGGAGAAGCATCCACCTGCTTCTCCACCCCCCTCCCCCTTCTCTCACTCTTACCCTCCCGCAGCCAGTGGCTCCATTGGTTCAAGCATGGCCCCAGGAACTGAGGATAGCTCCATTGGAGTGCATCAGCCTCAGGTGCTAAAAATAGCTCAGTACTTGAGCATCAGGCCCAGATGGGGTTGCAGGTAGATCCTGGTTGGGGGCGATGGGGGCATTGCGGGAGTCTGCCTCACTATCTTCTCTCCTCTCATGTTAATATATATATACATACATATATATATATGTATATATACACACACACACACACATACACACATATATAACTGTCTATAATTTTTACCCTTTTGACCTTTTAATTACAAAAGGAATCATGTACATTATAACATTCTGACAATTTTGAAGTGTAAAAAGTAAAAAGTTAATTGCATTGCCCTCCCCTTCCTCAGATGTCACTCAGGAGGCGCCCTTCAGGGGCACCTCTGTACATTTAGTTTTATAGTTTTTTGATGCCTCTTGTCTAGACATGCTCATTAGAGCCTTTTATAAAATTATGTGCCTGCCATTAGGCTGTGCTATTATTAATGGCATTTTTGATGGGCCAAATTGCAAACCACTGGTTCTATTAGTATCAGTCTTTTGTTTCTTTTGTGTATTGCTGTCAGATCAGTTGTGTTCCCAGCTTGAAAGGGAACTGGGTGGGGGTTTTTTGTAGGAAAAGTAAGAACTACAATTCTTAGGGCCACTTTGTGAACCTGAGAAGCTGGGTTTCCTCTGTAGTTCCTCTGTGGGTGACAGCCAGCGTATTCTCTTTGTGGGGTCAGGTTTTAAAATCTCTTGCTTGGAATGAGGTACTCACGATGCCCTTTCCTGTTCCTTCTGGGCCACTCACACCAGTCAGCCATGTGCTTCATGGTCTGCTGTTGCTGGGATGTGCAGTCGTCTACACAAGTCTCGTAGGACAAGACGGTGTGCTGGTCCTCTGCCGAGCATCTGAACTGATGAGGGTTCTGAATTAAGGGACAGCCTTACCTGTGGTGGCGCAGTGGATGGAGCGTCGACCTGGAACACTGAGGTCGCTGGTTCAAAACCATGCACTTGTCTGGTCAAGGCACATGTGGGAGTTGACACTTCCTGCTCCTCCCCCCTTTCTCTCTCTCTTCTCTAAAATGAATTAATAAAATAAAAATAAATAAATAAATGAATTTAGGGACAGCCATGGCTGTCACATTGAATTTCCTAAACTCACGTGGACACATGATCCAAGGACTCAGAATGCGTAGGTTGCCTCACCTGAGAAATGTTTCTGCCAGTTAAGAGTGCTGCCTCCTTCTGTGCTGGGAAGGCGCCTGTTCACCTGTGCTTGGACAGGGCGCGTGCAGGTGGCCCCTGTTCTCATGCTGCTGACGTCTCATTCCTTGCCTCTCCAGACAGCCGCTTGAAGCTCAGCCAAGTGCAGGGCAACCTGTCGGTCCTGGAGACGCGGCAGGTACAGCTGGAGTGCGTGGTCCTGAACCGCACCAGCGCGGCCTCCCAGCTCGTGGTGGAGTGGTTTGTGTGGAAGCCCAACCACCCGGAGCGGGAGGCCGTGGCCCACCTGAGCCGTGAGGCCGTCTTCTGCTACGGAGAGCAGGCAGCCAAAAACAACCTGAGGGGGCGGCTGCATTTGGAGAGTCCTTCCTCTGGTGTGTACCGGCTATTCATCGAGAACGTGGCGGTGCAGGACAGCGGGACCTACAGCTGCCACGTGGAGGAGTGGCTGCCCAGCCCCAGCGGCCTGTGGTATAAACGGGCGGAGGACACTGCTGGGCAGACAGCCGTTACAGTTATGCGACCAGGTGAGGGTTAATGTCCCCAGGCCTCCACGCCTTTCCCTGTTTCCCTTGTATAATATTTTAGGTGCTGCTAAAATTAGTTTTTTAATTAATAACTTGTCTGCGGTTAAATGTACGTGCATTTACGGTTTGCATTTGCATTCATTGTTGCCTCAGTTTTTTCTCCCTAGTAAAGGGAAAATTGCACATCTGGCTTTGGCCTCAGGTGATTCTATTTCTTAACTAGAATAATGTTTACCAATAATTATTCCAGAGCATAGAATATCCTCCCTTTAAAGACATTAAAACAGCCTCTTCTCCCTCTTTGTCCCTGTCCCTCCAGATGCCGCCCTGCAGGTGGACACGGGGGTTCCCAACGCCACGGTGTTTGAGAAGGCTGCTTTTCAGCTGGACTGTAGCATCGTGTCTCGCTCAAGCCAGGACTCCCGCTTTGCTGTGGCCTGGTATTCCTTGAGGACTAAAGCTGGAGCAAATGAGGGCAGCCCTGACCTAGAAGACCAGGAGGAAGGGGAGGAAGAGGACCCAACGGAGCGGACGGTCCTGCTGAGTGTGGGCCCAGATGCCGTGTTTGGCCCAGAGGGCAGCTCCTGGGAGGGCAGGCTTCGCTTCCAGAGGCTGTCCCCCCTGCTCTACAGGCTCACGGTGCTACAAGCAAACCCCCAAGACACAGGCAACTACTCCTGCCGTGTGGAGGAGTGGCTGCCCAGCCCTCAGAAGGATTGGTACCGGCTGACAGAGGAGGAGTCAGCCCCCATCGGCATCCGAGTCCTGGACACAGGTGAGTTTTCCCAGTTTGCAGGGGAAAGATATCACACTTGATTGCAGTTGCCTGGGAGATAATCACAGCTCGATTATGGATTAGTAAACTGCGTTCTCACCTGTCGTGGGATCTGCATACCAGTTCATATAACTGACCCTCCATTGCTCATGCAAAAAGTAGAGCTAGGAATCAAAGTGATCATTTATTGTATAATCTCTTTATTAAATGTCTCCACCAGATACAATATACTTGTAAGATTTCCTCTACAAGTATATTGTTGGTGTTACTTTGTTACTCTTTAGAATATCCAGTCTCCCCTTTCTTTAGTGAATTAGCAAGTGTTTCGGACTCATAAGGGGAAGAATTTTAAAAAATGAAGCTTGAATACTGCACTTAGACCCAGTAGGAGCCCAGCCTCTGGGCACCTGCGTTTTTTCCGTAAAACAAGACTGCTGGGTGATCTCTAGCCTGTGAAGCTTAATGCGTAGGAACATCCACAGTGGGCAGATAAAATGTGGTCTGAAAACCTTCTCTTGTACTTTGGGACAATGGGTTATAAGTCATTCTATTTCTTTTTTAAATTTATTGATTTTGGAGAGAGAGAAGAGAAACATCAATTTGTTATTCCACTTTTATGCATTTATTGGCCAATTCTTGCCTGTGCCCTGCCTGGGGATCGAACCCTCAGCCTTGGCGTATGGGGCCGTGCTCTAATAAGCTACTTGGCCAGAGCTTTAGTCATTCTTTCTTTTTCTCAAGTTCCCAGGTTATTTTATTTTGCACGGTGACTTGGAGGTTTGGAGGGCTTTTGCAGGGTTAGCTGGGAGGAGCAGCCCGGAAAGGCAGTGATGTTACGGGGTGTCTGGGGAGCTGCAGCCCTGTTCACCCCCAGCTGTTGCTGCGGAAAGGTCCAGAACTCAAAGGTTTCATCATATGGAAGGCTTTATGAGCACAGACTGGAGGAAATGCCAACCGGAATTATTTGTTCTAACAAAGTGCTCTTTCGGTTGGCCTTCTGTCATAATGTGGACTATATCCTCCAATGCAGAAATTAAAAATTGCCTTGAAATTTAATTCCTTTTCAGTCAAAATATTTTACCAGATAAATCTGACTGAGTTTTTTAGTACTGTATCTTCTTTTCTTTGATTACTTCCTGTTTATTCGATAGAACCATGTGAAATTGAGAGGTTTTGAAGGTCAAAAGTGGTTGACTGTCAGCAATTTTGTATCCTTTGGAAATGTGAGAAGTGGAGGTGTATGTTCAATTTCTTAGTAATACTAAGAGCAGCAGCTCATCAGCAGTAGGACGGAAAGAAGACAAAAACCTAAATTATACTTAGACCCCCCTCACACACTCTATTTTACCCACTGCCCAAAGTATAGGAGGGTGTTTAGACCACATTTTATCTGCCCAATGTAGGCATTCATATGTGTTAAGCGTCACAGAACACAGATGCAGAAGCCTTATTTTACAGAGAAAACACAGGCTGCCAGGGGCTTGGCTCCAGCTGGGAACCCCTAAGTCATGAGCAGCTGTTGACTGGGTTGGGGATACCACGTGTCACTCTGTTCCATACCCAGGAGTAACCAGCAGTGCATTCTGTGCAGCCAGTCAAACTGCGGACATCTGTGAAAGGTCCCTGTGACATCTTTAATTGATATCATTAATCAAGTGAGCCATCATTTCTAGTGCACAGTGAGACCTGGAAGCATTGCTTTGTTTGAACTCCCAGCTGTGACTTGGAAGCGGTGCTGGTGTGAGCACAGGCACATACAGGTCGTCCCCAGGGGGAAGCCACGGGGGCACACACGGACCCCGCCAAGTGGCTTCCTGTGGGTTGGGCGAGGTCTTCAGGAACAAGAGCTGACGGCCCAGGTGCCCAGCCCCCAGTCCTCACGGTCTTGTCCCCCTCCCTTGCCAGGTTCCACCCTGCAGTCCATCATCTGCTCCAACGATGCCCTCTTCTACTTCGTCTTCTTCTACCCGTTCCCCATCTTCGGCATCCTCGTCATCACCATCCTGCTGGTGCGCTTCAAGAGCCGGAGCTCCAGCAAGAACTTGGATGGGAAGAACGGGGTGCCCCTACTGTGGATCAAAGAACCACACCTCAACTACTCTCCCACTTGCCTGGAGCCCCCCGTGCTCAGCATCCACCCAGGAGCCATCGACTGAGAGGCCCCAGGGGACGTCGGCCAACGGGGTCCGACGCACTCCCATGCTGGGACATGGAGTGTCGCTCTGTGATGGGACAGCAGACAGCACTCAACCTCCGAGTGCCCTCCCAGAAAACTGTCAGACTTGAGACGTGGTCACACTTCCCAGTCAGTCACAGAGACGGACTGCTGCTTCTAGGTGGCAGTCCTGGTGGGTTAGCGACTCCGAGCAGGCGTCATCCTACGGCACTGGGTGTCTGTTTTTGTCCTTGGTGATGTAGTGAGTAGCTCCAGTGCCATGTCTACTCACTGACAGTAAGAGGTAGAGGTTATAGGGGTCCTCAGTCTTTGTCATGGCCTCTTTTTAAGTCCCGGTGGGTGGTGTACCCTTTTTGGATTCCATAATGTTGTGGAAGCATTTCTCTTATGTGCAACGGATGAGAAAAGGACAGACGAACTTGACAGCGCAAAGGACTTGCTTCCAAGACTTTGTTCTTGCATACTTGAAAATGCCACCCATGAGCAAAATACACCCAAACATTTTTTACTTTAATGAGACTTGAAAATTATGTGAAATGTGGGTCCAATTTGTATCTTATCTTTTCCCTCAGCTGGAGTTGTTGGAACCACTTTGTAGTCGAGATGAAAGCATTGAAAAAAAATTTTTTTTCTTCAAAGAATCGTGTATGTACAAGAGAAATCCTGCATAACCCCATTAGGAGTAGAGGGTGCCCAGTCAGCCTATCTGTCAGAGAGGCAAAAATAGGTTTACTCCTAACCTTGCCAAAAGAAAACAATAATAAGAAAACTTTGTTGGAGAACAAGTCAACAGCTCCAGACAGCTCACACTTTGCAAAGTGGGCAGAGGGCTGCTTTTTAGCAGCTACTGACTTGCAGATTGATCAAAGCTCATGCTTTATGAAGGAGGGAAGGCAGGCTAGTTGTTGGCTTGATCTGCTCCATGAGGGCAGCCTCTGAGGGGTGATGGAGCGGATGGGCCTCTGTTGTAAGGTGCTTTGCCAAACTCTTAAGGGAAAGTGGCCAGTGAGCCTGGGAAGGGGACAGTGCTGACCTGAACGCATAGGCGGCCACCGTAGACAGTGACAGGGCTCTGGGGCCAGCCAGCCCTGCAGTTCCTTGAAGAGGGGCACAGTCAGCGGTGGGAGGGGGTTTCCTGTGCCTGACATTGGAAAGCAGGCAGGAATAACTGCCTCCCTGGAGGTATGAAGACTAGGTTTTTCTTCCTTTCAATTAGATTTCCCTCAAAGATATGGATGTCTTTCCCACTCCCATTGATCTCTGCGTGCTTCTCACTGCCGTCAGTAACTGGAGGAGGTCCCCATGCAGCCCTTGGTAACCCTTTACTTCCCTCATCTCAGCAGAAAGTACCCCATGCTTTTGTTGTGGGCTCTTTACCCTTCCCTTTCTCAGATCTTGTTTGTGGTCTTAGATGATTTGGGGGTTCGCTGTTATGGCGGCTTTTTGTTTCAGTGCCCCTTAAAGTCTACCAAAGGCCAATGTCAGTCTCACTTCGCACAAATGGGCCAGAACGGGAGCAGCATCGGCTGCACGTGTTCACAAAGGTGTCCTGCCTGGCCCTGGCCGGTTGGCTCAGTGGTAGAGCGTTGGCCTGGCGTGCAGAAGTCCCAGGTTTGATTCCCGGCCAGGGCACACAGGAGAAGCGCCCATCTGCTTCTCCACCCCTCCCCCTCTCCTTCCTCTCTGTCTCTCTCTTCCCCTCCCGCAGCCAAGGCTCCATTGGAGCAAAAGATGGCCCGGGTGCTGGGGATGGCTCCTTGGCCTCTGCCCCAGGCGCTAGAGTGGCTCTGGTTGCAACAGAGCAACACCCAGGAGGGGCAGAGCATCGCCCCCTGGTGGGCGTGCCGGGTGGATCCCGGTTGGGCATATGCGGGAGTCTTTGTCTGACTGTCTATCCCCGTTTCCAGCTTCAGAAAAATACAAAAAAAAAAAAAAAAAAGGTGTCCTGCCTGGCTTTCCTATGCTTGTCACGATGCCACTTTCTTTGTGAACATGCACCGCAATCCTAAGGGAGTTCCCGATGTGAAAAATGTCTAACCAGAGGGGAGGCTGTGGGATTCCCTGGCCTTGTGGGTGCTGATCCTGATTGGAGTCTGGGAAGCAGGGCAAGGGCTCAGCCATTTTCTGACAGGCTCCATATACCTGCCTTCCCTTCCTCACAGGTGTGCCAGCATTCTCCTATGAGAGTGAAGGTACCACCGCCTTGCTCCTGCCTGTTGCCTCCCATGCCCATTCTCATTTATCATGTTGCATGAATGCTTTAGAGGTGCAGATTCAGCTCAGTGGGGGGAGGGGAAGAAGGCCGGCTTTTGCCCCCCTTTGGTCATTTCAGGGATGTGTGCTTTCCGTGGGAAATCGCTGACCCCTAACTTACAGACTGAGTCAATGAGAGAAGAAGACTTCCTGTTCCTCTGTTGAATGGGAAGGTGCCAGCAGGCTGTCTGGGACTGGGACGTGCACCTAAGACTTGGTTTGAATTGGTTCACAGCTGCAGGAAGGTAGCTGCTGCACATGATCAAACAGGTAAAGCAGTTGTGGGAAATTTGAAAGAAAAGAAACTGAAGAGTATTTTAATAATTTTTTTTCTGTGTATTTTCTATGGGCTTGGGGATACCATCAAAGGGTGAGCTTTTCCAGCTTTCTGTGAAAATCCCCAGGTCCGTCCTTTGTTTGCCATTTCTATGGAAATGTGATGTTAGATGAATGTTAATGGTGCCCTCCAGTGGCTGGGAGACCTCATTGCATATTGCCAACAGGAACTTGAGACCAGGAGAGAGAGACTACCCGACTACTCTCTTGTATTACTACTTATCTCCATCAACAATGTTGCATCAGTGAAACCTACACTGTGCTAGACCCTTCCCAGGACATGAATATGACCACACCCTCTTTCACCTGGGTGTTTCTGTAGCAAGTTTTCGTATTCTTTTCAAACTCTGCATTAATTGTTGAAGAAAAAAAAGAGATGGGGTGAGAAAACTACCCATGCATGATGTAGAGAGCTGTTGATTTTTGTTTGTTTGTTTTTTTAAGGGAAAACTATTTGTAAGATGTTGCACTAAAATGTTTTATATACAGTTCAGACACCTGTAGTAAATTATGTTGAAAAATGGCTGTTTACATTTTCTGGAGTCCACTGTCCTTTTGTCTCAACCAGTCACCTGCTCCATGGACTGTGGTCTGGGGGCACAGTGAGTCCTGCCCTCCCCCCCACATTGCCTGCTAGCTTCACGTTCATGAATTACAGCCTATATTATCATGCACTGCTTCCAGCCTAAATGGTGCCTTTGTACAATGTTTAAAAACAAAACAGTAACAACAACAAAACACCCTTTTCACAAAATGAGTATCTGCTGAAAATGTATTATAATAAATACACAGGTCTACCCTGACTGCGACACACAGCACACCTGGAAGCCTGCTGGTAGAGCTTATACCCTCTAGCTGCCTTGTTTTTTTTTGGGGGGGGGGGGAAGTGGGTGAGATGGGGTAAGAGGAGACTGATGGAGGACAGGAACATGAGACAACCTTCCCTTGGCCACCAAGGTCCTGTGCAGCAAGACCACACCATCTTTCCCAAACTACATAGTGTTGCCCTGAATGAAGTATTCAGCAAGCATTTTCCAGGAGGGAGGGAAGACAGGAGCTGTGTGTCCCTGTTCAGTGAGAACACACAGCACACCAGTCTCTGGTCCCCACACAACTGGAATGCTGGGATGTGGTCTCCACAGTGAGAATAATGACAATGAGCAAGGCCACAGCGGTGATGCATAAGTCTTCAGAACCCTTCTGTAATTGTTTAAAATCCACCCAAAGAATGTGCAAAAGGAGCTGGATAGAGAGTGAAAAGCAGAGGGAAGTGCTTCCTTTTCTTTTCTTCCTTTTAAAATCCAAGCCTTTCCAAAGGGTTTAATGTGTGCTTTCCTCTGCTCTGCATCCCCATTTGCTGCATCCTTATCAACTCCTTGCACCTGCTGGCTTGGCCAGCAGTGAAAATGTGACTGTTTACCTTGTGGGCACCTGGAATGGCTCCGTTTTAAGTCTTATGTATTATTTTTGTCTTTTTTTCAAATGCTTTTTTTTCCATTTTTTACTTTTACTTATTGATATTAGAGGAGAGAGAGAGAGAGAGAGAGAGAGAGAAGAGGAATGGAAAGCACTTGTAGTAGTTGCTTCTCACATGTGCCTTGACCGGGCAAGCCCAGGGTTTTGAACCAGCGACCTCAGCATTCCAGTTCAATGCACTATCCTCTGTGCCACCACAGGTCAGGCTCCTTTTTTCAGTTTTTTAACATTTTTTTTTATTTCTCAATTACAATTGATGTGCAGTATTATATTAGTTTCAGGTGTACAGCACAGTGATTAGGCATTACAAAACTTACTAAGTGATCATCCCAATAAATATTGTCCCCATCTGACATCATACATGTTTCTTAGAATATTATTGACTCTATTCCCTATGCTGTACTTTTACCCCATGACTATTCTGAATCAACCAATATGTATTTGTTGTTTCTTTCAAATTTTTATGTATTGGTTTTAGAGAGAAAGGGAGAGTGAGAAACATTGATTTGTTGTTTCACTATAATTTATGCATTTATTTATTGATTCTTGTATGTGCCTGTGCCCTGACTGGGGAGCAAACCTGCGATCTTGGTGTATCAGGCTGACACTAACCAACTGAGATACCTGGCCAAGGCCCAATACATGCTTTTTAATTCTTACACCTTTTTACCCATACCCTGCAACCCTCCTCCCATCTGCTAAACATCAAAATGTCCTCTGTATCTATGAGTTTGTTTCTATTATGCTTGTTCATTTATTTTGGGGTTTTTTAGATTCAATGGCTGATATGTATGTATTTATTTTTTACAGGGACAGAGAGAGATAGAGAGGGATAGATAGGGACAGACAGGAACAGAGAGAGATGAGAAGCATCAATCTTCAGTTTTTTGTTGCGACACCTTAGTTGTTCATTGATTGCTTTCTCATATGTGCCTTGTCTGCGGGCCTTCAGCAGACCGAGTAACCCCTTGCTCGAGCCAGCAACCTTGGGTCCAAGCTGGTGAGCTTTGCTCAAACCAGATGAGCCCGTGCTCAAGCTGGTGGCCTTGGGGTCTCGAACCTGAGTCCTCCACATCCCAGTCCAATGCTCTATCCACTGCGCCACTGCCTGGTCAGGCTGATGTGTATTTATTGCCATTTTGTTTGCTCATATTTTTAAAATCTTTTCTTTTTCTTAAAGAAGACCCTTTAATATTTCATGTAATACTGGTTTGGTGGTGATAAGCTCCTTTAGCCTTCTCTTGTCTGGGAAGCTCTTTATCTGTCCTTTGATTCTCAATGATAGCTTTGCTGGGTAGAGTAATATTGGTTGTAGGTCCTTGATTTTCATCACTTTCAATATTTCTTGCCAATTCCTTCTGACCTGCAAAGTTTCTGTTGAGAAATCAGCTGACAGTCTTATGGGAGCTTACAGGCAACTAACTGCTTTTCTCTTGCTGCTTTTAAGATTCTCTTTGGCCTGACCAGGTGGTGGTGCAGTGGATAAAGCGTTGGACTGGGATGCAGAGGACCCAGGTTTGAAAACACTGGGTCGCTGGCTTGAATGCGGGCTCATCTGGCTTGAGCATGGGGTCACTGGCTGAGCCAAGGTTGCTGGCTTGAGCAGGGGGTCATTTGCTCTGCTGTAGCCCCTGGTCAAGGCATATATGGGAAAGCAATCAATGAACAACTAAGGAGCCACAATGAAGAGTTGATGCTTCTCATCTCTCTCCCTTCCCATTTGTCTGTCCCTCTCTCTGTCTCTGTCACACAAAGAAGATCCTCTTTGTCTTTAACTTTTTGAATTTTAATTATAATGTGTGTTTGTGTGGGCCTCTTGGGGTTTATCTTGTTTGGGACTTTCTGTGCTTCCTGGACTTATACATACCATATTTCCCCATGTATAAGACCCAACCTTTTCCAAAATATTTGGGGTCTAACAACTGGGTGCGTCTTAAACAGTGGTTGTAGGTTTTTTAACTTGCATTTCCTGCTTTTTTGCATGTATTGTCCTTACACTCACTGTTTCACACTTGTTACCAATTTATTATGGTAGGTTACATTTTGCTATATTCTGCCCAGAAATGGCTCAGAAAAGATTTTCGTACAGTGCTGAATTCAAGTTAAAAGTGATCCAGTTTACAAAAGTGAATGGAAATCGTGCTGCTGAGCATAAATTTTGTCCTCCTCCAACTGAGAAATTATTTCTTTAAAAGATTTTATTTATTCATTTCAGAGACGGGAGAGAGAGAGAGAAAGAGAAAGAGAAAGAAAGAGAAGGGGGAGGAGCCAACTCCCATATGTGCCTTGACCAGGCAAGCTCAGGGTTTTGAACTGGCAACCTCAGCGTTTCCAGGTTGACACTTTATACACTGCGCCACCACTGGTCAGGCAAGAAATTATTTCTGAAACTGGTTATGAGAAGAAGAAACATTACTGAAAATGCCATGGCAGAAGAAGGCTATGAGAGGCAAGTCAGCAAAATGGCCTAATTTAAAGAGGAAATTGAAGATACAGATTGAAGAGCAAAGGGCAATTGGAATTCCTATGTCCACAAAGATGGTTCATCATGAGGCAAGAATTGCTGATGAAAAAGAAGTTACTGATTTCAAAGGAGGACACAATTGGTGCTTCAGGTTCATGAAACAGAATGGATTAAGCATGTGTACACACACCAGACTTGCCCAAAAGATGACTGAAAGCTGTGAGCAGAAGGTCCTTGAATTTCATCGTTTTGTCATTCAGTGTCGGAAGACACATCAGTTTGAGTTGGGACAGATTGCAAATATGGATGAAGTCCCCCTTCAATTTGATGTCCCAAGTAACAGAACTGTTGATGAGAAGGGGGTGAAAACTGTAACTGTGAAGACAAGTGGACATGAAAAGAGCCATTATACAGCTGTTCTAGCTTGTTGTGCAGACGGAACCAAGCTGCCTCCTATGCTGATTTTCAAATGCAAACCAATGCCAGAAGAAGACATTCCTCGAGGAGTGATTGTCCACAATCATGACAAGGGTTGGATGGATCAGGATGGGATAAAGATCTGGTTTGAGAACATTTGAAGAAGAAGACCAGGTGGGCTCTTATGCAAACCTGCCCTATTGGTGCTTGATCAGTTCAGGGCAAAAAACAAAAAACACAAAGAAGATTGCTGCAGAGCAAAAAACAAAACTTGCTGTCACAACTGGAGGCTTGATGTTCCAGCTCCAACCACTTGATGTCAGCATTAAAACCCTTCCAAGCTGCGGTGAGAGACAAATGGAACCAATGGATGAAGTCTTCTGGGGACAGTTTGACACCAGCAGGAAGAGTGAAGAAACCAACTATAGGAGAAGTTTGTACCTGAGTGGAAAGATCCTGGGATAATATCAAGATTGAGATCACTGTCAAGTCATTTAAGAAGTGTGGTATTTCAAATGCCATAAATGGAACTGAGGACGAGGCAATATACGAAGACAGTGATTCATCATCAGACACAGATGAGGACAAGCTAATGGATGGGAGTTTTGACCGTGATGAGGAGTTGTATGAATTTTATGATGAATAAAACATGAGTTCAATAACTTTATCTAATACATTTTTTTTCAAATTTCGGGCCCCAAAATTAAGGTGCATCTTATACATGGAGAAATACGGTATCTATTTCTTTAACCAGGTTAGGAAACTTTTCTGTCTTTATTTTTTCAAATGGATTTTCAATTTCTTGCCCTCTTTTCCTTCTGGCACCCCCATGATGCAAATGTTGGTGCACCTGGAGTTGTTTGTCCTAGAGACTCCTTACACTATCCTCAATTTGGGGGTGTTTTTCTTTTTGCTGTTCTTATTGAGTGTTTTTTGCTTTCTTATATCCCAAATCGCTGATTTAATTCTTGGCTTCATCTATTCTACCATTGATTCCCTGTAAATTATTCTTTTTTCAGTTAATATATCTCATTTCTAACTGGTTCTTTTTTATGGTTTCCATGTCCTTTTTTATGCTAGTAAAGTTCTGAGTTCATTGAGCATCTGTATAACCAGTGTTTTGAACTCTGCATCTAGTAGATTGCTTGTCTCCATTTTGTTCTTTTACTGGAGTTCTTTTCTTTCGTTTGGAACATGTTTCTTTGTCTCCTCATTTCAACAGCCTCCCTGGGTTTGTGTCCATGTGTTAGGCAGAGCTGCTGCACCTTCAATGCTGGTAAAGTGGCTAATGTAGTAGCGCTTCTGTGGGCTCCAGGGGCACAGCTTCCCTGATCACCCAAGCTGGCACTTCAGGTGCATGCCTGTGTGGGCCGTGTATACCCTCCTGTTGTAGCTGAGCCTTGATTGCTATTGGCATGTCAATGGGAGGGATTTACCACCCAGGCTGATCGACTGTAAGGACTGGCTATGACCACTGACCACAGTGGAGATCAGCTGTGTAGGGGCTCCCCCCTACAAAACAGGACTTCCTTCGGTGGGGCTCTGATGCCTGCTGAGTCTATCCCTTGAGTGTGTTGCTTATGAAGGTGGTTGGGTGGTGCTTTGATATGGCTTGTCCACTGGTTGCATTGGCTCTGGGGCCTCCCAGTAGGTACAGGCCAAGGTCAGCCAACACCTATGTACTGCCGGTGCCATAGGCATGAGCTGCAGCAATCTACAGATGGCTGCTACTTGTGCTGGGCCTGGAGGTACCCAGGCGAGGTCAAGCTGTGAAGCAAGCCTGGCTGCTGCTAGTGCCAGTCTAGGCCACTTAGCAAGAGGCATGGGCACACTGAGGCAGGTACTGCTTGTTTGAAGGATTTTAGGAAAATCTGAAGCATGAGCCAAGACAGTCCATTCATATGGAAAAGCCACTAGAAACAGCTTGGATGGGCCTGCAAGCAGGGTGGGGCGGGGTCTCAGAATCACCAGGGTAGGTGAACAGGGTGTGTGACATTCGTGGAGCCAGATGTGGAGCCCTGCCTGCTGGCTCTGTGTGGTGGAATGGGGTTCTCAGAAAAGGAACAACGGCCTCTGCCAGCACCACTGTCTGACAGAAAACTGCCCCCACCAGCTCAGATACTCCCATATGCCCCTGGTTCCTATCAAGCTGCTGCCTCCAGTGCCAGAGCTCAGAGGAAGTGAGTCCCAGTAAGTCTGTGCATGGGTCCTTTAAAAGAAACTGCCTGCGACTCTAGCAGCCTCCATCTCCCTCAGCCTCAATCCCCCCTAGTTTTCACAGCTAGAAGTTATGGGCACTTCTCTTCCTGGCTCTGGAGCCCTGGGCTGGGGTCCTGGTTTGGGGCTGAAGCAGCCGAGATACACTCCTGACTTCCATCTGCCAGCCTGGTCCACATCCCTGCCCTCTACCAGTCATGATGTGGCCTCTTCTTTAAATCCCTACTTGTAGGACTTTGCCAGATTTCAGGTGGTTCTGAACGATGGTTGTAATTTTGATGTAGTTGCGGGAGAATTTGAGGATTGCATTTACCTGTGCTGTCATCTTCCTAAATGTTATCTTTCTGCGAGGGAACATTTTAAAAAGGAAAACAATGTGACGAAATAAGATTACCCCTCTGCACCCTTGGTGCAAATCTGCCTGGTGTTCACATAAATGAAGTGAATGGATACTTCTACAAAAGGCAAGAGGATTCTTGTGTCTGCAAGGATTAGGAGCAGTGTTTTCCTGTGTTCTAGGATTTGTAAACTTTATGGGTGTAGTTCCTGGCAAGAACTAGAGCCAGGGAACCAGCGAGTGGCATTACTAGCAAGAGCAGCACCCCACACTACAAGAGCAGGCTGAATAAGACCTCCTTTTTTATCTTCTAGTCCATGATTATCTACAGTGACAGCAGGTGAAACCGGATTTCGCATCACTGGTCACAAGATGAAAATTACATCCCTCCCTTTCGTGGCAAGTCCACTGTACATGAATCGAGCCTGTTTGGCTGCCTTTCTGATACATTGCAGGTCCAGCCTTTCTGATCTATGAAGTCTGCTGGGCCAGGCATTTAAGTGCTTCTGGTCAGGGGAGGTCCACCCTAGGCAGACCTAATGAATTATTCCTCGTGCCTAGAGACCATAACCTGGGGATACTTCTCAGCCTCAGGTGAGTGGGCAGCTCTTTCCCCCATCCTGCTCTTGAGGGGGTTGGCCGCTTCTACTGGTCAGTCCAAACAACGGCACAGCCACACACCCAAAAGTTGCATCCTGTTCCTGTATGAGAAGGTAAGAGTGCCGCTTTAGATTCAGCTTTGGTTGGACTCCAGTTTTTCCCTTTATGTGTGTCCTTGGGGAAGTCACTTACTTTTTCTGAGCCTCAGTTTCCTCATCTGTAAAAATAGAGGCAACATTGATTAAATTAGCCCACATAATTCACTTAACAGAGCCCCTGGCCCATAGTAAGTGCTCAAGATGTTTGCTGTTATGCCACTTCCCAACTCATACTTTCTGAGGGCCCTGTCCTGGTAGCTCAGTTGGTTAGAGCATAATCCTGGTACACCAAGGTTGTGGGTTTGATCCCTGGTTAGGGCACATACAAGAATCAGCCAATGAATGCATAAATAAGTGGAACAAATTGATGTAGCTCTCTCCCTTCCTTTCTTTCAAAAAATTAAAAGCAAAAACCTCCCAGGGCTTTCCCGGTGTCCTATTTCTGACCCTATCCTGCTCTCCAAGTTGGCCCCAAGTTCCTAATAACCCACAGCAAAGGAGAAACTTTTTTTTTTCTTTTCACATTTTGGGCTACACATGGCACCTGCCTTGTGGTCCCACTATCTTCAGATGATAGGAAATATCTTCAAGTAGCAGGCTTTATGGTACAGGCCATTGGTTCCAGAGATTTCACGGACATAGATACCTTTTTACATTTTATGGCTAATTGAAGAAATGATTCATGAGTTCTTACAGTTCAAGTATCTTGAGTGGTTTGGGGACACACCTGAGGATGATGGGAGATGCAGGCCACCCTAAGCACACTGCCACTCAATTTCCCAATTAGCAACATGAAGTTGTTTAGTTGGACAGCGGGGGGCCTTTTTCTGTAAGAGTTTCCTTAACTGCCACAATATGGGCAGGGGCAAGTCTGGAGCTTATCCCAAAAGAAGCCGCCATACCCCTTTGTGCGATGTGAGGAGCTGGTTCTGGGAGTACGGTTTGGAATCGGGTGGATTTGAGGGGAGGGCACGCCAATCAAAAAACTAGCCGATGAGGAGGGAGTTCCAAGCGCCTGGCCGGGACCAGCTGGGAGAGAGATTTTGGCGGCCTCAACGCGCCCACTGCCCCGACGCCTCCGCTGGGGCAGGCCCAATGTTGAGACGGAGAAGACGGCAAAGAGGGAAACTGGGCAAGGGAGAAAGAGGCCGGGATGGAGGGAGTACCGGGACTGGGAGTCAGGCTTAAGGAAAGGGGGGCATGCCCTTGAATAGGGAGAGACGGCGTGTAGGGGCCGCACCCCCTCATCCTAGCAGCGGTCTAACACTTCCCGTTTTCTTTGTTGACCACTTGAGGACATTGTGGCTCAAACAGGCTGTGGTGTCCGGGGTCCTGGAGTCCCCGGCAGGAAAAGCCAGCCCGGCACCGCGGTGTTCCGGAGCGCTGCAGGAGTCAAGTGCGTCAGGGCCGCCGCCCCGCAGAGCCCCGTCACGCGGGGACAGCCGAGCGGGACGCAGCTTCGGGGGGCGGGCCCCCAGCTAAGGAGTGGTCCCCGTCCAGCTTTCTCAAGGCTGGGCTCGCGAGGCAGGGCGGCGCCGCGAGTCCTTCCGGGAGGAAAAGCGGTGCTGGAGAGAGGCGGTGCTAGGGAAGGGAGGCGGTGCTAGGGAAGGGAGGCGGTGCTAGTGGAGGGAGGCGGTGCTAGTGGAGGGAGGCGGTGCTAGGGGAGGGAGGCGGTGCTAGGGGGGAGGCGGTGCTAGGGAAGGGAGGCGGTGCTAGGGAAGGGAGGCGGTGCTAGTGGAGGGAGGCGGTGCTGGGGCGGGGGGAGGCGGTATTAGGGAAGGGAGGGTGCGCGCGGCCCGGCACCGGGCACAGGTTCTGTGCCCGCCCGTCGCGCCATGGCCGCAGGCGACTTTGTGAATTGGCCTGCGGGGGTCCTCATCTTCATCGTGGTCTTGTCTGACCTGTTTGGTGAGTGGCGGTCTTCGCCGGAGCCCCTGCGGGGCTGGGAAGCCCCGGAGGTGTCCGCGGTCCTAGGGCTCCGAGGCCAGTGGACGGGAGGGGCCCGAAGCAAGTTGGGTTCGGGGTGGGACGTGGGGATGGGGGTGCGGGGAAATGCAACCGGCTGCCTCATTAGGGAGAGTTGTCACTGCATCAGCAAGTCGTGCCGGAAGAAACTTGAACGGTAGGTGCCTGAATTGTGTATGGGGGGAGACGGACTCCCGGTCGCTTACCCCACCCTGCGCTGTTTTCTCCTTTCTCCCGAGCTCATATTTAAAACACCCCCCCTCCGCGCGCGCGCGCTTTCGTTTCCACCAGTGTTTCTCCGGAAGGGTGTGTCGTTCCTGAGACTCAAGTCGGCGTTACTTCTTGTGCCTGCCCAGGGATGATCGCGGGTAACCCTTACTGTTACTGCTGATCACCTGTGAATTAGCCGGGGCGCATCGCGCTGCCGGAACTACCTGCCCAGAACGCGCCAGGCTGCACGGCGGTGCCCTCCCACCAGCGTGGGCGGGTTGGCGTCCAAGCTTCAAACTTCCAGTGGTGGCGGCTCTGAGTTGCCCTACCAGGCAGGGGAGAGGGAGGAATCCGTAGGCGATGGCCTCGCTTCAAGATTCCTAAGGGAGGCTGGTGCGCTTTTCTCCCTTCAAAGCATAAAAGAACTAACATCTAGCCCTGCCTTCATCCCTGTTACACTTGTCTGAATCGTCACAACATCCCCATAAAATCGGTATCTGTCTCCGTTTTTATCTCCTCACCCTCGTGAACCTCTCCACACACAGGCCCCTAGTTAAGTTATAGCCAAACCCCTGGAGCATAATAATAGGCCCCTTAACTAGCCTTCCTTTATTTGAGGGGATTTCCCATTGCGGTCCTGTAAGGCCAGTTGCCCTCAGCATGGACATGCAGATTCAACATTGAATTCAGGCAGACGGTAAAGGAACAGCGGAGCCAGAGGATGGTGGGCCATTCCAATTTATTGGAGGCTCACCAAGACCGGCAAGCCAAAAGATGACAAAGGAAAAAGGAAAAACTTGCTTTTCGCAGTAGAGGGCAAGGATCAGGAAAAAAACAAAACCAACTGCATCTCTCAGTGGCAGGTTGTAATCTCCCTTATCCTCCCTGAGGGGATGTATTTACATCCTTACAGAAGTGCTGTCGGGTGCTCCTGCACTAGCACAAAGGGCTTGCAGCCGTTAAACCTATGAGCAAACCTAACACTGCCATTTTCCCCACAGCTCCCCTTTGCACATCTTCCCAGATCACCCTTCCATCTCATTCTGCATTCAGCATTTACTGAGCGGTTGTGGGTTGCAGACATCTACAGAGTGCAGCCTGGGGGAAGGGGGTGAGATTTATCTACAGGACAAGACAGGGAAGTAAATGTTCTAAGAGATTTTTTTTTCTTTTTTAATAAATTTTTATTAATGGTAATGGGTTGACATTAATAAATCAGGGTACATATATTCAAAGAAAACATGTCTAGGTTATTTTGTCATTAAATTATGTTGCATACCCCTCGCCCAAAGTCAGATTGTCCTCCGCCACCCTCTATCTAGTTCTCTGTGCCCCTCCCCCTCCCCCTAACTCTCTCCCTCCCTCCCTCCCATGTCCTCCCTCCCCCCACCCCTGGTAACCACCACACTCTTGTCCATGTCTCTTAGTCTCGTTTTTATGTCTAAGAGAGATTAAACATAGGGTTTGGGTTTGCAGAGGGACGAAAGACATGTCTGTAGGTGATGAACTTACTTTACAATATGGTTGTTTGTGAAATCAGTTATCTTTTGTGAAACAAAGACTTCAGGGAATGGAGGTTATTTGACTGTGTCCTCTGGGGACTGGTAGTTTGTGTTTCCATGTATGGGGCAAGATTCCAGGAGAACAGGTTTGAAAAAGGGCAGCAGGGTGAGCTTGGGCAGCAATCATTTGGTGTCACTGCAAAGTAAATGTGAGGTCCCTTGTGGAGTCCTGAATGTCCCCTTTCAGAGTTTGGATTCTCTTCTACAGGCAAAGAACTGTATCTGGGCCTGTCAGGTTCAGAACCATGTGGTTAGGAAGAATAATCTGGTAAAGAGGAAGAACTGTGGTTAAGAGGAACTAGAGGCAGGAAGGCTAGGGCAGAGACCCTCACAGGCCCAAGAAATTGGGAGGGTTCACAAACTGGTGGCTCTGGGAGAGGGGGAGAGACTCATACAGAGCTTGTATGGGCGAACGGACTCTCTTCCACATGAGCTGATCTCTCCCTGGTCCCAGAATTCACCTTTGGTCACCAGTGCCTAAACCTGTGGTCTCTTCCACTGAAAACCCAGTTTCCCCATCAGTTCCCATATCCACCAGCAGGATTCTCTGAACAGTTCCTCATGGTGGTGTCTGCCATCTAATTTATGTATTCATTCAGCAAGCATGAATATCACCTGCCCTGAATAGGCCGTGCACTGACAAGACTGAATGAATGGTTTACCCTGCAGAAGGTGAGCCCTTTGAGGTGGTGGAGCCTGCTTCCCTAGGGAAGCTGCCTACCAGTGATTGACAGCATCAGCTCTAGAGTCAGATACCTGGCTTCAGACCCCAGCCTTACCCCTCACCTGAGTTATAGCTTCTGTAAGTTACCTAATTTTTGTGTGCCTCAATATATTTGACTTTAAAGAGAGCGAGCACCACTGATGTGAGAGAAAGGATTTTTTTTTTTTTTTTTTGTATTTTTCTGAAGCTGGAAACGGGGAGAGACAGTCAGACAGACTCCCGCATGCTCCGGGCTGGGATCCACCTGGCACGCCCACCAGGGGGCGATGCTCTGCCCCTCCGGGGTGTCGCTCTTTTGCGACCAGAGCCACTCCAGCGCCCAGGGCAGAGGCCAAGGAGCCATCCCCAGTGCCCGGGCCATCTTTGCTCCAATGGAGCCTAGCTGCAGGAGGGGAAGAGAGACAGAGAGGAAGGAGAGGGGGAGGGGTGGAGAAGCAGATGGGCGCCTCTCCTGTGTGTCCTGGCCGGGAATCGAACCTGGGACCTCTGCACGCCAGGCTGACGCTCTACCACTGAGCCAACCGGCCAGGGCCGAGAAAGGATATTAATAGTATCTACTTGATAGAGTGATTTTGAGCATCGGTCATTCAGACTTACTAAGCGTCAGCTTTGTGGCAGGCACTGTGCAAGGGCCCGGGGATGCACCAGGGAGCAGTCTTCCCTGCCTTTGGGAAGCTTACATTATAGTGGGGGAGACAGTAAATAAGTAAGTGCATAAATATATAGAAACATTTACTGATTGGCGATGCAGAGGAAAGGGGAGAGAAAATGGTTAAGGTTTCTTTTTAAGTTTTTAAAACTTTGGAACATTTAAGGTCTTTAGAATAGTCAAAATAGTACAGTGAACATTTACACACTTTTTGTTTTTTAAAGGTAGGAAACCTGAGTTTTATGTATTTTTTTTTATTTATTTTTTACAGAGACAGTCAGAGATAGGGATAGACAAGGACAAACAGAAAGGGAGAGAGATGAGAAGCATCAATCATTAGTTTTTCATTGCACATTGTGACACCTTAGTTGTTCATTGATTGCTTTCTCATATGTGCCTTGACTGTGGGCCTTCAGAAGACCGAGTAACCCCTTGCCTGAGCCAGCAACCTTGGGTCCAAGCTGGTGAGCTTTTTGCTCAAACCAGATGAGCCTGCGCTCAAGCTGGTGACCTCGGGGTCTCGAACCTGGGTCCTCAGCATCCCAGTCTGACGCTCTGTCTACTGCACCACCGCCTGGTCAGGCTATGTATTTATTTTTTAAAGATGTTATTTGTTGATTTCAGAGAGAGGAGAGAGAGAGATTAAAGGTGGGAGGGAAGAGTGGGAAGCATCAACATATAGTTGCTTCTCTTACGTGCCTTGACCCAATAAGCCCGGGGTTTCAAACCAGTGACTTATGCAATTTTCTTTTGGAATCACCTGTTAGTAACATTTTGTTGCATTTGGGTTACTTCTCTTTTTACATACCCATATATACACTGCTCACAAAATTAGGGGCTATTTTATCGCTTCATATTCATTTTGAAATATCCCCTAATTTTTGTGAGTATACTTAAATTTTTTTTTTATGCTGAACAATTTGAGAGTTGCATATCTTATGGCACCTTAGCCCTAAATATTACAGCATGCATCTTCTAAGAACCTTGTGTCTTCAATAATTCACAGAATCATGACCACAGGAAATGCAATGTGATTCCCTGTTTTGTCATTGATCCCAAAAGCCAAGATGGCTCACACTGTATTTGGAAGTCATGCCTCTAATCCCCTTTAACCTAAAACTGTTAACATTTTTTTTGTTTGTTTTTTGTACTATATAATACCATTTTTGAAGGATGTGACCCAGTTGTTTCATAGAATGTCCCTCATTCTGGGTTGTCTGTTTCCCTGTGATTGGATCCTTTTTCAGGCACGACTTTTTGTAGGTATGTTGTAGGCTCAGTGCAGCTCATCGGTGGCAGGTGCAGCCCATCTGTCCCATCACTGGAGAGGTTAACTTGGATTATTTGGTTAAGAAGGTGAGGTTCTGCAGATTTCTCCACTGTAGAAGCACCTTTCCTCTTTGTAAATAGAACGTGATTTGTCAACTGACACTTTGAGATTGTGTGATGGTCTTGTTCCCCAACCATCTTTCATGCAGTGTTTTAGCATCCAGTAGCAAGTCTTCCCCGAGACCATTATCACTAACCTATTTGTAGATGGCAATTTTCTACGCCTGCTTTTTTTTTATACACGATTAACATTCTTCAGTAATGAAGAACTTCTGCACTTCCCTTTTTTTTCATTTCATTTGTTTATTATTCGTATGGACTCCTGGATGTTCTCTGAGATGACATTCCTGACATTGTCCATTTCGATGCTCAATGATCCCAAATTTGCAGGTGGGAACCCCTCCAAACTTCAGTGTCTCCTTGTCACATTTCCATGAGTTTTTGAGCACTTCCTTTCTTTCTAGCACAGAAAAAGTTCTGGGCCTTGGAATCAGTAGATTTCCTTGTTCCTTTTAGTGGGGGATGGGATTTGGAAATCATGTTCTGAGTGCTGGGTGTGCTCAAGGTACTGGACTCATGGCCCCAGGCCCTGCCTATTGTCAGAGCTAGGAAATGAGAACCTACAAAGTCTTGGGTTCATCGTGGCTATTCACTAAGGCTATTGCAGTAATTTGGTTCCTCTTCCCCTTTCTCCCTTCTTTCTTTGTACCTTGCTTCTCCACAGTGAGAACTCTATTTTCAGTAGCATCAGTATATTTTCCTAATCTATATTAAACACAAAATAGTTTCAGAATTGCTATACCAGTACCACGACCAAGCACAAACATTACTAAACACAGTTCAAGATTTCTTTGGGGTCCTTTTTTCTTTTCCATATGTCCCACTGTATATGTATAGGATACTGGATTTTTTTAAAATTATTTTTATTTTTTTACAGAGACAGAGAGTGAGTCAGAGAGAGGGATAGACAGGGACAGACAGGAACGGAGAGAGATGAGAAGCATCAATCATTAGTTTTTCATTGCGCGTTGCAACACCTTAGTTGTTTATTGATTGCTTTCTCATATGTGCCTTGACCGCGGGCCTTCAGCAGGCTGAGTAACCCCTTGCTGGAGCCATCGACCTTGGGTTCAAGCTGGTCCTTGGGTTCAAGCTGGTAGGCTTTTACTCAAACCAGATGAGCCCGCGCTCAAGCTGGTGAGCTCGGGGTCTCAAACCTGGGTCCTCCGCATCCCAGTCCGACGCTCTATCCACTGCACCACCGCCTGCCTGGTCAGGCAGGATACTGGATTTTATTTTTATTTTATTTTTCTTTTCTTTTTTTTCTGAAGCTGGAAACTGGGAGAGACAGTCAGACAGACTCCCGCATGCGCCCGACCGGGATCCACCCGGCACGCCCACCAGGGGCGACGCTCTGCCCACCAGGGGGCGATGCTCTGCTCCTCCGGGGGGTCGCTCTGCCGCGACCAGAGCCACTCTAGCGCCTGGGGCAGAGGCCAAGGAGCCATCCCCAGCGCCCGGGCCATCTTTGCTCCAATGGAGCCTTGGCTGCGGGAGAGGAAGAGAGAGACAGAGAGGAAGGAGGGGGTGGGGGTGGAGAAGCAAATGGGCGCTTCTCCTATGTGCCCTGGCCGGGAATCGAACCCGGGTCCCCCGCATGCCAGGCCGACGCTCTACCGCTGAGCCAACTGGCCAGGGCCGATACTGGATTTTAAAGTGACTTAATCAATCTTTCTCTTTGTGGTTATGTTATCGATTTGTATATAGTTGCATTTGTTTCTGTTTCTATTCAATTTTAGGGTTGCTTTGATTTTTAAATATGTAATCTATTAATATGGTTCAAATTATGACTATATAAAAAGGTACCCTCAAGAAATTCTGTTGCCTCTCTCCCCTTTCCCGGCATAGCATATAATTTGTTTCTGTTCTTTCTTGGTTCTGTATGCTGATACAAACAGATACATATGTTTATTTCTAACTCCTCATTTCTTAAACAGCAGGTAACACACACTGTGTACTCTTTTGTATCTTGTTTTGTCAGTTAACCAACCATATGTCTGGAAACTCATTCCATCTCACTTCATAGAAATCCTCCTCCTTCCTTTGGAGCAGCTGTGTAGTAAGTACTCCATGGGATGGAGGTATGAGATTTCTTTTGGCCACTCTGGTGGCTAGTATTTTATATATTGTGGTCACGGTGACAGTTTAGGCTTGAGGAAGTGAGGGAGCAGGCCAGGTGACTCATGGGGGATTGGTATTCCAGGCAAAGGGGAAGGCAGCAAAGCCCTATGGGTAGGCTTAAAGCATTTACGGAACTTCAAGAAAACCATGTTACTGGGAAGTAGTGGGAAAGGAATCACGGCTGGATCCTACGGATCAAGTTTTGTGGGTCCTTTCAAGACTATGACTTACTCCCAGAGAAGTGGACAGTTTTGGAGGGGTTTGGACAGAGGTGAAATTATGAGGATTGGAGAGTTTAAACAAATTATTCTGGCTTCTGGTTGGAGAATTCTGAAAAGGGTAGGGAGCAAAGGAGCAGCATGCAGATGGTTGGGATGCTGCAGGGACACTGTTGGTAAGAATCAAGACTGTGGGCCTGGCCTGACCAGGCTATGGTACAGTGGATAGAGCGTCGGACTGGGATGCCGAGGACCCAGGTTTGATACCCCGAGGTTGCCGGTTTGAGCGTGGGCTCATCTGGTTTGAACCCAAGGTCACTAGCTTGAGCAAGGGGTCACTTGGTCTGCTGGAGCCCCCTGGTCAAGACACATATGAGGAAGCAATCAATGAACAACTAAAGTGCCACAACTAAGAATTGATGCTTCTCATCTCTCTTCATTCCTGTCTGTCCCTATCTGTCCCTCTCTCTATCTCTGTCACACACACAAAGATATGGATCCTTTTTTCTTGCCAGCTGTCTCCCCACCTAGATTATAGTTCCTTGTATGTAGGAACCAAGTTGTATACTACCTTTTAAAAAAGTTTTTAATTGATTTTAGAGAGAGCTGAAGGGAGAGAGAGACAAGAACATTGATCTGGTCTTCCATGTGCCCTGACGAGCATCCTTGGGAAGACACTCTAATGCATGACTGAGTGGAACAACAAATGAGTGCTTCCCTTCCCTGTCCCCTCTCTCTCCCTTCCCCATCACTTCTCTCTCTCTTCTCCATCCCCTCTCTCTCCCTTCTCCTCTCTTTCTCTTAAAAAAAAAATTAGTGCATAAAATATAAAGCCCTGGCCAGATAATGATTGTACACTACTTCTTAAAAAATTTATATTGATTTTTAAATATTATTTATTGATTTTAGAGAGAGAGAAACATTGATTCATTGCTCCACTTATTTATGCATTTATTGGTTGGTATTTGTACGTGCCCTAACTGATTATCGAACCCGCAACCTTGGCATATCTAACCAACTGAACTAGCCAGCCAGGATACATTGATTTGTTTCATTATCTTTTTTAACAGTACAGGTTGTGAAATCTAGATATTAGATGATATTGTATTTATCAAGTATATCTCCAGTTTAAGTTATTATTATGTGAGACGTGTTCGTAAGCTTTGCTGCGATCAGAATTCAGAGTCTGTGTTTTCTTTCTTTCTTTCTTTTAAAAAATTTATTTATTAGCCCTGGCCAGTTGGCTCAGTGGTAGAGCGTCGGCCTGGCATGCAGGAGTCCCGGGTTCGATTCCCAGCCAGGGCACACAGGAGAAGCGCCCATCTGCTTCTCCACCCCTCCCCCTCTTCTTCCTCTCTGTCTCTCTCTTCCCCTCTTGCAGCCGAGGCTCCATCCAAGCAAAGTTGGCCCGAGCGCTGAGGATGGCTCTTGTGGCCTCTGCCTCAGGCGCTAGAATGGCTCTGGTTGTAACAGAGCAATGCCTCAGATGGGCAGAGCATCGCCCCCTGGTGGGCATGCCAGGTGGGTCCCGGTTGGGCGCATGCTGGAGTCTGTCTGACTGCCTCCCCGTTTCCAACTTCAGAAAAAAAAAATAATAATAATAATAAAATAAATAAATAATAAAAAATTATTTATTGATTTTAGAAAGACAGAAGCATCAATCTATTTCTGTATGTGTGCCCTGACCGGAAACTGAACCAGCAACCTTGGAGAATCAGGATGATGCTCCAACCAACCAAGCCATCAGGCCAGCGCAAGTCTGTGTTTTCATTTAGGAGAGAATCCAAGTCAGAATAATGTTGGCATTCCTGTCGGCAGTCCAGACCCCTGTCACAGTGGGGTATAAACCCTGACAGCTGCCATGAATTAAGCACATGCTCTGTGCTGGATGCTGTGCTTAGTATTTTAGCTTTTTGGTTGCATTGCATTGCCACCATTTTTAAAAGGCAAAGAGCGTTTAAGAGGAGAACAAAGCTTAGGTTAAGTACCTTGTCCAAGTTCGCACAGCAAATAAATGGCAGAGTGGGCTAGAACCCAGATCTGCCTGACTCAGTTCATGCATTCCTAACCCAAGATTAGATGAACAACTGTTTGAAGACTGGTGAAGCCACAGGTAGTTTCTTTATAGGACATGCATACATTGTTCAGTGTAATTTTGCTAAGGCATGTGAAATTTTATAGGGCAGCACAATCACCAGTCCCATCAACTTGTTTTCATATACAGTCTGTATACTAAGGGGGTGTAAAAAACCTTTGGGCCATAGAATTCAGAATGATGGTTATTTACATACCTATTTGTTAACATTTTGCCAAAGTTGTACTCTCTCTATACACCCACACTTCATTCCTAAATACTTTTGCATAATTCCAATAACATTGAAATATTTATGAAAAGAACGGCAATCTCAATTTCATCTAACTTCTACCCTTATTCAAATTTACTCACTTGTCACAAGAGTATCTTTTTTAAAAAACCAATATCCAGTCAAATTCTAGGCGTTGCATTTGTGGCTATGTTTTTGGTTTAATTTTGAGAGGTATCTTTTAGCAATTTGAGAGACTTAGAACCACTTTTTAAGTACTAGATCTAGGAATCTGCTTTTGCCATAGGTTACACTAACGCTTCTTTAGTAAATACAGGCTTTGAGGTTAGGTCCTGGTTTCTTTGTTTAAAAGCAGAAAGTCTGCCCGCACACATCAGACCTGACTGGCACAGGTGTTCTGTCTGCTCTCTTCTTCAAGTGCAGAGAACTTTGTAAGCTTTCACTAAAGGTCAGCGCCTCTTAGACTCTGCAGTCACAAGTCACACTTTCTCAGGATTGACTGTGGAACCAGGACACCTCCTATTTCTTTCTTTTTTTTTTTTTTTTTTTTTTTTTTGGATTTTTCTGAAGCTGGAAACGGGGAGGCAGTCAGACAGACTCCCGCATGCGCCCGACCGGGATCCACCCGGCATGCCCACCAGGGGGCGATGCTCTGCCCATCCGGGGTGTTGCTCTGTTGCTACCAGAGCCACTCTAGCGCCTGGGGCAGAGGCCACAAGAGCCATCCCCAGCGCCCGGGCCATCTTTTGCTCCAATGGAGCCTCGGCTGCGGGAAGGGAAGAGAGAGACGGAGAGGAAGGAGAGGGGGAGGGGTGGAGAAGCAGATGGGTGCCTCTCCTGTGTGCCCTGTCCGGGAATCGAACCCGGGACTTCTGCACGCCAGGCCGACGCTCTACCACTGAGCCAACTGGCCAGGGCTCCTGTTTCATTTGCACAGACAAATTGAGGTTTGAATGTGTGTCAGATTGTGAGGCAGAGACCATGCCCGGAAAAGTGCCGGAAAACATTTTAGCAGTTCCTCTTCGGAGGTGGCTTCTGTGTCTCCACCAGCCTGCAAGGAACGTGCCTGGCAGTTACGTTACAGGCCTCTTTCCCTTGTGCCCTTTGGTCTCCTCAGCTGCGGCTGCTTCCTGTGCTGGTGAGCTGTCAGCCTAAGGACTCTGGGGCTATAAAACTGAAGAAACCCTTGCCCAGAATCAAAAAGTAAATTCATGTGTGGTCTCTGCCCCCAGTTGGGAGCTGTTAACCCAAAGGTCTATCCTTTGTGACCTTGATCTGTTCAATCAACCAGGTCTCCATTTAGAGAACCAAATTATTCCAATGCTCTTCTTCTTAGGAAGTGAACCCCTTTTGATTCCTAGTGACCATCACTTTTCCATAATGATCCCAAAATGTCTGTTGAGCTTAGCCTGGACTTCCATCAGGTTCACTGCTAGTTTCTTGAACATTTCCCCCATATAATAGTTAAAAGCCAGGAAAGAAAATTGAGGTTAATACACATTCAGCAAATGATAAGAAATTCAGCAAATAGATTAATTAGAATCTAGTAAGACTATGACATATATTAGTTGTGATGGAGGTTCTCAACTATGAACTGAATAAATGGAAAATAAAAGGGATTATAAAGATTTTTTAATGAAATGATCAATAGTATATTGAAATACCTTGAATCAGATTTTGTACAATAGATTTAAAAAGACTAACAGAGTCTTATATTGCTGTAGGAAAAACTTTGTTCCCCAAAACAGGCTGGAGGTCTCAGGTATATTCTGTCTGAAATACGAAGTCAAGGCTAATAGGCTTTTGAGCATGATGGTGGTTATCTTGAAAGCACAGGCTAAGTAGTGCTGGCAAAGAGAAATATAACATGAAACAGGTGAAATTCATTTTAATGTATTTTATTTAACCTAATATTGCCACAATATTTTCATCTCAACATGTAGTTGATATAAGTGAGAGATTTTTTTTCTTTTTTTTTTTTTCTTTTTTTTTTAAATTTTTTTTTTCCCATTTTTCTGAAGCTGGAAACGGGGAGAGACAGTCAGACAGACTCCCGCATGCGCCCGACCGGGTTCCACCCGCCACGCCCACCATGGGGCGATGCTCTGCCCACCAGGGGGCGATGCTCTGCCCATTCTGGGCGTCGCCATGTTGCGACCAGAGCCACTCTAGCGCCTGAGGCAGAGGCCAAGGAGCCATCCCCAGCGCCCGGGCCATCTTTGCTCCAATGGAGCCTTGGCTGCGGGAGGGGAAGAGAGAGACAGAGAGGAAAGCGCGGCGGAGGGGTGGAGAAGCAAATGGGCGCTTCTCCTGTGTGCCCTGGCCGGGAATCGAACCCGGGTCCTCCGCATGCAAGGCCGACGCTCTACCGCTGAGCCAACCGGCCAGGGCGAGAGATTTTTTATATTCCCTTTTTCACACTAAATCTTCAGCATCTGGTTAATATTTTATACTCACATACATCTCATTTCGGACTGACATTTCATGTACCCACAAGCCACGTGTGGTGAGTGGCTACTACTGAAGCAGACTGCACAGGGAACCAGCTTGGGAAAGGAGGACAAGGACTTAAAAGGGAGAGTATGTTAACACAGTGGAAGACAGAAAAACTCAAAGGGAAGTTGATGTAGAGAACCAGCACCTGAGTTCTGGATAAGCTCATAAAGGAGGCAAGGAGTCCCTTGGCCTCCGGGAGCACGTGGAAGGCACGGTCTGGGGAGTTTCTGGACTGGGGGACCAGGGGATTTATTGCTCACTAGGAGTCAGGTGACTACAGTTTCAGCCTGAAATAGGTTGAGACAGGCAAGCAGTGCTGTGGTAGCCGAGACCAGTGGATTTCTGCCTTGCACAGCCATGGAAACAAAGTACTGACAGACAGGGCCAGGGTGGAATCAACCAGGAAAGACCGTGGCATCTCGCTGTGGCCTACAGCGCAGGCATCAGAACCAGGGCTGCCTGTGTCTGGCCCCCAGTTCCATCCTGGATCAGCTGAGTGACTCGGTGAGCTTCTGAACCTCTCCAGGTCCCAGGTTCCTTCTCTGTGACCTGGTGGTTCTCACTCTTTGGACTACTCTTCCCCATCGTCCCAAGCTCGCTCACTCACTTTTTCTGGGCCCTGCTCTCATGCCAACTGTGACCACCTCACATACGGTAGCATCCTCGTTATTCCTCAAACAAAGCCCTCATACTTGGCTTTGTTTTCCTTGGTAGCACTTGACATCGCCCAACAGGAAGATGCTTAACTAACTATTCCATGTGCTGTGTTCCTCCCCAGTCACTCTAACATAAACTCCAAGAGGGCACAGTTCCGTGCTTTGTGGACTGCTGTATCCTGACTGCTTGTTATAGTGCCTGGGACATAGGATGGCTCGTTACATACAATACTTGGTGAATGAGAAAAACAGTAAGACCAACTTCATGGAGTTAAGTTGAGGAGTAAATGAGTGAGGACAGACTGACCGATCTAGCTTTTTAGAACAAATGCATGGCACACAGTCGCCCTAAATGTAGTCGATGTGGGTGCTGCTGCTGTTTAATATTGTTGAGGCTCTGGCTGAGGGTTCATTGAATTGGATTTACTGAGAACTAGGTTAAATAAATGCACTAACCTTCCTAAAGTAGAAAGAGCATGTTCTTTATTACCTACATAACTAGTGAGCATATTTTGACCCCAAAATTGGGACATGGGTCTGACTAATTTGAGAATGAATATAAGACAGATAGATTACTTGATACCAGCACTGGTCTAGTCATTTTGGGAGCGTGGCCACTCTTATGTACTTAGATATCTGTGCATATGTATAAATAGAGACTGCCCCCCAGGCTACCAGCCCTCCAGTGCTCCAGGTGGGCGTCAGCTGAAAGTGAGATGTGAGTTCAGAGGAGAAGTAAAAGGGTCAAGACTGCGGTCCCCCAAGACCCTGCTAGCTCCAGGCCTGACTGAGCCTTCAGCCAATCACTGTTATAATGTCCTTACCTACAGGGGGAATGCCATGCTTAATATATTCGGTTTGGTACTGAAACTTTTAGGGGAATTTTTTTCTTTGCATCATAAATTTTTAACTTAACTGTTACTATCTGCAGGCCATGTGAACCATAAAAGTATTTTAGAGCAAGAAAGAAGTCTTTTAAAATCACATTGCTGGGCCCTGGCTGGTTGGCTTAGTGGTAGAGCGTCAGCCTGGCGTGCAGGGGTCCTGGGTTGATTCCCGGCCAGGGCACACAGAAGAAGCACCCATCTGCTTCTCCACCCCTCCCCCTCTCCTTCCTCTCAGTCTCTCTCCTCCCTTCCTGCAGCCAAGGCTCCATTGGAGCAAAGTTGGCCCAGGCTCTGAGGATGGCTCTGTGGCCTCTGCCTCAGGTGCTGGAATGGCTCTGGTTGCAACAGAGCAACAACGCCCTGGATGGGCGGAGCATCGCCCCCTGGTGGACGTGCCGGGTGGATCCCTGTGGGGTGCAGGTGGGAGTCTGTCTGACTGCCTCCCTGTTTCCAGCTTCGGAAAAATGCAAAAAAAAAATCACATTGCTCATGTCTAACAAAAAACCTTTTCTCCACCTGGAAGTGTGGTTGGCTTGTCTCGTAGAAGTGGCACCAGGGACAAGTTGTGTTTCCTCAAACCTCAGACAGGCTGTTAATTTGGATTGGGGGCTGACCTCCCCGAGTGGGTGCAGTGCCCTGAGGCCCACCACAGTTGGCAGGTGACACCTAGTTCAACTTGCAGGGAAAGCAGGAAACAAATGGGACATCTCAGAAGGAACAGCAGTGGGCTGGGATTGGGGGGGCAGCCAGCAGACCTCTCCAGTCTTGCTGTGAAGCTGCTGGCAGGTAGAGGGCGGCAGGGCTCTGTTCTGACTGCAGCTGAGGGATCCCAGGTCGTTGGTTCTTTGGTTCCTGTTAAATATCTGGACCTCTTCCTGCCAACTTGTGGTTCTTCAGCCAGCAGTTTGAGGTCTTACAAAACTCAGGGTTTGGGGTGACTCAAATTGTGTTGTTCTGTTGGGAAGCCCTGCCTTTTGGCCTGCGTTTAAGTTGTATTTTGATCAGTTTAGTTAATGCACTTAACCGATATTTATGGAGTTTCCCTGTTCTTTGATTGCTCCTTGGATGGACAGACGGACTGACGGACGGATGGATGGGTGGATTTGCTCTGGTTTTTCTTCCACCCTGCATTCAAAGCTCCCTTGTCCCCTTCCCCCACCCTCACTTTTTCATATCTCACTTTTTAATTTATGTATTTATTAAATTTATTAGGATGATATTGGTTAATAAAATCATATAGGTTTCAGGTATATAATTCTATAGTACATCATCTATACATTGCACTGTGTGTTCACCACCCCAAGTCAACTTCCATCGCCATTTCTCCCCCCCGTACCCTGCTTTACCTCCCCCTTTCCCGCTGTTCCCTCTGATAATCACCATACTGTTGTCTGTGTCAATGAATTTTGGAGTTTTGTTGTTGTTTTGCTTAATCCTTTTTACCTTTTTCACCCAGCCTTGCAAGCCCTTTCCCTCTTGACTGCTATTAGTCTGTTCTCTATGAGTCTGTTTCTGTTTTGTTTATTAGTTTATTTTGTTCATGAGATTTCACATGTGAGTGTTTGTCTTTCTTCAACTGGCTATTTCTCTTAGCATAGTGCTGTCCAGGTCCATCTGTGCTGTCTCAAAGTATAAGATTTCCTTCTTTTATTTATGGCTGAGTAGTGTTCCATTGTGTAAATGTACCACAACTTTTTTTTTTTTTTTTTTCTGAAGTGAGAAGAAGGGAGGCAGAGAGAAAGACTCCTGCATGCGCCCTAGTGGGATCCACTCAGCAAACCCACCAGGGGGCGATGCTTTGTCCATCTGGGGCCCTTGCTCTGTTGCAACTGGAGCCGTTCTAGTGCTTGAGGCAGAGGCCATGGAGCCATCCTCAGCACCCAGGGCCAACTTTGCTCCAATGGAGCCTTGGCTGCGGGAGGGGAAGAGAGAGATAGAGAGGAAGGAGAAGGGGAAGGGTAGAGAAGCAGATGGTCACTTTTCCTGTGTACCCTGACTAGGAATCAAACCCAGACATCCACACGCTGGTTAACACTCTACCATTGAGCAAACTGGCCAGGGCCTATACCACAGCTTTTTGATCCACTCATCTACTGATGGGCTGCTTTCAAATCTTGGCTATTGTAAATAATGCTGCAATGAACATAAGGGTGCATATAGTTAAGGTGACCAATTTTTTACAATGAAAAGGAGGACAAAAATAAGTTGAAGAAAATAATATCATAAATAAAAGAAATATTTTATTCATTGCAACAGTATACTATACTATAATATGATAAATGCATAGTAAAAACATTTGTAATATTTTATATTGTTATGCTTATATGCCTATTAATTTTTAATAATAATTGTAAGAAAAAAGTATTCATTTAGTAAAACTAAATATCAAACAAAACCACTAATTGGAAGTGATATTCAGGTGTATTTATCATTTTCTAATTAAAAAAACGTGTTTTATGCAACTATTTAATCAAAATATGTTATTAATAGATATAATTTAAGGTTAAATTTCCACTTTAAAACTCAAATTTGGGGAAAATACTTATAAATAAAATTATACGTATTTGGAAATTATTAAATAGATAATGAATTAATATATGAATTGTGCTTACCTGTCTATGATTGAACATTCACTGAGAAAGAAATAATCATGAGTCTACATGTTGTATGTGCCGGGTCATGTTTCAGTAAGAAGTACACAAAGCCATTTGCATGCTCGGTATATCATAAGCTCTGTCAAGGTTCCCTGTGAGGAGTGCATGCGTCTCATAATCACGTCTTGCCGCACTGTACTGATCCTTGACGAATCGTCATGTCAAATACAAATACGTCACATCGCAAGCAACAGACCAACTCTGCATTGATCGAATACAGACGTTTACAGATGAGTCTTCCAGTTTCAAAAAGGAGAACATGTAGAAGGACACTTTTCAAGGGAGAACAGAACCTACAAAAGGACTGTCTTCCCTAAAGGAGGATGATTGGTCACCTTAATATAGTCTTTAAAATTAGTGTTTTGGATTTCTACAGATATAGTCCCAGAAGTGGAATCACTGGGTCATAAGGCTGTTACATTTTTAATTTTCTGAGGAATCTCCATAGTGTTTTCCACAGAGGCTGCACCAGTCTGCATTCCCACCAACAGTGTATGAGGGTTCCATTTTCTCCACATCCTCGTCAACACTTGTAGCTTACTGATTTATTGATGAGAGCCATTCTAACAGGTGTGAGGTAGTATCTCATTGTGGTTTTAATTTGCATTTCTCTGATGATTAGTGACATTGAACACTTTTTCATATGTATATTGGCCGTGGGTATGTCTTCTGTAGAGAATTGCCTATTTAGGTCTGTTGACCATTTTTTCATTGTATTCTATTTTGGTCTTAAAATGTATAAGTGCTTTATAAATTTTGGATATTAACCCCTTATTATATGTATCATTGGCAAATATGCCCTTCCATTCAGTGGGTTGATTTTTCATTTTGTGATGGTTTCATTTGCTGTGCAAAAGCTTTTTAGTTTGGTGTAGTCAATTTCATTTATTTATTTTTCTTATGTTTTCCTTGCCCAAGGAGATATATCTGAGAAAATATTGCTGTGAGAAATGTTTGAGATTTTACTGCCTGTGTTTTTTTCTAAGATTTTTATGGTTTGGAGGCTAACGTTTAGGCCTTTAATCCATTTGCTTTTATTCTTGTGGATGGTAAAAGAAGGTGGTCTAGTTTAATTTTTTTGCACTTATCTGTCTGGTTTTCCCAATATTATTTATTGCATAGATTATCTTTACCCCATTGTATGTTTTTGCCTCCTTTTCAAATATTAATTGAGCATAAAGGCGTGAGTTTATTTCTAGGCTCTCTATTCTGTTCCGTTACCTGGAACATTACTGGTTTTTATGCCAGTATCATGCTACTTTGATTACTGTTGCCTTGTAAGTATAGTTCGATATCAAGTAGTGTGATTTCTCCAACTTTGTTCTTCTCCCTCAAGATTGTTGTGACTATTCTGGGTCTTTTGTGTTTCCATATGAATTTTTGGAGTATTTGTTTTGTTCTGTAAAATATGCAGTTGATATCTTGATAGGAATTGTGTTGAATAGATTGCTTTGGGTAGTATGGATATTTTAATGATGCTAATTCTTCCTATTCATAAACAGTATATGCTTCTGCTTATTTCTATATTCCTCAGTTTCTTTCTTCAACATCTGATAATTTTCTGAGTATAGGTCTTTTACCTCCTTGATTAAATTTATTCCTAGATACATTATTTATTTAACTTTGATGCAGTTGTGAATGAAATTGTTTTCTTAGTTTTCCTTTTTGATAGTTCGATATTGGTGTATAAAAATGCAACTGACTTCTGGATATTTATTTTGTACTGTACTACTTTACTGAATTCATTTGTCAGTTCTAGTAGTATTTTTGAAGAATCTTTATTGTTCTGTATAAATAGTATCATGTTATCTGAAGATAATGACATTTACTTTTTCCTTTCCTATTTGGATGCCTTTTATTTCTTCTTCTTGTCTGATTGTTGTGGCTAGGACTTCCAGTATGTTGAATAAGAGTGGTGAAAGCAAATATCCTTATCTTGCTCCTGATGTTACAAAAACACTTTTCGTTTTTTTCCTGTTGTGTATAGTGTTGGCTGTGAATTCGTCATATATGGCTTTTATTACGTTGAGGTGTTTCCTCTATTCTCACTTTGCTAAGAGATTTCATCATATATGGCTGCTGGATTTTGTCAAAAATTATTTTCTTGCTTTTTTTTTTTTTTTTTTTTTTTTGCACTTTTCTGAAGCTGGAAACAGGGAGAGACAGTCAGACAGACTCCCGCATGCGCCCGACCGGGATCCACCCGGCATGCCCACCATGGGGCGATGCTCTGCCCACCAGGGGGCGATGCTCTGCCCATCCTGGGCGTCGCCATGTTGCGACCAGAGCCACTCTAGCGCCTGAGGCAGAGGCCACAGAGCCATCCCCAGCGCCCGGGCCATCTTTGCTCCAATGGAGCCTTGGCTGCGGGAGGGGAAGAGAGAGACAGAGAGGAAGGCGCGGCGGAGGGGTGGAGAAGCAAATGGGCGCTTCTCCTGTGTGCCCTGGCCGGGAATCGAACCCGGGTCCTCCGCACGCTAGGCCGACGCTCTACCGCTGAGCCAACCGGCCAGGGCTATTTTCTTGCATTTTTGATATGTTCATGTGGTTTTCATCGTTTATTGTGTTTATGTGGTGTGTCACATTTATTGATTTGCAAATTTGTACCAGCCTTGCCTCCCCAGAATGAATCCCACTTGGTCATGGTGTACGATCTTTTTCATGTATTGCTGGATCTGGTTTGGCAGTATTTTGTTGAGGATTTTAGCATCTATGTTCATCAGGAATATTGACCTATAATTTTCCCTTTTTGTAATGTTTTTATCTGGTTTTGGAATCAGGATAATGCTGACCTGGTAAAATGAGCTTAGGAGTTTCTCCTCCTCTTGACTTTTTTGGACTAGTTTGAGAAGGACAGGTGTTAGTTCTTGAATGTTTGGTAAATTCACTTGTGAAGCCATCTGGTCCAGGATTTTTGTTTGTTGGGAGATTTTTGTTATTATTATTGATTTTAGAGAGTGAGAGAGAGAAAAAATGTCAATATGCTACTCCACACACTAATGCATTCATTGGTCAGTTCTCACATGCATCGTGACCAGGGGTCAAGCCCACAGCTCCAGTACGTGGGTATGACACACTAACCAACCGAGCTACCCAGACAGGGATGGAGTTTTTTTGTTTTTTTTTATTACTTTCTAACTTCATTAGTTGTAATCTGACCATTCTGATTTTCTGATTCTGCCTGATTCAGTTTTGGAAGATTGTATATTTCTAGGAATTGCTTCATTTTGTCCAGATTGTCCAATTGTCATATAGTTGTTCATAATATTTTTTTTACAATCCTTTGTGTTTCTTTGGTGTCAGTTGATACTTCTCTTTCATTTCTGATTTTATTTATTTCAGTCCTCTCTCTTTTTTTCTTGGTGGATCTGGTTCAAGTTTTGTCAATCTTGTTTACCTTTACAAAGAACCAGCTCTTGGTTCATTTATCTTTTATATTGTTTCTCTTAAGATTCTATTTCATTTATTTTTCTCTTTGATTTTTATTATTTCCTTCTTTCTACTCACTTTGGACTTTTTTTTTTTTCTAGTTCTTGTAAGTGTAGAGTTAGAATGTTTATTTCAAATTTTTCTTGTTCCTTGAAGTAGGCCAGTAATGCTATGAGTTTCCCTCTTAGGACTGCTTTTGCTATGTCCCATAGATTTTGGGTTTTTGTGTTCTCATTTGTTTCAAGGTATCTTTTTTCTCTTCTTTAGTGAGAGAGAGAGAGAGAGATATTTAGGAAGGGAGAGGGATGAGAAGTGTCAAATTGTAGTTGTAGAACTTTAATTATACATTGACTGCTTTTCATACATGCCTTGTTTGGAGGTCTCAACTCGCAAGCATGGGATTGTGTCTATGATCCTATGATGCTCAAGCTGGTGAGCCTGCACTCAAGTTGGGTGAGCCTGTGCTCAAGCTGGCAACCTCAGGGTTTTTTGATGCTCTATCTACTGCCCCACCACTGGTCAGGTGTAATCTTGGTCTCATTGTTAACCCATTTGATTTCTACCTTGACCTCATTGTTAACCCATTTGTTGTTTAGAAACATGTTACTTAGCCTCTGTGTATTTGTATATTTTCAGTGTTTTTATCCTCTTGTTGAATTGCTCCCTTTATCATTATGTAATATCCTTGTCTCTTAAGATAGTCTGTTTTAAAGTCTATTTTGTCAGATGTAAGTATTGCTACCCCAGCTTTTTTTTCCCTTTCCCTTTGCATGAAATATCTTTTTCTATCCTTTTATTTTCATTCTGTATGTTATCATTTGTTGGGCTTCTTGTAGACAGCATATCCATTCAACTACCGTATGTCTTTTGATTAAAGCATGTGAGCCATTTACATTTAAAGTGATTATTGATAGATACATATTTATTGCCATTTTATTCATTTAACTATGTTTCTTTGGGTTTCTTTTCTCCTTTTTTTTCTCTTTTTCTCCCTCTTCCTCCTCTGCATCCTCCTCCTCATCTCCTCATCTCCTCATCCTCCTCGCCTTCTCCTCCTCCTTTTCTCTTTCTCCTCTCCTCTTCCTCTTCCTCTTCCTTCTCCTACTCCTCTTCCTCCTTTTCATCTTCTTCCTCCTCTTCCTCCTCTTCTCCTCCTCTTCTCCTCCTCTTCTTCCTCCTCCTCTTCTTCTATTCTACCTTCTCCTCTTCCTCTTTCTCCCTCCTTTTCCTCCTCTTCTTTCTCCTTCTCTTCTTCTTCCTCCTTCTCCTCCTTTTCTTCACTTCCTCTTCTCCTCTCCTCGTTATTGTAGACGTCATCATCATCATCAAAGTTCTTGTAGTACTGGTTGGGTGGTAACAAACTTCTTTAACTCTTTCTTGTCTGGAAAGCTCTTTATTTCTCCTTTAATTTTAAATGATAAAAGCTAGACAAAAGAGTTTGCTTGGTATGATGGGCACACACTTAGTGTGCAGATGCTGTCTTTCTCTTGCTGCTTTTAAGATTCTCTTTGTGTTTAACATTTGCCATTTTAATTATGATGTGTCTTAGTGTGGGCCTCTTTGGGTTCTTCTTGTTTGGAAGTCTCAGAGCTTCCTGGATTTTTGTGTTTTTTTTTCTTTTATCAGGTTAGGGAAGTTTTTCAGCATTATCTCTTCAAATAGATTCTTGATAACTTGCTTGCTGTTTTCTCCCTCTGATTGTTATTCTTCATGTTGTCCCAAAGGTATCTTAAGCTAATCTCATATTTTGCCATTGATTTGAGAGAGAGAGAAAGAAAGAGAGAGCGAGGGAAAGAGTGCATAACTTGTTTTATTTAGTTGTTCCATTTAGTTGTGAACTCATTTATTGCTTTGAGTCTGTGCCCTGACCTGGGATTGACCTTGGCATCCTGGGACAATGGTTAAGCTACCCAGCTAGGGCCAAACTATCCTCACTTTTTTCAAATTCTTTTTTGGCTGCTCACATTGAGTGTTGTTTTTACCATTTTTCCCCCAAATCTCTGATTGGATCCTGTGCTTCATCTAAACTATGTTTATTCCTTCTAGTGTATTTTTTTTTAAATATACAGAGCAACAGAGACGGACAGGGACAGACAGATAGGAACGGAGAGAGATGAGAAGAATCAATTCTGGCCCTGGCCAGTTGGCTCAGCGGTAGAGCGTCGGCCTGGCGTGCGGGGGACCCGGGTTCGATTCCCGGCCAGGGCACATAGGAGAAGCACCCATTTGCTTCTCCACCCCCTCCCCCTCCTTCCTCTCTGTCTCTCTCTTCCCCTCCCGTAGCCAAGGCTCCATTGGAGCAAAGATGGCCTGGGCGCTGTGGATGGCTCCTTGGCCTCTGCCCCAGGCGCTAGAATGGCTCTGGTCGAGGCAGAGCGACGCCCCAGAGGGGCAGAGCATCGCCCCCTGGTGGGCAGAGCGTCACCCCTGGTGGGCGTGCCAGGTGGATCCTGGTTGGGTGTATGCAGGAGTCTGTCTGACTGTCTCTCCCTGTTTCCAGCTTCAGAAAAATACAAAAAAAAAAAAAAGAATCAATTCATAGTTGTGGCACTTTAGTTGTTCATTGATTGTTTTCTCATATGTGCCTTGACTGGGGAGCGGGGTGCTCCAGCTGGGCCAGTGACCCCTTGCTCAAGCCAGCAACCATGGGGTCATTTCTATGATACCACACTCAAGTCATTGACCCCCTGCTCAAGCTGGTGGGCCTGCGCTCAAGCCGGCAACCTCAGGGTTTCAAACCTAGGTCCTCAGGACCCAGGTCAATGCTCTAGCCACTGTGCCACCACGATTAGGCTCTAGTGTATTCTTTATTTCAGATATTAATCATTTCTGACTGGTCCTTTTTTATGGTTTCTATGTCCTTTTTCATGCTGTTGAGCATTCTTATAATTAGTGCTTTGAACTTTATATATGATAAATTGCTTGCCTCCATTTCATTTAGCTCTTTTTTTGGAGATTTCTCCTGTTCTTTCATTTGAGGCATGTTTCTCTATCTCCCCAGTTTGACTGTCTCTTTGTGTTTGTTTCTGTTTATTAGATTGATCTGTGACTCCCAGTCTTGATGGGGTGGCCTTATATAGCAGGTTTCATGTGGGTGGAGTAGTACAGTCTCCTTGATCGCCTGAACTGGGTGCTCCAGGAATGTCCCTTGTGTGTGTTACATGGGCCCTCTTGTTATAATTGAATCTTGACGGCTACTGGCCTGTTTGTATGTGGGATCAACCCTCAGGCTGGCTGACTGTGAGGCACAACCTTGACCACGGCATGCGAGCTGCTGTGCAGGTGCTGACCACCTGGAGCAGAATTCACCTCAGCAGGGTCTGGTGCTTGCTGAGATCTCCCATTGGCTGTGCCACTTGGGAACCTTATTAGATCCTGTCTGATGTTGTCTAAAGCTGGCCACTGGGTATGTTGTTTCTGGGCTTCTTGGGAGGGACTCTGGTACAGGCAATGTCAGATGCTGCCCGTGACTGGCCTTGGGCAACCTGTTTTGAGCTATAAGCAATTTACGGTTTGTGGCTGCCTCTGCTGGGCCTGGATGTGCACAGGAAGGACCAAGCTGCACACCAGGCCTGTTTTTTTTATACCAGCACTGGGCCTGGGGGTGAGTCAGCGAAAGTCCCAGAGCACCCCGAAATCTGCTTCTGCCTGCCTCCACCTGCAGGCTGTTAGGTTCAGTCACTGAGAGAACCTGGCAGTACTCGAGGTGTATGAAGGAGGTTTCCAGTGAGTCACCTCTAGGGGACCAGAATGACACATCTTCAAACTTGGTGCCAGTGCTAGGTCTGGGGCCACTCAGCAAATGCCCCAGGTATACCAAGTCTAGCTACCGCCCACTGGATGCTTGCATGCTTTTGTGGTGGGGTGGGGTCCCAAGGAGTCATCAGGGTGAGATAAGCAGTGTTTATCAGGCCTGAAGAGACCACAACAAGGCCGTGAAAAGGGTGGGCTCTGCTCTGGTTGAGTGTGCAAAAGAAAATATCCACATCTCACATTTTATTTGCCATTATACACACCACATACTTTTAGGGCCTTCCTTTCAGCTTAGTGTCTCATGGTCTTTAGTTATGAAACCCTGACTCATTTTTCTTGGTAACATCTTAAAAATAAATAAATAAAAACCACACTTGGGTTTAAATTTGGGTTCCCATGTAACATTTTAAGTATTTGGGTTTCTTTCTTGCTCACTCAAACCTTCCATTTCCTCACTTCCATGAAGTAGGGTAAGGGAGGGGCACAGACTCTTGTTCTCTGAGGTCCCTCTGGCCCTGAAGGAATGTTTGTGGTTTGGGGACCACTGAACTTGGTACCTCACTTAGATATCAGAGTTATGCTTGACTTCCAAGAAGCATGGTTTGACTTTCTCATTCATAACATTTGCTGTCCCAGTACAGCCTAGAAACTGCATCCTGAGAAATCCTGTATCATGTCACCGATTGTTATAGCCATATGCCATGTAGCAAGCCAATAAGAAATAGTAATTAAGAGCATTCTAAAGTCAGACTGTCTGGGTTCAAATCCAGTTTCACCACTTAATTGGCAAGTCACTTAACCTTTATGTGCCTCAGTTTCCTCACCTGCAAAATAGGGTTAATAATAGCATAATATTGTTTTAAGGAATTCACAGAATACATATTTATAAGCTCTTCCAACAGTAAGTGTTAGATTAAGTGAACTGAAAGTGGTAGTCAATCTAAATCCCAGGACTCAAGTAAAAACATGCAGAGGAACTTACGGCTGGGAGTGGGGGTCCCTTTTTAGTAACCCAACAGTTATGGTGATCATGTTGTGGGGTTTTTTTTGCATTTTTCTGAAGTTGGAAACGGGGAGGCAGTCACACAGACTCCCACAGGCGCCTGACCGGGATCCACCCGGCAGGCCCACCAGGGGGTGATGCTCTGCCCATCTGGGGCGTTGCTCTGTTGCGGCCGGAGCCATTCTAGTGCCTGAGGCAGAGACCACAGAGCCATCCTCAGCGCCCTGGCCAACTTTGCTCCAATGGAGACTTGGCTGCAGGAGGGGAAGGGAAAGATAGAGAGGAAGGAGAGGGGGAAGGGTGGAGAAGCAGATGGGCACTTCTCCTGTGTGCCCTGGCTGGGAATCGAACTCAGGACTTCCACATGCCAGGTGGACACTACTGCTGAGCCAACCGGCCAGGGCCTGTGATCATGTTTTCTAAATTGAAAATTAGACACTTTATTAATTGCAAGATATTTTAGTTCTACTCCTGACTTTATGCCATATAAGGAGAACTATAAAAAATTAGGTGTAATGATGATATTTTATAAGAATACTGCAATAGATTATTTGAAATTGAAGTTGTTTTTAGATATATGGTCACTCTCCATGTAGGCATTAAGTACCCTCATATCTTTAAAATAAAAAGATCATTTGAAATTCTTTAAAACAAATAAACCTCCAATAGTTAAAAAATAAAAATTCTGGCCTGACCAGGCAGTAGCACAGTGGATAGAGAATCGGACTGGGATGCGGAGGACCCAGGTTCGAGACCCCGAGGTCGCCAGCTTGAGTGCGGGCTCATCTGGTTTTAGCAAGGCTCACCAGCTTGAGTCCAAGGTCGTTGGCTTAAGCAAGGTGTCACTCAGTCTGCTGTAGCCCCACGGTCAAGGCACATATGAGAAAGCAATCAATAAACAACTAAGCTGTTGAAGCGAAGAATTGATGCTTCTCATCTCTCTCCCTTCCTATCTGTCCCTCTCTCTGTCTCTTCACCAAAAATAAAAAATAAAAAATAAATAAATAAATATTCTGACTAGCATGAGATGTCAGCTTATGCGGTCACATTAGGGAGGATACAGTTTTCCCCTCCATCTCTCTCTGGTTTTTTTTTTTTCCTTTTAAAAAAAAAATTTTTTTTTTTGCCCTGGCTGGTTGGCTCAGTGGTAGAGCGTCGGCCTGGCATGCAGAAGTCCCGGGTTCGATTCCCGGCCAGGGCACACAGGAGAAGCGCCCATTTGCTTCTCCACCCCTCCCCCTCTCCTTCCTCTGTGTCTCTCTTCCCCTCCCACAGCGAGGCTCCATTGGAGCAAAGATGGCCCGGGCGCTGGGGATGGCTCCTTGGCCTCTGCCCCGGGCGCTAGAGTGGCTCTGGTCGTGACAGAGTGATGCCCCGGAGGGGCAGAGCATCGCCCCCTAGTGGGCGTGCCGGGTGGATCCCGGTCGGGCGCATGCGGGAGTCTGTCTGGCTGTCTATCCCCGTTTCCAGCTTCTGAAAAATACAAAAAAAAAAAAAAATTTTTAATTGATTTTGTTGTTTGTTTTTTTAATAAATAAATTTTTATTTTAATGGGGTGACATCAATAAATCAGGGTACATATATTCAAAGAAAACATGTCCAGGTTATCTTGTCATTCAATTCTGTTGCATACCCATCACCCAAAGTCAGATTGTCCTCCGTCACCTTCTATCTAGTTTTCTTTGTGCCCCTCCCCCTCTTCCTCCTTCCCTCCTCCCCTATAACCACCACACTCTTGTCCATATCTCTTAGTCTCGTTTTTATGTCCCACCAATGTGTGGAATCCTGCAGTTCTTGTTTTTTTCTGATTTACTTATTTCACTCCGTATAATGTTATCAAGATCCCACCATTTTGTTGTTAAGTGTATATGTGCCACATCTTCTTTATCCAGTCTTCTATTTTTTTTTTTTTTTTACAGTGATTAAAGCCTTTAAGCAAACTCTTGGCCAATACAGCAAGAATCCATAAAAGAGTAGTGTCCTTAACATGTTCACCAAGTCCAAGTTGGCCCCAACACCATGCCAAGTCCCTGATAAATGCAACCCAACCCCTGTTCAGTCTGTTAGGAGCTGTCCCAAGGAGCAGGAGTCCAGGAAAAGTCCACATCCAGGAAAAGTCCGCATGGCACTGGAATTGTTGTCACAATTCTATACTTTGCAGCTCACGTCCAAGTCCCAATGACCGCTGCTTCTAGCTGGTAATGATTCAGGTAGACTGGAAAAGCCATCTGCAGCATGTGTGGAGATGGAGCTTCTGTTCTCCTCTGCCTAGAGAGATGAGACCAGGTTGCTTTTCCCTGGAGCTCTGCGACTGTGGCTTGGTAAAGAGAACCTTGGGATACACTAAGCTGGGTGACAAAGGTAGATTCATAATAGAAGTTGGCAAAAGGGGGAAAGAGAGCTCTAAATTAAGAGTAGGTCTCTCTGCTTTTAAACAAAAACTTACTTCATGCCCAATTCTCACACAGCCAAGGTCACCAACCAAGGAGGCCTTGATGGTAGCTATACTTACAGATAGAAAAAGACAGAAAGCTTTGTCCAGTGGCTCAGTGGATAGAGGGTAGTCCCAGCAGATGGATGTCCTGTGTTTGATTCCCGGTCAGGGCATACAGGAGAAGTGCCCATCTGCTCCCCACCCCCTTCACCTCCCTTTTCTCTCCCTCTTCCACTCCAAAGCCAGTGGCTCAACTGGTTCAAGTGTGGCCCTGGGCACTAAGGATAGCTCAGTTGGTCTGAACATTGGCCTCAGGTGTTAAGAATAGCTCTGTACTCAAGCACTGGCCCCAGATGGGGGTTGCCAGGTGGATCCTGGTCGGAGCATATGTGGGAGTCTGTCTCTCTATCTCCCCTCTTCTCACCTTAAAAAGAAAAAGGCAGAAAACTGTTGAAAGCCTACTTCATGTCAGCCAGTTTGTAAAGACTGTCAACCTTACTCAAACCTCAGAATGAACTTCTGTGGTAAGCATTATGACTCCCATTTTGAGGCTGAGCAGGCCTGTGGTAGCAGGCTTTTGAGAGTCACCCTGGGCACTTTCCATTTTGATGCTGATAAGTTAGTGTCCCTGTGGTCCCTTTTCTGAACACTCACTTTTATAAGCAAAGCAAACAGCTCCCTGCTGACTACTTCGCTTTGCTGCTGTTTGTTTGCATATTCATTCATTCATTCATTCATTCATTCATTCATTCATTCATTCATGGTGTGTGACCTTTAAGGAAAAATTTACTCCTATTCTTAGTTTTCATTGGGAATTATCATATCAGGAACTTACTTTAGGGTTAGTCTGGAAGTACCACAGTAAAGATGTTACTGTGAGAAGGAAATGGTAGAAGCCACTACAAATGCAATAGTTCTCAAATCTGTACTCTCATGTCTACTGGGTGTCTGTCTCTGTTTGGGGGTCTTACGCTGCCTGAAACAGAAAACATGATCCTTCAGCCTGAGCCTGGCCCTCCTTGGGGTGCCCTCTTATAGGGAGTGACACCACCACTCCCCCTGGGAGCAACAAGACTTATGACATACAGGGAGCTCTTCAACTTTGATGAAAAAAAGGACAAGTGACCTAATAGAGAAAAATGACAAAGGCTATAAAAAGACATTGCTCAGGCCTGACCTGTGGTGGTGCAGTGGATAAAGCGTTGACCTGGAAATGCTGAGGTCGCCGGTTCAAAACCCTGGGCTTGCCTGGTCAAGGCACATATGGGAATTGATGCTTCCAGCTCCTCCCCCCTTCTCTCTCTCTCTGTCTCTCCTCTCTCTCTTTCCCTCTGTCTCTCCCTCTTCTCTCTAAAATGAATAAATAAAAAATAATTAAAAAGACATAGCTCAGAAAAGGAGCTCTAAAGAATCAACAAATAGAAAAGATACTTAAATGTCTAGCTGTCAGGAAAATGCAAATTTAAATAACAGTGAAATGCTGCTTTATGTCCAGTAGTTAAATGTGCAAAAATAAATCACCAGGTGCTGTTAGAAGTATAAGGAAAAGGCAATTCAGGCATTACTCAAGGAAATGTAAATTGCAAAAGACTTTTTTTCTAAGCGGTGTGGCAGCTTCTCTGAAAATAAAAAATCTACCCTTTGATTTAGCAACACCCAGCCACACTCCTGGGACTCTCCCCCATAGCTACAAACCCATCAGTACACGAGCAGGTGTTACTGCAGTAGAAGAAGTTAAGGGACAAATGGTGTGTTCACCAATGTGATCAGGCTTATGGTTCATTCACACCCTGGAATAATATACAGCTATTAAAAAGAATAAAGTCAAGCCAAATAAAATAAAGGTGATTTGGTGGGACTTTTATAAGATATTATTGATGATAAAAGCAAGATGCAGACAAGTGTGCCTATAAGACCATTTTTGTTAGATGAACAATGGCAGATTTCTTATAGATGTGCATTCTATGTGATGCATTTGTCTCTATTTGACCTTGTGTGCAGGGAGAAAAGTATCAAAGTCCCACCAAATCACCTTTATTTTATTTGGCTTGACTTTCTTAGTTCTTAATGTAGATTATAGAATTGGAAGTTGACATGGGAGTTGGAGGATAGGCTAGGGCATCCACACCAAAAAAAAAAAGCTACATATATATATGAAAAATACATACATGATTATTCTGTATCTATGTAAAATTATATGTATTTACAATATCTATGTATAATTGATGTCTTTACATAGAGTTAATCTTACTTTGGCACTGCTCGTTTAAAAATTTTTGGTGGCTTTCTCATTTCAAAATAAAGTACAGGATTTCATTTGTCCAAGGCCCTGCAAGGACTGGCCCCTGCCTTTATGTCCATCCCTCGTCTTAGGTCATTGCTCTCCAGCCTTGCTCCCTAGCCTTGGGGTCTTGTCCAGAGTTATTGTCTCTGGACATGGGCCTGCAGTACACCAACTCCCCTCGGCCGACCTCCTTCTACTCATTCTTTGGAACTCAGGGAGCCCTCCCTGACCCCTCGTTGACTCCCGAATCAGAGCTCTTAGTGACACCCTATGCTGCTAGCTGGTGTGGCACTCAACCACAGTTGCAATTAGATGTTTGTGTAATTGTTTGTGTGAAGTCTGACCCCTCTAACAGAAAGTAAGTTGTGAGAGGGCAGGGATTGTGTCTGTCTGGCCCTCCTGTAGGAAAAGATGCCCAGTGAATATTTCCAGAATGATTGAATGAGTGAATGAATGATGCGACCGTGCTGTTGCACAAGGGGAGCCACACAGGGAGTCAGGAAATCTGTCTTGGTCCCCCTGCTGCCGTAAGCTTGCTGAGTGACACTGAGCAGTTGGTGTTCCTCTCAGGGCCTATCTCCTAATGTGGAAGTCTCCCTTCTGTTCCCCCTGCTTCTCTCCACACCATTCCTGGCTTCTTCCTGTTTCCTGTTCACTGTTCAGGGAACATTCCTTTTCCCGGGGAAAAACAGAAGCCATCCTCCTGCTGCCAGAGGTGTGGGAGTTCAGCCATACATCTTCTCATCCACTACCGCCTACTCACTCATTCACTCATTCACTCATTCATTCCTTCACAAGACATTTTAAGTCTCCACTATGGTGAGTAGATAGACTCCCCTTTGAATCCTGCTTCTACTTGCCTTCCCATGGACTGCTGTTGAGTTGGAGAGAGATAGTGCCTAATCAGCAAAGCAAGAGGGGGATGCTGGTGTGTTTTTGAAGGTAGTCTCCCTAAATTAAGGTTGGGTTCAAAAAATCCTTGCAGATAGACAAATGGGGGATATTTGCTTATTTGAAATTACTGGACATACTTGCCTACAGTTAGTCTAGTGAATGTTCTCAATTTCCCTGTGCTCTTGTAGCTACACTGATTGCTACTAAGCAAAAACTTCAAGTTTTAGTTTATTTTTTTTAAGGTTTTATTTATTGATTTGAGAGAGAGAGAAAGATGAGAAGGGGACAAGGAGTAGGAAGCATCAACGTGTAGTAGTTGCTTCTCATATGTGCTTTGACCGGGCAAGCCCAGGGTTTCAAACCAGCGACCTCAGCGTTCCAGGTCGATGCTTTATCCACTGGGCCACCACAAGTCAGGCTCAAGTTTTAGTTTAATGTCTTTCCCTTAAAAGTTGTTCTTCTGTCTTAACAAGAAAGTCAAATCTGGCCTGACGGGTGGTGGCGAGTGGAGAGTGCATCGATCTGATCCCAGATTTGAAACCCCAAGGTCACTAGCTTGAGTATGGGATCATCAGCATGGTTCAGTGGTCACTGGCTTGAGCCCAGAGGTCGCTGGCTTGAACCCAAAGGTCTCTGGCTTGAAGCCCAAGGTCGCTGGCTTGAGCAAGGGGTCACTGGCTTGGTTGGAGCCCTCTGGTCAAGGCACATATGAGAAGCAATCAATGAACAACTAAAGTGATACAACTACAAGTTGATGCTTCTCATCTCTCTTCCTTCTGGTCTGTCTGTCTCTCTCTCAAAACGAAAAAAAAAGTCAAATCTGGAGCCAGATGAATAACCCATTTGGGTCATCAAGACTCTCCCAGTCTTAGTGGCGGCAGTAAATGTTTAGTGACTGGGTTGGCGTGCAGGGCTCCAAGACTGCCGTTCGTATCCTTCCCCAGTGTTTGGCTGACATACTCCCACCAATGTGATCTGCCGGGAGTCGATCAGAGACGCTAACCACTGGCTGTGACAGAAGGTTGGAATCAGCTCCAGCACGCCACTGCATGTGGTCCTCGCATCCTTAATCTTCATCACATCCCTGACTTGCTTCCCGTCATTGTTTTTTATCTCAATAGCTCCCATGTCAGCCAAGAATAGAGGCCTGCCTGACCTCACCATTAACTCCTCCCTCTGCCTTGTCTCCACATCAGTCACTGGCTCCTATGACTTTTCTCTCAAACTGGTCTTGAGTCTGATGTGTCCCTGGTTTGGCCTGGCTTCTGCCACTCTCCTGCTGCCGCACGGCCTCTCTTCTGCTTCTTTTGCCTCCCTGCTTGCATCCATCAACCACTGTCCACTCGGTGTATGGTCAGCCTGTGGACACTTAAATTATGTCACGCTCATCTTTTGTTTAAAACCTGTCTGTGGCTGTCCCTTGCCATTGGGATAAATCCCAAACCCTTAGCACATCTTATCTGGCACCCTCCAGACTCCCTCATGCACCCTGACCTGGCCGCTGCCTGCCTCTGCAGCCTCCTTCTCTACCTGTCACCCCCTTGCTCTCTTTATTTCAGCCATTTGGAACTGTTTGTTTTTCCCCTCAAATGGACCAAACTCCTTGATTCAGGACCTGCCCTTGAAGGCGCTGCTTCCTCTATCTGCGCCCTCCGCCCCTCCCGCTTCTTATCCTGCCCCTGGCTGGCTAACTCCTCTCACCCATCGTTGATCTGTCCTTCTGTGTCACATTCAGCATGACTTCCTGGGGAAGGCCCCTGCCTACGTGTCTGTCCTTGCCTTCTCAGGGTCTTCTCCATGAAGTGAGACCCTTGAGGGCCTGGGATGATGCCCACCATGTTTGCTGCCACACTCCCCGCATTGCCCACCGCGCCTGGCACGTGGTTGGTGCCCCACCAGTGTCAACTCCACTTCCTGGGTTTATGTGGGCCCCCATTAAAGAGTGCATGCCACATGGTTACGCACCTTCTACTTCCTGTACTGTCTGCCACAGCTTACCAGTTTAGCACACAAAGTAGCTGATGAATAAGTTCCACCAATGAATTTAACTCTTTTCCTCAAAGAGCATCTTGGAAGATGGCTTTCTGTTTTCAACAGTCATTGTTTTTACTAACCCATTGTTTTCCCTCCTAGGTCACATCAACTGTAGGGCCTCGTCACTATTCGGAACTGTGCAAGGGACTGTTACTTTGTCTCCATCAAGCGCTGTTCCCTTTTCAGAAATGATATGGAAAAAAGAAAAGCATAAAGTCACAGAATGGGAATCAGGCCACGATGTCCAGGTGTACCCACCTTTTATAGACAGGGTTAATTTAAGCACTACGACAGGTGACCTCCACATCTCTAATTTAACATTGTCGGATGAAGGTGAATATGAAATTGAATCTCCAAACCTTGCGAATGTCATGAAATTTAATCTGATAGTCCTTGGTGAGTATTCCATAACTTGGTTTGTTTAAAATGACAAGTTTCCAACTTTTTACAGACTCATACAAATTAATGTCTTATGAGAAATAAAACAGTTTATCACATGTTGTCAGGGCTTTCCTCTTTTCTGGGATAGAGAGCCACTTTCAGTTCTCCCATTGTCCTCTGGGTGATGAGGGGGTGTGACTGAGGTGGGGAGAGCAGCACCAGCTGGGTGGAGGTACCTCCCTTGTCTGCTAGAATGTTCTGGAAAAGGGTGTCATGGCAGCAGTTCACTCAGAACTCTGAGCTCCACTGATAGATGGTGGTGCCCTCTAAGTCAGTGTGTTTCCTCCTGCAGCCTGCTCTGGATTTTTTATTTCCTGTGTCACTTTAAACTAGAGCTGGGTATATGTCCCAGGGTCCCGTGCTTCCCATAGGTGCTTCTGGGTTGTTCTCCCTCCCTCATCACCAAGGGTCATTCCTTGTTGCAGTCATCCGTAGGTGCCTGGGTGTGTCCAGTGCTAGTTTCATTCAGTTTTATTGAGGATTAACTGATGTACATCACTGTACAGTGTAAGTTTCAGACGTATAGCTTGATGATTTGATGTACACATGTTGTAACACAATTACGCTAGGTTCAGCTAACACTCATCTTCTCATACGGAGACAATAAGGAGAAAAGAAAGAAGAAAAAAAACAGGATAAAAAGTTTTATTCTTGCTTTGAGAACTCTTAGCAACTTTCCTGTGTGTTCTGCAGCAGTGTTAACGGTCACCACCACATTGTACCAAAGTTTGTACCTTTTGACCACTTTCCTCCAATTCTCGATCCCCCTACCCCTCACCTCTGATCTTTCCTATCTCTGTGAGTTTGCTGGTTCTTTTTTTAGATTAACAGGTCAGTGAGATCATACAGGACAGTACTTGTCTTTCCCTATCTGACTTATTTCACTTAACATAGTGCCTTCATGGTCTACCAGTGTTATTGCAAATGGTAAGATTTCCCCCTTTTTATTTATTTATTTTTTATTTTTTATTTTTTTTTTGCATTTTTCTGAAGCTGGAAACGGAGAGACAGTCAGACAGACTCCCGCATGCGCCCGACCGGGATCCACTTGGCACACCCACCAGGGGGCGACGCTCTGCCCACCAGGGGGTGATGCTCTGCCCCTCTGGGGCATCACTCCATCGCGACCAGAGCCACTCCAGCGCCTGGGGCAGAGGCCAAGGAGCCATCCCCAGTGCCCGGGCCATCCTTGCTCCAATGGAACCTCGCTGCGGGAGGGGAAGAGAGAGACAGAGAGGGAGGAGAGGGGGAGGGGTGGAGAAGCAGATGGGCGCTTTCCCTGTGTGCCCCGGCTGGGAATCAAACCCGGGACCCCCGAATGCCAGGCCGACGCTCTACCACTGAGCCAACCGGCCAGGGCCCCCTTTTTATTTTTTATGTTTTAAAGTTTTATTTTTCAATTACAGTTTATATTCAATATTATTTTGTGTTAGTTTCAGGTGCATAGCATAGTGGATAGACAATCATGTACTTTACCAACTGATCCCCCAGTATTTCATGTACCCAAGACTTCCTTATTTTTCATGGCTGAGTAATATTCCATTATATTGTATGCACCACAACTTTTTTATTCATTCTTCCATCATTGGACACTTAGGTTGCTCCCATGTCTTGGCTATTGTACATAATGCTGCAATGAACATCACCCCAATTTTGCTTGATCATTTTAGTGCTTGCTTCATTTTCACTGTTTCTGATGTTCCTGCTGTCATAAATCTTGGTGATAATAATATTCAAGTAAAAGTTCTTCTTTATGTCCCTTGCTGTCTTCTGTAATGATCCATTCCTGCCTCTAGTTACGGCACCCATGGATATAACCTAGACCTTGTCATTGCTAGCAATACAAACCCTCTGTCACCTCAGTGTCAGCTGTCTCTCCTCGTCTATTTGAGGCTCACTCCCTCGGCTGTGCTCTGATAGCCTGTAGGAAGCTTAGCAAAGGCCTGTGGAGGAGTGGAGTACAGGGAGGTGAGTTCCACCAGGAGGCAGTGATACTGGCCATGTTAAATGTGGGCCTTCAAGTCCTGGTTGGAGAATCTGGATTTTAGCCTATGGCAGTGAGGAGCCACTGTATCCAATACTGTGACTTGATGAAATATATTTTTGGAAGATTAATCAGATGGGTAGGTATTTATGGTGGATTAGGGAGAAGAGACACCAGGTGAGAAGCTACTGTCATCATTCAGGTAGACAGAGGTGTGGGTAGTGGACATTTGGAAAGGAAAGACTCATAATATATGCTAAGAAAGAGTCAACGATACTTAGATTTCATTATAAAAAGATGTAAAATGACTCAAGGTTTCAGATTTGATTGACGAAACGATTGGTCATACTTTTTCTTTTAGAAATGAGGAAGTTATACTTTTTTGAGGGTGTGTTTAGTTATACTTAAATGAGTTTGTATTCTTCCGGAGACACCAGAACTAACGGAAAACTTTCAGAGAGAGGGTATTTTAGAAGGGGGTTTCCTGGCCCCGTTTCCTTCTGTGTGTAAGTCGCTATCTGGCTTTCCCTTTTCCCTCAAAGTCCCCTTAAAATTTCCACTAATAATGTTTATTAGTTCTTTCGCATCCCCTTACAACCTTTATTGCTTTGGTAATGTTCATGTAGGCAGAATTAACTGTTCTATCCTTAAATGGTCCAGACTGGTGTTAGTGGAAATACAAAAATACCATCTGATACGTATAAGAAGTTCCCGTTTCTTACAGGGTGGTGAACTGAATTAATTAATTTATAAAGTGACTAAGTTACCTTAGGGGATGAACTAGGCACATTTCTTGTCTGTATAATGCTGCTTGAGAGGGAGAGTTGTACTGATCTTTGCTAGTCATAGCTGTGGTTAGTCCCGTGGCAGCCAGAACATATGAAACGTCAGAGGTGGACAGATCTGCGGTGCAGAAGGTCTGAGCTGGGGGCTGCAGAAAGGTTTTGCATACTTTTTGGCAAGCAGCTAGGCTTGGCTCTTCCAGGTTTGGTATGTGACAATGGCAGTACCATGCAACCTCCAAGAAGGGCGTCAGTCCAGCTGAGTGGACTCCCACAATGTGGAAGGTAATACTAGCACTTCCCCATGTCTCCCCTTACTGCATTTTCGTGTTCCACTTGACCTTTACAATGACCTTAGAAAGCATGCTATTCCCTTTCATAGATGAAGTGAGACAGACTTAGCAATGGGTTTCTCCATTTTTAGAACAGGTGCCAGGGCTGGATGATTTCTTTAAAGCCTTGCAGCCTCTACGAGAGCTATGGTTCAAGGTCACACAGCAAGCCGGGGCTAACACTCAAAGCTCCCAACTCCTGGTTAGCGACTCTTACTGGCTCACACGCCCTCCTGAAGGGCCTTGCTGGCCTTGAGCTCCACTACAGGCAGCCTTTGTCAAGTGATTACACTGTGTCAGATACTGTAATAATAATTACAATGCAATTCATGTCTGAATCAGTATCAACTGGTTTCAACTTCATTACAGTCATGTAGTATGGATACTATTACCTTCCTTAATATACGGGATAGCAAACCTGGGCACAGAGGATTAAGAAACTTGCCCAAGGTCAAGAGGCTCTCTGTCGTAGAGTGGGATATGAACCCAAGGTAGTCCGTGTTCGTAGCCACGAAACCCAAGGTACCATTGCATTTTGCAGGTGAGCTTTTCAAGAATTGCTTTTGTATAGAGTGGAGAGAATAATTTGAGCACTATCTCTGAATCATCCATGTACCCATCTACCCCTCCAGCTGTCCAAAATCTGCCCTCCTTATTTAGAAGCTTGTATTATGTCAAGTGCTGTGGTTAAGAGGTGACTAATACCCAGTCTTTGCTTTCCAAAGATTCATAGTCTGAGGGGGCTCATGACGTACCTCTGTTTAGGTTGAAAAGTGATGATAGAGTGGACATGACTGAACCAGATCAGTAAACCAGGGTTTGTAACAGAACACACGGAGTGCCCACGACAGAATCACCTGGAATGGTGGGGCCCAGGAATCTGTGTTTTCAACAGCCCCTTCCCCGGGTGATTCTGATGCCCATTGATGTTGGAGAAACACTTCTATAGAATGTTCCTAAGGAAGTAGGAAGCTCGGCTTCCTGCCCCTGCAAAGTGCCCAGCCTGTAGCAGAGGCGGGCATCAGTACACACGGTACCTAGAACAGTCGTTTCCACCCCTGAGCTGTTCTGGGGGCCTCTGGGGCTCCTCTCAAGGGCCCCGGGAGCTGCTGTGGGGTGTGGAGGGCAGGATGGCCCGAGGAGGCGGAGGGATGAGGGCTCCGGCTTACTATTTTTGAGTCATCCAGAGCTTCTCTTTATCCTTTGGAAGGATGGTAGTCTGCTGCCTCAGATTAAATCTGGAGAAACATTTCTAGTACTGAAAAAAGATCAAAATGTCCTTTAACTAAAGAAAAACTATGGCAACATATAGCAAGTTATGTGAGCTAGATTAAACCTGAAAACTGAGGAAGTTCTAAACAGGAAGGGAGGTCACAAATGACTTGGGTCTCTAACAGAGTGAACAAGCTGGGTGTCTGAGAGAGACAAAGGCCAGGAGGAGATGAGGGGATAGGTGAGTTGAACACTTCTATGTTTAGATTACTATTTGGAGCTTAAGTGTTTCTTTGTCTTAGAAAATATGATTTTAAGTGACAGCATATTATCCCATAATCTTGATGAGCTTTACTGTTTAACTCACTTTTTAGGAGGTGTTTATAATGTATTGGAATCTTATTATCCAAATGCTACCACGACTTTTTTTTTTTTTTTTTTTTTTTTGTGCATATTCCATATATATAAGGTCTACCGGAAAGTTCTGTCCATTTTTGGAATAAAACAAAATACAAGTTTTTCTTACCATCAATAAACTTTATTAAATAATATAATTGCCATTATTATTAATGATTTCTTGCCAGCATGAGGGCAATTTGTATATCCCATTTTTGAAAAATGTTTTATCTTTTGATGCGAAAAATTGAACCAGTGCTTGTTTGATATCTTCTTCATTTTTGAATTTTTTGCCCTTCAAAAAATTTTGTAAGGACAAAAATAAGTGATAGTCGGAGGGTGCTAAGTCCGGGGAATATGGTGGATGCAACAGACATGCTTCTGTAGCATTTCTTCCTTGTTGAAATTCATAAAAATTACAGTGGCATAAATGAACTTTATCAGTAGTCATGGGTACACTATCGCTTCACACATAAGACTAACGTGAATCAACTTTTTTTTAGTTAATTTGCTATGTCAGTATGTATACATTAAGTGATAAAAATAGAGAGGCACACATGTGCCAAATAAGCATGTGCTTACGTGTCGAAACTTGTTGTGATAGAAATGGACAGAACTTTCTGGTAGACCTTATATTTACATGTCTTCTGAAATCTCTTGTGATTAGTTTTGGGAAGAAAGTAGAGATGCAAGAAGGTGTATGAATTAAATACACAGCTAGTGGGACAAGTTAGCATTGTGATTTTAGAGAGCAATGATGGTGCAATGTGACATGTGAGAATCCAAGCCTGTGGCATGCAGGTCCAGCAGGAGGCGCTCCGACAGGAAATCTGGGCGTGAGGTCTCTGTCGGGTATACACCCTACTCTGCCTATCAGTGGGGCCTGCCCCCTGTACCTTTTGCAGAACCCTTTGAGTCAGATGGCTTTTGGAATTGCACATTTTTTATATTTTAGAAACATAATAGGGTCTGACCAGGTGGTGTTGCAGTGAATAGAGCATCGGACTGGGATGTGGAGGACTCAGGATCTAAGCCCCGAGGTTGCCAGCTTGAGCACAGGCTCATCTGGTTTGAGCAAGGCTCACCAGCTTGAGTCCAGGGTTGCTGGCTCGAGCAAGAGGTCACTCGGTCTGCTGTAGCACCCCAGTCAAGGCACATATGAGAGAGCAATCAATGAACAACTAAGGTGCCGCAACAAAGAATTGATGCTTCTTATCTCTCTCCCTTCCTATCTGTCTGTCCCTATCTGTCCCTTTCTCTGTCTCTGCCACTCTCTCTCTGTCTCTGTTTCCTCTCTGAATAAGAACACCCCACTTAGTTATGGGGAGTACCCTGTACTCAAGCAGAAGACTTAGTTTTTAGTAAAACGTGATGAATATTTGAAGTAAGAGAGAAAAATAAAAACTGTAAATCCTTATGTCAATTCAGGTGAAGGTTTGAAGCTAAATGCTTTCTACTGTCTTGTCTTAAGATCTTTGGGCTTTCAGAGTTAAGGATAAGGGATTTGGGACGTGTGTGTATTCTGAGTTTGAGCAGGTAGATCAGACTCAGTGGCCTGCTCGTCTCTTCAAACTCATAAGAAAGTTGGGAGCGCTTCATAAATTTATAGATGATAAGTAAGTATTACTCTTTTTTACTAAATATTATGTTTTTTTTCCCCAGACCCTCTTCCATCTCCAGAAGTACGTTGTACATTGACTAATGAAAGCATCCTAGTCACTTGTGAGGTCTCGGAAAGTTACAGCAGACATCGAAATAAGTTAAGTTACTCATGGCATTACCCTACATCACAGTGTAGAAAAATCTCAGACCCTGAAGTCTCTGCTACCGTCAAAGAGAATGTATTGTTTTGTGATAAGGATGCTGACCTCTCACAGGAAGTACGGTGCTTTGCTGTAAATTCAATATCCAACATGACATCATCAATATATATGTCAACCTGTGTCCCACATGGTGAGTAAATAGCTCAGTGTTCTATGGCATTAATGAAGTTCATGGACCAGTGCTGGTTTGTGGGTTTTAAACTGCAGATGAAGTGACTAACATACATTTTACAAATTTGAAATATGGAATGAGTTATAATTTTCATAGATACCCTATTAGAGGTACAACGCTAACATTTTTAGCACTTTCTGTGTCAAACACCATTCTAATACATGTGTTCATTAATTCAGTCCTCATACAACCCAATGAATTGGGTACTAGTAAATATTTTATGGGGAGGGGCCCTGGCTGGTTGGCCCAGCGGTAGAGCGTCGGCCTGGCGTGCGGGGACCCGGGTTTGATTCCCAGCCAGGGCACACAGGAGAAGCGCCCATCTGCTTCTCCAACCCCCCCCCCCTCCTCTCTGTCTCTCTCTTCCCCTCCCGCAGCCGAAGCTCCATTGGAGCAAAGATGGCCCGGGCGCTGGGGATGGCTCCTTGGCCGCTGCCCCAGGTGCTAGAGTGGCTCTGGTCGCAGCAGAGTGACGCCCCAGAGGGGCAGAGCATCGCCCCCTGGTGGGCAGAACGTCGCCCCTGGTGGGCGTGCCGGGTGGATCCCGGTCGGGCGCATGCGGGAGTCTGTCTGACTGTCTCTCCCCCTTTCTAGCTTCAGGAAAATACAAAAAAAAAAAAAATTTATGGGGAGGAACCAAGACATAGGGACTTTAAGTTGCCTTCCCAAGGTCAGCAGCTAGTGAGTGGAAGAGCATGACCCCAGATGGGCAGGGCATCAGCCCCAGATGGGGGTTGCTGGGTGGATCCTGGTTGGGGCGTATATAAGAGTCTGTCAATCTCCCCTCCTCTTAGTTGGGAAAAAATAAGAAAAAGAAAAAATGGAATCAGGCCATCTGTCTCTAGAGCCCCTGCTCTTGACTATTTACAATGTGGTGTGAGAGAGAGACAGGCAGGGAGAGGTTGAGAAGCATCAACTCATAATTGCTTTCACTTTAGTTGTACATTCATTGCTTCTTGTATGTGCCTTGACTAGGGCTGAGTCAGTGTCCTCTTGTTTAAGCCAGTGACCTTTGATCTCAAGCTGGCAAACTTTGGGATCATGTGGATGATAACCTTCACTCAAGCCAGTGACTATTGAGCAGTTCTGAGAGCCCGCAACCTTGGGGCTTCGAACCAGCAACCCCAGCCTTTATCCGCAGCACCACAACTGTTCAGGCCATATATTCTTTTTTTTTTCTTTTTTTGCATTTTTCTGAAGCTGGAAACAGGGAGAGACAGTCAGACAGACTCCCGCATGCGCCCGACCGGGATCCACCCGGCACACCCACCATGGGGCGATGCTCTGCCCATCCTGGGCGTCGCCATGTTGCGACCAGAGCCACTCTAGCGCCTGAGGCAGAGGCCACAGAACCATCCCCAGCGCCCAGGCCATCTTTGCTCCAATGGAGCCTTGGCTGCGGGAGGGGAAGAGAGAGACAGAGAGGAAGGTGCGGCAGAGGGGTGGAGAAGCAAATGGGCGCTTCTCCTATGTGCCCTGGCCGGGAATCGAACCCGGGTCCTCTGCACGCTAGGCCGACGCTCTACCGCTGAGCCAACCGGCCAGGGCAGGCCATATATTCTTAATAACCATTATGGTCTCACATGTGCTACAAGACTAAGTATTTGATACATTTGTCCAGGTGTGCCACAGAATTTTTAAAACATGTGATATATGACTAATTAGTCAGGGGCCTAACCTCTTTTCCTTGATTGTCAAATAAAAAAATGACAGCAGCTAACAACAGCCATTCAATGTGGATGAATCAAAATTATACCTATTTTTTGTTGTTGTTAGATCAGCAAAAGACATGTAATATAATTTTTGGTGTGCTGCAGGATTTTAGTAATTTATGTGTGCTGGGAAATGAAAAAGGTTGAAAAGTTACTGGTCTAGGCCAGTGGTCGGCAAACTCATTAGTCAGCAGAGCCAAATGTCAACAATACAACAATTGAAATTTCTTTTGAGAGCCAAGTTTTTTAAACTTAAACTATATAGGTAGGTACATTGTTATTAATTAAGGTACTCCTAAGCTGGCCAAAGAGCCGCATGTGACTTGCGAGCCACGGTTTGCTGACCACTGGTCTTCTAGGCTAACACCCACTTAATTTCATGATAAGCTGTCTCACCTATGGTCTTTTGTTTTCCTCATTGATTTGAGGGGGTGGGTGGGAAAGGAGAATCAGAGAGAGAGAAGCTCCAACTTGTTGTTCCACTTAGTTGTGCATCCATCATTGCTTCTCATATGTGCCCTGACTGGGGCTTGAACCAAGTGCCCTCAGGATCAAGCTGGAGACCCTAGGATCAAATTACCTTTGGTCTTTTTATATTTTTTAAGTCTTAAGTACATTTGTAATTGGCAAATATTTTTTACATTATATCTTCAGATTACAAGCAAAAAGATCAGTGATATTTTTAAAATTTTATTTAGACAATTAATTTTAACGGGATGATATTGATCAATTACAGTACATAGATTCAGAGAAAACATCTCCAGATCATTTTGACATTTGATTATGTTGTATACCTATCACCCAAAGTCAAATTGTCCTCCGTCACCTTTTATTTGGTTTTCTTTATGCCTCTCCCCTCCCCCCACCCCTCCCTCTCCTCCCTTACCCTCCCCCTGGTAACCACTGCACTCCTATCCATGTCCCTGAGTCTCAGTTTTGTGTCCCACCTATGTATGGAATCATACAGTTTTTACTTTTTCTGATTTACTTATTTCACTCAGTATAATGTTATCAAGGTCTATCCATGTTGTCGTAAATGATCCGATGTCATCATTTCTTATGGCTGAGTAGTATTCCATAGTATATATGTACCACATCTTCTTTATCCAGTCTTCTACTGAAGGGCTTTTTGGTTGTTTCCATGTCTTGGCCACCGTGAACAATGCTGAGATGAACATGGAGCTGCATGTGTCTTTATGTATCAATGTTTTCGAGTTTGGGGGGTATATACCCAGTAGAGGGATTGCTGGGTCATATGGTAGTTCTATTCTTAATTTTTTGAGGAACCACCATACTTTCTTCCATAATGGTTGTACTACTTTACAGTCCCACCAACAGTGAATGAGGGTTCCTTTTTCTCCACAGCCTCGCCAACACTTGTTGTTACCTGTCTTGTTGATAATAGCTAATCTAACGGGTGTGAGGTGGTATCTCATTGTAGTTTAGATTTGCATTTCTCTAATAGCTAGTGAAGATGAGCATCTTTTCATATATCTGTTGGCCATTTGTATTTCTTCCTGGGAGAAGTGTCTGTTCATGTCCTCTTCCCATTTTTTTATTGGATTATTTGCTTGTTTATTGTTGAATTTTGTGAGTTCTTTGTATATTTTGGATATTAGGCCCTTATCTGAGCTGTTCTTTGAAAATATCATTTCCCATTTAGTTGGCTGTCTGTTTTGTTGTCAGTTTCTCTTGCTGAGCAAAAACTTCTTAGTCTGATGTGGTCCCATTCATTTATCTTTGCCTTCACTTCCCTTGCCTTTGGAGTCAAATTCATAAAATGTTCTTTATGGCCAAGGTCCATGAGTTTAGTACCCATGTTTTCTTCTATGTAATTCATTGTTTTAGGTCTTATATTTATGTCTTTGATCCATTTTTAATTAATTTTGGTACAAAGGGACAAACTAGTCCAGTTTCATTCTTTTGCATGTGGCTTTCCAGTTTTCCCAGCACCATTTGTTGAAGAGGCTTTCTTTTCTCCATTGTGTGTTGTTGGCCCCTTTATCAAAGATTATTTGACCATATATATGTGGTTTTATTTCTGGGCTTTCTATTCTGTTCCATTGGTCTGAGTGTCTATTTTTCTGCCAATACCATGCTGTTTTGATTATTGTGGCTCTATAATACAGTATAATTTGAAGTCAGGTATTGTAATGCCCCCAGCTTCATTCTTTTCCCTTAGGATTACTTTGGCTATTCGGGTTTTTTTATAGTTCCATATAAACCTGATGATTTTTTGTTCCATTTCTTTAAAAAATGACATTGGAATTTTTATGAAATTGCATTAAATTTGTATATTGCTTTGGGTAATACGGTCATTTTGACTATATTTATTCTTCCAATCCAAGAACAAGGAATATTTTTCCATTTTATTGTATCTTTTTCGATTTCCCTTAACAATGCTTTGTAATTTTCATTATATAGGTCCTTTATATTCTTTATTATGTTTATTCCTAGGTATTTTATTTTTAACTGTAAAAGGGATTATTTTTTTGAGTTCATTTGCTGATGTTTCATAAGGATTAGTGATTTTTAAAGTGGTTCATTAAAACAAAAGAAAAGGTGAACTATAGTATTATAATTTAGAATAATATCATAATTGTATAAGTAAACAGGATTTCCATGGCAAATGGAGAATATGAGTTTTTTGAGGCTGGGATGGGATGATTCTGTGAATGATTTTTTTTTTTCTGAACAAATAACTGAAACAGAAAAAGACAATTAGTAAAATATAATGAATATAAAAAACTTGAATTTAATTTGATGAGTGAACCATTCTCTTTACATTTCCAGTGTATCATACTAATATTTGAAAATTCAGATAATGACATTTAAAGTTATGGTTTTATTTTTAGACAGAGCAGTATTGACTTCTGGGGTAAAACGAATATTGGAAGAAAAAGTACAAAGTGCCTGCCAGTTTGTAACTGATGGATTTGTTCCTTAAAGAAAGAGAAAAGACCAAACCCACAGAGGTGTCACTCACCTTGCTTAAACCAGCGACCTTGGGCTCAAGCCAGCAACCATGGGGTCATGTCTATGATCCCACGCTCAAGCCAGTGACCCTGCACACAAGCCGGATGAGCTGGTGCTCAAGCCAGTGACCTCGGGATTTTGAACCTGGGTCCTCAGTGTCCCAGGTCAATGCTCTATCCACTGTGCCACCTCCTGGACAGGTTTAAGAGATTTGCAGGCATCCTGTCCTTGCATGGTTTTCATTTAATCTTTGCCATTAGAATTGAAGGCTCATGTAACATGCTCTTCCCTGTAGATACCTTGAAGAAAAGAGCGTCACCATAACCTCCCTCTCACTAATGTAAAATAAAAGTTATGAATTTGCAAACAAACCCTGTTTGTTATTAAATAATTGTAATTCATCTTTTAAAAACTTTTCCTCCAAAATGATTATTCACATTACACTGTAGAATTTGAAAGTTTGAGAGACATTGTTAAATAGTTCCTAGGTCCTTTAAATGCAGAGTAGTGTGGCAAATGAGGTAAGTGTGTCTTTAAGTCCAGAGTAGTGTGACATGAGATACATGTGTCTGGGGTCCTGTTTTTCGTCTCCAGTAACCAAATGTTTTCTTCTCTGCAAATCTGTGCCTGAACTTAATGATCTAAATGGTTCTTTTCAACAATAAAAGACCAAGGTCTCTCTCTTTTTTTCCCCATGATGATTTAAAATACTTCTCTATGGAGTTGCAGGCATCATAACAGAGGTAAATCCAAGAAGGTGTAATATTTAAATACTGGATCTTGCTTGTTCAAGCATTAATTTTTTATGCAGACTTTCCAGTGCTTTATCATTGAAACACAAGTAGCTCAGATTGACTTGCCTGCTACTCTTTAGCAAACCTTTCCAAATATTGTTTCATTTATTCCTCACTACTATCTGTTCTAGACTGGCAGGACAGGAGTTCTTATTTACTTTTTTTAAGAATGAGGAGACCACTTCAAAAAGTGGGGTGACTTCGCCAAGGTCACTTAAGTACTGGAGACAGTTAAAATGTAGGTCCTAAAATTCTGAAATTTTTTTCCATGATACAATTCTGATTATGTCTCAAAATAAATCAAGTGAAAAATTTGGACTGATTCACAGAAATCAGCTAGTGAAAACCATACCATGTTAAATGATAGTACAGATTGTGAGGAGTTCTACGGGACCAGGGATCAAGTTTCTTTGATCAATAAATTATAAGGGGATTAATAAATTATAAGTAAAAGAGAGGTGATAGGGAAGCTTAGAAATGTAAGAGATTTAAGAAACATATTAGGCCCTGGCTGGTTGGCTCAGTGATAGAGCATTGGCCCAGCATGTGGATGTCCCAGGTTCGATTCCTGTTCAGGGCTCACAGAAGTGCCCATCTGCTTCTCCACCCCTCTCCCTCTTGCTTCTCTCTCTCTCTCTCTCTTTCACACTCTCTCATTCTCTCTCTTCTACTCCCCTCCCCTCCTGCAGCCATGGCTCGATTAGAGCAAGTTGGCCCCAGGTGCTGAGGATGGCTCCATGGCCTTTGCTCAGGTGCAAAAAAAATTCTGTGGTTGTAACAAAGCAAGGGCCTCAGATTGGCAGAGCATCGTCCCCTAGTGTGCTTGCCAGGTGAGTCCCGGTTGGGGCATATGCGGGAGTCTGTCTCTCTGCCTCCCCTCCTCTCACTGAATTAAATAAAAAAAAAACCCACATATTCATTGCTGTATATACATCTTATTTTATCTTGATTCAAACAGGAAAAAAAATAGGAGAAATTTAAACACTGACCGAATATTTGAATATGTTAATTTGTTTTTTAGGTATGATAATGGCATGGTTATGTTTTACAAATAATCTCTGTCTTTTGGAAGTACAGACTGAAATATTTATGACTACAAAATTGTGCTCTCTGGAGTCAAGCAAAGAAGGATTTCCATCTTTGCTTGCTTCATAGCAAGTGGGAGAGGAGAAAAAAAAAGGATAGTGCACGTTCCCTTTAAAGATCAACCCAGTGTGTTATCATTTCTATTCACACCCCCTTGGCCACCCTGAGTTGGTGGCCATGGCTAGCCGAGGGAAGCTGGGAAATGCTATTTTTAGCTGCTGGCCATGTGCCCAGGTAAAACGCAGGAGTTCCCTTGCTGAAGAGAAAGGAGAGAGTGGGTAGTGGGAAATAATACATGCTTCTGCCATAGTGTGCTACCAAATGAGTGTAACGGGTACTATTTTATATAACATACACAAAATCAAAAAATATTTAAAGAATGGTATAAACAGTACATAAAGCCTGACCTGTGGTGGCGCAGTGGATAAAGCGTCAACCTGGAATGCTGAGGTCGCCTGGTCAAGGCACATATGGGAGTTGATGCTTCCTGCTCCTTCCTCCCCCTTCTCTCTCTCTCTCTCTCTCTCTCTCTCTCTCTCACTCTCTTTCTCACTCTCTCTCCTCTCTAAAAATTAATAAAAAGAAAAATTAAAAAAAAAAACAGTACATAAAAATAGAAGCCCTATTTTTTTTATTTTTTTTTTTTGCACCTGATGGGCCATCTTAGGTACTCCCTTGGGTGTGTGCACCTTGTTGGGAGTTCTTGATCTGAGCAGAGACTGTGGTGACTTGGACTAGCATAATAGTGGGGAAATGATTTACATAGGGTACATTTTGAAAACAGAGCCAAGTGAACTTCCTGTGGGTTGAGCAGGGAGGGCAGTGATTAAATGCCTGCTAGGATGTTGGCCCAAGCAACCAAATGAATTGTGTTACCATTTATTGAGACTGGAGAGCAAGGGGAGCAGCAGGCTTGTGGAGGAAATAAAAAGTTCCATTAGGGACACGATGTTGAGGTATCTGTTAGATTTCAAATGGAGACGGCAAGTAAGGCACTTGGATATGTGAGTCTAGGTCTCTAGTGAATAGATAGGGAGTGCTGGAGATACAAATGTGGGCACAAGGTAGAGTGGGCATTTGAAGCCATGGGCTCGATGAGACCACTTAGAGTAGGTGTCAGAGAGCAGAGTGCTCTGGCATTTACGGCTGTTAGAAGAAAGAGGATCTAGCAAAGGAGGCTGAAAAGGACTGTGAGAGAGGTAGGGATGAAAGTCCAAGAATGTGGTGTCAGAAGCCAAGTGAACTAGGAGTGATCAACAATCAGTGCAATGGGCAGGCCAAGGGGATGAAGAAATTGCACTAGTGAATCTCTACTACCCCAAAGTGGTGACAGCACCTGGCATCTCCCCAGGGAGAGAGGCTTTTTTTTTTTTTTTAATTTATTTATTTATTTTTTACAGAGACAGAGAGTGAGTCAGAGAGGGATAGACAGGGACAGACAGACAGGAATGGAGAGAGATTAGAAACATCAATCATTAGTTTTTCATTGCACATTGCAACACCTTAGTTGTTCATTGATTGCTTTCTCATATGTGCCTTGACCATGGGCCTTCAGCAGACCGAGTAACCCCTTGCTGGAGCCAGCAACCTTGGGTTCAAGCTGGTGGGCTTTTTGCTCAAACCAGATGAGCCCGCACTCAAGCTGGCAACCTCGGGGTCTCGAACCTGGGTCTTCTGCATCCCAGTCCGATGCTCTATCCACTGCACCACCGCTTGGTCAGGCAGGGAGAGAGGCTTTTGAAAGGGAAAGTATCAGTTAGCATTAGCTTTATCTGTTTAAAATAAAAATGTATCCATGGCTTAAAAATGGAAATTCTTCTTTTAAGGTAAAAAAAACTGGAGGTAGGCAGCTCTGGGCGTACTTTTGCTTTATGAAGTTTTAAGAGTCCCAAGAGCCCAGCTCCAGCCGCCTCCCTGGCTCTCTCAGCAGGGTTTAGAAGGAGAAGTGGCACACCTTATTTATTTATCTCTTTTAGAGAGATGGGAAGTACCACCCAACCTTTCCTGCATCTTGTTGCCCAAACTTAGTCACATGGTCAAGCCTAGCTGGAAGAAAGGCTGGGAGTTGAGTGTCACTCCGCCCAGCTGAAAATGTTAGTTCTTTAGAAAAGAGAGAAGAATGGCTGTGGGAGGCAACTAGCAGCGTCTGGCCAGGGGCCTCTCCAGTCAAACTAGTGGTGACTGCCTATTTGTTCCAACCTACTTGTGTTTCTAACAAGAGGAAAGGGTGTGGGGGAAGAAGATGGCAGCAGAGTCGATAGAAGTTACACTCACCTCCTCCCTGGTGCCAACTGGTATTATATATAAATTATAGAACAATCAGCCTGAATAACCACCTGAAGACTAGCTTAACAGAAGAAGTCTTATAATCAAGGCGTTACAGAAGGAGCCGTGCTGGGACTGGTAGGAAGGGCAGAAGCATGGGAAGAACTGGCACTGCACCCTGTGCAGCAGCTGAGAAGCTGAGGGCTCTCCAGCATGGGGCACTAAAGCCTGGTAGAGGCACCCATATAACATCTGGCCCTGTGAATCAGTGGGGAGCCTGTCTGCCAGGAAGAGATGGAAATCTGCTAGAAACAGATTTTTTTGGTATGACCCTCTTAAAGAGTCAGTGCACAAAGTCTCATTCATAATCACTCATCCTGGACTCCGACGGGGAGGGAGAATCAGTGCAGACCGGAGACATGCTAGGACAGGCTGGGTTGTTCGGTTCCTGGGAGAGTGCTGAAGTGACAGCCACCAGGGTCTCTGTGCTGAGTCCCTCTCCTGCACGCCTGCCTGCAGACACCATCTTTCCAGCGTCAAGCACCCCCCCTCCATATGGCATCAACCTGGAGGAATCCCATAGCCCCACGCTCCCAACTCCCTTTTGCCCCACGCTGCCAAGCTCACACCATGTGGAGGAGTCTGCTGCCTGAGCCTGTAGTGTAGACTTCATTGAAGGGATTTTGAAGGGAAACTCAAAAGAAGTTGGAAACTGAGTTCTTTAGCTCGAAGGCCATGTTTCCCTCACGTGCCCGACAGGCCCACCATTCCTGTGCAGAGCCCTCCTTTCACACAGCCCAGCTTTGGTCTGTTTGGCCTGGTGAACTCTGCTGACCTCACACTGAAAACTCCCTTAGACCCTAGTGGGTGGCAGGTAATCTTGAGGTACCCTGAGACTGTTGCTTAGTGACCTCAAATCCAGCACTGGTGCTGAGTTTGAATCTGTATCAGTCTGGTGAACACTACTTACCCCTACCTGGTGACTCACTGACAACCTGCCTCACACAACACACCACCAGAGGCTCTTTCAACAACTGAGCCTAACAGGCAGCTAGCAGGTGGAGCAGGGTCTTGGAGAGCCTTAGGTCAGTGTTGATGGAAATTGGGTGTGGTGTACAGCTTGGCCCCTCCCTGCAAACTTGGGCCCTGCAGAGGCAGCTACAAACGGTGGATCTCTTTGTAGCTCCAAACAGGTAGCCCAGGGCCAGTCACAGGCAGTGCCTGACATTGACCCACCAAGTGGCTCCAGAACCAACACACTTAGTGGTGAGCTTTAGATAACATCAGAGTAGGATCCAGTTAATTCCACAAGTGGCACATGCAAAGGGAGATCTAGGCAGGGACCAGACACTGTTGAGTTGAATTCTGCTTCATGGAGTCAGCCCCTGCACAGCAGCTCATACATTGCAGTTGGGGTTGATCCTCACAGTCAGTTAGAGGGGCAACCTCACCATGGATAAATTGGAACAGTAATGAGACACTACAGCAATAGGAAGGCTCATAGATCCCACACAAGGAACATTTCTGGAACACCTAGCCGGTGCTACTGAGCCCCAAAAGACACCTGCTGCATAAAGCACCATACCAAAACTAGGAGGTCTAGAAGATCTACTTAATGCACAGAAACAAATGCAGCCAAAGTGGGGAGACAAACATGCCCCAAATGAAAGAACATGAAAACTCCTCAAAAAATAACTAAATGAAATGTAGACAACAAGCTACCAGATATAGAGTTCAAAACAATGGTTATAAGGATGTTCAAGGAACTGAGGGGAAGAGCAGATGAATTCAGTGAGAACTCAATATCTCAGTGAGAGATAGTAAACATAAAAAGGACATAGAGACCACGTAAAGAGGAAGTAAAAACTGATGAATATAATATCTAAAATGAAGAATACACTAGAAGGAATCAACAGCAGGCTTGATAAAGCAGATGATTGAATCAGTGATTTGGAAGAGAAGGTAGCAGAAAACACCCAATCAGAGCAGCGAAAGAATACAGAATTTTAAAAATGAGAATAGTCTAGCCTGCCAGGCAGTGGCACAGTAGATAGAGCATCGGACTGGGATGCATGCAGAGGACCCAGGTTTGAAACCCCTAGGTGGCCAGCTTGAGAGCGGGCTCATCTGGTTTGAACACGGGCTCAACAGTTTGAACACGGGGTCACTGTCTTGCACAAGGGATCACTCACTCTGCTGTAGCCCGACCCCAGTCAAGGCACATATGAGAAAGCAATCAATAAACAACTGAGATACCACAATGAAGAATTAATGCTTCTCATCTCTATCCCTCCCTGTCCCTCTCTGGCCCTCTCTCTGACTCTCTCTCTCTCTCTCTCTCAAAAAAAAAAAAAAAATGAGGATAGTCTCCAGTGGTTTGCAACCTTTTTACACTTGGGGAGCAATGAATATAGGAGAATTATTTTGGGGACTGCTAAGGCAGAAATCACCCTGAGCATAAGCAAATTTGCCTAAATTCATTGGGTCTATTATCTTCATACAACATCAGGGTAGTTAATTCTTTGTAGACTGGCATGAAATTTCTAGTGGACCAATGGTTGAAAAACACTAGTCTAAGGGACTTCTGGGACAGCGCATGTAATGTAACAACATCTGTATCATAGGGGCACCATACCAGAAGGAGGAGAGAGAAAGCAAGGGATCCAGAACCCTTTGAAGAAATAATGGCTGAAGACTTCTCTAACCTGGTGAAGGAAAGACACATGTCCAGGAAATGCAGAGACCCAAAGAGGCCCACACCAAGACACATCATAATTAAAATGGCACAGGTTAAAGACAAAGAGAAAATCTTAAAGGCCGCAAGAGAAAAGACAGTTATCTACAAAGGAGCTCCCATAATACTGTCAGCTCATTTCTCAATAGAAACATTTCAGGCTAGAAGGGATTGGCATGAAATAGTCAAAGTGATGAAAAGTGAGGACCCACAAACAAGACTACTCTAACTTGCAAGATTATCATTTAAAATTGAAGGAGGAGTAAAGAGCTTCCCAGAGAAGAAAAAGCTAAAGGAGTTCGTTACCACCAAACCAGTATTATAACAAATGTTACAGAGCCTTCTTTAAGAAGAAGAATGGGGAAAAAAGAGGCAATAAAGAATAAAATGACAATAAATACATATCTATCAATAACTTTAAATATAAATGGCTTAAATGTTCTAATCAAAAGACATAGTGTAGCTGAATGGATAAGAAAACAAGACATATATATGCTGTCTACAAGAGACCCACCTCAGAATGAAAGCTATGCACAGAATGAAAGTAAAGGAATGGAAAAAGATATTTCATACAAATAGAAATGAAAAACAGCTAGGTAGCAATACTTATATCAGACAAAATAGACTTTAAGACAAAGGCATATTAAGAGACAAGAATATTACATAATGATGAAGGGAACAATTCAACAAGAGGATATAACCCTTGTAAACTTTTATTTACCCAACTTAGAAGCACCTAAATATATAAAGCAAATCTTGATGAATATAAAAGGAAAGATCAACAGTAACATAGTCATAGTTATATGGGATTTTAACATTCCATTAACATCAATGGATAGATCTTCTAGACAAAAAATCAATAAGGAAACAATAGCCTTTAATGACACACTAGATAAGATGGATTTAATTGGTATTTTCAGAGCATTTCATCCCAAAGCAGCAGAATATACATTCTTTCCAAGTACACATAAAACATTTTCTAGGGTAGATGACATGTTAGGACACAAACAAGTCACAGTAAATGAAAGAAGATTGAGATCTTACCAAGCATCTTCTCTGACCACAGTGTTATGAAACTAGAAATCAATGACAAAAAAAAAAAGACAGAGAGAAAGAGAGAGAGAAAGGAAAGAAAGGTGGAAAAGAAAGGAAGGAAAGATGGAAGGGAGGGGAGGAAGGAAAAGGAGAGGAGGGGAGGGGAAACTAACTCACTCCTGAAAAGCACTTACTATACAATGATTGGGTTAACAATGAGACCAAGAAAGAAATCAAAAGATACTTTGAAACAGATGGAAGTGAGAACAACAATTCAAAATACATGGGACACAGCAAAAGCAGTTCTAGAGAGAAATTTATAGCATTACAGGCCTACCTCAGGAAACAAAAATCTCACATAAACAATCTAATCTTACACCTAAACTGACTAGAAAAAGAACAAAGCCCAAAGTAAGTAAGAAGGAAATGATTAAGATCAGAGAGGAGATAAATGAAATAGAATCTTAAGAACAATACAAAAATCTCAATGAAAGCAAGAGATGGTTCTTTGAAAAGGTAAAGAAGATTGATAAACCTTTAACTAGGCTCATTAAGAAAAAGAGAGGACTGAAATAAAATCAGAAATGAAAGCAGTAACAATTGATACCACAGAAATACAAAGGATTATAAGAAAATATTATGAAAGAAGATTGATAAACCTTTAACTAGGCTCATTAAGAAAAAGAGAGGACCGAAATAAAATCAGAAATGAAAGCAGTAACAATTGATACCACAGAAATACAAAGGATTATAAGAAAATATTATGAACAACTATATGCCAACAAATTGGACAATCTGGAAGAAATGCATAAATTTCTAGAAACATACAATCTTTCAAAACTGAATCAAAAAGAATCAGAAAATCTGAACAGACTGGTTTAACTAATAAACTTGAAGCAGCAATCAAAAAGCTCCCAGCAAAAAAAACCTGGACCAGATGGCTCCACAGGTAAATTTTACCAAACATTCAAAGAAGAACTAACATCTGTCTTTCTCAAACTATTCACAACACTTAAAAGAAGGGAAGACTTCCAAGCTCATTTTATGAGGCCAGTATTATTCTGATTCAAAAACCAGATAAAGACACTACAAAGAGAAAATTATAGGCCAATATCCCTTATAAACGTAAGTGCAAAAATTTTCAACAGAATATTAGCAAACCAAATCCAGCAATACATTAAAAAGATCATACACCATGATCAAGTGAGATTTATCCCTGGGATGCAAGGTTAGTACAATATCTGCAAATAAGCTAAAGTGATACATCACATAAACAAAAGGAGAAAAATCATATATATGATGATATATATCTACAGATGCAGGAAAAGCATTTGATAAAATCCAGTACCCATTTATGATAAAAACTCAGCAAAGTGTAAAACTGTCATTATTTTCAGATGACATGATACTGTATGTAGAGAAGCCTAAAGATTCCACAAAAAACAAAATAAAACAAACTAACAACAACAACAAAACCCCTGCTAAAACTGATAAATGAATTCAGTAAAATAGTAGGGTACAAAATTGATATTCAGAAATTAGTTGCATTAAAAAATATTTTGGTAGTTTTGATTTTTTTAAATTGACTTTTGAGAGGGAGATGGGTGAGAAGCATCAACTCATAGTTGCTTCACTTTAGTTGTTCACTGATTGCTTCTCATACATGCCTTGATGGGAGTGGGGTGGCCCAAGCTGAGCCAGTGACCCCTTGCTCAGGCTGGCAAGCCCATGCTCAGGCCCACGAGCCCGTGCTCAAGCTGGCGACCTTGGAACCTCAGTGTTCTGAGTTGACACTTTTATCCACTGTGCCACCACCAGTCAGACGTGGTTGCATTTTTATACACCAATAATGAAGTATCAGAGCGAGAAACTAAGAAAATATCCCATTTGCAATTGCATTAAAAAAAAAAAAACACCTAGAAATAAATTTAACCAAGGAGGTAAAAGACCTGTACTTTTACAAGAAAATCATAGCTGAAGAAAGAAATTATAAATGAAAGCATGTACTGTGTTCATAGGTAGGAAGAATTAACATCATTAAAATCTCTATACTACCCAAAGCAATTGATAGATTTTTAATTGGATTTTCAAAATTTGTTTGTTTTGTTTGTTTATGTGTGTGTGTTGAATAATACAAATTTATTGTTGGCGATTATCTTCCTCCATTTGTTTTGTTGATAGTTTCCTTCGCAAAGGAAATACAGTCAGTTCTCTCTATTCATGGTGATGTTCTATAAAGTCACTTTGTACACAGAATTAGTTAATACTGAACCATTGCTCCCAGGAGAAATACTTGGTTAGGTTCCTGCTGGCCTCTGGTCCAATGTTTTTGGCAAAATATTGATACATAGCCTTGTTTTATTGACTTTTTATTTTTATTTTATTGATTTGAGAGAAGGGGGGGAGAGAGAGAAGTGTCAACTCGTTTCACCTAGTTGTTCCCTTTAGTTATAGTCTCATTTATTGCTTCTCATATGTGCCCTGACCAGAGGTCAGTGCTTTCTCCATGGGGCCACTCAGCCAGGGCCCAACCTTGTTTTATTTTAAAGACATTGTATTTAATCCATATTGTTGATTCGTTAACATCGAACTAACCCGCCAACAGCACTATCACTTATATCCTATGTGAAGCTTATGTAACATACATATTTTCTTTGTAAGGCACATCACAGCCTTCTTGTGCTTAGGGATACTGGACAGCATTCCAGTACTATGCTTGGGGGCCATTTTAAACAGTGAGATCACCAACAGAAAGACACCAAAAAATGTGGGAAACGTGGCACTAAAGAAACCATGAATAGAACACTTCCTTTTAGTGTGAGAGCTGACATGGGGCAGAGTGTTGCCTTGCTCAGACTCCACTGGGACATGTACATCAGGCAACTCAAATTTCTCACCATTCTGCTGCACATGTCCATGAAGACTGTGCAAGTGCTCCGAACATCGCTCTGGGGAATACAAATAAAGTCTAAAGTCTAACAGGTAGATAACTTGCAAACAGAAAAGCTGCAAATGAGGAGGAGTGATGGTATTTCTATTTTGGTCAATGGCTAATTGTATTATTATTTTTTTTACAGATGAATCAAGGGATAGATATGGACTTGTTGCTATCCCAGTAGTTTTAATATTCTGTGTGCTGCTATATTTAGGTATGTATGCTTTTCTTAAAAAATATAAAAAGTTTTCAAACTTATATTGAGTTTTTTTTAATTTGTTTGTTTTTTGTTTGTTTTTTACAGAGACAGACAGAGAGAGACAGAGAGAGGGATAGATAGGGACAGACAGACAGGAACGAAGAGATAGGAGAAGCATCAATCATCAGTTTTTCGTTGCGACACCTTAGTTGTTCATTGATTGCTTTCTCATATGTGCCTTGACCGGGGGGCTACAGCAGACCAAATAACCCCTTTGCTCAAGCCAGCAACCTTGCGTCCAAGCTGGTGAGTTTTGCTCAAACCAGATGAGCCCGCGCTCAAGCTGGTGACCTTGGGGTCTCAAACCTGGGCCCTCCACATCCCAGTCTGATGCTCTATCCACTGCACCACCGCCTGGTCAGGCTGTATTGAGTTTTTAAAGGTTAGAAAGTGAATACTTTGAAGGTGACAACAATATTTGAAATTTTAGGCATTTTGAAAGAAACAGAAACTTTTGAGTTTTAGTTGTCTGGGTTGCTGAGTGTGGCAGGTTCCTCCAAAGATTCAGTATTATTTTAAGGTGGGATGAGTCCTCGGGCCATGGCCAGCTTTATAAGCAGGGGCACAGCCTGATATTCCTGGGAGCTAATCTACAGCTTCCTTCTGTCTGTGGTGCACTTCAACAGATAGTTATACGTCTGGTCTCCAAGCCAGATTTTGCAAAAGACCTCTTACTCTTGGCTGCTACGGCTATAATGTTCATGTCTTATAGCCTAGGAGGACGTCTTAGGTAGAAAAAAGCTTTTGTTGAATTGAGTGACTTAGAGCAGGTAGCAATTAGCTGATATTGCCTGTGTTGCCTTCCTGGGTCTTCCCTAGTCCCCCAGAGAGCTTGGGGCAACCTAGAAAGCAAACCATATGCCCTGGAGAACTGGCGACCTGACAAGCGAAGTCCCAAAGGATATTGACCAGATGTGAACAGATGTTCTTGAAGCCCTATTAGTTTCCATATTAGCCTTCACAGAAAGGATATTTGCAAGACTAATTTGTCACTCCCCCAGGGAATGCTAAAGAGTAAGATTTCTGCAGGGCAATGGCAGTTAGAGTCCATGTCATTTTATGTCTTTTTTTTTTTTTTTTATTCAGTGAGAGGAGGGTAGGCAGAGAGACACTCCCGCATGTGCCCAACCGGGATCCACCTGGCAAGGCCACTAGGAGGTGGTGCTCTGCCCATCTGGGGTGTTACTCAGAAACTGAGCTCTCTTAGTACCTGAGGGAGAAGCCATGGAGCCATCCTCAGTGCCCAGGGCCAACTTACTCCAGTTGAGCCATGGCTGCAGGAGGGGTGGAGAAGAGAGGGAGAGAGAGAGAGAAGTGAGAGGGGGAGGGGTGGAGAAGCAGATAGTCACTTCTCCTGTGTGCCCTAACTGGGAATCGAACCAGGACATCCACGTACACACGGAGCCAACACTCTGCCACTGAGCAAACAGGCCAGCGCCACACTTACGTCTTAAACCAAGTTTGCAAACTGCATTTCCATTTCCCTGGAACCGCACTGTTCAGTAAGTAGGTATTAGCCACAGGTAGTGATTTACATATAAAATTTAATTCATTAAAAATAAGTAAAATTTAAAATTCAGTTCTTCAGTTGCACTAGCCACATTTCAGGTTCTCAGTAGCCACATAGAATTAGTGCCGTTTTGGAGAGCCTAGGTCAGTGGTCGGCAAACTCATTCATCAGCAGAGCCAAATATCAACAGTACAACGATTGAAATTTCTTTTGAGAGCCAAAATTTTTAAACTTAAACTATATAGGTAGGTACATTCCTCATCAAGGTAGCACCCACACATGGTATTTTGTGGAAGAGCCACACTCAAGAGGCCAAAGAGCTGCATGTGGTTCGCAAGCCACGGTTTGCTGACTACTGGCCTAGATAGAGAACAATCCCATCATTGCGGGAAGTTCTGTTGGTCAGTCCTGACCTAGACTGTTTTGAGATTTTGCCACTAGGATATGATTTCCGGAGGACACGATTTCCATATTTAGATTGCAAATACTGTGAAGACCCATAAGTAATAGATTATCAGTCAGTTGACTTGCTTCTAAACAAGTGATAAAAATTAGCTGAAGAAAGTTTTGAGGCATCATTACCAATGAACAAAATTTAGATCACAACTGTTCTTTTTTTAAAGTTATTTTTAATTCCCAAATAATGGCATTAATCATCTCCTTAACAGATTGGTCCCCAGAAACCAAAATCATTTTCCACTCAGTGCTGTTATGGCTGTTTCACCAGAATACCTGAACCAAAGGAAGGTGCCACTGAATACCCAAACTCCGTGGCAACTGGTTGATTTAACTTAAAAAAAAAGTTCATTCAGTGGAGAGGAAATTACTTTAGTGGTCAGCACTGGTAGCCCCATATAACCTGGAAAAAAATAGTTCTAATAAAATAATTACTTCAGGCCCTGGCCAGTTGGATCAGCAGTAGAGCGTCTGCCCTGCATGTGGAAGTCCCAGGTTCGATTTCCAGCCAGGGCACACAGGAAAAGCGCCCCTCTGCTTCTCCACCCCTCCCCCTCTCATTTCTCTCTATTTCTCTCTCTTCCCCTCCGGCAGCCAAGGCTTCATTGGAGCAAAGTTGGCCCGGGCACTGAGGATGGCTCCATGGCCTCCGCCTCAGGTGCTAAAATGACTCCTGTTGCAACAGAGCAACAGCCCAGATAAGCAGAGCATCACCCCCTAGTGGACATGCCAGGTGGATCCCAGTCAGGCGCCTGCGGGAGTCTGTCTCTCTGCCTCCTTGCTTCTCACTTCAGAAAAAAAAAATTACTTCATCAAGCATCTTAACTCTAAAGCCATCAATTGGAAAATGGTGAGGTGTTTGGCACAGAGCTTTCGGAAGGGGGGAGAGTCGAATGCAAAGAACTCCACTGCTAGTTGTTACTGATACACACATTTACATGTTCAGTTGAGCTTGTAGGAGAGGCTGCTTGACCATAGGATGGCTCAAGGCTAAGGCTGATGCTTTGTGGGAGGAAACTGATACATCCACAGGACATGTGTGGGAGTGGTCCCACCTTGTCCAAGCCTGTGCTGTCTGAAACAGTAGCCACGCGTCCCATGCTGCTGTTGAGCCCTTGAAATGTACACATCCAAGTTAAGATGTGCTGTGAATATATACAATACACATTGGATTAATACGGCTTAGTATTTTTTAAAAAGGGATTGTGAAATATGTCATTAATAATTATGCTGTTTACATGTTGAAATAAAAGTATATGTTAGGTAGGTTAATAAATAAAATATATCATGAAAATTTATTTCACCAGTTTTTCTTTTACTCTGCTATGTACCTAGTAAATTTTTTTAAATGCTTGTGTGACTCACATTATACTTTATTGGCCAGCATTACTAGACCATTCTAGTTTTGCCTTATGCCCAAGCTGCTGTAGAAGTTATCATTTTGTCAACAGTTTTTGTTTTTCTGTCATCTGATGACTAATTTTTTTTTATAAATAAATTTTTATTTTAATGGGGTGACATCAATAAATCAGGGTACATATATTCAAAGAAAACATTTCCAGGTTATCTTGTCATTTAGTTCTGTTGAATACCCATCACCCAAAGAGAGATCATCCTCCGTCACCCTCTATCCAGTTTTCTTTGTACCCCTCCCCCTCCTCCTCTCCCTCCCTCCCTCCCCCGTCCCCCCGTAACCACCACACTCCTGTCCATGTCTCTTAGTCTCGCTTTTATGTCCCACCAATGTGTGGAATCCTGCAGTTCTTGTTTTTTTCTGATTCACTTATTTCACTCCACATAATGTTATCAAGATTCTACCATTCTGCTGTAAGTGATCCGATGTAATCATTTCTTCTAGTTAAATAGTATACCATGGTGTATATGTGCCCCATCTTCTTTATCCAGTCTTCTATTCTTTTTTTTTACAGTGATTAAAAGCCTTTAAGCAAACTCTTAGCCAATACAGCAAGAGATGACTAATTTTTGAACAACATTTTGGGCCAAGTCTATAGCCAGTTTGTGAAAGCATTTAGGAGAATGAGGGGTGTTAGCGTGAACTGGGCTCTGGTTTAGAGCAGTGGTCCCCAACCTTTTTTGGGCCACGGACTGGTTTAATGTCAGAAAATATTTTCATGGACCAGCCTTTAGGGTGGGATGGATAAATATATCACATGACCGAGACAAGCGTCAAGACTGAGTCTTAGACGGATGTAACAGAGGGAATCTAGTCATTTTTTAAAAAATAAAACATCGTTCAGACTTAAATATAAATAAAATGGAAATAATGTAAGTTATTTATTCTTTCTCTGTGGACCTACCGGTACCAAATGGCCCACAGACCGGTAGCGGTTCATGGCCTACGGGTTGGGGACCACTGGTTTAGAGTTTCCACATTCAGGGGTCTAAAGGGCCATGAGCAACTCCAGATCTCAGCGTTTATTTTCAGTTCTTTAATTAAAATGAAACATTTCTTCATTTGTAGGTGTGAGAAAACTCAAACAGAGGAGGAGCCAAGTGAATACCTTGTAGGCTGTGCGGTGGGTAACTGCCTTGTTACTAGAACCAGAATAGCCCTCATGTCGAGCACCTATCACCTGGGAAGCCAGATTCTCTGTATCTGCCAGTGCTGTGACCAGTGATCAGTGACATCAGCAGATAAACTTAGCACATCTCATTAAGCGCCTAGCCCTGTGCTAGCCACTCTCCCTACCTCATCTCATCGAGCCCTGTCAGTGAGCCTCGCTCAGGGGTATCAGCACCACTTGCTAGAGAGACTGAGTAGGAGAGTCCATGGAGTCCAGTCCCGTTGTTGACAAGTGGGGAGCTGAGAGGTGGGTCTCGGTCTTCCGACTCAGAGGGTGGCCCTCCTTCTCCTGTCCAGGAAAGCTGGGCCTGGCATTGGGTTCACTTCAGGAGCCAGTGTCAGAGCTGGGCCTGTGTCACGAGCAAAAGATAGGACATAGGCATGAATAGCAAGGCAGTGTCATTAGTGAATTTCCATGCGGAGGCTCCAGAGGCTCTTCATGACAAGTCCCACTGGTGGGAGGAAGCAGGGCCCACGGCTGTAGAGGACAGGATAGGAAGAGGCAAGTCATTCTCTTTGGGGTGGCAAATGTCAGGGGGCTGCAGAAAGATGGGGCTGGACTGGCAGGTTGGGCCAGACCAAGACCCTGAGAGTTACCAGGAGGTCTGGGTATTTTCTTCATAGGTACCACTGAGGGTGTTTGAGCAGAGCTTCACTGTAGAAAGATTGTTCTGCTAGCAAAACATAGGGTGAATTAACAGACAGGTGTCTGGAAACAGAGACGCTGGTGAGTGGATAAGTGGGATAATGTGGCCAAGCAGAGAGGGCCTTAATTGGGCCATGGCAGAAACGAGTATGGAAGGCGAGGTTTGCGGGTTCTCTCCCAGACCTTGGACTAGTCACTTACACTGTGTGCCTCAGTTGTCTTCTGTGCAAAATGGGCATAGTGGCTGTGCAGAAATCACAATGACAGTGTATGTAATGCTTGCATAGAAATAACATGTAGAGTCAAGTTAACAAAATGCTTAGAAAGCGACTGGCTCATAATTTTGCTCAATAAATGTTAGTCATTATGATTATTAGTGTTTTTTAAGAAAGAAGCCAAAAGTGACAGGAATTCTGACTGTTGGTGTCCAGAAGATAGTGGCACTACCACTATCTTCTGGACACCATAGCAGAGGAGTCAGATAGGGCTCTTCTTTGGGAGGAAAAATGATGAGTTTGTGCTTTGAGGTTGAGTTGGAGGGCGGGCACATTACTTGAGTAGTGATGTTTGGCACATAATTAGAAAAGTGGCTCTAGGGCCAGGGGCTGGGACAGGGACAGGGGCAGGGGCAGGGGCTGGGGCTGGGGCTGGAACAGGGGCAGGGCCTGGGCCAGGGGCTGGGGCAGGGGCAGGGGCTGGGGCAGGGGACAGTGACAGGGGCTGGGGCAGGAGCAGGGCCGGGGGCTGGGGCTGGGGCTGGGGTTGCAAGTTGGGGACAGTAAATGATGCACTGAGCACCTGAGACCACCAGGAAGAAGCAGTGGGACATCCTGGGTGGTGGGGAGAGGTGGAGGAGCCAGAGGGGAGCCGTCCAGGAGAGCCAGGCGGTTCCTGTTAGCTCCCCAGTGAGGGCCCGTGTGGAGCAGCAGAGAGGCAGAGATGGCAGGCAGCTGGTCAAGCCCTTTGACTGTTGGGTGAGCTGCTGGCTGTCAGGAAAGCCTTTGTGTAGGTCAGTGGTAGTCAACCTGGTCCCTACCGCCCACTAGTGGGCGTTCCAGCTTTCATGGTGGGCGGTAGCGGAGCAAACCAAGTATAAATAAAAAGATAGATTTAACTATAGTAAGTTTTCTAAAGATTTATTCTGCCAAACAGCAAAAATCCGACATAAAGTACTTGGTAAGCAATTATTAGTATATACTTTAACTTGCTGTAACTCTGCCTTATAAATTTTATAAAGTAAAGTTACTTCCCTACTTTATAAATCAGCATATTGTGGAACCGGTGGGCGGTTAAAATTTTTACTACTAACAGAGATACAAAAGTGGGCGGTAGGTATAAAAAGGTTGACTACCCCTGGTGTAAGTGGTTGGAGTGGGTATGAAGAAAGGTCACTGCAGCAGGGAGGATCTGTGTGAGGTGGTACCAGTGGGTGGACTAGGATTTCCCTTCTGTCCAGCGGTGGGGTGGAATGGTGACCAGGTGCCCAGGAAGTCAGCTGTGGCAGAGGCGGGGGGCAGAGATTCCAGCAGACAGCTCAGCTAGCCATGGGGCACAGGCTGGACGGGGTCGTGAGGCCAAGAGGGGCCAATGGGCCAGGAGGGCACATGGGGAGGGCTGGAGGTGTCTGGTACCCAGAGTACGTTGCAGGAAGAGCAGGTGTGCCAGCAGGGAGGTGGGGACAGGTGGAGAAAGGGGATTATATTCTGAGGCGGGGCATCTCAGGTGAGTGCCCGGTAAGGGTGGGAGCTCAGATGGGCCTCTGCTGAGTGTGGCCAACATGAGCAATGGCAGTGAAGATCGTTCATTCATGGGGCGGCTGACATCCAGGGCCACTGGGAAAGGCAATGGAGTATTCCAGAACTTCCTTTCTTTATTCCACAAACATTTATGGAGATTGCCCAATGGCAGGCACTGCATTAGCTAATGGCTTGCGGTCAGTGCACCCAGGGAGACTAGACTTTGTGGGACTCTGAGAAAGCACATATGAGGACTCATAGCCTCAGGAAGCTTCTGGTCACGCTAAGGAGAACGGAGGAGTGCCCAAGGAACAAGAGCTTAGGCCAGAAGTAGATAGTGAGGGGCTAGGGTGTGTGACTTGGATGGGCTGGGTGACCAGCAAGGAGAGGTGAGGGCGCCAGAATGATCTTGAAGACTGCTGGGAGTAGGATGTGAGCTAGCTCTTCAAAGCAAGAAGGGGGTAGATGGGTGGGCCAGCCGGAGGAGCAGTGGACAGGGCGGGGCGGGGCAGGGCGTGGCAGGTGGGGGAGGAGAACCGAACTGGTGATTGATGGAGACAGTGAGTGCCCAGCACCGAGTTGGAGAAGCAGCAGGGTCAGAATGTGTGCAGGGAAATCCTTGGAAATCAGGGGCACTGAAATGGACTGTTATGGGAACAGGGAGCCACTGTAACTTCTTGAGCAGAAAAGTTTTACATGAGAAACACTGCTTTGGGATTGTGAGTCCATGAAGGTAAAACTGACACCCTAGGGTGACTGACATCCTGGGGAGAGACCTGAGTAGCTGAGGCTGGGTGTAGGAGAGGGCCTTACTTTTTTTAGTCTATTTTTGTTTCATTTACTATTCAATTTTTTTTTTCTTTTTTGAGAGAGAGGATGGGAGAGGAAGGGAGGAGAGAGATAAGAAGCATCAACTGGTAGTTGCTTCACTTTAGTTTTTCATTGACTGCTTCTCATACATGCCTTGACCAGGGTTGAAGGGGGAGGGGCTCAAGCAGAGCCAGTGACCCTGTGCTCAATCCAGTGACCCCTTGCTCAATCCAGTGACCTTGGGCTTCAAGCTAGCAACCTTTGGGCTCGAGCTGGTGATCCCGCACTCAAGCAGGGGAGCCTGCACTCAAGCTGTGGACCTCAGGGTTTCAAACCGAGGACTTCAGCGTCCCAGGTCCACACTATCCACTGCACCACCACTGGTCAGGCTACTATTCAAATTTTGCATTTTATCTGCTTCTTGCCTATTTGATAATAATTTTTAAATTTAGAGCCCACCATGACCTCAGGGGGAGTTCCCTAAACTCAGTTTATTAGAGTTATATGTATGATGCAGGGGCAGGAATTAGGGGAAGAGTTGGGGAGGGGCAAGTATAATCAGGAATTAATGCAAACTTTTTCACATCTCCTTGGGGACAGTGTCAGGAAGATCTAAACCCAATTAGAAATACCTGAGGACAGCCTGACCAGGCGGTGGCGCAGTGGATAGAGCGTTGGACTGGGATGCGGAAGACCAGGTTCGAGACCCCGAGGTCGCCAGCCTGGGCACGGGCTCAACTGGTTTGAGCAAAAAGCTCACCAGCTTGGACCCAAGGTCGCTGGCTCGAGCAAGGGGTTACTTGGTCTGCTGAAGGCCCGCGGTCAAGGCACATATGAGAAAGCAATCAATGAACAACTAAGGTGTCACAACGAAAAACTGATGATTGATGCTTCTCATCTCTCTCCATTCCTGTCTATTCCTCTCTCTGTCTCTGTAAAAGAAAAAAAAAAAAGAAATACCTGAGGACAGCCAAGTAGAGATCAGATATCTGAGGGAAAATGGACATTATAGTGAATGTCTCACCTGGACAGTCCCTGCTAGGCAGTTTCTGGTAGTCTTCATTTCTGGTAAATGTCTGGAAAACATCACAAAGTCAACCAAATTTAAAAAGCAGTAGAGTCTACCATTTCTCTGGAAGGACGGATTAGCAGGTGGAGTTCCAGCCTGCAGGCGAGCTGGAGGTACCAGCCTGATCCTTTGGCTGTGGGGTGATGGGAAACCCTGGGGGACAGGGTGGGGGTGGGGAGGTGGAGCAGAGCGGGTGCAAAGCCCGCAGCGGTGCTGCTCTCAGGAGCCCTATGCTGGCCAGAACTGGTTTGAGAAGGGCGGCTTATTGTTCTGTGAGGTTCTTGAGGAGGAAAGCTCCAGCTCATTTTCCTTTATCTGATCCCTGTGAGCACAGCAGTCTTTCTTTTATGAAGGCTTGTTATGGAGTACAGATATTTTAGGAAGTCCAGTCTGGTCTGGGTTGGTCTGCTCTGGTCTGATCTGCTGTGGTCTATGGAAATCCAGACGATGGAGGGGACACTAAGCCAATAACTGGAATCTGTGTAGGGGCTTGTTCAGGACGGCTGCAGAGCTGTTTTAGCCAACTTCCCCAGAGCTGACCCAAGATGGGTGTGTCATTGCCACAGGATGACTAAAGGGAAGTGGAGGTGGGAAGGAAGCCATCCCCAGGAGAGTCACAGGGCAAAAGAGGCAAAACATGTTGGAAGGGGTGACAGTTTATATATGGGTCAACATCTCAACTCTGTTAGTCAGAAATTTCAGTTACACTCCATGACTGAGTCGGTTTGAGGAAACAGGATGATTGTTAATTAGTGCTGTGCACTAAAGATGGCTCTTCTGGTAGAACTCCAGCCACCATACTACCTCAAGACCAGTCTCCCTCCATCTCTGTTTCCTAGTGCCCTTGCTGTTGATGGATCTATTACAAAAGGGCAACTCACATTCTAATAGGAGGGTAATTACAACTCTTGGTATGCAATACAGATGGACTGCATTTTACCAGCTAATGTAAGACATTTTTTTCTTACAGGGGCAGTTGATTGCTAATAGAAGTCTGACCTGAAGCTAAATAAACTTCCTCAAAAAGGTTTTTTTAATTTATTTTTTATTTTTCAATTTTTTGAAGAATATTTTTAAATGGACTTTATAGGAGTGATATAGGATTGAAAAACCATGAAGTATGCACATCAAGAAAACATCAGGCCCTGGCCGGTTGGCTCAGTGGTAGAGCATCAGCCTGGCGTGCGAAAGTCCTGGGTTCGATTCCCTGCCAGGGCACACAGGAGAGGCGCCCGTCTGCTTCTCCACCCCTCCTCCTCTCCTTCCTCTCTGTCTCTTTCTTCCCTCCCCTCCTGCAGCCGAGGCTCCATTGGATCAAAAGATGGCCTGGGCGCTGGGGATGGCTCCATGGCCTCTGCCTCAGGTGCTAGAATGGCTCTGGTCGCAACAGAGTGAGGCCCTGGATGGGCAGAGCATCGCCCCCTGGTGGGCGTGCCGGGTGGATCCGGGTGGATCCCGGTCGGGCGCATGCAGGAGTCTGTCTGACTGCCTCCCCGTTTCCAGCTTCAGAAAAATACAAAAAAAGAAAAGAAAAGAAAACATCAGCTGTCTACAGTGTGATGCATTCATCGTTTCAAGCAAAACCTCTTTCCATTCCCATCTCTCCCCTTGCTCACCTCCACCTCCCCCATTTCCCTTACCCTGGCTGTCATCAGACTCCTGTCTGTGTATACGGGTTATGTATATATGGTTTTGGGCTCATCTACTCCCCTAAGCCCCTCCCCTCTGACAGCTGTCAGGCTGCTTCTCTGTGTCAGTGCCTCTGTTTCTAGCTTGTACATCAGTTCACTTTGTCCGTTGGAGTGCATATATAAGTGAGATCACATGGAATTTGTCTTTAATGAAGAGATATCAGTGACAAGCAAGCATTAGTTTTTACCTGTCACTAATATTTTACATGATTTCTTGGCCATCTTATTGCCTGTAATACAATATATACTGCTCACAAAAATTAGGGAATATTTTATCACTTCATATTCATTTTGAAATATCCTCTAATTTTTATGAGCAGTGTATATTCCAAAAAGCTGGCTTTTATAAACAAATGTTTGTGTATATATTTGTATGTACAGGGTATTTTGGCTGTTTTTTCCTGTTACCTTACAAAACTAAAATTGTCCCATGCCTCAGGAGAGTTTTTACTGAAATCTATATGCCAGTTCTCTTTTGTTTTAGAGGAAAAATAATTCAATGCAGAATGGGTAGTGGAGTGAAGGAGGAGATAGGCACACCCCTTCTGCTCAAGGGCGGGGTGGGGGGGGTGGGCTCTGTTTCTCTTGCAAAGAACAAATCCCCACCATCCAAATGCAAGTGTAAACCTGTCCAGGCAGGGAGATTCGTGTCATTAACTTCTCTTTTTTTTTTTTCCTCTTTTTTTTTTAATTTTATTTTTATTTTATTTATTCATTTTAGAAAGGAGAGAGAGATAGAGAGAGAAGGGGGGGAGGAGCAGGAAGCATCAACTCCCATATGTGCCTTGACCAGGCAAGCCCAGGGTTTTGAACCAGCGACCTCAGCATTTCCAGGTCGATGCCTTATCCACTGCGCCACCACAGGTCAGGCCCATGTCATTAACTTCTCTTATGCGTTTAGTGTTTTGTGCTAGTTGTCACACTGACAGAACACTTTCAGAAACCATAAGGTCACATGCAAACACAGAAGAAGAAAGTGGATAGCCCTGGCTGTCTCCCCCGGGCAGCCATCACATAAACCAAAGAGCCCAGAGTCCACAGACGAAGGTCTTCTTACCTCCAGAGCCCACGCTCCCCCTTGTCACGTGAGTATTCAGCCTGGAAGAGGAAAGAATGCTTTTCCATTTCAGGGCAGGTGTGTGCAGAGGGGCCCCATCTGGGTTCCCATAGCCACCAGCCAGAGTGAGTCCTAGGAAGACCCACTTTTCCATAGCCCCTGCCTCCAGGTGGCGGGGCTACCTACCAAAGCAGGTCTCCCGCTAGTCTTGTCAAAGTCTTCATTCCAGGCCTGTAAGGGAGCCCGGAACTCCCAGAAGATCCTTCATCATCCAGACATTTGTCCCCATGTGCTTTTGTAGGGCTCGCTCTGACTCTATCCGTCAAGAACAAAACTAGCATCCTCTGCTATGAATGTTACCTACACATTTCTCTTCTCACTGATACCGAGGGTAGCTGTTTACTCTGCACCTTGGATGCTGAGCCTAGAGGGAGGGAAGCCCCCTTCCCTGTCCCCAGTTTCTCTCTGTTTCCAGACCTATCGCTCAGCTCTGATTCTCATGCCAGCAGTCACTGCCACCTGACACCGCCTGTCTAGTTATCTCTTATTCCTCATCCCATGCTGATTTTAGCACTTGGTCAAAATCACTCTCTCTTAACACCTCACCTTTCAGAATCTGAGTGTTTCAAAACCAACTGCAATATTGTGGCATGGTCTCCCCGATGATCTCGCTTCCCCTTTCTCAAGGGCCACTGTCCTGGTCCTGCCCTGCCTTTCCATTCCCAATGCCCACAGCCCCCTCAGTCCCAGTTGCAAGCATCCCCGCTACTCTCTTCCACATCACTTCCTCTGGGACCCCCTCTCCAGCAGTGCGGCGCCCCAGGACCTGCCAGCCTCTGAGCCCAGCACTCTCACTGCATTCTCCTACTTCTTCCCCATTGTTCATCGTCGTCATTGCTCCTTTGTCTTCGCTCTTTTACCCGCCACTTGGCATTCTCATTCGGCCAAATTCCAACCGTGGTTATAGTTCCCTCGCTGAGTTCCCTCTCAAGCTGGTGAACACCCCTGGAGAAGAGTGCACCTGATGATTTCATTTCAATGATGCAGTTCTCACGTGTATTCGTGGTGTTTCTACGGTATGTGCACAACACTACCCTGAGCTGTTCACTGTCCCCTCGTCACTCTTCTTAGACCTGCAACCCTGTCCTCACTCTCAACTGTTCACCTTGCTTTCCATGTCACTGCAAAAAAATAAAAACATTCAGTAGAGACCGTGGGCCCTCTTTGTACCCAGCTGCCTTGGCCCCATGCACTCTCCCCCACACACATCCTTAGTGTGGATGAATTCTCCTAAAACCCTCTCTCCACTTGTCTTAGTCTGCTTGAGCTGCCATAACAAAACAGACTGACTTAATTTTTTTCCCTTTTTTTTTTTTTTGCACAGTTCTGGAGGCTGGAAGTCTAAGATCAAGGTCCTAGCCAGTTTGTTTCTGGTGAGGGCCCTCTTCTTGCCAGGGAGAGAGGTCTAGTGTCTCTTTCTCTCCTGATAAGGATGCCTGCTGCCCAGACCAGCACGGCTCCTAATTCTGGGTTTTGAGTGAAAACGGTGCAGAATTAAGAAAACAGACTCATTGAGGAAAAAAGGATGGGATCGGGAGGCCTCTTCAATGCTGATGGCAATATCCGAGTGCCCCATAGCCCCAGTTTCTTTTATTATATAGCCATATGCCAATCAAGGAAGTCCTTGTTACAAAGTTACACATCTGAGGCTAAAACAGGAACTCTCCCAAGGCATAAACAGGAATCCCCTCACCATGCATAAGTGAAACCAACCAACATCTGAACAAAGGTTGAGAGGAAGGGCATGTAAATTGCTTCCAGCAACTTAAGCTTAAGTGAAGTGGGTGCAAATACTCAGCTTCATAGCCAATATGGAGGTGGAGGGGGGAGAACTTAGCCTTTTGCTAAGCCTGGAATTTACAAAGGCTTTTTGCCACTTGCAGTCTACCACAGGTCCCCACCCTCATGACCTCAGTTAGCCTTTCCACCTCTTCTCGGGCTCTCTAAATGCAGTCACATTTGGAACTTAGGGTTCCAGCGTATGAAGTTTAGGGGACAGAGCATCCACCCAAGGAACTACTTATGCATAGGGTCCACCCCCTCACCGCCTGACGGGTACCGCTCCCTGTCGTACGCCTCGCTCCCCCACCATCAGCTCTTACCTTGTTTCCACATCCTGCAAGCCTGCTGCTCATACCTCCAGAAACCCAAAATGCTCGATTCCACTTCCCTATCCAGCACTTCTCTTGTTTCTCTGCCATCTTTTACGGAAAAATTTCTCAGAAGAGTGACTGGTTCTTCTTTTGTCCGACTGTTCTCCTCCCATTCTCCCTTGAACCCACTTCAATCAGGTTGTCACCCCTGCTGCTTGTCAAGATAACCTGCAGTCCCCGCACCCTAGTGTCTGGTGGGCAGTTCTCAGGCTTGTCTTACTCTGCTTGTCAGCAGCGTGGGACACAGTGGAATGTCTCCCGTGTATCTATCAGTGCTTTGTAGTGTAGGCTCCACGGGTGCACGAGACAAAGGACCTCTTAGTGTGACAGGACGAGCGTACTGTGAGCACTGATGGTGAGAGCCCCAAGGCCTAACAGAAGTTACACAAAGAACTAAAGAAGTAGACCATGTGACCAGCAGTTCCATGCCTTGGTATCTATCTGAGAGATACAAAAATATATTTCCACACAAAAACTTGCACATGGAAGTTCACTGCACTCTCCAGAACCTGAAATTAGAAATTGTTGACAATATGTGAAGGGTGTACAAAAGGCAGAGTGGGCCAAACTCCTCAAAATAGTCTTGAAGAATTTATTGGGGTGACATTGGTTAATCAAATTGTCAGTTCAATAATACATCTGTGTGTGTTCACCACCCCAAGTCAAGTCTTCATCACGGTCACTCATGCCCCTGACCCTCTTCCTCCATCACCAAAACAGTCTTCCTCCCAATGGGAGGACCTCAGCTCTTAGTCAAACTACTGGTGAAGGAATGAACACTAACGAGTATGTTTTAGGTGAACAAAAATGTTGAAGATTGTAGTGGAATAACCCATTGCATGGCCTTGGATGGGAACACAGCCAAGAAGAAAAGAATGTTTTGCCAAGAAAATTGTTTTGTGACTTGAAGGCGGGTCACTGAAACAGGTCTATGTGACTGAAGGCAGTTGCTGGGCTTTTTCTCGGTAAAACATTCTCATAAGATTTCTGTACCTTCCAAGGTTATCCCTTGAGATAAAGAGAGGAATGTTGTGGGAACCATAGAAGCAATAGCAATTAATGCCTTTTGATATTATGTTATTAAGCTATCATGCTGGTGTACTCCATGTATCTTTAAGTAAAAGTTACGCTTGGTGTTATGTCAATTTCTCAGTAAACAAGCTTTTTGAAGTCTTGTGAATAAAAATAGGACACAGCATGAACTCGAGGTCATTTGCCTGAGCGAGCAGTGGTCCTTTGCTAGTCCTTGATGATTTCGTCTGCTGATCTCTCTCTCTGCACCCCCGACTCACAACAACAGAAGATATAGATAGAATTAGAATTTTCTGCTTACATCTACGGACACATACTTTTACATTAACGCATAAATGTGATTATGTTATATATATTGTTTTAATTTCAATGTGGTTTCCCCCCTTCTGATTGGATCCTCCCTTACTTTCTCCTATTCTACTCCCTACCACATAACTCTCCCCCAAAAAATGTGATGACAACTGGGTCTGGATCCTGCTATATTTTCCTCCATACTCGTGTGTTGGTGTGCACACACACAATTGGAGGTGGAGTGGGGAGGGGTGGGTGGTATTACTTCTTTTTAAAAATGGGATAATTGTGCCTGTCAGTAACTCAATGGATAGAGAGTCACCCTGAAGCACTGAGGTCACTGGCTCAATCATGGGGTTACCAACCGTGAGGTTGCCAACTTGATTCTGAGGATACTGGTTAGACCCTGAGCTTAAAGCCCCAGTCAGGGCACATCTGAGAAGCAATCAACTGCACAGGTGGAACAAGGAGTTGATGCTTCTCTCTCACTCCCTTTGTCTCTCTCACTCTCTCAAAAAATAAAAATGGGATTTTTTAAATTTATTTTTGTTACAGAGATAGAGACAGGGACAGACAGGAAGGGAGAGAGATGAGAAGCATCAATTCTTCGTTGTGACACCTTAGCTGTTCATTGATTGATTTCTCATATGTGCCTTGACTGGAGGCTACAGCAGACTGAGTGACCCCTTGCTCAAGCCAGCGACCTTGAGTCCAAGCTGGTGAGCTTTGCTCAAAACAGATGAGCCCACGCTCAAGCTGGCGACCTCAGAGTTTTGAAACTGGGTCCTCCGTGTCCCAGTTTGACGCTCTATCCACTGCTCCATCGCCTGGTCAGGCAAAATAATGGAATCATTTTTCACCCAATTTTTCTCAATTTTTTCACCAATTACTCATAGTAATAATAAATTGCTGTAGCTCCAATTTATTTTTTTTATTTTTAAGATTTTATTTATCAATTTTACAGAGATAAGAGGGGGGATGAGAAGTGTCAACTGATAGTTGTTTTTGCTTTTGTTGCTCATTGATTTCTTGTGTGTGCCTTGACCAGGCAAACCCGGGGTTTTGAACCAGCAACCTCAGTGTTCCAGGTTGATGCTTTATCCACTGTGCCACCACAGGTCAGGCTGCAATTTATTTTTCAATGGACTTTTCACTCCCTGACATATCATAATATATTCAGCCACTCCCCTTTGGAAGGACATTTTTTTTGTTTCTAGGCTTTGTTTATCCACCATAAGCAAGAATTCATTTCATACCCTTGTGCATTCTGGTATTTTCCTGCTATTTTTATATCTATGGTGTAGATTCCTAGGAGTGGAACTGCTGGGTCAAAAGATACATGTATTTTTTATTTTGAATTTAGTAAATGTTGCCAGATTGCTTTCCAAAAGGCTGTGCCATCAAAAAGCAATGATTAATTATTTCCTAGCCCTGGCCGGTTGGCTCAGCGGTAGAGCATTAGCCCGGTGTGTGGAAGTTCTGGGTTTGATTCCCAGTCAGGGCACACAGGAGAAGCACCCATCTGCTTCTCCACCCTTCCCCCTTTCCTTTTTCTCTATCATGCTCTTCCCCTCCCGCAGCCAAGGCTCCATTGGAGCAAAGTTGGCCTGGGCACTGAGGATGGCTCCATGGCCTCCAACTCAGGCGCTAGAATGGCTCCAATTGCAGCAGAGCAACACCCCAGAGGGGGACCATTGCCCCCTGGTGGGCATGCCGGGTGGATCCTGGTCGGGCACATGCAGGAGTCTGTCTCTCTGCCTCCTGCCCCCCTCCTGCACCTGCCACTTCTCACTTCAGAAAAATACACCTCCCCCCAAAAAAACAAACCTAACTATTTTCTGCATTCCCAGAAGCAAGAAGTATTATCAATTAAAATTTTTTTTAATTTAAAAAATTTAAGCATTCTGGTAGAAGCAAGACCATTGAAGGTGCGAAGGGCCTGCTCTCTTTTCTCCTAGGCACTCCGTCTGATGTGGGGGGAGGACGCCCTTCTCCTTGCACTGTCTTTACCTGCCTCCCAATTCCACTGATGAGGATCAGCCCACGGTGGTATTTTGCAGTGATTACTGTGTCTGGAGTCCTCTCACTCACATTCTCTGTGATATTTGCCCGTGTAGGTGATGTCACTCAGGAACACGAGCTAAGTACTGCTCTGGATGCATCTCAGCCACCTGTGCTGCCAGCTGCTCAGCAGCACAGCCATTGGAGCACACCTTTCAGCCGGCTACAGAGACAGCCTCACTGTGCTGGTGGCCATGGCCATGGAGGTGGCTCTTCTGGACATCTGCTTTGTTTTACTGGCTGTTCCAGATGTTTCCCAGAGAAAATGAGACCACTTTCTGGGGAGTTCATATTTCTTGGAAACAAGCAGACTCTTTTGTGTCACTGAAGAAAGCTGACAAAGATTGTGCAGTCTTACTAATTTGCATCCCCATGTTTCTTACTTCCCTGCAGCTAGACAATAGTCAAGTCTTTTTCTTTGTCTCAGGCAGGTCATAGTTTTTGGATCTGTTAAAATTGCAGCATTGGCCTGACCTGTGGTGGTGCAGTGGGTAAGATGTTGACCTGGACTGCTATGTTGGTTTGAAACCCTGGGCTTGCCTGGTCAAGGCACAAACAGGAAGCAGCAACTATGAGTTGATGCTTCCTGCTCTTCCCCACCTTCTCTCTCTCTCCCTCTGTCTCTCTCTCTCCTCTCTCTAAAAAAATAAATCTTTTTTTAAAAATTGCAGCATTCATAGCTATGGTAGGAATTCTATCTGTTGTGGCTCAATCGGTCTTGCTTACCATCTCGATGAGATCATTGGGGAATAATACTGCTCTCCTTGGTGAGAGTTTCCAGTTCCCATTAACCTGGAATGGTTTCGGATCTCAGCCTGGATGATGTGGGCAGCAGGGGCCGTGGCTGCTGTGTCCAGCGTCACATTTCTGGTAGTCAGTGCCCTCATCTCTCAGAATGCAGAGTCAGATCAGCAAGGAGTTGCCCAGGGGATCATAACTGTATATATACAACTTTTATAAAGGTTTATGTACTGACTGAATACATTTAAAAGAAAATATTTTTTGAAAACTGTTATGCTATGAATGGAAATGACATCTTTTTACTATGCTGTTGGTTTTTAAGTTAAATTTTCTAATGCATAATAAATTTTCAATGGATACACTATTACTCCCATTATATTATTCCAGTTATACAGATGGGAAAACACAGGTTCATAGAGGAGTAGTAACGTGTTTAAGATTGTATTTCTAGTATGTATGTGGCCCGGGTCTGCCTGACCCCAATCTCTTAGCTGGTAGGAGACTGGGCCTGAGGACCACCCAGGAGCAAGTGGTATAGACAAAGCTGTCATCAAGGGCCCAGGCCAAGACCGGGGTTCCCAGCTGGACCTGGGAAATGCTTACAAAGCAGGTGTGGAAAAGCCAAAAGAGCCTGGGTTGGGGGATTTCTGAGGAACTAGTATGGTCAAAGTGGCCTGTGGGTAGACAGCCCTTATGAGTGTTGGGAACCCTGAGCTGGGGCCCGGAGCTTTGTGGGCACAACACATCCCACCCACCCGGATTTAAGCACCCAGAGGCAGAAGTGACTAACCACACCCTGGGCTGGTAATGACATCACTCAAGCATGAGGGAACTATTGTTGACTCAGTCCCTGGAGAGAACAAAGGATTTTGTTTCTGCTGAGTTCACAGTGTTCTGACATTAGGCCTTCACCTGGGCCTCTGGGTGATAAGACCCCCTTAGGACAAAAGACTGGGTTGTGGAGGAGCCAAGCTGGGTCGTAAGCAGTTTTGAAGAGCTGCGCACATGGCCCTGTGGCATCCAATAAAAAGTCATGGAAGTCATGAGGCTCCCTGAGCCTGCTCCCAACTGCAGAATAAGGGTAATAACATTCCCGCCTGCCTCACAGAGGGTGAGTGAAACCGTGAGACATAGAGGCACTATTTACATAGTACATAATGGTGGAGGACCATTAGCCAGGGGATAGGAGAGCCTGGGCTCCCCAAAGGAAGCAGTTGAGAGATCCCTTGTCCAAGGAGGATGGTGAGGGGGTTGCGTTCCAGCCAGAATCAAGGGCTAGGAGGCCCTTGCTCGAGGCACCCCATCCGGGACCACCGGCTGTTAAATACAAACCTGTAAAACACCTGGGCTGCCTGGTGCAGGCGCCAGTGTAGCATCCACCGGGTATGAGAACAAATGTCGGAGACTTTCAGGAGTTAAGATGTTACTTTATTGGCCAGTTTAACCTGCGCAGGGGCAAACTCCCACGATGTCCGGAGACACCGTGCCCACAAGGAGCTGCAAACGGAAGCTGCACCTGGAGCTTACAGCCAGGCCCTTATATATCCTAAGTGAGCAAGCATAGTACAGAAGCAGATGTGGCAGTTTAGCTATTGGCTAGGGAGGTCACACGCAGCATAGCAACAGGGGCCGGTTTTAGCTTAGTGGCAAATTTCAAACCTAAACTTCTGATAAGGGTCTCTGACCTTCTTTGTTCCCAGCCTCACAGGAGCCATATCAACACTTACTGTTCCTTCAATAGTTACACTCTTTGCAGCACTCCCTGTTCCTTCAATAGTTACACTTTGCAGCACTCCCTGAATCTAACACCAGGAGCAGGCTCATCTTAATCCTCCCTACTCCACACCCTGGAGTCCTCCACCTGACCGCCTGCCCTCAAGTTGTCTCTGGGAGGCGGTGAGAAGACTGTTCACCAGCCAGTGGTTCACATCTCGGTTCTTCTATGCGTGAGCTGAAGCCAACCCTGACCTTGTCTCCTCTCCTGTGCAGGAGAGTGGCGGGCGCCGTTCCCCATGGCTGCTGTTATAGATGAAGGTGCAGGCACAGCACATTTGTGCTGGAGACATACTTGATGAATCTGACTTCACAGCTGAAGGCCATTCTCTGCTTGGGTTGTTCCTCTCCCCAGTGTGGGAGAAGAGGGATGGCAACTGGGAGGGTGACAGAGGACTTTTAGAGATTCTACCAGGTGTCTGAACCTGCCAGCTGCCCCTGTAGGTGACACTGTTATCTTTTCTTTCCAATGAGGCCCATGTAGCTCAGGGAGGGCCAGCTGCCTCCCCAATGTCCTAGCTTTAGAACCTGGGCCTGACACCCAAAGCTATGCCCTTATATAATACAACATCCACAATCTATTCAAATTCACAGACAATGTGAGAAAAACCTTAAGGTAAAAAATACCTTGATGAGGTAAGTGTCAACCACAATCTCATATTGTGCCTTTACTCCCTGCCAAATCATCTCTTGGATAACTCGATCACCACTGTCCTTTTTCTCATCTGCCTGCACCCCTAGACCTAGGTGGGAGCCTAAACCAGAGAGTACCAACCCCTCCAGCCTCTAGAGGGAAGGAAACTCAATTCCAGAACATGGGGAGCCTGAAGTCCCCCAGTTAGAGGCCAGAGCTCACCAACACCCTGAGAGGTGCTGCCCTCCCCTGCTCCCTCCCTGTGCCCATTCTCAGGACCAGGTGTGGGAGACACAGCACTGAGGACTGGGTGTGTTGCTGCGTTTTCCTTTGCGCTGGACGGCTGGACATCTTCTGCCAGATCCACATCTGATTGCTAGGAAATGAATGTTTCCATAGAAAATGGAAATTAAAAATAAAAACTCCTTTTGTTAGAAAGAATGGGGAGTCTGGAGAAACAGGAGAATGCCTGGAGGTCCATGTGCGTGTTCGAGGTTCTCTGCCCAGATCCCTGTTCCTCCCCCACTCCCCTAAGTCAGAGCTCTGCCATCAGGCTGGTGGTCCTGAATTCCGCACCTCCCACCACCAACCAGCTCTTCTTTCTTGGGTCCTGGGCCCTCCTGCTCCCGACTGCCAACCCTGTCCACCAGGAGAATTCCCCCTTGCTCTCCCCTGCCCCCCCCCCCCCCCGCCCCTTCCTGTAGATGGCTCCTGTTTGGCACTTTAATCAGGAGCACTTAATTGTGTTGAGCATTCTGCTTGTTTTGGAGGCTGGGCTGCACCATGGAGTAAGAATGTGCTCAGAAGTCTGACACACTGAGTTCCAAACTAATTCTTCCCCAACAGTTGTGTGACTTTGGGAAGCTCATTCTTGGCACCTGCTCCCTCATCTGTAAATGGGGAGAATAATATGTCTTTGGCAGGTCTCATGTCAGATTCAACCAACTGGTGTCTCCTAGAGGGTTCTGCATGAAATAAGGGCTCAAAAGATAGTCCCTTTCTTCTCCTAGAGCATTGTTATGCCAGGTCTTACGCCCCTGCCAAGTGCAGCCACAGTGCCCAGCAGCTGGCTGATGTGCCCCAGAGGTCTGCCCTGGTACCAGCACTCTCTGCCCTGTGTGCGGCAGTGACCCTACATTGGCTTAATTCCACTGCACCACCTCTGTGTGGAGCCAGACCAGGCCACACTGCCCCATAGTGATGTTCACGGTGCGATTCTTTGGCGGCCCCAGAGGATGGGTGATACTGTGGGAAGGAAGTGCCCCTCAGAGACCTGGCTCCAACGTCCTGCTGTGTCACTACCCAGCTCTGTGTCCCTGGCACATTGTTCAGGTTCTCTCTGTTTCAACCAAAGCGAAGTGTTCAGAATTCCTCCTCTTCCGCCTCCCCCACCACCACTTTCCATCAACAAATATAAATTAAGGGGCACAGAAGTGAATAGAAACAGGCTAAGTCCCTTTTTGATGACATCGTTGAGCTCATCATCTGAGGAGGCACAGGTTTATGTTGAATTAAAAATCTAAAATTATGCCCCCGAGGAGTCTCTGGTGGGATTTGATCTAGTCATGGAGGGCGGGCAGTGCTCTTTGATGCCACCATGACTGGACAGACCTGAAGGACAAGGAGGCAGAGGACAGGGACAGTAGGAAAACCCGGAGGTATAAAGGACAAGGGGGGTTGGAGGAACTGAAAGAAGCCAGTGATTTGAATGCTGGGTGGCGAGTGGGGTGGGTGGTGTCCCTCTTCTGGAGGGACAGAAGAAGCAGGGCCATGTAGACCTTGCATTCAGTCCCCTAAGGGCAATGGGAAGCCCTAGCTGGTTTTACAGGGAGGGTAGACTCAGTAAGTAGTCATTTAAAGAATAAATGAGTCTATTAGCATCTTCTCTCCACATTGGTTTATCAGATTAATTGTGAGTTGTTTAGCAAGAGCTGAACAATTTGAGACATGGCAAAGGATGTTCTGATGGAGGCTGTTTTGACAGACAGGGGATGGGGAGATCTGGAAGGTGAGGTGATATCACAGGCCTAGACACTGTCACAGTGGGATCCCGGGGCCCCTTTGGGGAGCTCAGGGCACTGGGTGCATGGCATCAGAAGGGGATCAAGACAGGTGTCCCAAGGAAAAAAGAGAGACTATTTTAGTGTCTTTAGCACCAAAGATACCTAACCTACTTCATTATCGGGGTCAGGGCTAGCCATTTTTGAATACATTATGGGTAGAAAAAGAGGACAACCTTGTGATTGTTTGGAGACTTGACTGAGCCACTCACACCCCCTAAAGCAACAAGAGAAGCCCATTTCCTGACAAAGTAAAATGCACGTGTCTGTAACTGAACTTCATTTCAACTTGTGGCTCATATGGATATTTTATGTCAATGTAACCTGGCTTTCCACCATCTTGTGGAATTAAATCCAGGTCTGCCTGCCTGCCTGTCTGACCACAGCTGCAACCTGCATGGCATAGGCACTTGCTGTTTGATCCCAGGCAAATTACTTAGAGTTGGTGAACCCCATCTGTGAGCTGGGAGCAATGATACCTATGTCACTGGATTAAATGAGAAAATATATGTACTATGCTTAGTATAGGGTCTACTCCTGTGACAGCAACTATTATGATGGTAATTCTTCTGTATTTGTGATATAACTATAAAACTTCTATAGGGACCTGGAAGACAATATAATTAATAGCAGGTTGGGTAATAGGAGACAACAGGGAGTGGTGGGGATTGTGGCAAACTGTAAAATCCTTGCTGGTCCAAAACGGGAAGCAACTCCTCTGTTCAGCCAATGCTGGTGGGCGAGAACTCAGAACAAGTGTTGTCTGACTTTCTCAGAAATGCGGGGAATCCTAATTTGTAGTTTTGGGATTCAATTCAAATAAAAACCCACAAATAATAACAATGAGCAAAACTAACAACATTGTAGGACACACAAAACAAGAGCTGGAGCAAAACTGGACTGCAGGAAGCTGAAAGAGAGCTTCAACCAAGGTGACTGTTCTCAGAGGTCAGAGTTGCCCCCCAGATAGGACTCTTAAAGCACTGGCCATAAAGGCAGGTCCAAAGGGAACACGCCTAACATGTTCTATGAAATGGCAGCATTGTTAGAACATGCATACACTAGCCTCCCTTAAGAAGGATTTTGAGGACAACACTTATTCTGCTTCCTGTACTGGGACAACGTCAGCTCGTACACTCCCAGCCCAGGAAGTGAGGCCTGGTTCTGAAGGTGGTTCTAGAGCTCTTATCTTAGGGACGGCAAAACCACCAATGCCCACGGGAGGTCACTCTCATACAAATTATGGCACTGCAGTCCCGGATTCTGCAGGAAATGCTCGATCTGGGACCCGGTAGGATGATGCAAGGCCAGTCCAGGCCTGCGTGGGAGGCTTGCTGCAGCTCAGGTGCTCTTCACAGTAACTACCTGTTCAATGTTTATAGAAACCAAATTTGGATTTTAAGGGACAGCTCCTCCTGCCAGACCGTGGGCCTGTAGGCTTTTTGCACACAGAAAGTCCTTCGAGATGTTCTCTGCACATTAGGATTTTATGAGAATGTTAAGAGTGTCTGTAAAGGTCAGCTCAGACACCGATGGGCCAAACAGGAAGAATATCCCAGGCTACATGCGCTGCCTATTCCGGAGCGATTTATTTGGTCAAACAACCTCAGCTTAGGGGTCAAGATCTAGGCTCGGGTTCTGATCCTGCTGCTTACTAGCTGTGTGGCCTTGGACAAGCCTTAACCTTCTTGGTCCTCAGTTTCCTCATTGGCAGAATCAGACACATACTAATCTCAAAATTGTTTCAAGCATGAAATAGGAATGTGTGGAAACCCTTTATAAGCGGGAGTACCTGTGAGTCACTTAGATGAGTGCTTTTGGAGCAGGGCTTCGCAAACATTTTCTGTAAAGGGCTAGGCAGTAAATATTTCAAGCCCCGACCGCCTGGGTTGCCACTACCCAGTCCTACTATGGCAGCATGGAAGCAGCCGGACCTACACACACAAGCTCCATTTTACCAAACCCACAGCGAGTGGGCTGGGCTGGCCCACCCTTAAGCCTGTTTTTGGAAGGCCTGTAAGCCAAGCATGATTTTTACATTTTGAAGAGGTTGTAAGAAACAAATCAGGATGACAGAGACCAGACTGAAGTACTCACCGTCTGGTTCTTAGAGAAGCTGGCTGACCCTGCCCTTGAGCACTTTGACCACATCTTAGCCTGGGTGACAGCAACTCTGTCCCTGAGTGAGGTGGGACCTGGCTGGCAAGTCACAATAAAATAGGCAGGAGCCAGGTGACCCCTGTATCCAGTCAATCGCACGAGGAGCCCCGGGGCTGGAGGAGGGAGGAAAATGGGCCTCTGAGCCATTTTCAGATGTCTGCCGTGGATGGGCCTTAAGGTCGAAGAAGGCTGCCCCCTGAAAAATGAACCCACAATCAAGTAAAAGGGGCTCGTTTCCTGAATTGTTTCTAGTGTGAGGCTATACTTTCAACTCCAGCGCCTAGTCATGGGATAGCCTAGGACTTGCGCCCTCTTGAGGAGTCAGTAGGCTCTGCAGGCCAGGGACCTGCCCATGCCCAAGCCAAGGGGCTTCTTTGTTCTAGATTCAGTCATACTAATGAGCAGAGGCAGCAGATCCCGGGCTCCCCAGACTAAAGAGAGAAAGCCTGACCGAAGAAAGTAGTTGTGCCAGTGAAATTGTGGCCAAGGCAACAGCCCTTCTGTGTGGGAGGTGCAGAGCCCCGTCCTTGGAAGGGCCTGTGTTTGCATGTGTGCTGGGCAGGGGAGAGGGATATGTGGGTGTTATAGTTGTGTTTTCACTCCTTCTCTCCCCTCCAACTCTTCTCCGTCAGACCCCAAGACAAGAAGCCATTAGGTAATCGGGCTACTTGGCCCCACTGAGTTCCCCTGTCCTCCATCAGGGGCCATCCCAGTCCAAGGAGCTCAGCATGAACCGGGTGCTCCTCAGAGCCAGGAGGGCTTGGGCCAGGCTTCCCTTCCCTTCTTAAGACATCCTTAGTAGCTCTGGGTCTCCCAAAGAATAGTCCTGGAGAAAAGACCATGATCTTTATTGCTTTTTTTTTTTTTTTTAACTTTTTTTTTTAATTTTATTTATTCATTTTAGAGAGGAGAGAGAAAGGGAGAGAGAGAGACAGAGAGGAGAGAGAGACAGAGAGGAGAGAGAGACAGAGAGAGAAGGTGGGGGAGGAGCTGGAAGCATCAACTCCCATATGTGCCTTGACCAGGCAAGCCCAGGTTTCAAACCGGCGACCTCAGCATTTCCAGGTTGACGCTTTATCCACTGCGCCACCACAGGTCAGGCTATATTGCTTTTTTTGACTAAAAGTATTATGTGTGTACTGCAGAAAGTGTGAAAAATATTGACATGTGTAAAGAAAAAAATGTACCACATAATTAGACTGAAAACCAATCTAATTAATTTAGGAAACAATGATTTAATTGAGCACCAACTGTGTCCTGTTCTTGGTGCTGGGGATACTGCCCTCATGAAGAGTGTATTCTAGTAGAGGAGATAGTCACTGGGGTGGAAGAAGGGACTAGAGGCTGATGAAACAGGGCACTGTTTCTGATAGGTGGAGAAGAGGAAGCAAGCTGGGTGGCTATTTATTCAGGACAAGTGTTCCAGGCAGAAGGAACAGAAGTGTGGCAGCCTGCTGGGTGTGTTCAGGGATGTGTCAAAGGCCAGGGAGCTAGAGCAGATGAGCAGGGAGCAGTATGGAAGGAGATGAGGCAGGGGGCAACCTGGCAAGGACCTGTGGGGACTTATGGGCCCTGTTGAGGACCTTGGACAGTTAGCAAGTGAAATGGAAATCCAGTAGGCTCTCAAACAGAAGAGTAATCTGACTGGGCTTCTGTTTTGAAATCATCATTCTGGCCCTGGCCGGTGAGCTCAGTGGTAGAGTGTCAGCCGGCATATGGATGTCCTGGGTTTGATTCCCAGTCAGGGCACACAGGAGAAGCAACCAGCTGCTTTCCCTACCTCTCCCCCTCCCATTTTCTCTCTCTCTCTCTCTCTCTCTCTCTTTCTCTCTCTCACTCTCTCCCCCTTCTGCAGCCATGGCTTGATTGGATCGAGTACATCAGCCCCAAGCACTAAGGATGGCTCCATGGAGCCTCCACCTCAGGTGCTAAAAATAGCTCAGTTGCATGCATAGCCCTAGATGGGCAGAGCATCAGCCCCAGATGGGGGTTGCCAGGTGGATCCCAGTCAGGGCGCATGTGGAATCTGTCTCTCTAACTCCTCTCCTTTCAATTGGAAAAGAAGAAAAATAAAGAAATCATTATTCTGGACACTGAATGGGAAGCAGGGGCTGGGGTGGGCATTTGCAAGGGTGAAACCCGGGAAACTAGTTAGGGATTGAAATAGTGTTGGGAAGGAAGTCGTCCTTGACCTCTTAGGGTCCCTGGCTGGGTCTGAAAATTAAGGTGACAAAAACAGATCAACGGAGGGAAAATTTTACAAATTTTTTTAAAATAAATTTTTATTAATGTTAATAGGGTGACATTAATAAATCAGGGTACATATATTCAAAGAAAACATGTCCTGGTTCTCTTGTCATTCAATTATGTTGCATACCCATCGCCCAGAATCAGATTGTCCTCCATCACCCTCTATCTAGTTTTCTTTGTGCCCCTCCCCCCCTTCCCCCCTCCCCCTTCCCCTCTCCCTCCTTCCCTCCCGCGTCCTCCCTCCCCCCACCCGTGGTAACCACCACACTCTTGTTCATGTCTCTTAGTCTCGTTTTTATGTCCCACCAATGTATGGAATCATGCAGTTCTTGTTTTTTTCTGATTTACTTATTTCACTCCGTATAATATTATCAAGATCCCACCATTTTGTTGTAAATGATCCGATGTCATCATTCTTATGGCTGAGTAGTACTCCATAGTGTATATGTGCCACATCTTCTTTATCCAGTCTTCTATTGAAGGGCTTTTTGTTGTTTCCATGTCTTGGCCACTGTGAACAGTGCTACAATGAACATGGGGCTACATGTGTCTTTACATATCAATGTTTCTGAGGTTTTGGGGTATATACCCAGTAGAGGGATTGCTGGGTCATAAGGTAGTTCTATTTTCAGTTTTTTGAGGAACCACCATACTTTCTTCCATAATGGTTGTACTACTTTACGGTCCCACCAACAGTGAATGAGAGTTCCTTTTTCTACACAGCCTCTCCAACACTTGCTATTACCTGTCTTGTTGATAATAGCTAATCTAACAGGTGTGAGGTGGTATCTCATTGTAGTTTTGATTTGCATTTCTCTAATAACTAATGAAGATGAGCATCTTTTCATATATCTGTTGTATTTCTTCCTGGGAGAAGTGTCTGTTCATGTCCTCTTCCCATTTTTTTATTGGATTGTTTGTTTGTTTGTTGTTGAGTTTTATGAGTTCTTTGTAAATTTTGGATATTAGGCCCTTATCTGAGCTGTCGTTTGAAAATATCATTTACCATTTAGTTGGCTGTCTGTTTATTTTGATGTCAGTTTCTCTTGCTGAGCAAAAACTTTTTAGTCTGATGTAGTCCCATTCATTTATCTTTGCCTTCACTTTTCTTGCTTTTGGAGTCAAATTCATAAAATGTTCTTTAAAACCCAGGTCCATGAGTTTAGTACCTATATCTTCTTCTATGTACTTTATTGTTTCAGGTCTTATATTTAGGTCTTTGATCCATTTTGAATTAATTTTAGTACACAGGGACAAGCTGTAGTCGAGTTTCATTCTTTTGCATGTGGCTTTCCAGTTTTCCCAGCACCATTTGTTGAAGAGGCTTTCTTTTCTCCATTGTGTGTTGTTGGCCCCTTTATCAAAAATTATTTGGCTATATATATGTGGTTTTATTTCTGGGCTTTCTATTCTGTTCCATTGGTCTGAGTGTCTATTTTTCTGCCAATACCATGCTGTTTTGATTGTCGTGGCCCTATAATATAGTTTGAAGTCAGGTATTGTAATGCCCCCAGTTTCGTTCTTTTTCCTTAGGATTGCTTTGGCTATTTGGGAGTTTTTATAGTTCCATATAAATCTGATGATTTTTTGTTTCATTTCTTTAAAAAAATGTCATAGAAATTTTGATGGGAATTGCATTAAATTTATAAATTGCTTTGGGTAATATGACCATTTTGATTATATTTATTCTTCCTATCCAAGAACAAGGAATATTTTTCCATCTCATTGTGTCTTTTTCGATTACTCTTAACAATGCTTTGTAGTTTTCATTATATAGGTCCTTTACATTCTTTGTTATGTTTATTCCTAGGTATTTTTTTTGTTGTTGTTGCAATCGTGAAGGGGATTATTTTTTTTAGTTCATTTTCTAATATTTCATTGTTGGCATATAGACTTTTGTTGGATATGGACTTTTGTATGTTAATTTTGTATTCTGTGACCTTACTGTATTGGTTTATTGTTTCTAGTAATCTTTTTGTGGAGTCCTTTGAGTTTTCGATGTATAGGATCATATCATCTGCAAAAAGTGATACCTTTACTTCTTCTTTTCCAATATGGATGCCTTTTATTTCTTTCTCTTGTCGGATTGCTCTGGCCAGAACTTCTAGCACTACGTTAAATAAGAGTGGAGAGAGTGGACAACCCTGTCTTGTTCCTGATTTAAGGTGGAAAGTCCTCAGTTTTATGCCATTTAATATGATGTTGGCTGATGGTTTATCATATATGGCCTTTATCATGTTGAGATATTTTCCTTCTATACCCATTTTGTTGAGTGTCTTAAATGTAAAGTTGTGTTGTATTTTATCAAATGCCTTTTCTGCATCTATTGATAAGATCATGTGGTTTTTGTTCTTTGTTTTGTTGATATGGTGTATTACGTTAACTGTTTTATGTATATTGAACCATCCTTGAGATTCTGGGATGAATCCCACTTGATCATGATGTATTATTTTTTTTAATATGTTGTTGTATTCGGTTTGCCAGTATTTTGTTTAGTATTTTAGCATCTCTATTCATTAGAGATATTGGTCTGTAGTTTTCTTTCTTTGTGCCGTTCTTGCCAGGTTTCGGTATGAGGGTTATGTTGGCCTCATAAAATGTGTTTGGAAGTATTGCTTCTTCTTCAATTTTTTGGAAGACTGAGTAGAATAGGAACCAAGTCTTCTTTGAATGTTTGATAGAATTCACTAGTATAACCATCTGGGCCTGGACTTTTATTTTTGGTGAGGTTTTTAATAGTTTTTTCTATTTCTTCCCTGCTAATTGGTCTGTTTAGGCTTTCTGCTTCTTCTTGACTCAGTCTAGGAAGGTTGTATTGTTCTAGGAATTTATCCATTTCTTCTAGATTGTTGAATTTGGTGGCATATAGTTTTTCATACTATTCTACAATAATCCTTTGTATATCTATGATGTCTATGGTGATTTCTCCTCTTTCATTGTGGATTTTATTTATATGAGTCCTTTCTCTTTTTTCCTTGGTGAGTCCTGCCAAGGGTTTGTCAATTTTGTTGATCTTTTCAAAGAACTAGTTCCTTGTTTTATTAATTTTTTCTATAGTTTTTCTGTTCTCTATTTCATTTATTTCTGCTCTGATTTTTATTATCTCCTTTCTTCGGCTGGTTTTGGGTTGTCTTTGTTCTTCTTTTTCTAGTTCCTTAAGGTGTGAAGTTAAGTGGTTCACTTGGGCTCTCTCTTGTTTGTTCATATAGGCCTAAAGTGATATGACCTTTCTTCTTATTACTGCTTTTGCTGCATCCCAGAGATTCTGATATGTCGTATTGTCATTTTCATTTGTCTGTATATATCTTTTGATCTCTGCGCTTATTTCTTCTTTGACCCATTCATTTTTTAAAAGTATGTTGTTTAGTTTCCACATTTTTGTGGGGTTTTTTTCCTCTTTTTTGCAGTTGAATTCTAGTTTCAAGGCTTTATGATCAGAAAATATGCTTGGTACAATTTCAATTTTTCTGATTTTGCTGATGTTGTCTTTGTGGCCCAACATACGGTCAATTCTTGAGAATGTTCCATGTACACTAGAGAAAAACGTATACTCTGTCGCTTTGGGATGAAGTGTCCTGTAAATGTCTATCATATCCTGGTGCTCTAGTGTTTCGTTTAAGGCCAATATATCTTTATTGATTCTCTGTTTGGATGACCAATCTAGAGCCATCAGCGGTGTATTGAGGTCTCCAAGTATGATTGTATTTTTGTCAGTTTTTGTTTTTAGGTCAATAAGTAGCTGTCTTATATATTTTGGTACTCCTTGGTTTAGTGCATATATATTAAGGATTGTTATGTCTTCTTGATTCAGTGTCCCCTTAATCATTATGAAATGACCATTTTTGTCTCTGAGTACTTTTTCTGTCTTGTAGTCAGCATTATTAGATATGAGTATTGCTACACCTGCTTTTTTTGGATGTTATTTGCTTGGAGTATTGTTTTCCAGCCTTTCACTTTGAATTTGTTTTTATCCTTGTTGCTTAGATGTGTTTCTTGTAGGCAGCATATAGTTGGATTTTCTTTTTTAATCCATTCTGCTACTCTTTGTCTTTTTATTAGTAAGTTTAATCCATTTACATTTAGTGTAATTATTGACATTTGTGGGTTCCCTATTCCCATTTTATAAATTGCTTTCTGTTAGTTTTGTATCTTATTTGATTCTTCTCTTTTGTTTTTCTATCATTTGTTTGTACTCTATACTTCTTTCCTCTGTTGCTACCTTTTTTAAGTCAAGTGTTTCTGTGGTGGTTTTTTCAATGGTGGTTACCATTAAGTAATGAAAAGGGTACTACCATATTCATTGTAGTACCCTATCTTATGAGTGTTTCTGTACTTCATCGTCCTTTGCTACTGTTAATCTCCATCCTCTCCCCCTTTTTTTTTCTTTTGTTGTCACAGTATAAATTTGGTTTTATTGTGTTCTTGGTGGAGCTGTTACTTGTGGTTTTGTTTTGTTTTGTTCTTTGAATCTGGTTGGAAAACCTCCTTTAGTATTTCCTGGAGTGGGGGCTTTCTGATGATAAATTCCTTCATCTTTTTTGTATTTGTGAATGTTTTTATATCTCCTTCATACTTGAAGGATAGCTCTGATGGGTATTGTATTCTTGGCTGAAAGTTCCTCTCTTTCAGGGCTTTAAATATTGGGGTCCACTCTTTTAGCTTGCAGAGTTTCTGCTGAGAAATCTGATAATAATCTAATAGGCCTTCCTTTATATGTTGTATTCTTCTTTTCCCTGGCTGCCTTGAGAATTTTTTCTTTGTCGTTGGTTTGTGCCATCTTCATTATGATGTGCCTTGGAGTAGGTTTGTTGTGGTTAAGAAAACTCGGTGTTCTGTTTGCTTCTTGAATTTGAGGCTTTAGTTCTTTCCACAGGCTTGGGAAGTTCTCGTCTGTTATTTGTTTGAGTATATTCTCCATTCCATTTTCTCTCTTTTCTCCCTCTGATATACCTATTATTCTTATGTTATTCTTTTTGATGGAGTCAGACAATTCCTGTAGGGCTTTCTCATTTTTTTTTTTTTTTTTTGAGTCTCTTTCTTCTTCTCTCTGTTGTGCCTCAAGTTGCTTGTCTTCTATTTCACTAATCCTACCTTCTCTCTGGCCTGTTCTATTAGCTAAGCTTGTTACCTTGTTTTTCAGCTCGTGAATTGAAATTTTCATCTTTGTTTGATTTGTTTTTATAGTTTCAATTTCCTTGCTAATATATTCTTTGTGATCGTTGAGTTGTTTTCTGAGCTCCCTAAATTGCCTTTCTGTGTTTTCTTGTATATCTCTGAGTATTTTTAGGATTTCTATTTTAAATTCTCTGTCATTTAGCTCCAAGTTTTCCAATATATTAAATTTTTTCTCCATAGATTTTTCCACATCTATCTGTGTTACTTCTCTATCTTTTGTATCCATGATATTTGATTTCCTTTTTCTTAATGGCATCTGAGGGTGGTCTTGTTGATAGCACTAATGATAATTAATAAAGAATAAAAAGTAAAAAAAAAGTACAAAAAGTAAAAAAAAAAAAAAAGAAAAAATTTTTTGGGGGAAAAAAAGAAAAAACCCCACAAAAAACCAGTAATAATTTATTATTCCCCCCTTCTTTTCTTTCTTCTCTTCCCCTCCTCTCCCCTCCTTCTTAGGGAAATATCATGATGTCCTGTGAATTATATTATGCTAAATGGAACATAAACTGCCTATAATGGAGGTCCTGAGTTGGGGGGAAGTGTTCAAGGGGCAAAAAAGGAAGTAGGGACCTACAAAATGCAATAATGGAAAAAATCTTGGTCAAGTATAAAATAATTTGCTTGTAAGTGATGGTCGACTAAGAGATATAATGAGAGGGATAAGAGGGAAACAGAAAAAAGGAGAAAAAAAATCTATTGTATTAAGTGGAGCAAAGACTAAATAGAATGGAGATCCTGGGTTGGGAGGAATGCTAATGAGTTAAAAAGCAAAGTAAAAAGCACCCAAAATGCCACACACACAAAAAAAAACTTGAGTCCAAAATTAAATAATTTGTTCGTGATTGAGGATTGAATGGGAGGAAAAGTAAAAGGTGAAAAGAGGAAATGAATAGAAATGGAGAAATAAGAAAAAGGGGAAAAAGAAAGGAAGAAAAAAAGGAAAAGAAAAATAACAAAAGGAGAGAGAGAGTTAAGGGTTTTGGAGTGTAACCCTCATGGAGAGTAAGGAAGAAGAAAAGAAATAAAATGTAACATTTATGGGTAGTGTAGTTCAAGAAAAGGGAAGAATAAGATGGGCAGAGAATAAAAGGACTGAGGTGGAGGAAATAGAAATAATAATAATAAAGGCAAGAAGATAAAAGAAACAAAAAGAAATAGTGGGACAAGTTATAAAGTCTGTGGATTTTTCTTGATTTTGAGAGGTTAACTTCTTCCTTTTTCTTTCCTCTCCCTCTTCCTGGTCGGTGACTCTGTACCCCAGGCTCTGCCCCTGTGTCACACTTAGGTAGGGATTTGCAGTTGATGAGATTCTATGGCAATGTCATATATTTGGCTTCAGTCTCGTTGGTAGTCAAGGCTTGTTAGTGTTTGCAGGCTCCAACAATGAGAGAGTCTGTTTTCCCGGAGCCTCTCTCCTAGTCTCCCCTTCCTGAATTAGCAGCCTGGTGATATAGCTATGAGGCTGCTGCTGCCTCTGCCTGGGGAGTAAGAGGCTCAAAGAGCTGGCAAATCCCCACTCTAACCCCACTCAACGCAGGGCTCTGGGTAAGGCTCTGGCAGTCAGAGCTGCCAGCATAATCAGACAGGGCTGGGAGCCAATTGCTCTCAAGGTGGCTTTCAATGAGCCTCTAGGCCTGTTCAGCATGCCCAGCACTCTTTGGGACCACTCTCCCCAGGCTTTCCGCACTTTGTAGCCTGTTTTGGCTGGGAAGAAGATGCACTAGTCGCTGCTTGCAGTACAGGTCTTAACAGCTGCCAGGTCCCTCTTGTTAGTGTATATCCCTGAGTATGAAAGCTCTGTCAATCAGAAGTTGCCCCCACCCCTTTAGCAAGAGGCACTAAAAAATATCATGCCTCGTGTCTTGGATCGCTGAACTGAGAGAGATCTTATCAATTAGAGCCCCGTAGGTCAGTTGGGAGGTGAGCAGCCTGTGGGTTAAGCTAATTTCAGTGATTGGATCTGCAGTTGTGCTCCAGGATGGACTGCAAGCTGTCCGCGCGTCCCTCCCCTGAGGCTTGATTGTTAGCTTGAATGGCTGGGTGAGGTGCCCTGCCCACGGATAGAAGCTCAGGCATAGGGAAGTTCTCTTTGGCGCACTCCCCGCTTGCCGCTGGCGGTTGGGGTGCCCTGGGCGTTCGGGAGAATGGGGTGCTCTGGGCGGGGGGCGAGTGGGGTGCTCTGGGCATGCCGGTGGCTATGCTGGTGGTGCATAGGCTGCTGGAGACGCTCTCGGTGCACGGGCGCTGGGGCCGCTTGCAGCGCACTGGACCATGGCGTGGGGCGCGCGGTTTCTCACAGTAAGCAGGCGGCTGCTCGCAGCGTGCAGGCTGTTGCTCCCCGAGTGTGGGCGGGCAGTTGCTCGCATGGGTTGACTCACCACAGGCACACTCCCTCCTTGGCTTGAACGAACGTCTGTGTTGCAGTTAGCTTCCTCCACACCCTCAGCTCCCTCCCAACTCTCAGTTCCAAGTGAAAGCAGCCCTTTCACCTTCAGTGTGTGTGGAACTCCCTGATGCTCCAAGGATAGATTTTTCTGTTTCTAGTTGATAAATTTGTTGAAATTTTGGGGAGATCTGTCGGACGCGCTGCTCACGGCGCCATTTCCGTCCATTTTACAAATTTTATTAAATTTTTACATACATGAAGAACATGGCAGCCTTCACAAGAGAATGAAGACCCAGATAAATGAGCAGAGCAGGCAGCCTTTGTGCCTTTTAGATAAAGTAACACCAAGTTGTGAAGGCTAGACAAGACAAAGGGGTTTGAGCTAGGGCCATAGGTGGTGACGAGGTGACTAGTTCATTCATACAGACTTCTCTGCTCCCCAGTCCCTGCCTCTGGCAATGAGGACGACTTTCCCCTTCACAGGGCAGATTCCGTCCCTGCTCCCAGGGTGACGAAAATGTCAATCTGAAAGCTGGATTGGTTTCAGGGTCTAGGAAGGGGAGCGATTTTAAGAACTAATTCAACACTCATGTTGAGAATGTGGCTAACCCTGTATAGGGATTGTAAAGATGAGCAAGACTGAGTGTCCCGGGAAACTCACCAGCTGGGATGGGGAAAGAAGTCACACCAATGACTGTGTGCACCACGTAAGAGAGCTGTGGCCCCTCGCTTTGCCCTTCTCCCATGTGGCCCAGGGCCCTGTGGTTCCCAAACCGGGCTGGTTATGAGGTCACTGGGGGACCCTTACTCCCAGGTGGCTTCTTCAGAGATTCTAATTCAGTCTTCCCGGGGTTGGGCCTTGGAATATTCTGGGGGAAACTGATGAGCTGCTAGGTTGGGGAACCTTGGGAATCCCCTACCCAGTCTCCTCAGCCACCTAATTGCACTTGGGTTAGCTCCGTATTCTCAGAATATCTGTCGTGTGCTGAGCTATTGATCTGTGAAACCAGTTCGTGGCCTGAAATAACCTCAGAATACAACCCACATGGATGCAAATATTTTTCAAGAGCACCCCAGATCTCCCTGAGGGAGATCCCCTACCACACACCTACAGGTGGAAACAAGTATGGGGTCAGGCATGTGGAACAGGTGGAACAGGTTTCATTCCAGAAACAGAAGAAAAGCAGATGTTTCCAAGCAGAAAGAGAAGAGAGGGGAGGGGAGAATGGATGGTAATTTTCTCTCAATACCAGGAAGAAAAACATGTCAACAAAACCAGACCAAAAGCCATCAAATGAAAAGATTTCTCAGAGTCATGCATCCTTCCTGGAAGCTGTGAAGTTTATCCTCCAGCAGCCATTCATCTAGTGAGCCCCTGCCCTTCCTAATTGTTCTCTTTCTGTATTGGCCAGTTTCTTATTAACCTCTCGATCTGTCCCATAAGGCAGCCGGACGGGATCCAGGAGCTCCTGGAGGCCTGTCATTTCCCTCTCTTGGGCTGCAGGTCCCTCTCTCCCCACCCCTCTGAAACCTGCCCCCTTTTCTTTCTTTCTCCCCCCCCCCCTTTGCTTTCTTAACGTGCTGTGAAGGAGCTATCTGGATGTGGGGTCTGGGCTAGACAGAGCCTGCAAAGCTCCTCTATTATTTCAGAGGAGTAGTCAGT